>NW_026776162.1:10000000-10610067 GCF_947086385.1 Phlebotomus argentipes | reverse complement strand
CTGCGCCGGCAATCCGCTCCGCCGCCTTGTCGTGGCGCCGGTAGAAGTTTGGCAGTTTGTCGGCTTCCCGGAAAGTCGTATGCGATGAGATCCATAATTTCAGGATAATGCTGCTCTTCTCGGCGAATAGATCCTTTGCTGAGGAATGTTGTACTCGTAGAAGTAGCTCTAAAAGAGAAATCACAGGCACATGAGACTCCACACAGTCAAGATGCCCCATTTGGGATTAGATTGATTTATTGGATCGAATTTAAATGGACTCGCTCAGAGTCATATTTAGATGCAATTGCTCAAGGTCGAATTTAGATGGACTCCGAAAGTCCATCTAAATTCGTCCCTCGAATGTAGATCGACTCGGGAAGTCCATATAAATTCGTTCTTTTTTGAAAATGCTTGATCACGAACGAGGACAGCGAGGGCTTCCCGGACTTGCAGTGCATGATCCGGGACGGAGACGGGCAAAGTGAGAGCAGCAAGTCAACAGATTATCTGCGGACGTGCCGTGCGCAGTGGCGATCGCACCGCTGCGCAAGAATCCGGACCAATCTGGACAAATTGGGGAATCCGCGCAACGACACGAATCTCAATGTTGTGCAGTTCAGGATAGCCAAGAGAGGCGTTAGCTGTCTGGACGATCGGCGGGGTCTGGTTTGTACTCCACGTGCCTTTCAATCCCGTGGAGAACGAGCGGTGATTTTGCGTCTGGTGAAGGAGTCCGAGGGCGCGGGAATTGAATTGACGCTCCAGTCTCGTGCGGGACTGACAGTTCGTCGCGTTGGGATGCAAGAAGTGGGAGCTGGCGGCGAAGGAAAGGACATGAGTTTCTACGCGGATTTCCAGGCAGTTCCCGAGCAGTATCACATAATCTTTCGCCCGCAGATGTTCCCGCCGGAGGATTCTTTGTGGCGGTGCTGGTGAAGACCAGAGCCATGCCGTGGGCGCTGGAGGAGGAGAAGAGAGGCTCCCGGCGGAGCCGCAGAGAAGAAGCGCCGCCTGGCAGGCTGGCTCACAAAGAGGGAGCCCTTTGGTCTATCTTCCAACAGCGACGAGGACATCTTCTCCTCCATCAAGTCCTTCTACACGCTGCGCGAGGACTTCCAGCCCACGTGTCTGCTATGCCACGCGCTATCACACGGGCCAGAAGAAGAATATCTACTTCAGCTCCGAGTCCATTCGTGACATTGTGTAGCTGAGGGCGATCGCGTGAGATCATCAACACGGGCGTGAAGGTGTTCGTGCGCTGCGACAACAAGAACATGTCGTGCGCCTTCAGGCTCGCCCAGGAGGGTCTGCCCAGTGTGACTGAGTTCGTGGGCAGCGACCGGAGGGTGCGGCTGGAGAGGAGTGATCTCGTGACGCTACTGCACAACACGGACCCCACGAAGCCGCCCAAGGTGGAGGAATTGACGGCGGCGAGCCAGGAGAGAATCGCCGGCGTGACGCCGGGCAGTTGCGTGCTGGAGTATCGCGAGCCGAAGCTACAGATCACTGCGACGTGTCCGTGAGGCAATTCACGGCGGCCGACGCCTTCCCGGCCTGTGAAAAGAGAGATCGGGCTTCATTCTGCGCACGGCGTCCTGCGACGAACACTCACGTGAGTTGCGCCACGACCGGCTTTGGTGTCTGAAGTTTGCCCTCGTGCGAACTATTCCTGCAGCCTGTCAGCGTGTGCTGCAGCACCTCCTCTCACTCAATCGCCCCCTGCGGCCGGCAATCCGCTCGCCGCCTTGTGCGTGGCGCCGGTTTAGAAGTTGGCAGTTTTGTCTGGATTCCCGAAAGGTCGTATGCGATGAGATCCATAATTTCAGGATTAATGCTGTCGTCTCGGCGAATAGATCCTTTTGCTGAGGACTTTGTACTCGTAGAAGTAGATCTAAAAGAGAAATCACAGCACCTGAGAACCCAACACAGTCAAGATGCCCCATTTGGGATTAGATTGATTTATACTGTGATCGAATTAAATGGACTCGCTCGTCATATTTAGATGCATTGCTCAAGGTCGAATTTAGATGGCCTACGAAGTCCATCTAAATTCGTCCACTCGAATGTAGATCGACTCGGGAAGTCCATATAAATTCGTTCTTTTGTGAAAATGCTTGATCACGAACGAGGACAGCGAGGGCTTCCCGGACTTGCAGTGCATGATCCGGGAGACGGGCAAAGTGGAGAGCATGCAATTCAACAGGATTCTCTGCGACGTGCCGTGCAGTGGCGACGCCACGCTGCGCAAGAATCCGGACATCTGGACAAAGTGGAATCCCGCGCACGACACGAATCTCAATGGTGTGCAGTTCAGGATAGCCAAGAGAGGCGCTGAGCTGCTGACGATCGGCGGGCGTCTGGTGTACTCCACGTGCTCCTTCAATCCCGTGGAGAACGAGGCGGTGATTTTGCGTCTGTTGAAGGAGTCCGAGGGCGCGCTGGACTTGATTGACGCCTCCAGTCTCGTGCCGGGACTGAAGTTCTCGCTTGGGATGCAGAAGTGGGAGCTGGCGGCGAAGGACATGAGTTTCTACGCGGATTTCCAGGCAGTTCCCGAGCAGTATCACATAATCTTGCGCCCGCAGATGTTCCCGCCGGAGGATTCTTTGTGGCGGTGCTGGTGAAGACCAGAGCCATGCCGTGGGCGCTGGAGGAGGAGAAGAGAGGCTCTCCGGCGGCGCCGCAGCGCAAGAAGCGCCGCCTGGGCGGCTACAAAGAGGAGCCCTTTGTCTTCTTCCACGGCGACGAGGACATCTTCTCCTCCATCAAGTCCTTCTACACACTGCGCGAGGACTTCCAGCCCACGTGTCTGCTATGCCACGCGCTATCACACGGGCAAGAAGAAGAATATCTACTTCAGCTCCGAGTCCATTCGTGACATCGTGTAGCTGAGCGGCGATCGCGTGAAGATCATCAACACGGGCGTGAAGGTGTTCGTGCGCTGCGACAACAAGAACATGTCGTGCGCCTTCAGGCTCGCCCAGGAGGGTTCCGCCCAGTGTGATGAGTTCGTGGCAGCGGACGGAGGGGATGCGGCTGGAGAGGAGTGATATCGTGACGCTACTGCACAACACGGACCCACGAAGCGCCCAAGTGGAGGGAATTGACGGCGGCGAGACAGGAGAGAATCGCCGGCCCGTGACGCCGCGGCAGTTGCGTGCTGAAGTATCCGCGCGCCGTAAGCCTACAGATCACTTCGCGGACGTGTCGTGAGGCAATCACGGGCGGCCGACCACCTTCCCGGCCTGTGAAAAGAGAGACTCGTGAATTCACTTCTGAGCACTGCGTCTCTGCGGACCGAACACTCACCCGTGAGTTGCGGACACGCCCGGCCACCACGCCCGGCTTTGTGTCTGCTTTTGCCCTCGTGCGACTTCCTGCAGCCTGTCAGCTTGTGCTGCAGCACCTCCTCAATCGCCCCCTGCGCCGGCAATCCGCTCCGCCGCCTTGTCGTGGCGCCGGTAGAAGTTTGGCAGTTTGTCGGCTTCCCGGAAAGTCGTGCGCGATGAGATCCATAATTTCAGGATACTGCTGCTCTTCTCGGCGAATAGATCCTTTGCTGAGGTACGTCGTACTCGTAGATGTAGTCCTAAAAGAGAAATCACAGGCATATGAGACTCCACACTAAGTCAAGATGCCCATTTGGGATTAGATTGATTTATTGGATCGAATTTAAATGGACTCGATCAGAGTCATATTTAGATAGCAATTGCTCAAAGTCGAATTAGTGGCTCCGAAAGTCCATCTAATTTCGTCCCTCGAATGTAGCGACCGCGGAAGGAAAGTCCAATAAATTCGTTTCTTTGTGAAACATGCTTGATCCGAACGAGGACAGCGAGGGCTTCCCGGACTTGCAGTGCATGATCCGGGAGACGGGCAAAGTGGAGAGCATGCAATTCAACAGGATTCTCTGCGACGTGCCGTGCAGTGGCGACGCCACGCTGCGCAAGAATCCGGACATCTGGACAAAGTGGAATCCCGCGCACGGCACAAATCTCAATGGGGTGCAGTTCAGGATAGCCAAGAGAGGCGCTGAGTTGCTGACGATTGGCGGGCGTCTGGTGTACTCCACGTGCTCCTTCAATCCCGTGGAGAACGAGGCGGTGATTGTGCGTCTGCTGAAGGAGTCCGAGGGCGCTCTGGAGCTGATTGACGCCTCAAATCTCGTGCCGGGACTGAAGTTCACGCCTGGAATGCGAAAGTGGGAATTGGCGGCGAAGGACATGAGTTTCTATGCAGATTTCCAGGCAGTTCCCGAGCAGTATCACACAATCCTGCGACCGCAGATGTTCCGCCGGAGGATTCTTCGTGGCGGTGCTGGTAAAGACTAGAGCCATGCCGTGGGCGGTGGAGGAGGAAAAGAGAGGCTCTCCGGCGGCGCCGCAGCGCAAAAAGCGCCGTCTCGGCGGATACAAAGAGGAGCCCTTTGTCTTCTTCCACGGCGACGAGGACATCTTCGCCTCCATCAAGTCCTTCTATACACTGCGCGAGGATTTCCAGCCCACATGTCTGCTAACGCGATGCCACACGGGCAAGAAGAAGAACATCTACTTCAGCTCTGAGTCCATTAGAGACATTGTGCAGCTCAGCGGCGATCGCGTGAAGATCATCAACACGGGCGTGAAGGTGTTCGTGCGCTGCGACAACAAGAACATGTCGTGCGCCTTCAGGCTTGCTCAGGAAGGCTTGCCCAGCGTGAATGAGTTTGTGGGCAGCGACAGGAGAGTGCTGCTGGAGAGGAGTGATCTCGTGATGCTGCTGCAGAACACGGACCCGACGAAACCGCCCAAGTTGGAGGATTTGACGGCGGCGAGCCAGGAGAGGATTGCCGCCGTGACGCCGGGCAGCTGTGTGCTGGAGTATCGCGAGCCGAAGCTACAGATCACTTCGACGTGTCCGTGAGGCAATTCACGGCGGCCGACGCCTTCCCGGCCTGTGAAAAGAGAGACTCGTGATTCACTTCCTGCGCACTGCGTCTCTGCGGACGAACACTCACCGTGAGTTGCTGCACGCCCGGCTGTGTGTCTGATTTTGCCCTCGTGCGACTTCCTGCAGCCTGTCAGCTTGTGCTGCAGCACCTCCTCAATCGCCCCCTGCGCCGGCAATCCGCTCCGCCGCCTTGTCGTGGCGCCGGTAGAAGTTTGGCAGTTTGTCGGCTTCCCGGAAAGTCGTATGCGATGAGATCCATAATTTCAGGATAATGCTGCTCTTCGAGCCGAATAGATCCTTTGCTGAGGAATGTTGTACTCGTAGAAGTAGCTCTAAAAGAGAAATCACAGGCACATGAGACTCCACACAGTCAAGATGCCCCATTTGGGATTAGATTGATTTATTGGATCGAATTTAAATGGACTCGCTCAGAGTCATATTTAGATGCAATTGCTAAAGGTCGAATTTAGATGGACTCCGAAAGTCCATTTAAATTCGTCCCTCGAATGTAGATCGAGTCGGGAAGTCCATATAAATTCGTTCTTTTGTGAAAATGCTTGATCACGAACGAGGACAGCGAGGGCTTCCCGGACTTGCAGTGCATGATCCGGGAGACGGGCAAAGTGGAGAGCATGCAATTCAACAGGATTCTCTGCGACGTGCCGTGCCAGTGGCGACGCACGCTGCGCAAGAATACGGGACATTCTGCGACAAAGTGGAATCACGCGCACGACACGGAAAGCTCAATGGTGTGCAGTTCAGGATAGTCAAGAGAGCGCTGAGCTGCTGACGGATCGGCGGGCGTCCGGTGTACCCACGTGTCCTTCAATCCCGTGGAGAACGTGGCGGTGATTTTGCGTCTTCTGTTGAAGGAGTCCGAGGGCGCGCTGGACTTGATTGACGCCTCCAGTCTCGTGCCGGGACTGAAGTTCTCGCTTGGGATGCAGAAGAGGGAGCTGGCGGCGAAGGACATGAGTTTCTACGCGGATTTCCAGGCAGTTCCCGAGCAGTATCACATAATCTTGCGCCCGCAGATGTCCGCCGCCGGAGGATTCTTTGGGGCGGTGCTGGTGAAGACCAGAGCCATTGCCGTGGGCGCTGGGAGGAGGAGAGAAGGCCTCCGGCGGCGCCCCCGCCGGCGCAAGAAGCGCCGCCTGGGCGGCTACAAAGAGGAGCCCTTTGTCTTCTTCCACGGCGACGAGGACATCTTCTCCTCCATCTAGTCCTTCTACACGCTGCGCGAGGACTTCCAGCCCACGTGTCTGCTATGCCACGCGCTATCACACGGGCAAGAAGAAGAATATCTACTTCAGCTCCGAGTCCATTCGTGACATCGGGTAGCTGAGCGGCGATCGCGTGAAGATCATCAACACGGGCGTGAAGGTGTTTAGCACGTGCGCTGCGGACAATCAAGAAAACATGTGCGTGCGCCTGTCGGCGCGCCAGGAGGGGTCTGCCCAGTGTGAATGAGTTCGTGGGCAGCGACCGGAGGGTGCGGCTGGAGAGGAGTGATCTCGTGACGCTACTGCACAACACGGACCCCACGAAGCCGCCCCAGGTGGAGGAATTGACGGCGGCGAGCCAGGAGAGAATCGCCGGCGTGACGCCGGGCAGTTGCGTGCTGGAGTATCGCGAGCCGAAGCTACAGATCACTTCGACGTGTCCGTGAGGCAATTCACGGCGGCCGACGCCTTCCCGGCCTGTGAAAAGAGAGACTCGTGATTCACTTCCTGCGCACTGCGTCTCTGCGGACGAACACTCACCGTGAGTTGCTGCACGCCCGGCTTTGTGTCTGATTTTGCCCTCGTGCGACTTCCTGCAGCCTGTCAGCTTGTGCTGCAGCACCTCCTCAATCGCCCCCTGCGCCGGCAATCCGCTCCGCCGCCTTGTCGTGGCGCCGGTAGAAGTTTGGCAGTTTGTCGGCTTCCCGGAAAGTCGTATGCGATGAGATCCATCATTTCAGGATAATGCTGCTCTTCTCGGCGAATAGATCCTTTGCTGAGGAATGTTGTACTCGTAGAAGTAGCTCTAAAAGAGAAATCACAGGCACATGAGACTCCACACAGTCAAGATGCCCCATTTGGGATTAGATTGATTTATTGACGGAGAATTCTCGGAAAATCGGTACACTATTGATTTTTCCATCAATCCCACAATCGCAAAACCTTCTCACCTCATTGTACTCCTTGTTAGTGCACATTTTGGAGTGATATTTGAGGTATTTGGCGCTATTTTTTGCAAGGAAATGCGAACAAAATAACACTGAAAGTCCTATGCCTGTGACGTTTGCAGGACGACAATGTCGATAAGTCGGTAATGTAGGAATTGTCACTCGCCACTACCGGACGCGTTACAAACCGATTGCTTACACACTACTTACAAATCTCTTTCTTTGGCCTACTCGTAAGCGTATAAACTAATTGGACAAAATTAATTTAGAGTTGAGAGTTAATTTTAACAGTTTTGTAATCAGTAGCGTTTTACAGTACACACAAGGAAATATTCAATAGATTTATGCGGGTCTACCTTGTGCTTTGTGTCGCTCTTAGGCCAATACCTAAAAAAAATCGCGGGCCGCCTTCGGCGGCCCGGTGAAGTCCTCCTCACCTTACGTTGCTCTGAGACCAAGCCCCAAAAAATCGCGGGCTGCCTTCGGCGGCCCGGTGAAGTCCTCCTCGCCTTGCGTTGCTCTGAGACCAAGCCCCAAAAAATCGCGGGCCCCTTCCGGCGGCACGGGAAGTCCTTCCTCACCTTGCGATTGCTCTGAGAACAAGCCCAACAAAAATCGCGGGCCGCCTCCGGCGGGGCCCGGTGAAGTCCTCCTTGCTTTGCCTTGCTTTGACACAAGTCCCCAAAATCGCGGCGCCGCCTTGCGGCCGGCACCGGTGAAGTCCGTCCTCGCCTGGCGTTGTCTGAGACCAAGCCCCGCCCAAAAATCGCGGCCGCCTATCGGCGGCCCGGTGAAGCCTCCATCACACCTTGCGTGACTCGAGACCAAGCCCCAAAAAGCCGGGCCGCCTTCGGCGGCCCGGTGAAGTCCTCCTCACCTTGCGTTGCTCTGAGACCAAGCCCCAAAAAATCGCGGGCCGCCTTCGGCGGCCCGGTGAAGTCCTCCTCGCCTTGCGTTGCTCTGAGACCAAGCCCCAAAAAATCGCGGGCCGCCGAAGGCGGCCCGGTGAAGTCCTCCTCACCTTGCGTTGCTCTGAGACCAAGCCCCAAAAAATCGCGGGCCGCCTTCGGCGGCCCGGTGAAGTCCTCCTCACCTTGCGTTGCTCTGAGACCAAGCCCCAAAAAATCGCGGGCCGCCTTCGGCGGCCCGGTGAAGTCCTCCTCGCCTTGCGTTGCTCTGAGACCAAGCCCCAAAAAATCGCGGGCGCTTCGGCGGCCCGTGAAGTCCCCCACCTTGGCGTTGCTCTGGGGACCAAGCCCACAAAATCGCGGGACACCGCCTTCGCGGCCCGGGGAGTCCTTTTTTTTTTCCCTTTTTTTTTTTCCCCCCCCCCCCCCCCCCCCCCCCAAAACCTTGCGGTTGCTGAGACCAAGCCCCAAAAAAATCGCGGGCCGCCTTAGGCGAGTGGCCCGGTGAATGAAGTCCTCCTCGCCCTTGCGTTTGCTCTGAGAACAAGCACCAAAAATCGCGGGCCGCCTTCGGCGGCCCGGTGAAGTCCTCCTCACCTTGCGTTGCTCTGAGACCAAGCCCCAAAAAATCGCGGGCCGCCTTCGGCGGCCCGGTGAAGTCCTCCTCGCCTTGCGTTGCTCTGAGACCAAGCCCAAAAAAATCGCTTTCGGCGGCCCGAGTCCTCTGTGTCTCGTGTCGCTTGGGAGACAAATACCTAAAAAAAATCGCGGGCCGACTTCGGCGGTCCGAGTCCTCTGTGCCTTGTGTCGCTCTCAGACCAATACCTAAAAAAATCGCGGGCCGCCGAAGGCGGCCCGTGTCCTCTGTGCCTTGTGTCGCTCTCAGACCAATAACTCAAAAAATTCGCGGGCCGCCGAAGGCGGCCCGTGTCCTCTGTACCTTGTGTGTCTCTTAGGCCAGTACCTAAAAAAAATCAAGGGCCGCCTTCGGCGGCCAGTGTCCTCTGTGCCTTATGTCGCTCTTAGGCCAAGACCTAAAAAAAATTGGGGGCTGCCTTCGGCGGCCAGAGTCCCCTGTATCTTGTGTCGTTCCGGAGGCCAAAACTTTTTTAAAAAATCAAGGGCCGCCCTAGGCGGCCCGAGTCCTCTGTGCTTTGTGTCGCTCTTAAGCCAGTACCTAAAAAAATGTCAATTAGTTCGTGGGCAGCGACCGAAGGGTGCGGCTGGAGAGGAGTGATCTCGTGACGCTGCTGCACAACACGGACCCCACGAAACCGCCCAAGCTGGAGGAATTGACGGCGGCGAGCCAGGAGAGAATTGCCGGCGTGACACCGGGCAGCTGCGTGCTGGAATATCGTGAGCCGAAACTGCAGATCACGCTCGTGGGCTGGCGAGGAACCACGAGTCTGCGTGCGTACGTCGACCAGAGCGAAACGGTGCACATGTTGCGACTCCTGCGCGCGGATTTGTCGCAATACGAGGTGAACAAGTTCCGGAAGCCCGTTGAGGAGGAGGAAATGAAGAAGGAGGAGCAGAAAGAGGCGCAGAAGGAGGAAGAAATGGAGCCAAAAGACACCCTGCAGAGTCAGGAAGAGATTGTTTGATGCTTTTTTTTTACTCTTTATTGCACATTCTTTGAGAAGTACATAAGTTTTATGAAAAGTTTTTCATTTCTTTATAAATTTATCATATTTAGAAAATAAAAGATTATAGTGAAATAGTTTTTTATACTTGGAAAATTACTTGACGAAAAAATCTCAAAATGCTTCACTTGTCATGTTATTTTTTTGGGGGATAAAAATTTATTTATTTTTCCTCATTCTCTCTCTAAAATTCAATGACAGACGCCAAACAAAGGGTTAAAAATTATGCTTGTGTGTGTGTGAAAAAAATTACGAGTTACTACAAATAAATTATATATTTTATGACAAATTACCTACGCAAAGATTACAATAAAACTGGGTTTTTCTCTCATAAATATAATAAATACCAATAAATATATAATTAAGGTGACTATTTTCCTTGACTAGAAAAGAATTTCTTGTGTTCACTTGAAACGAGAGCTTTTGTGAAAAAAGCCATGCAAAGTAAATCCTATAAAGTATTATATTTGGGGAAAAATCTCCTCTTTTCCTTTTGACAAAACTCTCGTCTCGTGACTTCTTATTTTGCAGCTCATCCATCGAATAAACATTACAAACATATTCAAAGTTAAAAGGGTGGGGGGAGGAAAAACACAAGTACAACAGAAAAAATACATCACACTAATTTTCTTTGAATAAATATTAAAGATTTTTTTCTTCTTCTTCTCAAAATCTCACTTCTTATCTTTCCACGTTTTTTTTTTTAACTTTTCTTGTCTTTATCATTTAAAAGCACACAGCATATTGATAAATTTAATTAGAGATCGTTTACAAATTAATATCATTGGTTTTTTATCTTCCATTTTTTTTCTTCTCTTTTTTTTAGACATAAAAGAACAATTTTACTATATTTTTTTATGTTATAAATTTCTTTTCATTTATTATTCATCATCTTTTTTTTACTTCTCCAGCATTTCGCTTTCTTTTCTCTCTCTCGTTTTTTTTTTCTTTTGGATAAAATATTAAATAATACGATTTGACTATACTTGATCATTCATTTCTTAAGACATAAATTTTCTTCCTCTTTTCATCTAATATATGAATAATAAATATAAAGTTTGAGTGAAGAATTACAGAATAGAGATTTCTATGTTTGAAATTTGTTTATTAAATATCAATTTTTAGAGTAATTTTTGTCTTCATTCGTGTCATCTTCGCATGAGTTTTCCTTCTTTTTCTCTCTCTCTCATTTTCTCAATAATCTGGCACTATTTGCCGTTCTACCGACCTTTTGCCGCGCCGCCTTCGCGTGATCTTCAAGGACACACGCACACATATTGCGGCGCAAAAGGATGCGCACAAGAACGACGTGGGATTTTCTCTCGTCTTCGTCAGAAGAGGGATTGTTTTTGTTGATTTTGTGTGTGTGTGTGTGTAAAAATCAAAAAAATTCACATCAAGCTTCACTTTGTTTAACAACACATCCTTTTTCTTTCCTTTTTACCATCAAATAAATTGTGCGCGGACATTAATCTCTGAATTAAAAGGTAAATTTACAATCATTGGTTGCAAAGTCCTCAAAAGAGGACTTCAATATTGTATCAAAATAACACTCTGCAACAGAAATTCACGCTCATCACGACAGACGAACGTGTTTCGCTATGTTTTTTCATCTTCTATGTATTTCTTCGTTGAGATTTCTCACAATATCAATTCGTGAAGTTGAAATGCGCTTACATGCAAGAAAAAGTTACAATATGAAAAAAATGATCATTTCGCACTCCTTTTTATCCATTAAATCTTTCTCATTTTCGTTTTATAGAAAAAAAAATAGTGTCAAAGAATTACAAAGTGTCTTTTTTCTTTCGTTTCATTGTGAAAGTTTTCTTTTCTCTCGCGCGCGCGTGTCTTTTGTATCATTTTACAAAAGAAAAAACTTCCCCTTCAACATTGTGGTCATCATTTTACAATAAACAACTTGGGTTTTTGTTCAATTTACAGAACTTTCAACACTTACATCTAAAATTGCTTACACCCTCACTTTTCTCATGCTCTTTCCGCATTTCTTTCTCCTCTTCACTTTCTTGTTTTTCTTTTTTTGCCTATAATTGTGTGTGAATTTCTCTGCTTCGTGGGCTATTTTTTCTTCTTAACTATCTCAGCTCGCGCGTATGTGGAAAGAAATGACCGCTAAAGAATTATACGACTAAGTTTTACACGGTGGTTGAAAGAGTTGCTTCGTCAAGACGACTTTTTCTTTTTAATTATCTTCGGAAATAAATCCATAGCAAGGAATGGAAATAATGCAATAAATCATGCGCGATCTTCTCTCTCTCTCTCTCTTTCATTCTCCTTTCGCAGGATCAGCAAAAGGAATGGAATGCCTTCACTTCTTCACAATTTTTTTCTACCACCAATATATATATATATATATATATATATATATATCATCATTATACAAAAATGACCAAGGGTGCAATAAAATTGATTAGGTTATATATGTATATAATAATTTATGTCTCATTTAAATATATAAATATTAATATTTGTCTTTTTCCTTTTCATCTTCCATTCAAAAATGTATCAAAATATTGCAATATTGGGATTATAGCGTCACTTTTTTCTTCACAAATCTCTTCGTTTCATTCGTTTTACTTTATAATTTTTTTTCAGCTTCGTCCACATTTTTCTCTCTTGTTTTTCACGAGTTTTTCTTTCTTCTCTATATTATCTTCAGTTTTTTTTTGGAAAGTGTGAGTGTGTGTGTCAGTGTTTCTCTCTATTCATCTCCCTTGTCGCACACTGTGTAAGTCATAGTAATTAAAATGATTCTAGTATATTTCATATATATAGCTTTTGTAAAATCCATTCAATTCTGCATCGTGTCACTTACCAGAACCACAGTTTAGGCGGTCTTGGTTTTGTTTGTCTTGAAACTGACCTGAAATGCAATCGAGAAGAAAGAGAAGTGATTAGTATAATTAAATAAAATTAAATTCCAGTGAAGATTCATGTTAAACAGCCAAAACAGAAATAAAACCCGACTTAGTTCAATAATTTCACCGGAAAACAATCAATTTGAAGATGTTAAGAGAGTCTTTTGCGTTCTTTAATTAAACTATCAATATAGAATCAATCATTTTAAGAAGTTTCTTAAATCCATGAACAAATAAAAGTCTATAGAAAACAAGATAAATTCTTTTTATTACTACAAACTCAAGTGTTGTAAAATGTTTCTTTTCTTACACGAATTCTATTTCAAATTCACTTTTATTGAGTAGTTCTTAATCGCTCAAAAAATGAGAATAAATGGATCAGTTTGCAATTGTGACTCGAATTTTCAAGCATAAACATGAATGATGTTTGCAATAAATTCTTTTAATTCCGGACTTTCCTTATTATTAACTCGTAATTTAATAATTCTGGCAAATTTCACTAGTTTTCCTCTCTTAAACATGTTAAACTTAACTGGAAATCACTCCATTAGTGTCTCTAATATTTACCAATTTAACTATCAAAATTGCACTTTTTCATTACACATTTTTCTAATTAGCGGACAAATGAATTGAAAGTCGTATTAGAAAAAATTCAATAGAGATGAAATATTAATGAATGATTTCTTAAGGTGAATTCATTGAAACTTTGAAGCGATATTACCAATCAATTTTTAACTCACTCGACGCGAAAGAGCTGTTAAAATGAGAGTTAGAAACTCACCTGCAGGACGCGGTTGCCGAGCGTGTAGCCGTTGAGGGACTGGATGGCCACGACGGCCTCATCGTAGTTGGTCATCGTGACGAATCCGAAGCCCTTGCACTTGTTTGTCTGCAGGTCGCGGATCACTTTGACACTCTGGACGGCACCGAAGGGCCCGAAGAGCTGCCACAGTACATTCTCCTCCGTCTCCGGCGCCAGATTGTACACGAAGATGCACCAGCCGGAGCCCGTCATGGCGTTGCCAGGAAGAATGGTGTTGGCCAGCAAGTCTCCGGCTAGCGGCGAGTATCTGAAAGTGTCCGAGGAGACGCTTAGAATACGCCCCAGCGCTTGGGCAGGACTTTCTCTCTTGGCACTGAATATTTTCTCTGTAATCTCTGTCAGAGTGATTGGGATTTGCATATATGTTGCTTGTGCTCAAAGTGAGAGAGAGAAATGAAAGATAAATCAGAGAGAGAAATAGCAGAAAAAAGAATCGAAATCACTCTCGGCAGAAACTACAACACGCTTTTTTTTATCATGAACAAATTTCTTCTGCTAAATCAAATAAAGCAAACTTTTCTCTTTCTTCATCCAAAAAAAAGAAGAAAACAGAAGAAAAAATTGCCAATCAAGAGCACAAAATCAGAGAGACAGACAAATTGCTCAAAGGCCAAAATGACTCTTTTTATGTAAACACATTGAAAAAATAATAAAAATAAATCACTCACGACGAAAATTGACTTGGAAATAAAAAAACACAAGAAACGACACTGAATTGATTTATATTACAGACAGAGAAAGAGAGTTTTCCAACAACAAAATTAAGTTTGATTTAAGAGAAAAGCCTTTTAAATAACGAGAGACGAAAGAAAAGGATAAAAAATACAAACCTCTGCAAACCCTTGTTTATAGCAAGCAATGGACTTTTCCCAATGCTAAAATGAAAAATGGAGAAAAAACAAATATTTGTATATATAAAAATGATAATCAGAAGCATAGAAAAATTCTTTTTGTATCACTGACAAAAAACACATATAGAAAAGGAAGAAAATCAATTGAGAGATATAGATAAAATTCAAATGAATTGCGTGAATTCATACAAAAGGAAATCAAACAAACACAAATCTTTTTTTCCTTTTTAAATGTGACTTTGTTTTTGAAACAGACAAAGAAAAGAAAGAGAAATAAAATGGTCAAGAAAATTGTTTGAAATACCAAAAATAATGGGTTTTAGTTGAGACTAAAGGAGAAAAGATATAAAATATTATATATTAATTCACGCTGATAAAACTTGCGACAAAAAAAACACATGAAATGAACTCTGTGTGGAAGTGAAAAGAGAAAAATGTAGGGGCAAAATTCACCCCCAAAGGATATAATTTTGTTTCACGATGATGAGCTCAAAAGCAGGGCTTATTCTCAGTCTTCTCACTGCATTTTCTAAAGCCTTGAAGCTATAGTTAGAATCGAAGGGAGAGATAATAAGATGAAAATCAACACTCTTTCTTTTCCTTAAGCAATCACACCCGATTTCTCAGCATATTATCTCCCCCTTGGTTAGAATTCGCACATATAAGCACTGATTGTGAGCGCATCATAATTGTTTCTTGGAGGTCTTTTTGTGAGTTTTTGAAAGAGGCATTGAAGAGGGTGGCTTTTCAGTGTGTGCGCGGGGATTGTCTTCCGGCATCTTCTCCTCACCTAAATCTCCCGGCTGGCAGAGCGCCGGCGAAGCGCCTCGTGGCCTGCGGTGTCAAGTATGCCGCCAATGGTGGGAGTGCTTTAGCATTGTTGCTGGGATTGTTGGCAAACTTCACCGTGATCGCCTCGGTGCATCCTTTCGGCACCTTTCCGTTCAGCTCCTGAATGGCGCGCTCCGCCTCGTGTCGCTGATCGAAGCGAATGAAACCAACGCCTTTGGATGTGCCCGAAGCATTTGGTAGCTCTCCAGCCACGAATTGTTGCACTGCAAAAAGAGAAGATGAGAAAAAACCAAACATTGTGTGTGAAATCATCTTTTGCGTACCATTTAACGTGAGAATCTCACCTGTGATATTGTCACACAGGATTCGCGATGTTATAATTCGTCCATAGGGTGAAAAGAGTGCCTCTAATTCGGGCTGTGTCATGCTTTTTGGTAATCCAGAAACATACAAATTCGCCCCCTTTATCGATTCAGAACTGGGGCGTGCAAAGGACACCTGAAACGGAACACGCAAACCCAAAACTCTCATGAGTATTTTTGTCCTCTAAGGTCAATCCTTTCGTCGTGATTTCGTGGGTGTCTCTCATTAAGTCCCCACTTGAGCATTCTCCACTTTTTAATTGACACACATTCACGTATTTTTTCATATTCAAAGGATATTTTTGATAAACAAACATTCTTGCGGTCAACGCAATTCACAACTCTGTGCGACAAAGTCAATTTGCAGATGAAACCAAGCAAATCCAATCAAACAATATCAATATGGCGCAGTTTGTGATGGCGCCAAAAGCTAAAGATAGATAAAAAGTGCACAATAACAGGTTTTTTGCTGAAAATTTCCTCAGAATCTCAGTCTCAAAATTTGATCAATCTTATTTTTTTTATGAGATTTTTTTAGTTCTGGAACTTCATCACTTCTAGTGGTGGAGATAAGAACTTACAATATTCAAAGAATAACGAATTTTCTCACCTTAATGATTTTATTCTGAAGTCGCAATCCATTCAGTGTATTGATGGCCTTTTCGGCATCCTCGGGCTTCTGATAGTTGACAAATCCATAGCCCAAACTTTGTCCTGCGTCACGAATGGGCAAAGAGAAATTTATATCAAATTAATTGGAGAAAAAAGTTTGTCTTGACTTTCTACCCCTAAAATCAATGCACATCACATTCAAAGAGAGTGAGAGAAAGAGAGATTAAAAGTTAAGGAATTCCATTTTGAGACAAGAGACATAAAAGTGTAAAAGAAAACTCCAACGAAGAGAACAAGAAAAGAATTTCAATTTTGGCCAAAGAGAAGATGAAACAAGGGGCAAATATTTTATAGCGAAAATACTTGTATTTATTTTGTTGGATGTGAAAGTTTAATAATAAAGAGTGTGTGCGCGATGGAAGAGAAAAGCTCTCTTTTATCTGCCTTAATTCTTTTTCTTTCTTACCTTGCTGCAAAGCCGGATTGCCAGATGCGGGAAAGACTAGAATAAGAAAAGAAGTAAGGATGACAATGAATGAATCATGCACTTGTTAATGAGGCTGAAGAATGCATGAGCAAATGGCAGAGTCATGTCCGCAAAAAAAGAGTGAAAGGATTGTGTAGAAAGAGGGTGGAAAAAGTTCACCAATTGTTTAATCAATCTAAATCGATAGTGGGTAAAAATAGAACAAAAAGTCCGTAAGACGTAAGAGCTGTTAATATATATACAGAGAGAGGAAAAGCGGCAGAATTGCATGAACTTTTCGCGGCTCACCTGTGACCTTGTCGCGGATCAATTTACAACTCTCCAGCTCGCCAATGCTGGCGAACAGCGATCGCATCTCCTCCTGGGTCATCGTCTGCGGCAGATAGTTGACGATGAGGTTCGTCCGCGACTCCTCCTGACTGAGGCCCTCGCCGGGATTGCCATTGTTGGCAGCTGTCTGTGTTGTGCCATTCTGTGCCACTGCAGTTTCCATCGTATTTGTCATGTTTCACCCTCGCGGTGCCCTTCGATGCTTTAGCAACCCTTTCGTCGCGTCACGTGCCACCAAAAAACTCCTTGATTTCCTCGCCGCGCTCGCGTTCAAATCACCAGACAAAAAACTGGTGCCCAATTAACACAGAGGAGAACAAGATTTCTGCACAGAGAGTTTTGCCCCAAATGAAAAATCTCACTCGTTCAGTGTATAATTTGTTGTTACACACTTACAATACACTCACGTAATATTTTGGTAAATTTATTGTTATGCGTTTTTTGTCCTTCTCGTTTCACTTCTTTTTATGTGTTTTTTTGTATATAAAATTGGAAAACAACAAGATTACTTTTTTTCACTTTTCACAACGACTTTTCGCAATACGATTTTTTTTTCTTTAGCTTCTTCTATGTATTTTTCTTTTTTTCTTTTTCTTTTCAAATTTATATTATGTTAATATCGTGATTAATTCTCCTAATTCTTAATAGCACGTTTAATACTTTTTTCAGTTGTTCACAGTATAAGAATTGGTTTATTTTTATCCTTCCTTGATCGCCGCCTTCAATTTACTCGCTGTGAGTAATTTTTTCAAAAATGTGGGGGTGGTTTTCGTCACACTGAAACGACAAAAGAGGAAAATTGTGGAAAAGAAGATTAGGAACAAATGGGGTAAATTTGTATATTCATATTTTATGATAAATTGTCCCTTCTTCTCCTCTTTCTCTACGTCAATCTTCACCTGAGTAGAGCCTTTATTTAGGGATCCACCCACGCTTGAGGATTTCACATGATTGAATGACAAAATTGCAGGAACAAAGCGACAGTAAACATCGGAATATTCAACTAAATGCCTCAAATTATCTGCTACAAACGATAATAGAAAACAACAAACATAAACAGTAGTTTGAATAATCTACCAATCGAAAGAAGCCATTTTGTTAGCGTCTCTTTCATATGGCAACTCTAAAATTAGTCATTCATGTGACTAACTTTAATTTTAAGATTCAGGGCTTGAAATTTGTCGAAACAAAGTCGATAAGTTGAATGAACTTGATTGACTGCAACATTATTGAAGAGCAAATTCAATAAGTTAACAGAATATTCACCCAGCTTAAAAGATCTGATGTTAAATTGCACTTTATCCACTGTCAATTTAGCTTTTCTCTCAGGCGTCTAAGAAAACTTTTCCAATTTCACTTGCAAAGTCCAATTAATTGAATAGCTATTTAAATTGTAATTTTCTCTCACCAACCAATTTAAAATCCACTCAATGTATATCTTTTGTATGTTGCAAAATTCCACCCCATTTCGCCAGACTCCCAAAGGGAGTGTCTGTCTGCCACCCTTTTTTCCCTCCCCTGCCACATCACAAATTGTGTTTTAATACGCAGTTGCGCTATAAAAATGCAATGAAATTCACATAAATGTCCAACAGTATGGCAAATGTGCGAAATTTTCATGAATAAAATTTATGCTATCCTCTTTATTTTTCCATCCTTCATCATATCATAATAATTTTGTATGTGTTTCAAACTAAAAGACCGGATTAGAAAGAGAGATTTCCATCTTATGAGCTCGAGTGTGTGTGTGTGTGGTAAACAATTTCCTTTTTTGAGGGAATTGAACTTTGTCATTTGCAGATTATTTTCCAGCGAATTCTCTCCATCTCTAGCTTGTTCAATATTCGGTCTTTGACTCTCTCTTTTATTCCCCACCCTTCGCGTAGGAGTTCAAAGGGAAAGAAAGAGAGATAAAGTAATAATATTCAGAGTGTGTCTCCTTGTAATATCATCACATTTCCTAACCCTCAGCAAAAATCAATAACATTTTGCTTTACGCGATCATTCATAACATTGTGTAGCTTTGCATCTGACTTCACATCTATTCAGGCAGGATTTCAGGATGTTGCAGAAAAGCCTTTGCGCCTGTTTCTGACTGATTTTCACCCCGTCACGATGGCCAGGAAGCGCGTATTCATGACACAGAGATGAGAGAGAGAGTGAATTGAATTAAAACGTGACACTTTGGGCTGGAGATAAATTGTGACAGAGGATTTTACTCTCTTTCTCTCTCTCTCTCTCTTTGCATCCAAAGCTGAAGAGCCACAAAAGGGGTGAAGAAAAAAATGATGAAAAATTGCGTCCGAGAGGCAAGAAAAATTGTCAATTTATCGCTCTTTTGGCCACAATTTCTAGGCCAAGCACAGTTTCCCTTTTTTCCCCTACTTCTCATGTGGTCGGATATTTATCCCATACCAAAAACCCTGTTGAAAAGTCCATAAATTTCCTTTTGGGCAAAAGTTTATGCCAAGGATCAACGCCAGAAGAGGAGTCTCAACTCTGGCCTGAATAGTCCAGGGGCTCAGGAGTTGCCAAAAAGGCGAGAATTTCACGGATGACTCCCAAGGCAGGGCATGAGGCGAGGTCAATGCCCGCAAAATGTTCATACGAAAACTACCCTAGGTTGAACACACACGGAGGGATAACCACTATGAATCAACCATCGCCCTCCTGCACCCGATGTTGTGCGGCCTGGAGGGATGGCAACGACACGAAATGCATGTGAATCAATGCTTTAAAGGGACTCACACACACACACACCATCTGGCTCAGAGGGTGCTTCACTATGCGTGCGATATGGCCAAAACCGCCCTCCGTCGCACATCTGATAGCGAAATTGTCTCTCAGCCGACGTTCTGTGTCTGATTGTGACGTGGAATATCATTCCAATCACTCTTTTGGCCTCTCTCAGGGACAATGGCAGGGAAAGTGCGTGGGCGACCCTCGTTAGGACACTTGAGTCTCTCTTTCTGTTTGTCTCACAGCCAAAAATAATAGTAATAACAGAGAAAATTTTGCAATAATTCACGCAAAAAACACAGCTTAAAATTTAGGTCATGCATTTGGGGGAAAACTGCATTGGCTGCAGTGGATTTCGCCCGGGAAAGAGCTCTCAAGTGAAAATAAAATCCATTTTTCCGGGAAGGAAGTAATTTTCTCGTACACAATGCAGAAAAGTTTCTGCACTCCAAAGTAATGATTAAATTCTGAGAAAACACCCTCAAACCGATCAATCCAAGTTAATACATAAACAAGGAGAGTTTTGGAGTAGTTTGAAAATTGCAATAGAACAGTTTTATACAAGTTTGTAAGCCAATTTTTATGCGAATCATAACAATAATAAGGGTTGTTGTTATTTTTACACCTGTTTTGAGCGAAATTCTACAAAAATATCGATTCGAAAGGAGTATAAATTGGAAAATAAATATTCGTAGTGAGACAAAGTTGGTTGAAGTTTGAAAATCTAAGGTTTATGTATAGAAGAACTCTAAGCAAATGTTTTTTTACAATTTCTAAGGGATTAAATTAAGAATATTTCAGGAGTTGTTTCTATTATTCATAAGCCAGTTAATCGAAATGTTCCCTTAACAAAGGTGAATGTGAATAAATTAATTCGGTTTGTTTGGCTAAGTGCAGATTTTGTTGACATGAATTACATAATCTCCTTCAGGGAAAACATTTGGGTCAGAAATTTAGCTGTTTAGTGAGTAAACAATTCAGAATTATCAGCAAATCCATTGACACGAAACAAAGAATCACAAAACACGATTGATTTTCCTCTTTTCGCATATTTATGATGACGTTTTACTGTTTTCTGATTAAAATTTCGGCCCAAATTCTACTGATTAATAAATAATAACGCCAAAAAACAATTCTTTTACTCATTTTTCCGCCTCATGTCAATGGAAATGACCCAGGAAAACTCTAGTGCAACTCAAATACATCAATAAAAAAGTCCCTCAATTCATTGATTCTTGATCTTTTGGCGAAACTACAAATTTTCTCCCTTCTAAAAGGTGGAGGAGAAAAAACAACCCTTGCCTAAATTAGATGTTTCACTATATCTTAGATGGCAAATTGACCTATTTTTAAATGCATTTCCACTGTCAATAAAGCAGAAGTTCAATCTTGATTGACAGCATTAATTCATCCGTGCAAATTTTCTGAATTTCCTTCGTGAAACTGATTTCTGCAATAAAATATCTCCGTGGATTGACGGGCAAAGTGAAGAACGACATGCACACAATTTGATCGATATGCGGAACTCTTTTCTTTTGCTCCCAATTATCCTTTCGCAGGATACTTTCTTCAACGGAAATATCGCGCGAGAAATTGCTCCGAAGCTATTATAACATGAATAAAATTTATTTTCTCCCATCTTTTACTCTCTTTCGTTCTCAATATATGTATATGAAAAATCAGTGAGAAATTGTGTGAAGCCAATCAAAAAATCAATTAATTCGTGCGCGCTCTTGGAAAAAAAGAGTTGCGGGAAAACAATCAGGCTCGAATTTCCTTCGAGAAGTCCCGTGATTCAAAGGCGAGAATTTCATCAATGAAGAGTGCATTGCCTTGTTGTCCCTTTAAATTTGACTCCCTCTTTGCGTGTTCAACCCTCCCCCTTCGAACATTGCGCCCAATTGTTGTGTGCCGAACGCGAGTGTTGTATATAAATTACGTCCTTTCGCTGCATTGTTCCCTATTCTCTGTCTGGCGATGGTGCACAACAACAAAGGGGTCACTCTGGAGACTCCGCGTCTCACTCTCTGCATTTTTAAATATTCAAAATTGGACATTCAACCCCTCGAGCGAAGGGGATTTCGCTGGGCTAATTTTATATTTTTGCCCATGTATAAAAGAGAGGAGAGAAAGAAAAACTATCACTTTGTTTATAAATAATTAGTATAATAGGGAAAAAGTCGCCCTGCTTTTTAGGCCTCTTTCGACTCTCTCCGGCTTTGCTCATTACAGAACTCCAGTCGGATTTGCTGCACGGACGTCCGAGGGTTGTTCTTTGGGCGAAAAAAGCGCGCTGTTTGTGTGTGAAAATGGCACATGCGCTCGACATGCAGAATAATACGGCGCTGTCGCTGCAAACATGCATAAATTACATAAGAATCCGTGCGGAAATTCATTCAATTCACCCTCGGCACGCTCCTTGATCACCCCAAGAGAGAGAGATCCCAAGACGCTTCCCAATCACCATCTTATGGGTTGTTCTTTTCTCGCTTCCACACTCGATCTCGCGAGCATTGGCAATCTCTATCCAAAGCTTCCGCGGCGTGCGCTTGCGCCACAGTCGGAAAATTTATAAGACAGCAACCGAGGGTGGGTCTCTCTGCCCACCTCTCGAATCAGGCCCAGAATTCTCCGGCAAAATCCCACCCGGAAGGAAAATTCCCAAAAGATTTTTCATCATTTGCCACATTGCCTTTGTTGAGGGTGCAGAGGAAATTTCTCGCATTTCTCCACAACCACCTTTGAATCCCCGTGCCCTTGGCGTCACAATCCCAAGACATTTTCCCCATTTCCCACAGAGGAAAATTATAAAGAAACCCTGGGAAAAGCGATAAAGTGATTCAAATTCAAATTCAGAGCGCCACAAAGTGTGCCAAAAATTGCGGGGTTTGCTTGCATTTTTCCGGACACACCCTCGAATTTTCCCACCCCCGCGCGCGTCAAGCGCCCGGAAAACTGCATCGCGCTGCACCCGTGTGCCCGAGCTCAAAGGAAAAAAAAGAGTTCATTGACCACCAACAGGGTGAGCGAGGGATGAAGTTCCTGGGGAGAATCTTCCCTCGGCGAGGCAAAGAAACGCGAACGAGAGGCGGAAAAGGCAGGGAATTCGCCTGAAAGGCATCAAGTGTGTGTAAATTTAGGGTGGAAATCTCAAAATGGCCGCCACGGAGACGGTCAAGTTGAGGGTGAAGAATTTCCACAGACTTTCCCAGCCGTGGGCGAAACGGGCGGTTAAACCGCAATGCAACATTCCGCACTCTCTTCTTCTTACCTGTGAGGTGATGCTGAAGATCTTTGTCCAGAGATAATCCTTCTGCTCGTGCCACACAAGCTCTCAAAATGCGCCCTTCGCCGTCTCCGGAAAATGAGAGACTTTTCCCAGGGAGGAAAAAACTACACAATGCACTGCACCGGATTCTCCACGCACTCGGCGGGATTTATTGTGACTCCTCGTAGGACGTGGAAGAACAAATGAAAAATAAGAAATGAATTGAATAATAATAAATGCAATGCGAAAATAGCACGCGCTGAAATCGCGTCTTCACCCTCAGACGATTCCACTAGGACTGACTCTTGTGGGGGAGCGCCGCTGCGTGCTCGCGGGCGAAATCCCGCGACAGGGATGCGCTTGACAGTGTACTCTTCGTTCGCCTTCGGCAGGAAAGCAGCCCAACCGAGCTGAGGCACCCATAGCGGAATCGCTGGAGAACCTTCCGATGAATACTCCGAACTTTCCCCATATGAGTTTTTCTTGAACCGGGAAAATTCTGTTGTATTTGTTGAGTACCATTTTATTTTCAATTGTAATTGAAATTTGCTATCTAAAGTAAAAGAAAAGCAGATGAATTTTTTTGTGTGAATATTTAGTGCAAATTTTTTTGAACAAATTTTGTGTGCATTGAGAATCATGGGAACCTTCCTAAGACTTCCACCGACTTGTCTTGTGACACTTACGGTTCATGGAATTGCTTAATTGGGTTGAGTTGTGTTTTGTCTGAAACGTCTGAAAAGTCAAATCGAAGAAGAAGAAGAAGAAGAAGAATCTCCGTCTTTCAAGAGCTCAAGACCAATTCTTTTGTGCAGAATCAGTTTTATTTGGTCAATAAATTGCCTTTAGAGCATTTCCCAAGCTGTAGACGAGGATGGATCACGTTCTGAACAGGTAAAGCATCTCAACTTGCTCAATTTCTTGGGAAGTTCTGTTTGAAATTCAAGGGCGTTCTTCATGTTCCAGGAAACGTTCTCGCGAGGAGGAAGACGTCTCGATGGACTTTATGCCCCTCTCGAAGCGGATAAACAACCTGCATCTGACTGCAACTTCCCTGCCACAGATCTACGACAGCAGCAGCTCAAATTCCGAAGTGATGAATCAAAATTACACCCACCCGCCCAACAATGGAGTCTTCTGCTCTAGCAATCCAACGCCCGGGCCCTTCTACAACGTGCCCAAGGGACTGGAGATGCGACAGGAGATGCCCGAGTCGGTGCACATGTCAGAGTACTGCCCAGAGCTCAGCATTCTGGAGAATCCCTACTATTTCCTGAAAAATAAGCTGCTGTTTGAGCTGCACACGCAGCGACTGAAGCGCTCGCAGTGCTTCGATTTGTGATCTGGAATTTTGCGGAGAGGGAAATACATTTGTTTTGCGTGGAAGCCGTGGTTTTCCTGCCCCTTGGGGCGCTCTCTTGGCTGGCATATGTGCGTGCATGATGCATCTTGAGAAATGTCGAGTCCGGGAGCGGTCGCCTGAGGTTAGGCAATTGCGCCGTGTTCCCCCACCATGACAGCGTCGCGGCCATCTTTGTTGAGGGGCCGTGCAGTGTGAGTGAGCGGTGACAGCAAAAACACGGACACTTTTTTCACCCGGATTTCCACGGGAAATTGTGAGATAGAGCCAAGCGGGAGCCTCCGCAGACGCCCCCCGAGCGCCCGGACAGTGTGCCAGAGTGCGTGACAGTGCAGTGGAGGCGCTTCAGTGCGACGGAAGCCGAGCGGGGTCCCGTTACGTCGTACGTGGAGGCGCTGGCGTGAGCGAGTGCAGCGAGCGTCGGGCCGAGGTAAGTGCTGTGGGGCGCCGCCCGGGATGCAGTGTGGCGTGCACCCAGGGACACACTGGCGACGCCACAGCTGCCGCAACTCTTCCCAGTCCTGGTGTTTAATGAGGTGGAGAGGGAGCCCGAGTGGCGGGGGGAAAGTGGGGGATGCCAGTCAGTGGCGGAGGAAGGGCGTGGAGGAGGCCGTGCGGCCGTGGAGGGGTCCTCCGGAGAGCAGTGGCGGCGTCCGGGGAGGGAGCGAGACGCCGCAATGGCGCGCAGTGCGAGTGCGAGCGGCGCGTCCGTATATCGATTGCTCCTCTCGCACGCTCTTCTCCCTCCCACTCGCTGTGCAACCCCCTCCCAGGGCGATCGACCGTCGTGACACACTTCACGTGCGCCTCCTGAGCGATCCCGTGTCTCTTGGGCAGCCCGACTCCGTCACTCCGGAACCGTTGATTCTTCACGCTGAGATTTTGTCTATTGAGGGGTTCATCAGCGCACAAACGAGGGTCTCTTTTCTCACCTTCTTTTCAGAGATCAGAAATTAGCATAAAATTGCGCGGTTTGCAGTTGACTTTTTTTGTGTCTAGTCAGATAAAGGGAGCATTTGCATCCTTTTAGATTATATTATAAACAACAACTGTTGTTTTTTTTCACCATCTGAACGTTGGCTGAAAAACCAGTGGGAAATTGAGACGCAAATGAAAGAATATTCATTTAAAAATTATGTCTTACGCACAGAAAGAGGGCGCTCTTTCTGCCAATTCATAACAACAAAATATTTAAATATATCAAATATGGTGACAAGGTGTAGAAGTGACATAGAAAATACAATTAAACAGTCCAAGTGGAAGCAAATTAAGGTTAACATGCAAAAGAAGACAAAATCAATGTTTCTTCCTGTCGCGACTGTCTGTCTCTGGATTGATAAGACGACAACCTATAAACCCGCTGCGCTGATAAAAAGGTCTTTATCTCACTAATTGTCTTCCAATGTTTGAGAATATCGTTCCCTTGACCATCTGACGTCACTGCGTGTGCCACTCAATTGACCCGGAATCGCCGAGAGACGAAGAAAATCGAGAGAAGTCACGTGACGCGCGGATTGATAAACCCCCCGTTGTTAGAATTGAACTCCATAGAAAATTGCCACGTCAAGGCTATGTGTTTTACATTATAAATAATGTACAACAGCACATCGTGAAGGCACTGGGATATTTACATAATGAATAAGAGTTACAAGTATTCATTTTAATCACTTGAAGGCTTCCATCTCCGATGTGAGTTTGTGAACTCTGTCGTTCGCGTTCTTTGTTGGCGAGATTTCGCCTGCTCAGAATGACTGATGAGGGATTCCGGGATGATCGCGCGCGCGATGGAGGAGGGCCGGCGAGAGCACGTGCGAGCGCGGGCTTGGGAAGGGATGAGTGAGACTCCTAGGCTCAAAAAGGAGTGGGGGCATTAGTGCGATGTTGACGAAGTGCGAGAGCGAAGAAGTTGGCGCGCGATGAGTGTGAAAGAAGAAGGAAAGGAGATTTTTTCATCCCCACCCATAGAACAGCTCTGGTGTCTGCGACTTGCCGTCTGCGGCCCTCGAGGCTTCTTGTGCCGCGCGGCTGATGACCTCTTCTCGCAGGTCTTCTCGGTCCTTTCGGCGCCCCTCCGGACTGGCTCTGGCTGGCTGGCGAAAGAGGTGGCACAGTGGCACAGAGGAGAGGGAGAGATGTGTCCCTTTGTGTGCCATGTGCTCAGCGTCAGGTGGCGAGCGGGACGGCAGATGAGGGCGGGCGAGAGAGGGAGAGAGAGGACTCCTCGTGCGTACGAGACTCCCACACTCCGCGCCCCACCCCAAATTCTCCCTCCCGAGCGCCTTCTCCCGCTCTGCGGCGCTCCGCGGGAAAAATGCGTCGGCGGAAGAAGTGGGAGCAGCGGGTGCTCATGGTGGGGTGCAGCTGAGCCTCTCGCTTTCATTCATCGGGCCGCTGACGTCACGGGGCGATTGTGAATGATGGGCGAGATCAGTGACCCTCGCGAGCGCTTAGCGGTATTCCTTGTAACTCTCAGCCTGGCGCACTGAAATCTAAAACCCCTCGCAAGACCGCGAAAAAGGGTGAATGTTAGCATTTGCGAGTAATCCAGGGGGCGGTTTTGCCTAATCCCAGTTGTTTGTTATGGATTTGATGGTGTGCATATCTTTGACTGGCCTTGAATTGGAGAATTGTGTCACTTTAACTTTAATTCGCTCTTGACAGTATTTCTTAGACTAACTGACAGTTTAATTGGGAATTTTCCTTTACGTGAATAATGATAAAGCGGTTTTAATAATGCTAACTGCGAAGCAAAATTGCTGGTTTGATCTGGTTAGAATAGTGAGAATTCAATGAAAGATGACTAGAAATTAAGTAATTCGAACCAAATTTGAATTGTTCTGATTTAAACCAATTGATTGTAATTATGCAAATGCTTCAATTCTAAGCGTCTTTTCCCACTTGCCTTTGATTTGCGTTGAAGTGACGGAAGTTTTCGACACTTATCGACACGAATTGAGTGCCATTTCTTGTATAAACACAATTTTAGGGAGAAATATGATTGATAAAGACTAATTAGTCTCTCTAAACTGTCAATTTTTACTATGTGTTTTCCCTTAAATTGTATTAAAAAGGAAATTGCACGCAATTCGTATCGATAAGTGTCGATAAGCGTCGAAAACTTCTTGGACTGCTACGAAAATATATGATATTTTGATATTAGATTACAAGAAGAATTGAAGCCCTAAAGAAAATTCTTCTTGTGTTCTGGAATGTCAAAAGTTCGGCGGATCTTTGGCTCTGTGAGTCCTTTTCTGTTCAAATTCACTTGCTAAACTATTTGAGAAGTTGGTCTTTTCGGGTGGGAAACTCTGTGGCTTCTCCTTCTCTCCGGCGTTTATTGATGCTTTCGGGTGGGAGAAAGTGCGTGGTTATCAGCGAACGCGTGCCAGCTTTCCGGTCATCCACCACCACGAATCTTCAGCTGACACAGTGTGCTGAACGGTGGGGGTGGATTTCCCAGCGCAACACCGGCGCATTTGCGTCTCTGTGTGTTGTGATTTCCCTTGGCGGTCGAGAGAGTCTCAGAGGCGCTGCCTGATTGTGTGTCTGCAGCTGTGCAATGTCTCTGTTGTGTGACGGAAAATGCCACTGCGAGAGTGGCGAAAAGCCCAACCGCAGGTTCAATCAGCGCATTCGAGAGTCGAGGCATATATAAATGAGAAAAAAGGAGTGACGAAAAAGTTGCTGAAATGAGTGTGCGAGCGAGACGGCTGAGCATGGCAATGTTGAGTTTTCTTGTAACCTACTTTCGAATTCTTGACTATATGGCGGCTTTTATATGAGCCAACACACTTTAATGAGTGTCTTACAATATACAGACAATTTGAAATTGTACCTTCTTGCATTTTATTCTTTACCGAATCTCTTCGCTTCTCTCTCTCTCTCTCAATTTGTGTCTCTCTGAAAATGTCTTTCGATTAAATCTTAATGAAAAAGAGTGCCTCAAAAGACACCGTAAAATGTATGCAGAGAGATTTCTTCTCACAGACTGAAATCAACTTTTGTATGCATCAATTCTCAAAGAGTTTTTGTGTGATGATGATGAAGTGTATATATGAGTTTATGTGTGAATGACACAAAAATGGGGTTTTATTTTACTTTATACAACATTGTACACGTGAAATGAAAAAATTACGATAGAGCAATCATTTCAATGCACTTTTTGCCTTCGTGGAAAAAAGTATTGATGTTAATGTGTGTGTGTTTGTGTGTGAATTTTAAATTCTACAGGGTTTTATTCTGGGGATTTTATCTGAGGCTTTAAGTGAGTGAATAATAATTTAACAGAAAAAATCGATTTTGTAATGGTTGAATTTGAATTTTTGACAATTTCAAGATCATGAAATGTTAATTTGCGTTCACACACGGTTTTTTTTCGTTTTTCAGATCGACATGTTCGATTTTTGGGAATTGATTGAACTCGATAGATTACGTGACTTATTTTCTTTCTTTGACTTTTCTGTGACTTTTTTTTTTCTTCTGTGTGTCTCTGCAGACCTTAGGAATATTATGTTTGTTATTGCAAAACCCGTGACGATGATGTCTATTGCACGTTGGCTGTTTATTCGGAAACAGGTTTTACTCCGTGTTAAGCGAGCCTCAAACGCGTTGGAATAGGAAGTGATGAGCCATAAGAAGTTGGCAGTAAATTAAATATTTGATCATTGAATATTCACATGAGTGACTCTCAGTCAATATTAATTCGACAATCGACTGAGCTTTAATTCATAATTTGTACAATTCTTCTTTCCACGCTGTTTTATGGGGAGAATTAAATGATTTGAGTGCTTATGCACTAGCGTTCCTCAGTTTATATGTGAAGTAGGCTTTCTGGGGATGAAATGGAATAAGACAAGCTAGATTGGTTGATTTCTTGAAGTTAGACCAAAGCCAATATATCAAGAAATGACGAAAAAATCAAGAAATGCTTTAAAATTATTGTGTTTATTTTGGTTTTATTTTTTAAACTACCAATTTGTAAAGAAATTATGTTCTTTACTCATATTTTGGGATTTATTTTGTGCCATAAGAAGACAATTTCCATGATATTTGCATGATAATTTCATGGAATTTGTCACCAGTGGAAGAGCTTTATTTGCTCTTGGACCAATATTTCTTGGAGCTTCTTGAAAATTTATGAATGCAAAGCAATTTTGTACGGAAAATTTTCCTTCTTCAGTCAATAACGTGACATCGATAAATGGCTTTTGATCAATTACATTATCGAGTATTTATTTGATATTTCATTGATTTTGCAGCAAGAAAAAAGTTCACGTTTTGTGCTGTGGAAAGTAAAACACGCAAAGTTTGAGAGAAAATTGAAGAGAGGTCGAACTAAAAGGCGATATATATTTTGCAAATTGCACAATAGCTATTGAAGGTGGGTTGAATTGAAAATACAGCAAAAGAGAAAAAATTGCAGTGTTTGAAGAATTCCGTTTTTCTCTGAACATGTTGTATAAAGAAGAAGAAGAAAAAAAAAGAGATTTTCGAATTGAAATCACAAGCGATTCACGTTACTCTCTCCACTTTCTAAAATTTCTTCCATCGGCAAAGTGAAATACTTTTGTCCACGAATCGTTTTTGTCGTCGTGGTTGTGCAAAAGGAGATTTTTGGTGGGCATAATTGGGGTCTTGATGGACACCGAAGGGCTGTGCGGAGGTTAATTGTTTGAGATTCTTTGCAGTTGGGGCAAAAGGAGGTCGAAAAGCGGATGATTGAGTCGCGCTCGCATTTCGTTAAAATCCCAGCACAGCACCGTGAAAAAAGGCAGCAACAAGGCACATTTTATGCTTATTGCCTCAACACAACACACACACACACAAACACACAAACACGCACGTGAGGCCGAGAGAGAGATATTGAGGTGTGCAACGCGCGCGAGGTGAATTGACTGGATAATATATTGAGTGTGTTTGTTTGTGTGTTTGTGTGTTGGCCACATAATGTTGTTGGAAAGTTAACAACTCGGTGGAATATCACTTCTTTTCTTCTTCGGTGCTGCGCGCTTATTGTGAAGATCGAGACCAACACGAATAGGTCACACACAAACTGCTTGTGTGCTGTTTGACGGTGGGGCTCTTTTTCGGGGGCGCCTCGAAAGGAAGTTTTTGGCTTGTCCGGAAAGAGTGTTGGAAACTTGTGTGCCCGTTGACGAGTGAGCTTAAGCACTTTTATAGATTTGTACCCCACAATTGGTTGTCTCTTGGGCGCTGGTTTCTCTCTCTCCATTCGCGCCGTGCAAGAAGTGTGTGGCGCGTTTGGGACTCAGCGCTGGCCAGCGGCGGAGGAAAGTTAGTGATGGGAGGTTGAGTGTTGGTGGCGGAAATTGCCAAGAAGAAGTTCAGGCAGTGAGAGAGAAAAGAGGGTTCAAAAATCATATACTTTAAGTGTTTGGAATTCGGAGTGATTGTGGGGAAGAAAAGAGAGGGAGTTGCGCCCTCTCCAGGAACCTTTCTTCTGTGCAATCTTGATGAGTGGTGTGGAAAATCCATCCAGTGAAGCGAGTGTGAATATATTGAAATTCTCTCTAAAAAAAACGTGTTTCTTCGGGGAAATTCTCGTGCTGTCATCGATATAAAATATTTTGGACTGTTGATGATTTCTGTGTGTGGAAAAAATACATTTCTCGATCATCTCAAGAGTTGTTGTAAAAGAGACTTGATATTTTATTTCGCTCGAACGGCTTTTCATGTTGAAAAGAAAAACCTGTGTGGAAAAATTCATTGTGAGTCAGAGTGTTGCAATTTGAAAGGGAAGAAAAAGAGAGACAAGTAGTGAGATTATCTCTCTGTTTCCACGACTGTTCAAAAGCCAACAATACTCATTAAAATTTAGATTTCTTCACGAAAAATTCCAACAAAACTGGCTCATTTAAAAGTGCACACAATTTTGTGTCTGTTTTTTCGGATGGTGTAACGCGAATCTCTCCCGTGGACTCAATTATCTTCAGCAACATCTCTCAAAACTGTTGGTAGATGTTAAAGGAGATCTTCCAAGAAGTGTTTTGTGTATTAATGAGGCAAAAGTGCAGAACATTTCTCACAGTGATTTGAGTTTATAAGAGAAAGAAGGAGAGAAATATTAAATGAAATAATAAATACCAACTCATTAATTACAATAGTAAATTAAATTAAAAAGCTAACTGTTTTGGCGTTATACTATAATTTAATTTCTCTCTCCTGATGTGAGAAGAGAAGAGAGAAGAGAAAAGAGGTGGAAAAAGAAGAATATAACTGTTAGAATTTGTGTGTTGAGCAGCGCGTCTTCAACAGTCGATTTACAGCTATTCAACCGATCTTGAGACTCGCGCGATCCCCAAATGGAAATGGATGATAATGATAACTTTTTGGATGTGAGTCCTCAATTACAATTATCACACCATCGATGCATTTTTCATAATGCAATTTCCTTCTTCTTCTTCTCTGTCGCTGTGACAGAAGAAAAAACAGGAGGATAATTTTATAAAGTGCAAAAGAGAGAAAGAGATTTTATTAATAATGTTTCTTGTGTGTGTGTCTTTTCAGTACCAAAAGATGAACTTTTCTCCATTCACGACCCAATTCGCCAGTGCGATACCTGCAAATGCTGTGAATCAATTCACAGCGGCAAAATTTACGCAGAACATAACAACGGCCAATGGACAGGTAAGTTTGTATATCTTTCTCTCTACAAAAATTGTCAGGCAGAAAGTGCTGTTGTGGGAAAAGAGAGTCAATTTTGCTAAAGAAGAAGGAAAACTGCTTCGCACTTTTAGAGTGTGTGGCGTTTTTTTTCTTTCTTTCTTTCTTATAATTAGCCAATTGAAAAATTGACTTTCACTCTATAACATTTTAAAACATACAGTGGAGATTGTGTGAGTTTTGCGATGTTGTGTTTTAAATGGCATGAACGAGAAGAAGAGAATCGCTGCGTGAGTGAGATGGAATAAAACAGCACGATTTTATGTTACATGCTCAATTGGTAATGTGTGTTTAAAGAGACACACAGTGAGTGAGCGAGAGAGAGATGGAGACTTGAGGTGTGCGCGGTGAGAAAGGGGAGAATCAAGAGTTTCATAAAGAGTGTGTTTAGTCGACTTGTCTATAATGTTTCTAATCGTATTCAGCTTTTAATCAGAGTCGTGAGAGATACACTGAGGTTCTCATTTTGTACATACAATATAATGTCATGGTCGTCACAGGTAAAATCAATATTTTCTCACAACGCTTGAGAGATGGGGAATTTTGCTGGTATTTTTCTTCATGCGTTTTGTTGTAAATTTATTGACTGCACGGAGATCTTTTGCACATGCTGAAGAAGAGTTTCTTGCTAATTTGTTGAGGCATTTAAAATCTTGAGAGCGAGAATGAAGAACGATGATTCAGGATTTTTTCCATGGAATTTCGAATTATTTGGAAAGCCAAAAATATTCTTGTATTTATTATATTTTCTTGGATTGAAAGTGTACAAGAATGGCTTCTGTAAGGCTTACATGTAAGGTAGACTGTGTAATGAGTGAAATGAAAGATATTTTTTTTCACTCTTTCACTCTTTCTCTATACATTTAATTTTTCTGAAAATTTCTGTGTATTTCATACGAAAGCTTTCCTGACATGCATTAGAACCGATCATAGCCATCAGAAGTATGTCTTGTAAGCCATTACATTGTATCACAAATGAATACAAATACTTCTTAAAGGTCAAATCCCTTCAGCTAATGTGCAACGTAAGTGAGAAGCTATGAATAGAATTAATGAACTATTCTTAGTGTCCGAAAATAAGCACGCAAATGCTCTGCGTGCGAGAATTGCACTTGCAATTTCTCTACCCTCTCGATGGACGCCGGCGAGTAATGAATGGCCAGGCGGAGGCGTAGAGTCTCACCTCTGGTCGCACGTGGAGCGGCAGATGTTAGTTCGGCGAGTGCTAATTGATATCTTTTCTCCCACAATCGAATGTGAATATTGATGTGGGAATGCGATATTGAATTGATTGTGTGGTGTGTATGGGGGACTCCTTGTGAGAATGATGTGGTCCATTTTTCGCCGGGAGAAGCAGCTTGTGCGTGTGTGTGTTTGTGCGCGCGCGAAAAGACGCGTGCTTGAGATTTGGCGCGATTTTCGATGTGCGCCACACATTTTTGTTTGGGGGAAGCAAGACAGAGAGGGCATTTTCTCAGTGTTTCTCTGTGTTGTTTCGACGGAACAGGTGGTCGGATTGGTGTCTGGAGGGGATGGCGGAGTTCATTACCTCCGGCCGGTGGAAAGTGGGGCAGCGTTCCCCGGACAGACACAGACAACGACGACATCCAACAGTCTGCAGCAGACGCACCAGACACTCATCACGCTGCCCATCACGATGCCGGGCGCCAAGCCGGGAGATGCGCAGCAGACGGTGCAGATTCAGGTGGTGAATCCCAATCCTATTCAGCAGCAGCAGCAGCCCAAGTTCCAAATGGGTCAGATGCAGATCCCCATTCAGGGCCTGCAGCAGGGCACGACGGTGCTCACGGTGGCGTATGCGCCGCAAGAGGGTGACATCCTGCAGAATCACGGCCTGCCTGAGGGCATGACGGTGGTGGCGGCGCTGCAGCCGCAGGATCTGCAGCTGATCGCGGCGCAGGCGGCGCTCTCGCAGACGCAGCAGAATACTCAGCAGACCACGGGATCGCAGACGACAGAGCAGAGCGCCAAGGAGGAGGAGACAATCGTCAAGTGAGTTAACATTCCTGGAATCACAAAGACACATTTTTTTTAATGCTGAATTCGGCTTCTCAAGAAACTCCTGTCTTAATTCTATCTAGGAACTCATGATGAACTGATAATGATTGAATACTTGAACCCAAAGATTCTTCTCGGGTTATTTATGCTCAAGACTTTAAATTAAGGTTCACAATTGAACTATTTAATTTGATGTTTTGCGCATCGATTAGGACTGAAAAATCAACAAATCACCTTTCAATCTCTTATTAGATTGACTCATATTTGAGACCCGAAGCCGGACGTGCTTTCTCCAAAATTGCCTGTGTGTTGTTAAAGAGTGTTGCAAATTTGTTGAAATTGTTAGTGAGTAATTGAGCAAATATGTTGGGGCAGATTTGAAGAATAACAATTATTTATATTTATCATTGTAAAAATCTGCATTGCATTCAATGTAAAATTGCCGCAATTAGCATAAATTAAGTTGAATGCATAAACAATATATATTCTGATCTCTATTTGTGTGTTTGCAGGCCAATTCAGATAAAGCAGGAGCCTGTGTGGCAGCAAAATCCAGCGACATCGAGTGCCTCAGCCGATATCTCTGACTACCTTTCGCGGATTCCCACGCAGGAGTTACCGCTGCATCTGCATCACTTCCTCAAGTTCAACGCGGAGACAATCAAAAGGGAATCTCAGGTGGAGAATAGTCCGCTGAATGGGGCGCTGATCACGTACGAGTACGCCGGGCATCAGCAGCAACAGCAACAGCAGCAGCAGCAGGTTGAGGTGCAGGCGCAGCAGGAGTCGCACAGTCAGGACGCCAGCGTGGGCACGGACATTCAGGGTGACATTCCGGCCACGGAGGGTGGCGAGAAGGCGAAGAAGAAGAGGCGCTACAAGAAGAAACCACCGAAGCCGAAGCGACCGAAGCCTGGACAGGTGCACATCGCCACGGCGCTCGATGGAACGATACTCTTCTGCTGTCCGGAGTGCCATCGTGCCTATCCTGAGAAGGAAAATCTGGAGCAACACTTGTCCGTCCATAAGATCGAAAGGAGGTGGGTTTGTGTGTCTGACGCATGTCTGGCCAATTAGCCTGAGTGTTAAACCCTCATTTACGGTCGATAGATAACCAAAAAGCCGAGAATTTAGTTCAATTTGTGTCAATTTCTATTCTAATTATCAGGGGAAATGTCTCTTGGATGTGTTAAAAGCATTGTCACTCTGGATTCTTGAGCGTTTTTTCTCTCTCTTCTAAATTTGTGAAATGAGTACCGTTTAGTTGGCTTGAATAGCAATCAATGGTGATTCGGTGAATTGATTGATATTCTCTCTTCGTGTAGATTCATTTGCGACATTTGCGGCGCTGGGCTGAAGAGGAAGGAGCACCTGGAGAGGCACAAACTGGGCCACAATCCCGATCGGCCTTACATCTGCAGCGTGTGCATGAAGGGTTTCAAGCGCAAGGAGCACCTCAATCTTCACTTTGTCATTCACAGTGGAGAGAAAACTGAGGTGAGAAGCTGAGAAACTGACCTTTTAGAATGATTTCTTGTTGTCAAATCCTTAAGTTAAATTTTCTAGCCGGCTAAAGAGTTTTTAAGGACCGTCTAATGACATCAAAATCAAGAATAAGGTCACAAAAATGTTCTACTTTGGATGAGACTTGACAAAACGGATCTTAAGAATTTGGTGATGCATTTTTATTAGGTTTTAGTTCAAGTTAAAATGTGTTTACGGTGAACAATTTAATCTGATCGAGTTGTATTGATTCAATTTCAGTGCTTTTTGAGCTCTTGCATGAGAGATGATTTCTGATCACGTGATTTTGTGTCCTTTTGCAGATCTGTGGCGAGTGCGGGAAGGGCTTCTATCGCAAGGATCATCTGCGGAAGCACGCCAAGTCGCACGCGATGAAGCGGATGAAGGAGGAATTGAGTGCGCAAGCGAGTGCTGCCGCGGCGGTGGCTGCGGCCGCGCCGTCTGCTGTGACGAGCACCATTGCAACGTCAGTGGCAGGAGTTCCGGCTGTGTCCATCACGGCGATTCCGTCGATGTCCGGGCAGAGCTCGCAGGACGCTAGCGGGGATTCAGAAATGGGATCTGCAGTCGATGCAGCGACAATCCAGACTTCCATTGCGACTCCGGTAACTTCCGCCACCAACACAACAATCATTCACGTGAGTTTTCTGGGTTTTCTGCTATTGTTTGAGGATTTTGGCCATAGAATATTGCGAATCTCTGGGGGGTCTCTTAAGTTAAGAGAGTGGTTGTGAAGCTTTGCACTGTCTTTCGCAGGTACCAACAAGTAACAACACAACTCTACCTGTTCAAATTCAACTTCCGCAACTTGTGGCCACGACGTCTGCGGACAATTCCTCAGCGAGTGTTGTTCTGCCGCCGACGTCGGATTCTCTCATGTAGGAAAGACAGCGAGAGAGAGAGAGAGAAAGGCCAGAGACGAGGCTTGGAATTAAAGGGTGGAAAAGTATAATGGAGATTATGGTTGAAAGACAAGGAGAGAAGAATTTTCATACAATATTGAGATATAAGTGAAGATTTAGTGGAAGCTTAATTGAATATATTTTGATGGTAATCAAGTGAAAAATGTTGCCAGAAAAGCTGGCTGTTTATATTCAGACATCTTTGTATAAAATTTATTATTAAATTCTCTATTTAAGTACATTTAGAAAAAAAAGAAAAAAGCAGAGAGAAAATTTTTTCCTATCTGAATTTTAGTAGTATTGTATCATCAGCAGAATTTTTATGTATTTTTCAAACTTCTCCCAAAAAATGCAGTGAAGCTGAAGAATTACAAAAGATAAAAACACTGTTTTTTTGGCTTAATTTTTGAATTCAACACATTGTGTTTATCTTTCAATTTATGAGATTTTAATTTATCTTCCCTTTGAATTTTGTAAGAAACTTGTGGAATTTTGTATTATAAAATTTGAAGCAAAAAGAAGCGTGGGAAACTCAAAAGCTCCAACATTCCAGTAAACTTTTGGGCGCAACATTGAGAGCTTGAAGCTCTTTTTTTTATATCAAGTGTGTCTAAAAGTTTCTAACGTTGTAAAACCCAAGAGAGAGTGAGAAAGAGAGAAAACTTTCGGCAGCAAAGACAAAAGTCTCGAAAGGCAGACAAAAAAGAAGAAGAAACATGAACAAATTATGTGAAAGTTGATATAAAAGCTCTGTAAATAAAGTTTATATAAAGTCCATGAGAAGAAAATGTGTGTGTTTGAAGTCTCTTTTGCGGCGCAATTTGCGATTGCATCTCTGCGAGGCCGCAAAACCACTTTTGCGAGGCGCCCAGGGAAAAAAACTGGCCGCAAGAGAAAGCTCAGCAAAGTTTTGTGGTGATAATTTAACAGTCGCTTTATTTGCTCTTGAGCGCTCTACAGCAGATCTTCACGGCTATTCGTGATGGTGGCCCACGTTGATGTCATGGAACTCGTGGCCGCCGTGATCGCCATCATCGCCGCCGCCGCCGTAGTGCTCGAAGCCGCCGCCCAGCGATGACTCGTCGTGGCTGAAGCCGTGGAAATCGCCACCGTGGCCGCCGTGCAGCTTATGATCCTCGAATTCGCTGTGATTCTCGATGGTCAGGCCGTGATTGTGCGAGTGTTCAGTCTCTGGATGGAGGACCTGGACAGACGGGGAACGGATTAGCCTTGCTCTTAACCATCAAAGCTCAGCAGAACTCTTAGGAAGTGGGAATGTTTGAGTATTTGCAATATTTGGCTCAATGCTTTGGATTTCTATTGATTACTAATCATTATCCTTGTTTTCTAGGTTATGTGACTTATTTAAAATAAAATATTGTTTTGAGAAAAGAAATTGGGATGCCTTAAATGAAATTACCTCAGCATTTTTTAATAGAATTGCACATTTTCACACAAAGATTGCAATTCAGGATGCTGATTGGTAAAAAGCATATAAAACATCAGTGCGGTAAAGTCTAACATAACCTCAATTTCTGTCTCAACACAAGCAATTTTGAGCTAGAAAAATTCTTATCTAATACTTTTAGCACTATTCAAAGTTTACATGCAAATAAGGTATTGAAAAGTGTAATTTGTGGGAGAAAATCACAAAATATTGTCTGAAAAAGGTTGTGAGTTAGATTTGAGTTAGATTCTGGTCAATTTCTAGGGGAAAAAGTGGTTATTTGTCACACAATTGCTGTTAATGTGCTCGGAAGGGTGAGAGGCTTACCTTGAGCTTGTGCTTGACGCCCGACACCTCGACGGGGTGCTTGAGGAAGTGCTGGTCCTCCTTCTTCACGTACACAGGAACTGGGTGGTAGTGATGCACCTTGAAGCTCTGGTGCGACGTGGCGTGCTTGTGCTCCACCTCGTGATGATGATCCGTCTCCGATTCACCCCCGTGACCGCCAAAGTCCTCGTGAATGACTCCGGCCAGGGCGCAGGCGAAGACTGCAGAGATCACGACCAGCTTCAGCATCTTGAAGACGCGTGTGTGTGAGTGTGAGTGTGTGAGAAAGTAGAGCGGAGGAGAGCGAAAGGAAGCGAGCGAGTTCGATCGGCTGAGCGCGACTGAATGCAAATTGTGCGCCCGGACGGAGCGCCTCTTATACGGGGTGCCCCACTTTCGGCGCCTCCCGCCATTGCCGCCGGCGAGTGTGTCGGAAGGAGCTCGCATGCACTTGTGACATCACCGGCCGGACGCGCTGCTGAGTAACGCACCGCGGACTTCAGGTAGTTGTAAAAAGCGCGAGAGGGAGAGAATTGGCTGAGCGAAAAAACCGGCGAACAGAGCAAGAAACAAGCAAATTGCATTATTTGTTTGATTGATGACGCAAATCTTGAACACACTTTCTTCCAAATGGACTTTAAGCCACACACATTCACTGAATCTCGCATGCAGAAGTGCATTTTCTCACGCGGTTTTTCCTCCTTTTCCCAACACAATCATGCGCTTCAAGTGACATGGAAATGCTTAAGGCCTAATTGTGTTTGATCAATGATGATTTGATTGCAAGAGCAGCAAGATTTCAGCATATAATTAAGTAAAATTGAACGAAGAGAAGTGATTTAAATTGGATTAATGACTTTCTTTCACTGGCGAACGAATCCTTACTCAATAACTCTTTTATTCAATCTTTAATTGATTTACATTTTCATACGTAAAATTCAGTGTTAAATCACACAATGATTTTATAATTTACTTTAACATGCTTTCATTGTGTATTTTTGATAAATAACACAACAATTTTTATACACATTTTGATTACAATTGATGAAATCGATAAGATAAGAAGGACAAAGAGTGGCTGAAGAACATGAAAAAAAATTACATGAAAGTGAAAGAAATTCTTCTCAACTTTACCACACAGAAACCCTTCCAGACAAGCCGGAGACAAAAGGAAAACAAACACATCAGACATTGAGTAACGTCTTGAGAGCACGAATTCATCATCGCGCGCGCTTCTTGAGTGCGAAAACGCACCGATTCGCATGGTGAAGAGTCGACTTTCCTCCGTGTCAAAGTCATTGCCAACACCGTGACTTGGCCGGCGTGGAAAATTATGGTCTCTGGCGCGCAGAACGAGTTCCATTTAGTGCATTTCAATCACTCGCGATATCAACTCTCGATGCCGTGAAATTCATGTCTCGGCGATGGGAGAAAATTTCCAATTGCGCGGGTGGGAAAGGAAAAGAGGCGCGCGAAAGTGTTTTCCAAACGCAATCTTGCAAAGGCTGAGGATTTTCTGCTCTTAAGGCGTTGCATAATGCTCGCTATCATATGTAATTATTGCATCAAATTGTGACACTGGCGCGAGCGGATTAGCGCGCGAGATCCGGAGGAAGAAAGCGAGATTTAGAGACACAGAAAAGCGCGGCAACTTTCTCGAATTCGTTAATCCTCAGCAAAAGATGGCAATATTTCCTCAATTATCGATTTATCAACCCATTCTGACTCTCTTTGTGGCCTCGCAATGAAAGTGAAAAGAGATTCAAATCGGATCATATGTTAGATAATATATTCCAGCCACCGAAATGATCTCGAAATTGCCACTCTTTGGCGCTCTTGTGCAGCTTTTTCCATTGCGGAAATTATTGCATAAAATTTTATGTTTAAAGTCTCAATATAATATCTCAAATGCAAAATCCAGGGTAATTGTCGATGCCAATATAAAATGTGCACAAATGTGAAGAAAGTAATCATCCATGCAGCTAAAGTGTAACAATTTTTACAATTGCGTCGCTGCGGAAGGGCAGGAAGAATTGAGGTGAAGAAATATTGGTCTCTGGGTTGGAAATTTCCACCTTTTAAAGAGGAATTTAGTAGTTTTTCCCCCCGTCAAACTGTATAACTTAATTTATTGGCTTTTTGCAGTGAGCATAGAAAAAAGGAGGATTTATGAAACGTTTGCACACTTTTCACGAATTTTAGCCTGCAATTCTGCTTGTGTAACTTTGCCTCGCTTTAATTGCTCACCGTCTTAAATCACTTGACAAAATAACACTTTAAACATGACGTTAATTAGCCGGAAGTTGATTACTTGCATCAAGGGAGGGAAATTTGATCGGATGTGGTGTACCAATTCAGTTGAAGTATTTAGAAGTGGAAGTGCTTAAATATTTGTAGTATTAGGTCTTTAAGAGCTACTAAAGAATGATTAAAAAACGTTGAGCGTTTGTGATCAAATAAGCTACAAAAAATTATAAATTTTACTTCAATTTCGTCATAAAATTTTTAAGCCGGTATAATTTGCATTTACTGACACAATAATAATGAAATCTGATGTAAATCACAAGCTTTTAATATTAAACTATATTAATTATGCTAAGATTGATCATAACCTCAAAAATCTTGTTTCAGGATATATAATTGACTATTTTACGAGATATTTGATTGAATTTTTACTCTGAAGTAGAAAATTCAGCTCATCATCGATTTATAATTTTATAACTTAAAATATTATTCAAACACTGTTTCTCTGTAAATTTCATGGTCGTACAAGTAAAAAATTGCGTCCTTTATTTGACCTATATTTGAGGTTACGGCACTTTAGGCCGTTGGGAAAATCTAATAAGTTCAAAAAAAGAGAAGAAAAAAGGAAAACACATGTTTTAAGCACTGCCAAAGTTCTAGAAGTGTCAGGGAGTGGTGTACACAGTTTAGCCATATTATCTCTCCCTTGCATGATTTGCATATTATGTACAATGTTTCTTAATGAGTTCAGGAGCGTGTAAATGCTGCTTAAATACAGCTATTGAGCTTCCTTTCTGCAGAATCTCATCGTGACTATATTTGCATAACATTCAATATATCCACAACGAATTTCAAGTCACTTTCTTCGCAAATTACAGGGTTATTCGACAGACCCTCCCTCGAACAGGTTAAGCAGACATTGTAGTTGACTCGCTTTTCGTGTAATTGGCCTCCAATATAATAAACGGTCAGTTGAAATTTCGCACAAGTATGGAAATTGTAAAATTTGATTTTCCACGTAAAACACACGCCCGGAAGTGAGCAATTAAATTAAAACAGAGCTGAATCGATGGTAAAACATCATCTGAAACACAATGATGAGAAATCCAGAACAAGTGTTTTGCACAGTAGACTTTCTCTTCGGCAAATCAAAGGCCGAATTATTGGTTTTCAATTATGTTGCAGAAGACACTCGTAAATGAGCATTTTGCTAACATTATTCAATACTCTCATAAGAGAAGTGCGCAAATTATTCAACACACTGCATTCCAATGATGGAAAGATTGTGGACTTTTATTGCATTTCACTCGTGTTTACAAAAATAAATCTTCTCCGCGCGATAAAACTCCTACAAATATAATCCGGCAATCCATCAAAGTGACTTGGTGAGTTACTCAATTTCCAATCGAGAATGTTGCATAAAATGCATTAGTAATGATTAACCATTAACTGTGATGATAATTCCTAATGAAAACAGTTTCATTTGACTTACATTTTGAGGCTTATGTTACTTTTTCTCATGCATTTGCAATATCTCTACAAGTTGGCTGATGTTTCAACCATTCATCGATTAATTTTATTAACGCCACACTTTGTTTGCCGGAGAAGTGAATGGAAGAAAAGTGCGAGAAATTTAATTTGTCATACATGACAAAAGACAGCAAGAAACATTTTTCTATAGAAAAATATTAATGCTGATCTTTTGTGAATATGACAGCAAATAAATTAGTCCAATTCACGGGAGTTTCACATTGCAAATTGTGTGCTTAAGAAAAAGAAGTCGATGCTTGAGAGATTTTGCAATTTGAGGAAATGCTTCTTCTTTTAGCATCGCCTACAATTAACTGCTTGTGTGTTCCGATTATTGACGCTCAAGCGGTCGATTTATCATATGAAATTGATGCTTCTTGGGCAAAAATTCATCAACAATATCGCAATAAATCTCAACCTAAATTATCTACTTTCATTTCCCTCGCGATCTCTATCAAATTGTCAGGGAAGCGCACAACTCTTGCCAAGTTGCAAGAGTCTTTAAGATGCAAAGTTATGCGCTGCACTTAATGAAATTCAGTGTTTGCGGAAGATTTCTTTCGAATGCTCCGAAATAAAACGGAAAAGTCACATGATTTCATGTCGTGCGCTGGGAAATGCGAGCTGTCTGGCTCACATCTGATGGAGTGATTTCGAGATATTATTGCTGCTAAGAGAGCTTATTATAATATCACACAGTTTTATTATGATATTTAATATGGTGCTTAAGAAATTGATACTCGAATGTGGCGGAAAAATGCAAAAGAGTCATGAAATAAGTTAAAAAATGTCTTTCACGATGTTTTGCACAATATAATGTTTATGATATTGAAGTGATACAATAATTGCTGAGAAAAGCACTGCTGGGCATTGCTGAGAAGAGCACAATTGGAAGCAATTCTAGCGCTCACAGCGAAAAGTTTTTGAAGTTTTCTTATATATTTTTGTTGGAAAATCAGCTCCAAAAATGAATTCTTGCAATGATTGCATCTTTATAAAGATGCTATATAAGATTTTATAAAGCGTTTCATCTTGTTATCGACAAACTTCTTAGAAATACGCGGTTGAACAAATTCCGCAGCTGAAATATCAGAAGACTGATGAATGAAGACACCTTGAGTGACTCACACAGCAAATTTGATTAGATGCCAATCAATAATAAAATGCAGAATAATTTTGCATAGCGATTTTGTGGCATAAAATTTCGCTGTGATTGATTGAATAATTAATGGCCTTTTACTTTCTCTGGCACGTGGAATTTCCCGCCGGGGTGACTTTTTTTCGACCAGCAGAACATTGGCGCATCTCTTGTGATCAAATTTCGTGGCGATCTGAGCTGGGTTACTTTCATTTTTATGCTTTCTCGAGCAATTGTGTTATCTCGCCGAGTCTCGTGGGTGCATTTGAACAAGAGCCCATGCAAGGCTCATTTCGAATGTGCAGCATAAATTGTGCGCGCTCAATCGGAGGATCACAATTGCGCGCGCACGAGCACAAAAGGCTTTCACACCTCCGAAAGTGGTGTGGAGAGAGAGTGGTTGGTCCAAAACGCTTCTGATATATATGTGAAATCTCCGCTCAGCTTATTTATTTAACAAAAATTAATAATTATCACAATTACAATTGGTATTTACAAATAATCAGTATTTTCCCTATCTCACGCACGTCATGCTAAATTAACTTGCAGCATTTTTTTCTACTATGTACACTCAATAATTGCGCGGCCGCTGGAATTTCAGCTCGCATGTGCAGAGCAGTCCTGTCTTCGGGGCGAGAGGAGAGGGACCCAGTGAGGTGATGTTATAAATTAAGTGCAGCCCCGGAGGAGTCTCTTAAGCGCCTAAGAACTTAGTTGTATTTGGGAAATCGCGGCGGCGGCTTCAGCTCTGTGTCGGGCTCTCGGCCCTTGGCCTGCGGCCGCTTCACCACCCTCTTCTGCTCCACCACCTTCACGCGCCCCTTCGGCACCAGCTCGAACTGCGAGCCGTTCTGGTGCGCATTGTGCACTTTGGAGCCCGCCGCGCCGCCCTGGAAGCCCTCACCCTTGGGGTTGTTGTTGTATTTGGGGCTGTAGCTGTCCGCGGGCAGTTCGTTCCCTGTGTATTTGTACTGCACGGCGCTGCCGGAGCCCGAGGGTGCGCGCACGGAGTTCGTCCAGCCGTTCTCGCGTGTGTACTGGATGTTCTTACGCGGCTTCTGGTTGGCAACCGGCGGCGGCACTTCCGACACCGAGGCGGGGCCCTGCTGCTGCTGCTGGGGAACGTTGGTGTTGCCGGGCGCCATGGGTGAGCCCAGCATGAACTTGAGGGTGTGCAGATCGATGTTGTAGGGATTGACCACGGGCAGGCCGTTGATGATGTGCACCGGGCCCAGTTCATCCGTGATGGACTTCACCTGCTCATCCCTCAGGCCGGGCACGCTCTGCTCGCCGCCCACGCTGATGGATGCGCCCACGGACGCCGTGCCCTCGTTCATGTTCACCGTGTTGTGTGGCATAGGGCCGAAGGATTGCTTTTTGAAGAACGTGGCGTCGTCCGTTGGCTGCATGGCCGACGCAGCCACGGCAGGCTCCACTGTCGACACAAAGTCCCTGTTGGGGTTGTAAGGCAGGGCGTTGATGTCGTGATAGGTCTGCGAGTTGAAGTGGAGCTTGGGATGCGGGATAGGCTGCAGAACGGCATTGCTCTGGTCGAAGCCCTGCAAGTTCTTCAGCACGGCAGAGTGGTCGAAAGTGTTGCCGTGCGACCAGGACTGACCCACGTCCAGAGCGCTGAGATCAATGTGCGTGGGCCGGGATTTGCTGTTCTGGTCCGTCAAATCTACATTCTGCACCACAGACTCTCTGGCCAGCTCATTGGTCGGGGGATATTGCGCCTGGTACTGCTCCTGATGCACGATCTTCGGCTGACGGTAGACTTGGTCGGGCGAGGGCTCCTGAACCTCCTCGTAGGCGTAGACTTTCGTGGGCTGCGTGACTACGATGGGCTCTGGATGGTGCTGAACTTGATTGGGGTGGCTCTGGTGCACGACGAAGGAGGGCGGAAGGTATTCGTCGTTGGACACAATGATGTGCTGCTCCTGATGCTCGTGGCCCACTTCTGCCTGCGGCTGAGATTGCTGCACCATCACTGGCCGGCGCCTCTTGGGAATACGCACGGGTCGTGTGGTGGTGGACACAGGGGTGGTTGTTGGTGGGGGTGGCGGAGGTGGAGGTGTTGTGGAGACGATCATGACGTGCTGCTGCGATCTCGGGACGTAGGACGGCCTGGGGCGCTCCTTGACCAGCTTCTCCTCCAGATTCAGGTTCTTGAGGTACTTGTTGACCGAGTCCTCGATGTGTTTGATCAGCTCATCGCGCGGGATCTCGATCTGATAGCTCTGCGACGCGAGATCCTTCTCCACCTCAGAGGTCAGGGAGGGGTGGTGATGGTGATGGTGTGTCAGTGGACGGCTGGTGGCCTTCAGCGTTTGCTGGAAGGACGACGAGGGTCTGTAGGGCGGGGTGGTGTGCTCGTGGTGCTCCTCAGTGGCAGCCTGATGGTGCTGCACCTGGAAAGTGTGCGTGGTTGGCTTCGTGCGCGCCCTGGGAACCACATACTTCGGCCTGTGCGTCGGGATCTCCTGCGCAATCTCCACAGTCTCCTCCTCGTACTGCTGATGATGCACTGGAGCGTAGTGGTGGTGGATGTGAGTCTCTCCGCCCTGCTCAACAGTGTACGTCGTGGGATTCCTGATCGGAGTTCGCTGAGACTCGGCAGCGATCTCCTTCTGGACGGGTGCCTTTGACGTTGGTAATTCGAAGGGTTCGGGCTTCGTGACGGTCACGACGTTCTGGTACACCTCGTAGTTGCTGTCTTGGGAAATGATTTTCTGCTTGACGGGTTTCGAGGGCTTCCGGATAGTGGGTCGGGCGTAGCGTGGAGCCTGCGTTGGGGCCTCCACTTCGACCAACTCGATGGGTTTCTTCTGCACCACTGGCTGCACTGTGACGATATGCTGCGGTGGCAGCGTGGTCGGGTGGTACTGCTGAGGCACCTGCTCCTGCTCCTCGTACGCCGGCTCCAGGACGTACTGCGTGGGCGCCACGTAGTGCGTGGGGATCTGCATGGACTGCACGGATTGCGGCACTTGGTACATCTGCGGATCGAACTGGTGCATGTGCAGGAGTTCAGCCGCCTGTTTGGGATCGAACACGTCGTACTTCATCTGGGACTTCTTGCTCGCCTCGGCGGTCATCATCACGGGCTTCGGGCCGTTCCACATCTTGATGGCCGTGTTCACGTACTCGGCCGCGGTCTCCGTGTTGGCCAGTGCGTCGGACATCTCGATGGCGGCGGCGCTGCTCTTGGTCGCCTTCTTGATCTTCGTCGAGGCTTTCGGGCTGTGAGACGTCATCGTCTGCGTGCTTGTCGCCTGGTAGACATTATCTGCACAGAGGAGAGTTGACAATAAAATTGGTGCTACTGATCGGCGGAAGGATGTAGGAAAAGTACCTGATTCACGATAGGGTCTGAGGTAAGTCTGAGTCACTGCTTTGCCAGGTGGTGGGAGCCACCTCACCGTGGTGGTGCTTGACTGAGCCACAAGATCTCCATTGTCGTACTCGCTTTTGTAATCCAAAATTGGACGACGGTGGCTGATTTGTTTCTGTGAGGTCGCTTCCACAGCGAAAAGAATCTGTTTTGGGGGCGAGAAAAGCACAATAATCCTATTTTAGCACAGCACAGAATCTCCATCACAAGTTCACAAAAATGCATATATGAATCCAAGGAAAGCGTACAAATCCTCCGAGTCACAGATTAATCACAAACACTTACAAGCAGTGGGAGCAGGAATTTGTATTTGGTCATTTCGGTGCAAGGTCTGAACATCAATTGAATGAAAATAGATATTATCTGGTGCTTTTATAACGTTTTGCCACAGAGTCATGAACGAAGGAAAATCACAAAACCATATCGCACTATTCGTCTTCGTCTCGAGGCACAACAAGGTCTGTTGTGGGGGATTTTTACCATTTCAAATTTGCTTTAGTTACACACAAATACTTATTTGCTAAAATTGTGTGTATAAAATAACTCCTCCACTTTCGCATGCCAATTGAGCTCTGGATTTTCTCATAAGAAAGTGATGATGCGCCAAGTATTCGCGATAACAGATCTCTTTTACATTTGCTCCATAACAAATTCGGGCATGATGATCATGCAAATTTTACATAAAACAACACACACACGATGCAACAGAGGAAAGTTACGACAAAAGGCAGGAAAATTTCCCCCAAATTCTTCTTGTTTCCAATTCAATGAAGAAAATTCCGAGGCGGTGTTAAAAAGAAAAACACTCGAATATTTCTATACACGTGATTGACTTTATTTTTATTATAAACGATAACGAATATATAGATTTGCTTTCTTTTTCTCAAATATATATAAGTTTTGAGTAGAATTACAAAATGTATGCGCAAATTGGCTATTAATTTGCCGTAATGAAACAATTTGAGAAAAGACAGTTATAAACTTGACCGCGCGAGTGAAAGAAGAAATTTCCCATCAACTGATCTCTAAACTGTCCACATTAACCCTGAAAAGCTCCTGGCCATTGAGATCTGTCGGATCTGTCAGAGCGTATCGCAATTTCTTGATGATTTTCCATCATCAACGCGTAAAGTCAAGTCACGAAGATCGAAAGTGAAAAGCTGTGTTGTTTTCATCTCATAAAAATGCTGAGGAGAAGAGAAAAATACACACAGAGTGTGTTTGGAATTTATTCAGATGAAACGGCTTTTCTTTCGCACCCACAGAGGAAAAATCGCTGGTCACTGAGCATGATTGACAGGGGTTTTTCTTTCTCTCACTCTCAGGTTCTTCGCACCATCAAGTGAGAAGCAGAAGAAAAAGTGCAGCTTTTACTTTCCTGTCTGTACAAAATGGGTCTTTATTCGGTACATCCTTACAAAATAGCATTGTCCTAAGGGGGTGAGAAAATAAATAAATGCTTAGAGAGACTCTTCTACGTTAACACGCTCATTGCTCCTGCTTCCTCTTCAGCTTGTGCACGAGCTTGCTGAGCTTCTTGAACTGTTCCTCCGTGTACGGCGGCGCGTCCCGCTTGGCACTCTTGGACGGACCCAGCGTCGTGCTGGAGCTCACGTGTGCGTGATAGTTGTACGGCTTCTGCGTGATCGCCACCACATCGTCCACCTCCATCTCGTGCGGTTGGTAGTATTCCTGGGCGCGGAAGGCAGCAGGAGTCGCGGTGGAGTGGACTTCGGCTGGGGTGTGATACTCTTGCTGGTACTCGACGTGCGTCGAGGGCGTGGCACTCTGGTGCAGCTCCTTCGTGAAGATCACCCGCGTGTGGTGCTCGCTGGGGTAGTTCTCCGACGTGGGCAGATCCTCATCGCCGTGATGGTGCTGATGCTGCTCTGGCTGCTGATAGTAGTACTGCTGCTGCTCGGCGGGCTGGTCAGGAGCCGGGAGATAAGGGGGCGCTTGATAGGCGGATCTCGCCTCTTCTTGGTACAGATTCTGATTGATGAAGACCGCCTGTTGGGGTGCATAGTGCACTTCATGGGTCTCATAGACCGCCTGTCCTTGCTGCGGTTCCTCATAAACTGTCATCTCATCAGACACTGGCACGTCCTGATGCTCGTGTTGCACTGTAAGAGGAATTTCAGTATTAGAACATTTATTATGATTGCTTATATTAGTATGAGTTGTGGTTGAGGAGTATTACCATATCCTCCGGCCTCGTGAGCCTGATGCTGAGGAGGTCCGTAGACATCGTGTGGTGTTCCTGTCTGGGCTGTGGCAAGTGTGTGACCATTAGTCTCTGGAACGTGCTCCTCGACGTACGTCTCCTGGACGACATTCCCGTGCTGGCTGGCTTCCTCTTGCTGCTGCAGCTCTTGCAGGTACTGCGCCGCTCTCAGTTCGATGTATTGTTGCAGCAGGACCTTCAGGTGGGCAGCGTACTTCTGCGGCCCGGGAATTTTCAGCACAATCACGGGCTCGGCTTGGTAGACGTCTTGCTGCTGGTACTGCTGGTAGTCGGCGTGGTAGGGTTGCGGTGGCGGCGGCGGATGGTCGAAGGTGGTCTCCTTGATTTCATAGCCAGGTGAGGGCTGGATCTCCACGTGCGTGTAGTGCGGCCTGGCGTGGAAGTTCAGTCGCTGCCTGTTCCTGTGATGCAGCTGCTGCTGCAGTTGCTGCTGATGCAACTGCTGCTGAGCCACGTGCGGCAGTGGCGGAATATCCTCCTGCGAGTAAGGATAGAACTCCAGCTTTGGCTTGGAGAAGTAGAAATTCGACTGCGGCCTGTGATTCCGGTGATAACCATAGCTGTGATATGTGAGAGGGAGAGAGAGAAATTGACATGTAATGATCATTAATTAAAAGTATAAACGCATGAAAATCAGCAGACGCAACTTTCCTACATAAATATTTCAAATCAATATCATTTCCTCAACTTCCGTTCAATGAAGCAATTTTACCAGCTGAAAATAGCCACTTCTTGTGTTAATTTAATCACTAAACGTGCATCATTATGAGATGAAAGTGAAATATCACTTATGAATTTCAATTTGTGCGCACGTCTTCAGAAATCTTCGTATAATTTGCCAAAAAACCGATGGATGCTTAAGGGGGAATCTCTCTCTCTGCTATCAATTGCAGATAAGTTGCGGAAAATTTTTGCCAAAACAGATTTCTTGCATAAGTGGATGGATAAATTGGAAAAGTGTGCGGCGTTCGGAAATGATTGCATGGCTCTGAGACATCGCGATGTCTAATTGAAATGCATGAGCGATGATGGGAGCAAGGTTGCTGGTGAACCCAGTTAGAGACATGTCTATTAAGTTAATTGGCTGCTACGAAATGACCTGAACTGGAATGATTGTGTTATGTGAATTGCTGTGGGCCAAAAAGTCTCTCTCACTTACCCTATTTCTCCGTCGAGACCTCGCTTGGAGTTCTTGCCAGTCTGCGCTGAGCTGTTGTCCCTCTCGATCCTGATCTTGATCTTGTCACCGTGCAGCTTGAACTGCTTGTCCAGCTCCTTGATGAACTTCACGTCCTCCTCCGGCAGTCCGGCGAACTGATCGACAACGGATTTGGGTGTTTTCGTGGGCTTCGCCGAGAAGGCCTTCTTGACATTCTTGTCCGTGCGCTTGGCTTCCAACACTCCGGCCGCCAATAAAACCAGAGCAATCTGCAAAGTAACGAGTAATTGCATTACTTAAACAGCTATTCGGGGCGCCTTGGGTGCGTTTATGGAGGCTGTGTGACATTGCGAAAGCGCGCGATGCTCACAAGAGCGGAAAACTGAGAGACCCTTCACTTTGGGCGCTCTTCGCGCATGTGAACCTCTCTTTCTTGAAACAATCGCACTAGCATGGCTCAATGACCAGCGAACGAGCCTATTTGAAATGCAGAGTATTCGCCTGTGCAATTTTTCGGGCAATTTGATACACTCAAGCGCGATGTTCGCCATCAGTCTCTTCCTACGAGTTCACATTGGAGTTTCCGTATCATCGAATGAAAGTGAAATATGAAAGCGGAAGACGATGGTTTTTGTGCTTCTCTTTTAACTACAATTTCATAGAATTCTGTTGGTCTCTGGGTGGAATGTTGGCGTGTGTGTTTTTGCCCAGCATTTTGCAATATCATGAAGAGCTATTAAAAATCGATTCAATGTGAACTTCTTTCACAATGACCATCCGTGTAATTCAGGACAGATTCTCAACAGATGCTCTCGCTTTGCGCAATAATTAAGACAGAGAGGATTGATCGCGAGTGATTAAGAAAATGCTGCAATATTTAGCGATGATCTCTGGCGGCTCAGAAACAATCACATTCAATGGGCGCGTGGCAAATTGGGCGGTCGCGCATTGTGTTGATGGAAATTGCGATGTATCATAATGCCTCTTTAGAGATAAACTCTCAGCACAGCATAATAATCTCAATGGGAGGCTCTTTTTTTCGACAAGAAGCCACCGTGAACTTCCTCCCAATTGTCTGGGCGCAACGTTTGATTGCTGTTTTGATTAAGAGGAAGTCATCTTCGCCATAGAATTGAGTACTGAAGATGCTCATCGTGAAAGTGGATAATTCATCATTGTGCCACTATGAAATTACATAATTGTCTTCACGTGCAGACAACTCCACAGAGGGTCATTCGACAGGTATTTGGTGAAATGTGAATTTTCAGCGTGAAGCTTGCAATTTCAATGGGCAACCCTGTGAGTATTAAATGCAGACAAATCAGTGTCGCTAGCATATTGACATGGCGTGTCTTTGAGATGTGTTTTACACCTGTTTCAAATTGATAATGTCTCTCTCTCTCTCTGTCTTGTGCGAAAGTACGAAATCCAGGAAGAATTCCACTCGCGAGATCTTATGCATATTTATCGTTTGAAGATGCATTGAAAGTCTTGAGGTGAATCTTTGCGCGCATCCAAGCGGAGAAAGTCTGCTGGATTTGGTGTGTGATATTCTTCTTCAGCTCGTTTGGTTATTTAATTCAATTTCCATTGATTCGCATATTTAGAGATATCAACCCGACAAAAGAGGAAGTTTTAACGGCTGGTTTGAATATCATAATAAATATATAATATTACACAATCCGGTGGTCTTTTGATCCCAATCACGTTATGTCTTTTTGGGTGTTATTCTGCATAACCTGGACGTTTTTACACAATTTCCGTCACGTATATTTTCTCCATCAATTTCACAAGTCGCGCGTCTCAATCTCGCGAAATTAATCTCTCAACTTTTTGCGCGCATGGAAGTGAGTGAAAAGACATTTTGACGATGATTTGATAAATATATTGGGCTTGTTAAATCCATCAATTTCTTGTGTGTGTCACAAAACATACCACTAAAAACACCTTTGCCATAATTCCTCGCGGATAATTTGCGCAGATCCGAAAAAGGGGAGATTTGTTCACCACTAATTGGAGTCGATGATGGCAAAATTCAATTTACACTTGAATCATTTATATGCTCTAGTTCACCTCCGATTGATCTTGTTTCTCCACAACTCACAGTCACACACTCTTCGCCTCTCTGGCACGCACTCTGGACACTCTGATGGTGTGTTGCTGTGGGCTTAGGCAGCCTCCCCAAAATAAACAGAAACACGACGCGGCGATAAAAGCTCCTCCGAGCGAGACGTCTTGAGCGGAAACGGTGTGCTTTTAAACTGTTACTCGGCAACGGCTGTTGGCTTTTATATTGGCTTAAAGGCGCGAAGACACAGCGCGCTGTGGTGCCTTATGCCTAAAATAACGCGAAAACCCGCTTCTCGCGGCCAGCAGTCGTCATCATGAGAGGCGCCAAAGAGGGGCGGCCGCAGAGAGCCTCCCAGAGAAAGATGTGCGCTGCCAAATCGCGTCTCTTGGGAATGTTGCAAGTGTCTTGGGATTTTGTAACACCATCAGCGGCGAGAGGGATTCAACCTACCCGGAACATTTTGCAAGATATCGCGCTGTGCCATCTTCAGCGCCTTTTCCATCTTACGCCACACACTTCCACGCATTTTCCCCCCATCGGCAATGTGAGGAATCTTCTGGCCCAGGAGAGCGCCTGAAGAGTCCATGGAGAATCACTGTTATTATCATTGGCTGACGATGTAAACATCACGAGTGGTGAAAACACATCTTGTTTAAATGCCAAAGAGGCCTTTTCATTGCTCTGCTGGAAAAGTGCTTCTTGAGAATTCAACTGTGTGCAACTCCAAGAAAAAGAGATAAACTTTAGCATTTAAATCGCGCTGGACCAGAGAAATAAGATCAAGGAAATTTCCTCGACATTGTCGTTGATTTGCATTGAAAACAAAAACACAGTGCAATAAATATTTAACAAAAATGTGTGTTCTCTTAATATATGTCTTCCACAATGCAATTAACATTTCACTTTCTGTGAAATTATTTCAATTTATTCGCATTGTGATATAATTCGTCAAATTTTTTGGAGCGTGTGTTGCAGCGTCGTCTAATTGGTTCATTTTTCTCTCGTCTAATGGGAGGCAAAAGAAGCCGGGAAACAGGGAGAGTGAGAGACAAATTATTTAATATGTCTGTGGGAAATTGTTTTGCCAGCAACACAGGAAAAGAAGCTGACAAAATAACACACGCGAAGCCAAAATAAGATCATTTGCATAAAAGAGTGACGATAATATTGTATTAAATGTAAAGTGATATTGAAATTATTTTTTTTGGCGAGATTTCGAAAAGGTGAGAAAAGTCTCGTCACTCTCCTTTGGGGTTTTTGATTATCAGTGCGAGAGAAGATGAGAGTGAAAAGTGGCGAGATATCGACTGAAAATTGCCTAAAATTGATGATAAATCTGTCATTTTGGTGTATCCAAAATGTGTAAATTTTATGACCATGTCGAGCAGAATTCTCATAAATTTTTAATTAATTTGCCACACATGCAGAGCCAGCGCACAGTGAGCGGAAAAGAGAGAGGACGCGCCAAGGGAAAAGTGACTGCAATGATTGTATGTAAAATATAATTCTCGCGGACATTTCATTATTCTTCCAAGCGCTCTTTTTTGCATGCTGCGCTATGTCTCAAGTGACTCTTTGACAACCAGCGCAGAGCCAACAAAAGAGGATGGTTTCAATTTCACTCTCACGCGGGTCTTTTTTTGCCATGCCCTCAACATTATATTATACACACCAATCAATTTCGCATCTCTGTGCTGCTAAATGCTGTCCATTATAGGCACAAGCTGCTGAGAAGGAGGATGAAGAGGCGAAAAATACGCAATTTTTGTGAATTTTCACGCATGAATTCACTCTTATTTGGAGGAATAAAAATGCGAAGCACTTTGTGATATCAATTCCATCAATTTGAACAATTTCTCAGAGGCTATTTTCTTCATTAACCCACATAATATGAAAAAAGTATCCATCCATTTCGCTACACTCACCATCTTTTACCACCTTTCCCTCTCTTGCTCACGTTGGGTCTTTTGTTGCTGCAACATGGCTAAGTGGAAAAAATGTTGCATGATGATTAAAGTGTGACGTAAAGTTGATCTCGAGCGCGCTGAAGAATCGCGATGAGAAAGTGATTGAGTTTTATTTTCATTCGATGTGTGGCATCATGCAAAAATGCCTTTTTCAAGAGAACAAAACACCCAATAATTGATTCATAAGATACAATTTAAGTGTTTCTCCATTTGAGAGCGCCATTATCTTGTGAAACAAATCGACAAACACAAGATTTGCCATTCGTTTTATTTTTCAAGCACTCTTCTCTCCCACTTTTAGTCAAATGGAGTTCAACTGCGGAGCTCCAGATAGAGATCGAATCTCACTATAGGTGCTCATTATCTTGGCCTCTTGACGAGACATCACGCGGCTTTACTGTGCGCAAGAAACACACCACCAAAGAAATCTTCTCATTTACGCCACTGCATTTTTATTAAACAATTCATTAATAAAGTCTTTGAGAAGACAAATCAGTTTACACAGGAATGTGATTCTCGCTGCTGATGAAATTCAGTCCCAGAAACACCTGAAAATCACTCGTCAATCGTTGTACTCTAAATCACTTCTACGCCACTAACGATAAAACGCTAATTCCAAGCTTAAATCGCTAATTAATTTAACGATTGTCGCCGAGTTGCGACTGGAAAAGCATTTTCTTGGATTGCCAATCACTGGATTTCTACTCAATGCTTGTCGACTTGCCATTTTAACATCTCCTGAGCTTTCAAAATACCTGATCATTGATGATCTCGTTATGCAATTCTTGACCCCATTTGATAACTTCATTCCATTTAACGCCCAGAACATTTTTGCCATCAGATGAAATTAAAAGATTACTATAATGTGTGATATTAAGAGTTTTCAACACCTTTCCAGAGTGCCTTTCCAAAGATTTTTGAGAGATTAAGTTGAATTGAATTCGAAGAAAATACCTTTTGCAGTTTAACTGTGAATCTTGCACTATTTCTAGCATTTTTTTTAATGACATTTTAGGCCTTTATCTTGCTTAATTATGCATTTTCTCTTCTATCAGTGCTTAAAAAGACTCTTTCTCTTAAGCTTTATTTCGTTAACAGTTACTCTAACTGATTCTGATGAGATTTTTAACTCTTGTAAAAATGTCTATCAGCTTCTTATTAAAATATGTATTATTGATGTCGTAAAGCAATTTCAGGTAACAACACGTGAAAGTCGTAAAGATCACTTTCGGAAATCGTAAAGATGACCTGTAAATTCATCTTTACACTTCTTGTCACATCATTAAGTTGTCCACACGCTTGTGCACTGAGGCTTTTGGGAGAGTAAAACAACCAGGACGAGTGAATGGAGGGCTTTCTATGTACATCATCTTTAACAATATGTCGCTAACATTAATCTAAGAGGCTGTGGCGACTCTCAGGCGCCGGGTATCACTGCCCTCTTGGCCGTGAAGCCGGGCACCAGGTGCACGCCGTCGGCGGAATAGGTGACGGTGTTGTAGAGCGAGCCGGCGCCGTGGGCGTCGAAGCTGTGGCTGGGGCGGAAGTGGAAGGAGGGCGCGAAGTGCGAGTAGGCGCCGCGCAGAGGGTAGTTGTGGCCGAGGGCGGCTTTGGTGCGGGCGTAGATGAAGGAACTAGGGATGTAGGAGTCCAGCAGGCTGTGGTAGTTGCTGCTCTGGCCGTGGAAGTCCAGCGTAGGATGGAAGTCCGAGTGGTGCGACGACACGGGCAGGAGTTTTGTGCTGGCGGCAGAGATTGGCGGCGAGTATTCGACTGTTTGCGGGAAGCTGTGCTGATACGAGGCGAAGGGAGGAACTTGTGTGGCGGCCAAGTAGGGATGAGTGCTCTTCACGTAGGCAACAGGCGAGGGCGAGGCGTGCGACGCCGCGTACTGGATTCCAGGCGTTGGTGTCGGTCCAGAGATGAAGCTCTGATGATGCTGATGGAAGGGCGACTGCAGACTTGGCACGGCGAAATGACTGTGTGGCGACTGATAAGTGAATGTCGGCGCTGATGGCGAAGCGTACATCCCGCCGTAGTTGTAAGGCACACTCACGAACGACCCCTGACCTGCCGACGGATGAGCTCTACTGCAAATAGCCAAAGAGAGAACAACATTAATCGTCAACAACAGCTAAAATCTCTAATTAATCTATCAAACATGCCTGAAAACCCGTTCGCATAATAGAATCTTAAGTGAGTGAAAATTAATATAATTTAGTAAGATTTATCGCCAATATTCAAATGGCAAGAGAGTAAAAGTTTTCCAATTAATTATTGATTTCATTAACACGCACGCCAGAGACCCCCCTGTTTTTTTATTCTGCCCACAGCCATTTGGCGCTTTTTGTTCCCGTGCGCGCGCAATCTTAACACACTCAGATGGTTTTCTGTGACATGGCAAGTGTTGTTAGCTAGGTGTTATGTAAAAAATAGTGTCTTCTCTGGGAGAAAATTAATTGCAAACGAGTTCAGAGTCATTGACTATGTGTGGATGCTGTAAATCGATAAAGTGGTGAGAGAAGAAAGGGTATAACTTCTTTTTGTCCAACTCAATTAATTGATATTTATGACAACTCATAACTTAAACTCCTTTTCCACAGGAAAATTTCAGGGCGGTTCGCACTGATGAGCGCCCGAGATGGAGTTGTAATTTATTAAGGTGTTAAGTACTTTTTTGCACGCTTGCGAAGAGCAGTGAACTCTTTGAGTTTTGAAATGAATGCAAATGCGTTCATTTTTAGGTCTTGAATTTCATTTTCACTTAATGTCTTATGATTTGTGCGCCTAAAATAAACACACTTTATGACTTGGTATGAATTAATGTGTTGAGTAACACTCACGCTTGAACATCTCGCTGAGGAAGCGAGATGAATTGGAGCTGCTGCGATTGCTGCGCTTGGCTCTGTCCAGGAGTTTCTGTCTCCTGGCCAGAAGTCTGGTACTGCGGCTGCTGGCTGATGGGCTTCTGGGGCTGTGGAATGGCCTGCACGTAGACGTATTGCGGCTGAGGTGCGAAGGTGTGCTGAGGACGCGGTTGGGGACTCGCCTGGACACTCTGTGGCTGCTGAGGCGTCAGCAGAGACTGCCTGGATGGAGCCGAGTGCGTTCTGTCCTCCTCATGCACTTGTGGCATCTGCGGTGCTGGATATTGCGGAGGCAGCGTGACAAATTCAATTGTCGCTTGCTGATCCGGTTGTCCAGTGGCGTACGTGACGCCGCCGATCACCTGAAAGAGCGAGTGAAGGTGTGATTCTGGGTGAAAGGGCCTTTCTCCGCGCTGAGTCGCACTCACCTGGATTCCAGGCGGCCGGAGGTGTGCCGTCTGCTGCACATCCAATCCCTCATTGGCGGCCTTTGACCTCTGCTCGCTGATCAGATTATCTCTCTCAATGTCCTCCAGTTGGATCTTCTCCGTTGTCGCCCGGCTTAAAGTCACCCCGAGGAGCAACACGAAGACAATGCGGCAAGTCTGAGAAAAGGAATGGATGGAATGCATTGAAAGGGGGCGGGGCTTCCGAAGGGGCGGGGCTTCCTATTAAAAATGAATTTTTTCCCACTAAATAAACATGAAACCGATCAATTGAAGTGTGACGCTAAAATTCAAAACATAATTGCAAATAAATTTGCCAGGTGGAATTTTATTACAGTGTATTGGCGGTAAAATGTGTGAATGTTACTATGCAATAAATTGAGCAGAACCGCGAGTGAAAAGCCAAAACCGTGTATTTGGGGTGGAGTAAAAAAACAAACTATTATTGCCAATAAAAGGAGGAAATCTCCGCCCCTGCATTTTTGCGTGTGCAATATTGTGTTGTTTGTCACTTTCCCGCCAAAAGTGCCCGCGCGCTCGCCATCTCCGGAGGGCCAATGCTCTGGATTTCTTGCCACAAGCGGCCAAAGATGGCAATTGAGCGCCGCAGAAAGCACTGGAACATCAAATCAAGAGTGAAAGTGTGCGGTCAATTCTGCACAAAACGCGAAGGCTTCAGTGCAGAATGCTGAGGTCCATGCCAAATTGGCGTGGTGAAATGTTGATTTTTCGGGCATGGCAGTCGCGTCACTTCGCGTTAATGCTTAATTGGCAGACGGTGTAATCGTCACGTAATCGCCTCATCAGCTGAACCTTTTCGCCATCCGCTCCAAATAGCCTTTCTTCGCGGCACTTCCACTCCATGTCCGGTCATCGGTACTGCTCTGGTATCGCATTTTTTCCCTGCTGTGTGTGTGTTTTTTTTGCCTCTTTCCTCCACTTATCATCAAGAGAGGGTCATTGATTTACATTTATTGCATTTCACCTTCTTTCACTTTTCATTTATGATGTGTATATACACAAAAGTGCCGTGCGGCGATCAGGTTTTCTCAATTGAAATCGAATGTCTTGATTTCTGCATTAATATTGACGCGATTTTTATAAAATGGCTCTTGCAATTTTTGGACTTTTAAATTAATGTTCGACCGGGGAAATACCTTAATTGCATTCACAGACTTTCTCATTTCTTGGGACACTTTTTCCCCTGCTGAGAGATAAGAGATAAAATGTCGATATGTGCGGCTCGAGTTTCAGCGTCGTTTAGAGATGATAATGGCTCTCTTGTGGCGGATTTGTGAGCTGTTTTTTCTTTCTTTCAAAAGATTACAAGATTGGCGAACGAATTTCTCTACTTTCAGGCGCTGCATAGCGTTAGATTCAAACTCAACGGATGATGTGTGCAATTAATCATTCACATCGGTGATTGACGATAAGGACTTCCTGTGGGTACTTGTCGTTTACTCAGAGGCTCAAATCACACGTATTTTTTCTCTACCTTGAATCTCACGCACTATATATGAAACTATGGTGATTAGCAGCCGCTCTAATCGCTGATTAGAGGGGAATCTCACACGATAATTAATTGGTATTAATGCGATTGGCGTCCAGCCCAGTATCCTCGGGCGAGAGACTCACCATTCCGAAGAGCGTCTCAGCGATTCACAGTGAAACTTGCGCGCGTTCTTTTCACCACTGATGCCTTTAGCGGACTACACTCGATAGTGGGGTCCGTGCATTTATATACCCAATTGCTTGCCGCACTCTTCGCTGTGGCTCCGAAAATGTGCCGGCTCGTGCGTTCTGTCGCGTGGACGGAGCCCTGGTGAACGCACTCCGAGTGCCACAGTTATTCAATCGAGACACAATACATGAAAGTCAATTTGTATCATTTGCTTTAGTGAAGCAGCACAAAAAGAGTAGCAAACCTGGCAATTAGCCTGGCATTTAAGGAAGGGACTTCGAGGAAGAAAGTGTGTGTGTGTTTTGCAAGAAAATATTGAGAATTGACTCTGTGGTATGAGGAAAATGTTTTTCCCCTCAATTTGCCATCCTGTCGTCGATCGACGGCCGAAAGTGCATTGATCGCATTTCGCGAGAAACTCGTTTGGCTCAATTGCAATCACAGCCAAATTAATTGTATGATTGCGCCTTCAGGAGGTGCAATCTTAAATCGAGAGTTGATCGATTTGATCGACAACACAAATTAAATTAAACTAGACTAAAATTGATTGCAATTGAGCAGCATTATGTTCTATCCTTAAAATTTCTAGCTTCCTAGGAAGCCTTCAGGCATTGGATTCTTCGAACATTTAGAAAACAAATCACTATTTGAGTAAAACAATTAATAATGAGGCCAAAATTAACGATGTAATGAACTGAAAATCATCTGGAATAACTGAAGTTTTCTGTTTTGGTCACAATTACTTTAATAATAACACTGAGTGTTCTTGCTCTCAGTTGTACACCACTTCAGACTTTAATATCTCCCTCTTGCCAATGTTTGAATTGAACTCTGGTGATCTGTGCAATAAAATTGAATTGTAAGCACGATAATTATAAAATTATTTCAGGAGAATCAATTAAAATAAATCATTAATGGAAGAGCGCAGAAGTTTCCTCAGCGAAATTATATACCTTTGTGGGAAATAAAAGAGGATTTTTATTTATTTTTTATCATTTCCATCAACATCGCATTCAATTGAGGTCATTACCATGGAGCCAGTGAAGCGCTTAGAATGCGCAAAAGCCCGAAAGCTCTTCCTCAAAGTTCTCTGCGCAGTTGATTTCTCGCAGCACATTCACTGGCGGTGGAAAAGCGCTGAAGGGAATTGAGACTGTTTCATTAAAAAGAGATTTAGCACATCAAATATGGGACTGAAGTCGCTAAAAAGGCCCACTCTTTGAGCGCTGCGAAAGTAAAAGTGATCCCACAGCCAAAAAGTGACGCACCTGGGCGGATTAAATAACGACGAATAAAGTGATAGAGCGGCGATCCACTTGCTAATGGTCAATAAGGTGTTGCTGCCGGCCCACAAGACTTCACAATGAGCTGAGTGAAAGAAGTGGCAATACAATTGAAGATGACTTTCAGGGCATCTTTTCTGCAACAATTCAATGGCTTGCCAATGAAGTAGTTCATCAATCTCGATCGCGCATCCATTGGGTGAATTGAAAGGGAGAATCGATTGGTGAGGCTCATCAAATCGCCGTGATTTGATTCAGTGATAAAAGAATGGAATTTGAAGGTAATTGAGCGGGTAATTAAGAGATTAGGTGGGCAAAAAGGCAAATTAGAGACTCAGCGTGAAGATTAGGTAAGTTTTGTTTTACTTTTGAGTCTTTCGAGGAGTTCATTTGGAGTGTTGATCAAACAATTTCTTTCCGCTGGAATGATCGCGATCGCGAGCGCCTAATGCAGGGCAATTTATTTCAAATCACGATGATTGCAATAATCAATTTTATATTTTTTATATATTTCTCAGGACTTATTGACGAAAAGGGATTAAGAAACTCACGAGATTTCACGTGGAATCGTTTATTGTTTAAACATTTAGTGTTTGGTTTGCGAAAGCGAATAAATACTGGCTGGACGCACGGGGGCTCAGACTCGCTTGATGGCGCGGAAGCCGCTCTCCAGCTGTCCGGGCAAATACTCGTTGGTGTTGAGGGTGAGCTCCGGGGGGTGCGCGGCGAAGTGGTAGCGCGCGGCGGGCGGCGGCGCGAAGTAGGACACCATGGGGCTGGAGTAGCTGGCCACGGGCTGCTGCTGCGCCAGCGGCGGCGTGTAGGGCACGTAGTGATGGTTCACGGGACTGGCGATGGTCATCGACGCGGCCGTCTGCTGCGTGGGCGGCACGGAGTTGAGGAACTGCGGCGACTGCGACTGCTGGTGGTGCGTCGAGGCGGCCGTTTGCTGGCTCTGCGAGTGGCTGAGATAGGGCTGCGGCTGCGGCTGCGCCTGGGGCTGCACTGAAGTGTACTGCGAGTAGGGGTTGATCGGCACCACCATCGGTCTGGGCACCAGTTGGACGTACTGGAAGCCGTAGTTCATTCCCAAGGGTGAGTTTGCTGCGGAAAACAAAGAGATTAAGTGAGTATGTTGGCGTGCAGGAGTGTGTTGAGTAGCGTTTGTCCGTCCGTCTGATCAGATGGGTTTGTAAGAAGTTTGTCCTGCCAGCCAAAAGGTGGTAAAAAAAGAGTCCTGATTCTTTTTTGCCTGGGTGTAGAGCAACTTTGGCCAAACATCGCGTCCGAATTGTGTCACAGCAAACTTTCTCTACAAACCAATTCGCTCAGGGAAGGCACTCTGATGGTAACTGTGGTAACTCGTCTTCCCACTCTGCATTAGCTTAGGACAAAATCCAGAAACGGACTCACTGGCGAGGACGTTGCTGTGGTGTGCGGGCAACGACACGAGGTAGCCCGAGCTGATGGGCGACGTGGTGGCGAAGGGTGAGTAGTAGAAGCCGTGCGCATTCGGAGGCGCGAACTGCGTGAGGGTGGTTCCAGGGGGAGGACGAGTAGGAGCCGTGAGATGCTTGGACTTGGTCAGCAGGTCCTGGGCGCTGATGAGGCTGTTGAGCATCGTGGGTTCGCCAACGCGGCTGTTCTTCCTGGACTCTGGGTCGAGTTCATTGTCACCGCGCGCCGCCACGGACAGGAGCAACACGCTCAAGCTGAGGGCGAAGCACTGTCGAGAGAAAGACATGGACTTTCACTTTGAGCGACAATCACAACTAGAACGCCCAGAGAGCGCGAAAGTGAGAGAAAAATCCCCGGGAAAGTGCCCAGAAAACTGCAGTGAAGAGTGCGCAAATGGCGAAGGTCGCGGATGGCACGTTCCAAAATTTAATAATTAGGCAGCCGAAGAAGAAACAATCCTCCGCAATTACGCGATATTACCACTCAATGATGCGGCAAAACACGCAGTGATGTTTATCCCAAAATTGATGAAAGGCGATATATAACTTTCAAAATAACCACCTTGTGCGATGCAGAGTCACTGTTTTCATCCACTCACCTGAATCTTCATCTCTTCGGTGTTACAGAGCACAAAATTTGGGGTACACACCACAAGAAAAGGCACTGTTTGGACTGTGAAGAGAACCTCTCAAGTGGTCAGCAATGTTGCGATCACACGACAATCGACTGAACTCTCCTCAATTGGTAAATTGTGCACAGAGCAAAGGTAAAATCCACACACAAAGTCTCTGTCTCTCTTTCTCTGGAAACTCCACCTTTCCTCTAGTGTGTTTAGATAAGAAATGAAAATGATTAGCAACTGGTGGCTTCTTTTATACCCTAAAACACTTGCAAGTGCAGCGGGCAAGACCGCTTTCGCGCTCTTCAATAGCATTTGAAGAAAATTGCACACGCCTTGCATGTGGTGGAGGATGGCCAGATGCAGACCATAAAATGCGATGTGCCACACACAACCATCATCTCGCACTTTTCCCATTCCCGCCGACCACAGAGACATGTCTCCATTCCTCAATGAACGCACGTAATTGCTCGCAATTGCACTCATTAGATGCGGTGTAAAAATTGTATATATATTCCCCAATGTGTTTAATGGATTTGTGAACTGCTGTGACTCGCTGGCCACTCAAGTGTGGCGCGCGAAGGAAAAGCTCTTCGCGCGCCGGATGTTTCTGTATTGGTGTGATCGCGAAAAGGCTCTCAAATTTCAAGATCAATCAATGAAGCTGTGTTCAGTGAACCGCAGGTGTTTTTTTCTTTCCTTCACTGCAGATCATGAGATAGTGTGTCCCTCTGAAACTCGCCATTCACCGCGGGGGAAATTCATCGACCTTGCGACGATTTGCTTTTCACTTATGAAATCGAAATTCTCCTGCATTTTTCCCACTGCGAGTCGCACTGCAAGAGGTCATCATATCGCGCCTGATTGCGGTGAATGTGCAGTAAATTGGGATTAACATGGAAGATCAGCGGGTTAAGTCGCAATTTGGCGCATGATTATAGAAAAAAACATCAAATTTTAGAGATATTTTCTCATGCGGTCTCAGAATTACTAAGCTGAGAAAGAATGCAGATATTTTGTGTCCTTTTACAGCTTTCATAAAGCTTCTTAATGTTTTAGAGTGATCTTTTGTACACCAATTCCAGTCTAATGCCTTCTCCCTGGGTTGCATTCAAAGGACTTTCGCTGAACTTCTTGTTCAATCTATCAATGCAATCAATTGATCAGCACATTAAAATCAACGGCCAAATCAATTACCTTGAATTTATGCTCGCGATAATATCACAAGAAGCTCAATTGCTGATTCGGTGGGAAATTGCACGATCTTCGTGGGTGGACAGAAAGAAAGCCCGCAATTCACCGTCGAAAATCGCATGACAGTGTCAATATTGTGGGTTCATTGATCAAATGACTGCATTCTTGGGCCACCCAGCGATTTATCACGACTTGCCGTTGATCTCTTCAGGCGACTCCGTTTTGCCCACGAGGGAGTGAGAGTCACATTCCTCACTTACAGTTGGACGACGCGGTTCAGTAGAGAAAAAAAAGATCATCATAAAAATCATTTCATTTTTATTTAAATTTCAATGCTGATCTTTCTCTTCTCGCATCGTCTTTTTGCCACCACGGATTTTGGTGTCTTTCTCTTGGGTGGCTGAGAAATGTGCCTCACAAATGGACTCTTTTCCGCCTGGCAAAGAAAGAAAGAAGAAAAAAACATTGATTCTGCCTCAATTGAGATGAAAAGGAAAGCACATACGCAAAGAGTGTATCACTTGGGTTTTTTTGCGTGAAGGGCAAGAGAAAAGACGGTGCATGGAAAGAAATTTTGTTGGAGGATTACAAAAGGTGTGGCTCGGATTTTACTTTCATTTGGGATTTTTGTACAAAACAATGCAAATGAAACACGATATGGAATTCGTTCAGCACCAGCAAATCTCTGGTCAGAGTGAGAGAATATCCAGTGTCGATTAAACACTGTGTTGAATGCATTAATGGGTATTCATTATCAAATTGCTCACGCATTTGTGTATCATTAATATTTTGCCATCAATAAATGCTATAAATTGTGAATTATTGTTTTTTACACATCATATCTTAACGCGGCACAAGACCAAAACGAAAGACTTCAATGCGGGTAGCGACAAACCCGCGCGCGATCATTGAATGCGCCGCGCTTGAAAAACGCAAGTGAATTCAATCCAATTTCGCCTGTTAATGACCTAATGAAGGTGCACGAAACTCTCTTGGCCACTTTGCGATCCCTTTGCTATGGTGAGATGGTGGAGGAAAGCGTGTTTGCGCTAAAAGGTAAGATGTTGAGGTGCGGTTTTGTCGCGCTCATTTTAAACATTTTCTTTCCAGAGCGAGAAAAAACTTTCCCCGCGCATTTTCACAACTCGACCGACGAGATGTTGTTTAAGGGATGAACAAGGCTTTTTGTCTATTGTTCCACCCACTCATGAAGGCGGTGGAACATTGAATAAAATTTCTGGCCATATTTGGCTCAGCAATTGTGCTCAAGAAATATGGCAAAAGCAATTTGGCAGTGCGCGAAGGTGTCACAATTGGCCAGAAGTGTGAATTGGTCAAATACATTCTGTTGTGGTCACTTTCACCCTCTCTGATTAATAATGCGATCGAAGAGAATGCTCAGTACTTTCAAATTGATCTCTGGCGCACTTTTTGCCTCGCGCAATCGCCAATTAATCTCTCGTGCGGCCGAATATTTGGCTGTCGTCCATCGCCTGGATGATGGTTAAGATTAACCTCTCGGAACTGCATCGCAGTTTGTCACTCTGGATGGCGATCGCCCAGCGAGAGCTGGGCTATTATCGGAGAGTCTATTTCACAAAGAAAGTCCAATTATAGTCCGTATAATTCTTGTGTGTGGCGTTTTTCCACAAGTCGTGAGGGAATTTCTCTTTCTTGAAAATTGTCTCGACAATGGCAACAAATGTCTTTCACACATATTCACAGATTCATTTCATTTTTATTATTTCTCTCCTCTCTCAGCGAAAAAGGGGGAAATTTCGCGAAATAAATATTAATTTACACAAATCGTTACAGACTAAGAGATTGCTGGCAAATAAGGGAGCGCTCAGTGCGCGATGCCCTCTGAATAGTTGATGGTGTTGTAGCCGCCGAAGGACGACGCGGCGCCGGTGTCGAAAGCGGCTGTGGCGTGGCCAGGATATGAGGGCAGGGAGGCTTGGGAGTACTTGAGGCCACCGAAACCCTGAGATTCGCCAGCACCGCCCACGTCGGCGTACATCCCGAGCAGCACGGAAGGCTTGAAGTTCTTCCCATCCATGATGTTGGAGATGGAAGTGTGCCTGACATTGGAGGCCGCAGGAGTGGCGTAGGCAACAGGAGCCAGAGTCTTGCCGTGCGAGAGTGTGGGAATGTTGTACTTGGCAGTGTCGAAGCTAAGGCTGTGACTGGCCAGACTGGCCTGAGATCCCAGATCGCCGTGACTCTGGAATCCACCCTGAGAGAGTCCCCCAAGACCTCCAAGTCCTCCGAGTCCCCCTGCTCCTCCGTGGGAGGAATAGTGTCCCAGACCCTTGATCCCCATGGCGTAGGCTGGCACAGTGTGGCCAGAAGAGGCTTGCGTCAGTCCTGGAAGCTGATGGCCACCGAAGGATTGGGCGTAGAGAAGATTGCTGCCAGACAAATCACCGCCCTTCAGGGCGCTGCCCAGATTCAGGCCTCCGAATCCGTGTCCGCCAGAGAACGCCGCCGTCTGGAGGCCGCCCAGCTGATGGGCGAACTGATGGCCAGAAGCCACGGGAGTGCCGTAGTTAGTCGAAGGGGCAGCGGCGAAGGACACTGGCGCGGTCTTCAGTCCTCCGGCAGCGAAGGAATGTCCAAACTGTCCGCCAGCGAGGTTCCCAAGATTGCCCGCGTGACCAGCTGTGCCCTGAGTGCTGAGGATCTTGGCCAGCTGCGTGAACTGCTGCCCACCTGCGCCTCCGCCGTGGCCGAAGCTGTGTCCCTGAAGCGCGAGATTCTGGTGGCCAGCGGAATGCAGCTGAGGCGCCGCGAAGCTGTACTGAGGCATGACAAAGTGACCTCCTTGGTGGCCATCGAGTCCCTGCAGCTGGAATTGCTGGTGACTCTGCTGTCCGAAGCCACCGTGAAGACTGCCGCCGAAGTGCTGAGCCACAGGAGCGTCTCTCTTCACGTTCTTCTGCACGAAGGATCTCTGATTGGGATGCTTCACGGCTGTGGCACAGCCCAGAACCATGGCACTCACGAGGAACACCTGCAAATTCAAAGGAGCCTTACTTTTATCCACCTTTAATCCATCTTAAATCCATCGCGCTGACCGTGATCTTGACTTTTTCACTCAATGGCAACATCGTGAAAGTGCTGCGCTAACGTTTAATCCACTTAATCCAACACTATATGATGGCGATGAAATTCCAAACACTATCGGTCTGCTCTTGGCTCCCACTGGCACAACAATGCTATTCAACCACCAAATTTCATGTGCTTTTATACTCACGCGAGCGCGAGCGCCAGAGAGAGACAGGTGAGCGTCAAAAGTGAAAAGATTCCGGCCAGAATTGCCACTCAATCTCAATCCATGAGAGCGACGCCTTTTTTCCCAGGCCTCGCGCATTTGTTCTTCTCTCAACGACAAATTCGAGGAGAATCTCTTCTGGCTGGATGAACTCAAGAAGAGATTGCGAGTCAGTCACGTGAGTCGCAGAGAGACACCGGAAGGCGCTTCGCAGGTGTGGCGCGATCGATCTTTTCCACTATACGGGATTTCCTTCCTTTCTTGGTCAGTGAGTTTCCAGGTATTTTTGCAAAGTGACTGTTGTAAAAAATCATCGAACACATCGAGAATTTCCTGAGAAAAACACACACACAGACACACTTTTGAAGCAACTGAAGCCTGAAGTTTCATCTGATCTTTAATTGAAAAATCTTGATGCCTTTTTTTCCTGAAAGAAAGTTTGAAAATTGATTGTATAATAAGTTGTAATTTATCTTAACTTATTGCGATGTTTTCGATATGTTTCCAGTAATTAAATGTAGAGATAAAGATCTAATGTTGTATGCTAAATCAAATAACGCTTGAAATGAAGTTCTAATTCAAGAGTTTTAAAAGTCAACTGGGCGGGGCTTGCGCGTGGGCGTGACTTGTGTGAATTCTCCTATTAAACCACCTGTAATTTCTCTTCATTTCCCCCATGTTGCAATTTCTGGGTATCGACAATAATGATTATGCCCAACCATTAATAAATGATTTATAAATTTTTTTCAATTCACGGTGAAATTTATCAGAGACACATCACATTTTTTCCCCTCCACAAAAGCGCTTTAAATATTAATACAGAGTATTTAAGTTATGATCGCACAACCCAAACAACTATCAAAACGACCGCGTGACAAAAAATTATTCACATCTCTTTAGCCAGAGAGACAGAGTCTCTGGTCAATTAGGCGCTTGGCTTTGGAGTTGAATGACCATTATTCAAATGCGATCGTCGCTGCGCCAGAGAAAACATGCATTTGCCAAAAAATGCTCTGGCCGTTAATGAATGCAAACTGATGGTCATAAATCAAATGGCTGGAGCGAAGAAAAATTGCCTCCTTCTGACTTGACATCCTTACTTGTCTTCTCTTATCTTCGGATTGCGCAATGCAATTAATTTCGCGAAAAAAGACACTTTTTCAGCTTGAATTGTAATAATAAAATCACGACTTTTGCTCATTTTACTGTCTCTTTACGTAAAAGAAATGTTCTCAGATTGAATATTCACGTAATTTTGCCGGTTGATGAGTGGAAAATTTGCAGAAGAAATCGCCCTTTCGATATGAGAAAACCAATTTGGCACAAGTGAAAAGTCTCAATTGCCGAATTGCGTGGGTTGCAAGAAAGGCCAGAGTTTAATTGTGATCTCTTTTGCGGGAGTTCCATTCTCAATCAGAGCACAAAAAGCGGCAAATAAATTTGTGGTTTTTTTCCCTCATTGATTTACTTTCATTAAAACACTCGCAATTCCCGAACTGTCCGAAACTGTAAAAAGACACTCTTTTCTTCCGCTTCAGATCACATCTTGGTGGTGTGATCTTGAATGCGATCAAAGTGCAGTTTGGGAAAGCACAATTGCAAGATCGCGTAAGAAAATGAGAAATCTCCGCATGTTTGAGATCATTTCTCACCGTGGCGAAAATTAAAAATTGATTTGCAAACGTATACAACATATTTTTTCACCTCTAATCTCATTTTCTGCCTCATGAGCGTGCTTTTGTGTGTTGTGCAGTGAAAAAAAGAACCGGAATGAATGTCAAGTTTATTTAGCCACTGAAAGAGTTGCGCGTTATTTTCTTCCTTCCCAAAACTTTCATGTTAGATGTTTGTTGTTGTGTGTGGGAAAAAAAGCACCATACATTAATGAATTTTGTTCTTTTTGCAAAGAACTCACAAAAATTACACTCTGTCGATCTGGTTTTTTTCTTTCACGCACATGCTGCCAAACGAGAGGCTTTTTCCCTCCCCATTGAAATCTCTCACGATGCCTTTCGCTTTCGATGCAAGAGAGGCCTGAAGAATTCCACGGATTTGCCGAGCGACGTATAATTTAATGGCTGATTGAGCGAGTCGAGGACCGTGGGCAGAGGGGCGTCGCTCTGTTTCACAACTCCGCGAGAGACGCAATTAGCCATCTCTCATGTCTCATTTTATTATATCGGAAGATATTGGTAGCACAAAAACGTGCCTCTTCGCCAAATGAGCGCCTCTTTCAGAGCTTTACAGCTCTTCATTGTTGCTTCATTGGCGGATTTATGGCACTTTTCAAGGTGATATTTAGTGGTTTATTGGTTGCCATCTGAGGTCAATGGCAATCGGAATACCGCTGATTTTTAGACACATTGAACTTGAGACTTAGTCGCTTGAGTGCGTATTCTCAGGTAAGTCAGTAGCTGAAGGAGTGCTCAATGAGATTACATGTTGTTTCCAAGAGTAGGCGGAGCGACTAAAAGGGTGGGTTTAAAAGTAATCATGCAAAGAACTTCTGAAAAAACGCCACAAGCTCTAAGACTACATTTTGGACAACTCTTTTACTGCTAAGAAGAATATTTCGAGCGAGGAAGAGATTTAGAATGAATTCAAGTTCAAAAACTGTTCTAAGACATAAGAAATAATGTTTTTTTCTTCAATTTATCAAAAGCAACGCCCTTCTTTTGTAAATTCATCATAAAAAATTATAAGGATGTCAGTTAAACTTGACCGTTTGGAACAATTTAGGCCTCAATTTGGGCAGAAGAGACAGAAAGTTAGCGCATTGAAGAGATTCGAAAACACATTCAGCTAAATGATATTCAATAAATCGATTTTGTAATAATATTTTCGGGTACATTTGCGCCTCTTTAAAAGCTTCCTCTCACTTTTCTTAAGGCGCGATGAGCGATTTACAAGCATTTTATTGTCCTCTTCGGCCAGTAAAACTTTCTACAAAGTCTCAATTTTTGTATAATATTACGCTCATTACAATCTACTTGATAATATTATTGAGTGGCTGTGAAATTCCATTTCACAGTAACTTGGCAATTAAGAATACTTCAACGCGCAGCAATTATTTCTCTCAGTGTTGGCGCGTTTTTTCTCCCCCAATGATTTTCAATCTGTTCAATGCTCGGCGAAGGCGAAATTGTGTCTCGGCTAAGAGCGGCGGCTATTACGTGATTTAACCTCAAAGTGGAATCATCTGTGCGGAGAAAGTTGTGAAATCCTGGTCAGAAGCGGTGTTTTCCAGTCATGTCACGAAGCCAGGATCTGGTGGCTCTTCTGCGGGGTCTTCAGATTGTTCTTGAGGCCACAGTGAAGACGCAAGAGCAGTGCTTTCAGCGTCTCTGGGCGAATTCCAGCATCCGGGAAATTGTGTTACAAAACCGTGAAATGTCATCTAAGTGCCTCAACAAGTTTCTCCAGGATCCCTCGAAGAAGCTCTCCGGTGTGTCAGACAACCTCAAGGAGGCCGCCGAGAGGGGCTCCGTGGTGCTGGAGGGCATCCGGCAGCTCACCGCGAGTTCCGTGAAGCTGGAGCCCAGGAATGTGACCAAAGATCTCGGGAATGTTGACATAGCTTCACTGACACTCAAAGAGTTGGAACACTATCTGGCGCAGAACAAAAACAGATCGCCAGAGGCGAGATTCGAGGTTTTCCGGCGAGATGAAGTTGTACCGACGCCTGTGGCGCCCACTTCTGTGGCCGAGGATGAGAAGAACGTCCAGGAGTGGATGACTTTCATTGCCAAACAGGACACAGGGGCGGAAAAGCCTGCTGAGGAGGCGAGAGTAACATCAAATGTGCCCCAATTGAGCGCCGTGGCGAAGCAGAGGAAAGTTCCGGCGACCAGAATTGGCAGGATGATGTCTTTCGGCGGGCTGTTTGCCGGCGTGGGTTTGGGCACGATTGGGGAGCTGACGAAGGGAGCGCTGGGCCTGGGAGGAACGCTGAATGTGAAGGAGGCGGTCTTCAATCCGGCCAATGCGGACAGAATTGTGGATACGCTTTGCAGAGTTCGCGGAGCAGCGCTGAAGATTGGCCAGATTCTCAGTATTCAGGTGAGTTTGGGGGAGGGAAAGTGTTATTGTTAGCTCTGCTGGTGCTGATTGGGGGATGTTTTTGCAGGACACTTCGATGGTCAACCCGCAACTCGCGAAGGCCTTCGAGAGAGTGAGACAAGCGGCGGATTACATGCCGGATTGGCAGGTGGAGAAAGTCCTCAAGAGTGAGCTGGGAAGCGACTGGCGCGGGAAGCTGACTCACTTCGACATGAAGCCCTTCGCCGCGGCCAGCATTGGTCAGGTGCACCGTGGCGTGCTGACCGATGGCACGGAAGTGGCGATAAAGATCCAGTATCCGGGCGTCGCGGCGAGCATCAAGAGTGACATTGACAATCTGGTGGGGCTGCTGAAGGTGTGGGACGTCTTCCCGCCGGGTATCTTCATCGACAACATCGTTAAGGTGGCCAAGCGCGAGCTGGTGTGGGAAGTGGACTATCTGCGCGAGGCGGAATACACGGAGAAGTACGCCGAGATGGTGGCGCACTTCCCGCAGTATCGCGTGCCCAGAGTCATCAGGGATTTGACCACGCAGAGCATTCTCACCACTGAGCTGGTGCCGGGTGTGCCTTTGGATCAGTGCTTCGACCTGGACGAGAGCCACAGGACGATCATTGGGCGCGGCGTGATGAATCTCTGCATGCAGGAGTTGTTTGTCATGCAGTGCATGCAAACGGATCCCAATTGGTCCAACTTCCTCTACGATACGTCCTCTAGGCAGCTCATGCTGATCGATTTTGGGTCCACGAGATTCTACACGAAGGACTTCATCGATAATTACCTCAAGGTGAGCCTCTAGAGGCTGTTTTTGGTGGGATTTCACTAACCAAATCTTTTGTTTGCAGGTCACTGTCGCTGCCAGCCGGAAGGATAGGGACACTGTGCTCAGGATTTCGCGGGAAATGGGCTTCCTGACAGGCTACGAGAGCAAGGCGATGGAGAACGCGCACGTGGACGCTGTGATGATTCTTGGGGAGGTTTTTTCCTGCGACGGAGAGTTTGACTTTGGGCGACAGGACACGACGAAGAGGATTGTGGATCTGGTACCGACAATGGTGGCTCATCGGCTGTGTCCTCCGCCAGATGAGATCTACTCCATCCACAGGAAACTGTCGGGCGTCTTCCTGCTCTGCAGCAGACTCCGAGTGAAGTTCGCCTGTCAGCCGATGTTCCGCGAGATCGTGAAGAACTACAACTTCGGATGACTCCTCATCAGACCAGGTAACTTTCCACTTATACACAAAATGTGACTTTCCTCTCCCCAAAAACCCTCCCACAAGATAAAGAGTGAGAAACAATGGGGAGTAAATTGAGTCGAAGGCAAGAGTCGTTTATTTCTGAGCAGCGCGCAATGTTTTGTATTCCTCAGTCGAATCTTAATTACGCGCTGCAATCGTTCTTCTACTTGTTTTTCCTCACGGAAAACTGCCGCTCGGGTTGTGCTGCAACAGACACTTGGCCAGTGTGTAGGCAGCCTCGCAGGGATCCTTCTGGCCATTGGCTGGAAGTGGGAGATAATTTAAAAATCCTCATTACACACCCGCGCAAATGGCGCAACACAATAGGAACAATTTGTATTCTAATTATCACTGGAACGAGAGTATCTTCAGTGGTTTTTCATTTAAATTGCTCCCCATGTTATCTGGCTGATTTTTTCGGGTAGTTTTACGTACTCGGATGCCAGCGGAAGGCGAAAGGTCGGAAGTCGACAAAATGAACTTCCTCTCGAGAGGTTTGTCAGTGCATTTTTTGAGGTGTTGGGTTTATTCTGTAATTTGTATTGTTTTTGCTTGGGAAATCGTTGTGAAAGTAAATTAATGAAAGCTCCGCCCACAATGATTTGTAGTCTTGTGATGATAAACTTTGTCCAATTCAGATGTCTAGATATCATTAATTGCTGTAAATAATTATTGAAAATCTCGAACATTTTCCATTGCTTTTATTGGTTCTAGTGAGTTAAAGATAAATCCAGTATGTTTTAATTACTAGTTCTACCCATTCGCAAGCCACGCCCACTGTGAAAGTCATTCTATCGTTTCTTACCTAGAATTTTTGGTTTAAACACAATTTCTAGCCCTGAGTTCCTCTCTTTCGTCCCTGACGCGCCCTTTGGCCGCCCGGGGCGCGCTTTTGGTGATGGTTAAATTGCAAATGTACCAAATAGTGTGCATAAAAAAGCGTCTCTCGCACCATAGAATGTCTGTCGGGGACATAACAAATCGCAATTAAAGCCACTGCAGCTAAAAATACACCAACACAGTCGCGCGACTGACCATGAAAAGTAATAGAAAATGCGGGGAGGAAAATACTCTCTTCATTTGAATATTTGTCTGCTCTGGACCGCCAGAGGGATAGAGAGGGGTGGCGAAGGGTGGACAGGAAAGGGCGTCACCCGGCATTTTCCTGTGATGTCGTGTAATTCGTGCATCTAATTGCTTTCTCAACTTGATTTTCTGTGCGACGTGCAATTAAGACGGCACAACTTACGCGCATCTTTGCACATGTCGAGGGCGTAGAGTGCGCTCTCCTTCTGGTTTTCAGGCACAAACTGCTTTATCTGCTGCACTGCTTGCTTGTAGATCACTTTACCGCGCTTCATCTGCGAATGAGACGGCGTTAATACAGTTTATCCAACTTGATATTTTGTCTCTGGAACATGGAGTTTTGCTCACCGTTTGACCCATTTCGAGGACACAATTCAGATAGCATTTGATGCTCTTGTCATTGTCCGGGAAGATTCTCTTGTTGACACCCTCGATGGCTTCTGTTGTGACTTTGGTTTTGGGCTGACAACTCTGTCTGACGAGCTGTGCAGCTTGCTTCATCGGATCTTCTTGGCACTATGAGAAGAAAATTGCAGGAAAAATTAAGATTATGGATCAAAAGAAGAGTTTAAGTGTTAATGTGAAGATTTTTGAACTTCTCAGTCAATATTTTTGTAAGAATTTGCTTTCAATTGCTTTTCTAGGTCTTAAACGTCTCTCAAATTAGTTACAGAAAGGAAAACAATTAAAACGTTGCGCTTATTGATTAAGAAAGTATTGCTTAAAAATGAGTAGTTGCACATATTTCAACACTTCAACTTAATAGGATTTTCCCTAAGCTGTTCATCACTTCTGACGACACTTTCTCGCCCCTTTGATTACAAGGGGTGAAGGCTAAAGGAGCTGCTGAATTGTCTTACAAACGTCTGCTGTATTTGACTCTGTAGGAAAATCACCAAAATGATTAATTTCAACATCTTTTCTTGCGCTTCCGCCGCTTCTACAAACTCTTTGATGACAACTGAACATTTTATGGGGAAAATTATCACTTAACTTTGTCATTTTATAGACGAATTGCCGTGGCCTGCAATTAGGGAATCGTTTAGCGTAATTACAGGCTTTGGCTGGTTTTCGTGTGCAATTTTTCCATAACACATCAACGCAAAGCTTTAATTCGGGCTCACGGCGTGCTTTTTATGACTTGTGGGCGTTGCAGGATTTATGGCTCGTGAAAAATCACCGTAAAAGGAATGATGAGTGTGAAAGTTGAATACGAATTTTATGAATTCTTAAGTGTATTTAGGCGAAAAATAGGATTTTACGACTCCCTGACGGAGATTTTTCAGCCCAAGAGGAAGAGAGAGAGAGAAATGAAGAAGAATGTGCAAAACTTCGCGGAAAAATCAATTGGCTGGATAAACGGCGAGAGCTTTTCATGTCTGGCTGAATGCATCTTTTATGCAGAGAAAGACAATAGAAATGTCTTTATTGAAAATCCATCTATTTGCCTTCTATGACGATAAATTAGGATTTCTCAGACATTTTTCTTCGGCGTTTGTTTCTCTCTCGAGGAAATTGCAGATTGACATGAAAGCCAAGGGTGCAAAAAAGAATCAATATAAGAAAACTTGAGGATAATTTATCTTTATTGAAACATTGACAAGTTTATGTTTTGCATCTACATGAATTCCTTGTAATTGATATTCCTCCTGGTGGCCTCATCGATTGCACAATGTGTCGCTTTGTATGCCAATTCACAGCGATCTTCGTGCTCTGTGTTCACGCACGCGTCGGCAATTTCGTTCAGGACTTTCTGCACATCAGGCTTATCGGCGTACATGAACTTTGCAATGTCCTTCAGTGCCTGAACATCAAGTTTTCCTTCTCGGGTGATCTGCAAGACATTCATCAAAATCCGTACTTAATGTTTGAGTTGTCTGAATCAGTAAAACTGCATTATCACAATCTAAGCTCTCTTATGTAATCCTATGAAAAAAAATGCTCACAATCCCAAAGAGTTCCGACATGCAAGCGTAGAGACACTTTGTCGTTCTCTTCTCCGGTAAATCTTTGTTCAGAAAACTCGTGATGTCCTCTTCATTTCCGCCGGTCTTGTTTGCACATCTGTGTGTCAGTTTCTTCACATATTGTAAGTCCTCTTCGCGCAGATTGTAGGCCATCATCGTGCCGGCGAGGAGAAGCACAGAACAGATCACGAGAAGCTTCATTGTGTCACTTGATGAAGCTGCATTCGGGCAGCGCATGTGGAAACTGAAAGGCATTCTGGAGTGATTCCCTGATTTTATAGACACATAATCAATTTAATTGTCATGCTTTTGATTTAAGCTTTTACGTGGAAATGTGACTGGCAAGATAATTAGTAAGGAGAGGAAATTTACGAAGCGCTTTCACGATTTAATTACACGCTTTTCTTTGTCAGAAGATCAAAGCGTCTCTAATACGTCATCAACAATAGAGAGCATTTGACTGTTTAACTTCTTCAAATTCACGTCCGAATTTCTCCGGACGCAGGAAGTTGAGAAGAAACTATCGTGATTGAATGCAACTCGTTTAGGCTTATCACGCAATCTTAATTCTGTACTTTGAGTAATTGAATATTTTCCGGGTTAATTTTAGAGTATGCAAATCACTCATTTAAATATGTATCACGAGATAAGCGCAGTATATAAGAAGGTTTGCTCTGCGTGGAAACTTTCAATCAGTGTCAAAGCTTTAAGAGTAGTTTAAGGAATGGATAAAGTGCAGCGATTAGGATTTGTCGTGCTCGTCCTTTGTGGATTACACTTGGCAAATGCGGTGAGAATTGCTGAGAATCTTCAGTGGATTTAGTGATAATTTTTTCACGATGGATTTTCCTCTCTGAAATTCAGGGTGTCACGCTTGAGCAAATGGAGAAAGCCGGCGACTTGGTGAGATCAATTTGCCAGCCAAAGTTTAAGATTCCCGAAGACGTCGCGATGAACTTCCGCAAAGGAATCTTCCCTGAGGACAAGAACTCCAAATGCTACGTCAATTGCATCTTGGAGAACATGCAGGCGATGAAGAGGGGAAAGTTTCAGTACGAGGCAACAATAAAACAATCAGAAATCATGCTTCCGGACGACATCAAAGGACCCACAGTTGCTGCCTTTAAGGCGTGCAAGAATGCGCCCGACGGCATTAAGGATCCTTGCGATGCTTCCTATGCTCTACTGACGTGCTTGCATAAGAACAACGAAGCCTTCTTCTTCCCGTGAAATGGGGAAAATGAATGTTTCGTAGTAATTTTGTAGTCAATCTTGTGTCATTGTAAGCTTGTTTGCATTAAACAGAAATATCTGTATAAATTGTGCATTTCTGATTCAATCTTTTCAATGTCTTAGACAGGAATTGTGTTCAGATTGTCAATTTGTCCTTTTCAACACAATTTTAGGCTGAAATTAGCTAAAAATTGAATGGAAATAGCTTAAGCGATTAAATGAATGAATTAACACAGTATTTCATAGGAAATTATTGGTTATTTTCAATTTTAAAAGCTTCTTTGTGAGAGAATTAATTAAATGTTTACCAAAACGAAATTCCACAATTATTTTCCCAGCAGAAAAATCATGATCATCATAAAAATACTGACTGAAACAACATTTACTTCAAAACACCTTTTAAATTCTTCTATTTATTAGTTCTAAATAATTTACAATGACACAAAGAAAGTCTATTTTCATACTAAACAAAATCTTCAACGCATTTCAGGGGAAGAAGAAGAATTCACTGTTTTTCTTCAAGCACAGCAGCAAAGTAAATGCAGCTTCACAGTTATCCTTAATCCCGTCAGTGGAACTTTTACACGCTGTCATTGCGGCGACCGTCGAAGCTTTCATTTCGTCCGGAAGCATGAGTTCTGCCTGCTTCTTCGACGTCTCGTACTGAAACTTTCCTCGTTTGATCGCCTGCATGTTCTCGAAGATGCAATTGACGTAGCATTTGGAGTCTTTGTCGTCCGAGAGAATTCCTTTTCGGAAGTTTTGTGCTTTTTCATCGGACATTTTGAATTTGGGCTGACAAATTGTCCTCACCAAGTCGCCAGCTTTCTCCATTTGTTCAATTGTAACGCCCTGGATTAGAGACGAATTCTCATGAAATGACACTGAATTTACTCACAAATTCACCTTTTTGTTTTACCGCATTTGCAAAGTGTAAGCCACAAAGGAAGAGAACTAGGAATCCTTTAAACATCTCTGTGCTATTCTACAATTGTAATCACTCTTAAAGTTCAACACTTATTGAGACTTTCTATGCAATATCTTACTTATATACTTTGCGTTTCGTGAGTGATTTGCATATTGCTAAAATTAGCTGCAAGACGTTCAATTACTGCAATTGAGCATGAAAAGTGTGGATAAGCAGCCGCTTTTCTTAACTGTACGTTATAGAAAATTGATAGGAAGTGATAAAATCAATTTAAATTCTAACTCAAGCTTTGAACTTTGATTTTTGCTCTGCATTTGTAATCTTTTGAGGTAAAAAGTAAAGAGATTTATTGTCACTTTTCTGAGCATTTCATTCACAAGTTTCCCAAGGCAAAAATTTAATGAATGAGAGAGAAACTTATCATCTGCATAATGTCTAGAGCTCTAGACATGTTTACAGAATGATTTGCATTCTCAATTATGCTACCATCTGTGTAATTCGCGTAATTATATAAACAGTGTCGCGCGACAGTTCGCAATTACCGTGTTATCGGAAATGTGAAGATATTTCCACTTATAATAACGCACAGTGAGTAATTTCAATCAAAAAAGCTCATTTATTTCGGGCAAAGAACAATCAATAAAAGACACATAAACTACAATTTCTTTTTCGCACAGAATTTATGGGAAGAAGAAGTTTTTGCTGTTGGTTTTTAGACACTGAAGAAGACCATATGCAGCCTCGCACGGATCCTTAACGCCATCCGTGACAGTCTTGCAAGCTTCACAAGCTGCAAGAGTGGCTTCCTTGACATCGTCCGGCAGCATGATTTCTGCCTGCTTCTTCGTCGCCTCCCACTGGAATTTGCCTCTCTTCATCGCCTGCATGTTCTCGAAGATGCAATTTATGTAGCATTTGGCGTCTTTGTCGTCAGCCAGAATGCCTTTGCGGAAGTTCGCGGCGGTTTCGTCGGAAATCTTGAATTTAGGCTGGCAAATTGACTTCACCAAATCACCTGCCTTCTCCATTTGCTCAACTGTGACGCCCTGAAGTGACGAAGAAAAAGCTTTTCGTGGGGAAATTGTCGAGTGGATTTTTGGTATTAATAAAAGAATTTTCATACCGCATTTGCGACGTGTAATCCAAGACAAAGAAGCACCACAAAAGTCACGATTTTCTGCATTTTTTTTCTCCTTTGATTTCCAAGCTCACTCTGTGTGGAGCACAATGAATTCAGCAATGAAACTGGTTGGGATTTTTGGCAACAAACACTCTTTTATAGTCCATCCTTCTGATTGAGAAGAACTTTTCGGGCTGTAAACCATAAATTATATCTCGTTGCCAAATGTGCAATTATGGCGGAAGTGTAAAAAAATGTCAACACAAAATTGAACAGGTATGAAAACAATGCAGGAAAAACCATTTGACTTTATTACAATCTTGACGATGGTGATAAACGGAATAATTTCCGCTCAATATTGTGTCTCTTTCCGTATTGCGAGACGATTTTTCGATATTGTCACTTTATTTAATTTGCATGTCTGCCGCCTTAACAGCTATTGTTTGCCGTCAACATGCCATTTCATCCAATTGGCCAAACTATCGGGTGTAAAGTTCAATTGACTATGGCGTTTTATTCCCTCGAATATTGGCGCTATTTCTTGAATGGGAGAAATTCATTCAACACAAGGAGAGTCTATAAATTGCTATTATTTCCACTATTACGCGAAAAGGTTTATTTCAATTGACAGGAAAATCATAAGATGGATTTTTCACATGTGTACACTTGAGAAATGCATAAGCAGCTTCGCAGTTGTCCTTGATGCCCTTCGCGGAATCCTTGCAAGCATCGAGGGCATTTCTGTAGTCATCTTTGAGATCCTCCGGCACCAGGACATCAATTTGCTTAAGCGATGCCGGCACATTTACCTTTCCTCTCTTCATGGTTTGCGCAATTTCCAAGAAGCAATTCACGAAGCACTTGAGATTCTTGTCTTCGGGAAAAACACCCTGACTGAGCTTGTTGACCAGCTCGTCGGGCACTTTGAACTTGGGCTGACAGGTGTTTCTCATGATTTTGGCACTCTGTTGGAATTGATCGTGCGTGACGCCCTGCAAAGACAAGTCAGTGCGCGAGGGTTAAGACGCAAAAAAGGAAGGCGCCGAAAAGTATGGGAACAATATACAGCAAACACGAGAGTCACGATCGCCAGAAGGAAGATCACAGCTGATGATTTCGTCTTGAACATTTTCCACTGTTCACAAAACCCCCCCAAAAAAAATTGTGATATGAGGAGGAAAGACACTTGCTGACTAAGAAACATCGCGGCAATGTGATCAATTTTATTTTATATGGATCGTGTCACTTCCTCTGAAAGTGTTGGCAGATCGGTAATTAAGAGAGGACGAATAGTGGTTAGCAAGTCGTCAATTACACTTGACATAGTCTCTTGCTAATTAGCAGTGAGCATCTGATAATTAAACCGATAACAAGTCATGCGAAATGCGTCAAATAGCCTGGCAATCGCCAATTGAATGGAGGGTGGAAAAACAGAGTGGTTGAAAATGCTGCACAGCGATGAGGGCTCTTCTGACCACAAGTATCACTTTCATCTCTCGAGCAGAAGCGTTTCCCCATCTGAGCCCTTTTTCACCGCCCCAAAAACGACTGTCGAGATGCAAAGATGATAGATTAAAATGATTCTCACGGTTTTCGTCGTGACATTAAGCTGTTGCGAAACATTCTAAAATATGTTTAGTGAGCAAATGGCACTCAAGTCATGCATTTTTCGTAGAATCACGTTCGCCAGAGTGTTGTGAAAAAAATTTGCTAGTAATATTTATTGCGCTATTTCAGCTGTTTTTTTCGTTGATGTTTATGAATTTTAAACAGTTCCACTTGAAACTCTTTTTCATGCAATGCACAAAATCAGATGCACAGATCTCTCTAAAACACAGTGGAAGATAGAAAGTTGGGCGGAGCATTCAAAGAGGCGGAGCTTAATTCAATTATTGTTTAGAACATTTTTACGCACTTCTTGCTTAGAGATAAATCTCTATGCAATTCTCTCGTCAACTCTACAGCAAATCCACCCTCATTCGCGACGTTATGTATACATATTTGCCTGCGGGAATGGAATTGTCCGGGATAGAGAGAGAGTGAAATATTAGACAGTGAAAACTTTCCGCTCAGCTTCGCGATGCGGGAAGCGCATCTAGATTGAAATTTATCGTCCCCAAAAGTGTGGTCACGATATGCACCTTAACGGAATGCCCGCGGGGCTTCGCGGCGGATCCGGCGGCAAAGTCGCTGACTGGGCAGAATCCGTGCGCGCGCGGTGGCAAATTGATGGCTCTTTGGCACATTCTTGGGCGACCTTCTGCTCGGCGGTTCATGCACCGATTTGTCATAAATGGGACGCCTGTGACCCGCGATCGCGAGTGCCCTAAACCAGTCTCTGGCGGTGGTGGTGGTGGAGGAATCTCCGCAGAGAGTCGGTGTGTTTTGCCATATAGTGCCGTTCAAGTGGAGTCTCTGGGCTCATTCAGCTGCTGAGCCTCAATGGCTCTGGGAATTCGTTCCGGCGAGAGAGCAGAGTTGTCAGCAGTGAACATGGCTATTGTGTGCTGTGTGGATGTTGCCGCATGTGCGAAAGAGAGACGGCCTTCTCTCTCGCTCCGCGATGAGACTTCTCTTGGTGAAGGAGATGGAGTTGGAGAATTAAACACAAAAACATGATTCAGTTTCGAATGAAAGCAAAAAACTTTCAGTTCGCTGTGACCGTCGGACGGGCAGTTTTGCTGGACGCTGTCTTTCCGGAAAGTTTGAGTGTTGTCTTGTGGGCAGGAGATTTTCAATCCAGCAGTGGTGACAGGTGAAGAGTGAGTGTGAAGTGCCGAAGAATTCCGCGTGCGCGCGAGATTTGCCCACGTTGGCAAAAGTGTGTGCGCCGATTTATCTGTTCTCGCTCAATAGTTTTTCCATGGTGCGATAGTCAATTCATTTCCACGGTGTTGTGACCAACTCTCACCCGGGCAGGGAGTGAGAGAGATCAAAACTCTCACTTGCCAGTGATGGAATTCATTACTGGCCTCGACAATTCCACCATCAATTAGCGAAAAAATAACATCAGAGTCTCGCAATTAAATGCCTGGAATTTCCCCGGCTCGTGAAAACTCGTTGAATCTCTTCACTCACCACTGTGACTCATCTTCGCGTGTGCGCGATAAAGGAAAGGTCAGCAGGAAGAGAGCATCACAGGCTGATCTACAATGAGTCGATTTATAGTCAAATTCAAACAAATTGCTTTTAAACTATTCCCTAAAGGGAATGACAATGCCCAGAGTCAATTAACAGAGCACGGAGCCTGAGAACTGCAGCCAATTCCATCCAATCGCCGACCCCATAATTATGCTGCCATGAATTTTGAGAGTCAAGGGGATCTTCTGAGTGACTCACTCGCGATCCAGCGCGTCTTCAGCGGAATTATTCCCACTGAGGAAACATATGAGGGAGTTTAATTGTGCGTAATTCAAATGATATTGTGTGCATTTATTTTTATCTCCCTTTTTTCTCTTGTTCACCAAGAGTTTTGTGCAGAGGAAAAGAGTTGATATTTCGCTGAGATTATATAGTCTCTCTTCTTCACATGCAAATTTTCTCTGAGGGCTTGGATTTTTTGTTGTTGTGTTGTTATGATGTGGATTTTCAAATTAAGTTGAAGTGAAGCACTAAAATTCCATCTCCTTCTCTAATTAATGGCTCTGCATTTTCGCTGAATTTCCATTCAATTTTGTTGCTTGAGAATCTCACAAGAAGTGAGAATACCCAAAAAAGAAGCCCATCAGAGGTGCAAAAACTGAAGCACACGTGCTGTCTTTGCAGCATAAACAACACCGAGATTATGCGAAAGAAGAGTGTCTTTTCCATCCCTGGTAAAGTTGATGAGATTGATCTTGGCTTTGTGCACAAATAACACCCTGAGAAACACTTCAAGTATCGGAGAGAACGACACAAATTTCCATTTCTCATATTTATTTACCTTTTCTATTTTGACTTTGTCTTCAATACATTTTTTCTCCTTTCTTCTCTCACTTTGCGCAAAGTAAAGTCAATTTCTCAGCGCGTTCACCAATTCGGTTTCTCATATGTATAATTGCTCCGCATTTGCCATGTGTTTGTTTTGTGGATTTTATCTCAACTGGAGAGACTCTGGTGTTCATGTTACCTTTCACTGTGTCAAGAGGCAGATAAAGCGCTCGCGATGGCTTTGTGTATTTGGTTCTAGATAAATTGTTGTGTGGGGCAATATCATATAGCCAATAAAATGAGAAAGCAATCACCTAATTCTCAATCACAACACAAAAGCAAATTAGCTTATCTTGGTCGACGCGCCTGGAAATTTAGAGTTGAACTCATAAATTCATTTTCAGTGATACGAAGAGCGTGAAACGAGAATGTTTGACACCATTTAAGAGCGTCTAATAGTCATTTCCTCGTCTATCGGCCAGTGTTATTTTGTCTTAATATGAAAAACTCAAGTGATTTTGTGTGTGGAATGCACAGCTTCTGCTGAACATTGACTCATTATAGTGAAGTGTGTGATGTTTTCCCAGTTCTGTTATCGCCCGAAACTGTCTCAACTGCCGTCCAAGTGAAGCCACATTATCACACAATGACGACGGACGATGTTGTAATAAGGTGAATATATTATATCTTTTCTCCTCTTACGATTGTGTGTTTAGTTTTACGGAAAAAGACAAAGACATCTCATGGAGTTGATTCCGGTCAATATAAATTATATTTGCTCTGTTAGAAATTTCTTACAATTGCACCACATCATTGTGAAAAAAGTCCAGCGCGGATTTACCGTCGTATTTGCTCTCTGTAAGCCAATTTGTGAGCATGAGCTTCGTCTGAGACGCTGCGCTTCCTGCGCTTGCCGGAAATCACACCAAGTTGCAGAAGCACTGGGTTGGCCACGAGGGCCGCCGCCACCCCCAACAGAGCCGCCCCGGCCAGTGGCAAGAAGAGAGACTTTTATGTTGAAAGCACAAGAGAAGGGAGAAAGCAATATTCTTTTCATTACTCCGAAATTCCTTTCGAAAAAATATTGTGGGGCGTAAGGCCATAAAATTCAAAGAGGGGCAGAGAGAGTCTATTGTGTGCAGGGTGGAAGATGGGAAGCTCCTTACCTTGGCGCTGTAGTGATGGGACGGCGAATGGCCGAAGAATCCATATCCTGTGTGTGCCGAGTGACCGTAATCCAGAGCGCCGCCGTCGAATCCCGTTCCGTAGCCGGGATAATCCATCACTTGGGGTGGTCCGTAAGGGCCTCGCACGGGGTCGTAGAAGTTGCCTCCGCTGGCGCCCAGGAAGTTCCCACCATATCCGTAGCCGTAGCCACCTGAAAAAGACCCCCAAGACGGTCAGTCTCGCTCGCCAGAAAGCGAAGCGCTTTGGCGTGTCTCGCCGCCGTTCTTGAACGAAATCCTTGTGGTATTCGGCAGGACAATTGAGTCACAGGAGAAGTGGAATGCTACGGATTTTTATGCTGCGCCAAGAAAGCTCTGAAACTGTTTGTCCGGAATCTCGAAAAAAACTCATTGAGCTGGATTTTGGGACTATTAACAGAAACCTTTATAAACGAGTGTTTTTTTCGGGAATCGACATGATTTTTCTCGGCTTGATTGAATCATTTTGGCTCTCCGATTAGGTATTTTTCTGCACATTAGAAAATGAATCTGGCCACGCTGACCAGCTCACAAGTGCTTTTCAGGGCAATTTTTGGTTGATTGCGAATTGAAATACTTAACCTTTTTTAACGCTGTTTGTGCTAAATCAAAGCTATACAGTGAGACTTTAGAATCAAATTTGGCCATAGTGCTTTCTAGTGTTAAAAGTCTTCCAAAATCACATCGTCAAGCCTTTATTGTATTCTGTTTTTGTCACTAATGATCTGGAATTCTTTCCTCGGAAGTTCCTAATGGCAAAAATTCTGATTACAAGCTATCTTGACTGGTAATCTATGTTCACGCAGTTACGAAATGTGCAGTTTCATCATCCTAATAAATATAATCCGGCAACTCTTGGGTGTCATTTGGCGTAACAAATCCTAATGAAAAATTCAACTTCTTAATTTCTTGTCACGCAAGCGACTTAAATCTGTTTCACACACACACTTAATGGGCATTGTTTGGTGGAAATTGCGAAGCTGTGAATTTTTGTTTGGCCACAAAATGTGGACTTTCGTCTGAGGAAACCTTCTGGTCAGCGACGAAAATGAGGCGGAAAGGGAAGGGATTTGAGCTGTGGGGCTGAAGAGGGTGGGTTTATTGGGAAATTCCTTGCATTCCCCCTGAAATTGAAACACGCAAGGATTGAACTCACTTCCGGTGGCCGCAGAGCTGCCGATGCGGTCTCGGTTGTAATCTGGCGAGTATCGATTTGCACCTGGTGAGGAGATGAAGCTGCCGCTCGCGCTGTTGTCGGGCTGACTGGGTCGCTTGAGGAAGCGCTCCCTGAAAATTGTGTGTGAGGGTAGAAACTGAGGCCAATTTCACGGGGATTTGCATCTGTGGCGCACCTGTAGTATTCTGGGGCGGGATTTCGCGTTGGCAGCGGACTTTCCTTGGCATTCCGTTCGGGTTGCAGTGGATTTGCTACATTTAGCGGAGCAATTTCAGCCCCATGAAGCCGCTGACAGGCTTGTGTGCAGAAGAGCACCACAAAAAGACTGGCACGAAACATTGTTGTGCGCGAGATTTTCACTTTTCACTCTCACAAGAACTCTCAATTTCACAAACACTCGAGATATTCCATCTTTTCACTGTGACTTCTTCAGCAAGAGTAGGCAATCAATTCAATCGACTCTTTCTTTTATAACATTATCAACATTGTCACGAAGGGGCTCAAATGTGCATCTTCTCTTGGGATTTGTCAAGCGACAAAAATACAATCCGCGAGTGGGGCGCGCGCGCTCAATCGTCATTGCGCCCTTCTCTGGCGACGAGGCATCTTCTGGGTGGCTCTAAGAATTGCAGCCGAACAATGAGGCCTATTCTTCGTAGTCACTGAAGCTGACATCAATTGCAAGACGACATAGAGTCTTTTCCCTTGTCACAAGCCTCACAAACAGTGCCATTAATGTGGTCAGAGACCCGTGCAGGCGGTTTTTGGGGTCGTTCTCTGCAGTGAAAAATCTACATTTCACAATGTTTCGCTAAATGGCATAATTTTGCGGCATTAGCACATCAAATGGCCTTTTTTTAGATCACTAGAGACAAGAGTGGTGAGATGGTGTTTTTGTGTGTCATTTACCCTTGAATTGCGCGACAATTTGACACAGAGTGGAAAACAAAGGGAAAAACACAAGAGATTATTTACTATATGAAAACATTTATTAAACTCTTTCCGACTCTCTTCTGTCGCATCAAAACATATCAAAATATGTATGCAATTTGTTTTTGGAATGAAAAGAATAACAAATTAACTCTCTCATTACCTTGAAAGAGCGAGAGAGATTTTCTGAAGTGAAGATGAAAAGTGTCACAATGGTTTATTTTTGGGAATAAACTTGTCTTGAAACAATTTTATTGTCATCAAGACAAGGTGGATGATTGCTAAACAGGTTCACATTCAAGGTTGCGGTTCTTTCGCCAAATTCATCTTCAAACGTTCGATTGGCACTTCCCGCGTGCATTTAATTATCTCTCTCTCTCTCTCTCTCTCAAATGATGATGACTTCTTGATGGCCAAGCAGACTAATGACGATGAGACTCTGTCAAGTAATTCAATTAATCCCAACAGAAGCGCACTATTGTGCTGGAGAAGAATAAGCATTTTTGCACAATTGAAGGTGAAATTGGAGACATATTTTGCAGAATTTCCTCAACATGCACTTCCGTTTTCTTTTGCGGTTTTTCCTTTCATAATATTCTCCAGCACCGCTTCACGAGCGGATGCAAATTGCAATTTGCTAGAATTGTTCTTGAAGTTTCCTCGCTTGAGTTTGGTAAATTAAATAATATCGTATTTCCTCAGTCAATTTTGCATGATGGAAATTTTTCCCTCTTTCTTCGTCACATCAAATTGCGCGGGGATGACTTTGAGTGGGGCGCACATGAAATGCGAGATGCTGTATTTGGGATCAATTGAGGGTGTCTCTTTGTCAAGTGTCTCACCTGAGAGGTGGGGTTAATAAATGGTCGAAATATCCATTTCAGCGTTATTAATGAGGTACATTATCAAACGGACGACATTGCCGTACAAATTGCAAAGTATTTCCTCTCCTGAATTGCCATTATGACGTCTCAATTTCATCTGGACCGAGATTCAATGGCAAAAGCAGCAACAATTCCGTCATCGTGATGAATGACAACACTTTATTACATGTCTCTCGGCTCCTCCGGATAGAATTGGGGCATTCCTCAAAAATTCTTATCCATTACAGGCGGAGAGAGTGAGAGGCTATTCTTAATTGATGAATGGCAATCTGGAGCCATTAAGGGAAAATAGATGGCAATTTCGAGGATATTTCCCTAAAACTTCTCAATACACACAGACGAATTGTTTTTTTTATTATCAGAATTTTTGCATGATAATGCAAAATGTAAATAATACAGAAGATTATAGTTATGATTAGAATTCCTACATTTCTCTGTGAATTTTGATGGTGAAATTTTCACGTCTTCGCAGTGAAATTTTCCTCTCTAATCACTAATGGGCTTCACATAATCCCGCATAGTTCGGCACTTTCTCGGCGTAACTATGATCCTGACTGGCCTCGGGATTCGGGAGCATGAGTAGGAAATTATAGCAAGAAAGTTTGCCAATAACGTCGGCCAAAACAATGCAAATGGGATGTGTCTATGTGTGGCGGATTGCGGTGGGTGGAGAAAAACCACCCATTCACCCATAATCGCCCAAGATATGCCCCGAGAATTCCTCGAGAGGGTTTGTGGGTAATGAATTGACAATAAATTCATGCTTGTGACGTGAAAAGAGGCGACTTTCTGAGCCCCTCTCAAAATTTTCCCCAATTTTCCACCCTCTGTCGTCTGAGGGAGAATATTCCATTTGTTGTAAATATGTTTTTGGGAGCTTTTCTTTGCCTGGAAAAGTCATGTATTTGCCACATGTGGAAATTGCTGGATAATATTGAATGGACAAAAGCGGAAGTGCGTCTCTTTATCACCTCTTTCAGTTAAACATCAGCAGCAATAAAAGTGAGAGATTTTTCCACTCTTGTTGCCTCTGTTGTGCTTCTGTCAGTGAATAATGTCCCACATTGTGATATATTCATATTAAAATACTCTCTCATTCTCTCGTCATTGCAGGCAGAAGTCCAACAATCCGCAGCCGAGAGGCCGAAGCGCTTACATGACGGTAAGAAAGTGAAATTATGTTGTTGACTTGTTGTGCAATATTGAGATAACTGGACGAGCGCAAAGCTGCGCCGCCCTTAAGACAGCGATTGTAACTCAATTTGGCGGATTAATGTGCGATGCAATTTGCCATTGCTATCAGTTGGAATAATTACTAATTGCCGGATACAGTTTTTGGGGTGGGAAAGTCGATGTCAGGAGCGATAGAGATTCAATTTGTCAGTTGCGCAAAGTGAAGGGCGAATAATGTTGGGGCCTTAAATGTTGTATGGTTTGATGATGGAAAATCCACAGGAATTTGCCGTGATTTTGAGGGAAAATTCCTACAAAGAAAGGGAAGTGATTAGATTAGAGATAAGACCACTTTATGCGTTGGGGTTTTCTTGACTGTTTGATTTCATTGGTCTTCAATCTAAAGGTCAGCAATGGAAGGTTTATGGCAGTTTAAATAAACTGATGGACAATTTTGCTAAAGTGCCCCCAAAACATTTTCAATGGAGGGTGTAAATATTCAGACGAGGGGTGAATTATCGGCCGCATTAATTTGTTTTATTGTAATATTTTACGAATTGGCGAAGCGTGCGGAATGTTAACGCGAATCGCGAGGAATAAATCATGCTTTTGTTCGGCCATAGATGAAAAGGGAAGATTTTCCCTCGACGATGTGAACTAATTTCCGGGCTTTTTCACAGGAACAATGCAAAATCCACGTCAATGTTGTGGAAAGTTTTGCTGAAGGGCTTTTGTCAACCATTTGCAATTTTTGTTGTTGTGTTTTTGTTATTATGAGAGGGTGGAAGAGAAAGCTCAACGCGACAGTGAGTGTTAAAAAGGGTTTGAAAATGAGGAGAATGTCATTTTAATTAATTTAAATGCTCTCAGAGAGAGAGATTAATTGCACGCGAGAATTCTTTAATGTCTGGCGAGCACAATTAAAGCCAGGGGAAAATATGTGCGGGGAGGTCGATTTTTCCTTATTTTCCTCATTTATTATAATCTCCAAAATGAATTATGGAGCCAATATTTGGCACGAAGTTTGTACTTTGCCGGGCGAGAGTCCGTGAGGAAACATTATCTGCAGCACATGAGGATAAAAAATAATTACAAAGGAGAGCAAAAAGGATCCTTTATGGTGGTCCAGGTGAAGCTATGGAAGAGGGTGAATGCAAATGAGAGTGAGACTCGTGAGCTTTAGTGCTCATGAAGAGGTGGAAAATAGGTTTTTTCTCTCCTTCTTTTACCTCGGCGCGCATTCTTAAACCACTTTCTTCCCCAGCTATATAGTTGGTAAATTGTGCACCCCATAATTTTCATCCACCCTGCTGGCATGGTGAAATATGCGCTCTCTCAAGAGAGGGTAATTTTGCCAGGGCTAGAAAAAGCTCTCAAACAAAAGCGCTCGAGTCATGCTGGGAAGGTTTTCTGAAAAGAAAGTGTGTATCGAGAATAATTTAGGAATAAATCACGTTCCATTGTTCAAAAGGAAATTTCAATATGGAAAACTTTCGATGGGTTATTGTGGAAAAGGAGGGAGGAAAACTTTGAGGGGGTGAATTTTCCCAAGAGGTCATAATTTTCCTGTAAGAATTCCATCGCGAATCACGCTGAGAACAAGGTGAATATTATGCTGTGGAATTGCGACAGGGAAAAGTTTACAATATTGTTGATGTTCGACGCTCTCTAAGCGAGAGTGCTCTAGCTAGAGCATACAGTCAGGCGAAAGCCGCGCGATACACGCGAAAAATAGCCGCCAACACATGTGTGAGGGATTAAAGGCCCCTCATTAAGTGTCTCAGCGTTGTGTTTTCATACATATATTGAAAATAACACAACATGCAATCCGTGTTCTCTGTGTAGTCGAACTCATGAGAAGCCCGGCGTGTCGGTCAGTTGTTGGAAATTTACAAGCGGCAGACGCAACGTGGGCAAGCCAGTTGAAGTTTCATAAAATCAATAGAGAGAGAGGAGAACCGCAAAGAGAGTCACAGCCTCCCAACTTTCCCTCCGACACTTTTGCACACCATCCCATTAATATTTGCATAATCGCAATATTTTCCTTGCACCACTCGCCAAGATTAAAGTGCTTTTTTCGCGTATTTATACTTGAAATATTTAACACAGCCGCCGGCCGTGCATTGAAGACCCCCAAAAATTAATAAATTAAGCAACCGCGCGGTGTTTTTCCGCCTCTCACCACGGCGAACTGTAATCATCATTATCTGCGCATATGGAGAGATTTATCATCGTCATTTGATGAGATGCTGAGCAGCCCTTCGCGGCAGGAAAAAAAAATCACCCACCGCCACCCCATTGCAACTGTCCGTTGACTCTCCGCATCGCACGCGATGGTATTCCCATATAATGCCAACTAGCGATGAATGCACAGCAGTTGTTCTTGTTCTGCGAAATGTGGCTTAAATGCAGCCCGAGAATGGATGTGGGATGTCGCTCGAGCCATTGAGATTTATTCGCCACATATCAATTCCATGGCAAATCGCTTCGCACACTGCCGAGATGGCTTTTTGTGTGCGCCACATGGAATTTATGCAGTGCTTGACGTGATGCTCTAATCTTTCCGGAGTCTCAAGACTCACCAAGCTTGAGCATCGATTCCTCACCGCCAGGACGTGATGTTTACATGAAACTGTTGATTAAATTAATTGATTTATTGCTGAAAAATTCACCAATAACACAAAATTCTCAAATTATTATTGCTTCGGCTTCTGCGAAGCACGAATAAATGCGAAAAAAATATATAAAAGGGGCGGAGCATTGGAGTGGGCGTGGCTTCAATATGATGAAAGAAAATACACGCAAGGTCAGCAGTCGTGTCTAGAGCATTTCGTGGTCAGTGTTTTCGAAGTAAGAGGGCAAGAAGGCGCCTCGGAAGTTGTATAATATTGTGCTGGTCGAGAGAGCTTTACTTATCGCAAAACTTCAGGTTGATTTCTGAACAAGGGCAAATATTATGGTGAGATATCAATTGACGATTCTCGGGAAATTTTACGAGAGGTGCAAAAACTGTTTTGAGTCTTTGTCTCACAATTGAATGTTTATATATGGGGAATAAATTAGCGTCAAACTTCCTTCACAGACGCAGAAAAAGGATGATCTGAAAATATACCCATCTCAGAGTGATTAACGAAATGATAGATAAATTGTGGCGTCTCGAGAAGCGTTACAGCTCATTTTCGTCTCCCCATCGAGAAGCCCAAAATAGAAGTGAATCTCTCGTGCGATTCTGCGATAAGTCCATTAGTGTAACGCTCAATTCCCAGGTCAGATAAGGCGTTTTAGTTCGTCACACAGCAACCTTGGGCGCAAATGTCGCGCAATCCTATGAGATTTCGGTGCAGCAAATTCAAAGACAAGACAGTCACACCTCAGAAATGCGATTTGCAATTCAATTGACATCCTAGAGAAGTGAGGAGAGAGACTTGCTGTGTGGCGAGGAAGGGTGGGCTGTGGCCCAAATAAGGTGACATTAGGCGTTGCGCGGCCTTTTTGCACAACTTCCTCCGGAGAGGCGCGACCGCGCGTAGTGTTTGGACTTGAGGATGAAATATATGATAAGACAGTTTCTCAATAAGCATAATTTCTCAAGATGCTGATAGTTTGTTTTGCCACTTTGATGAATATACATTTTTTCGACGGTTATTTGCATACGATTGAGCGGAGGAAACCAGTTGATTCTCTCCACCGAGTGTGTGAGATGGTCATTAATTACACGTATTTTCGCCCAAGAATTTGGCACAAGAACAACATGTTTCAAAAATTTCATAATTCTTGCCTGAAAAGAGTCTCTCAAAAGCACATTGGATTCTGACAAAAATCGCATGTTTTAACGCTGGCAAAATACAACTCTAGATTATCCGCGCGCACGCTGGTAGAAATTGCAGCAAAACTGTAGGTGTGAAGCAAAATCACCAACACTGTTCGCGCGTTCGCGTTTGTACGCGTGTGAGAACGCATACAATGCGGTGTAGTGGCATTTTTTCGCGATTTTTCCCGTCTATCGCCGTGGAATTGTGCCATTTCAGCTGGGGCAGAGCAATCATAGGTGATAATCAGAGGTGAAAGACTCGCGTGCGTTATCAGTTCTGTGGAGCTGAAGCGTGAGTGTGCGGGGAAAAAGCGCGCGCTTTCCTTGTATTTGGCGGAGCAACACCACTCCTCCAATTTCGCGCTCTGTGGCGAATAAAGAAATTGAGAGTCTGCCTCAAATATCGCGAGACAGTCTCATATGATCGCTCGTGATGAGGCAACGGCTGCGATCGCGGGATTCTCGCGGCCTTTTTGCGAATAGTTGTGTTCTTAATGTGCAGAATCTGCAACTTTTCTTTGTGCCCAGCGCACAGTTTGTGACAGACGTGAGTCTTTTTCCTCTTTCTCTCTGATAAAAATCGTGCACTCCGAGACGACACATAAATTTAATTGATCTCCAAGTGAGTGTCAGTTCCTCCGTGGCGCGCAGAGTGCAAAGTTGTGGCTTGGCAGAATTTTATGTGCGCGCGAAATTGTGATAAAAGAATTGCATTTTGTTTGTTGTGTGTGTATGTGTTGCACAAGAAAAGTGTGTGATCGAAATTTCCTACCATTTTAACACACACCCAATTAATGGGTGTTATTTGCCTTTCTTTCATGTCTCACGAGACGACCGATAAAGGAAAGAAAAGAGCGAGTGAAAATCCAATATATTTATTGATTCTCTCTTTCGCTATTGATAAAAATCGAATCCATTCCGCTTTTGGGTGATTTAATACTTCCTCTGTGCAGATAATTCCCAGAGAGTGTGTTTTCTTCACAGCGTTGTGCCAGAAATTTGTATTTTGTGATGAAATTCGTGAATTCTTGCCGCACGACAGTCAAGGTGATAGAAAAACGTGCCGTGTTGACAAAGATCACAACTTCACACTCAGCTCTCTGAGTGGCTTTCGGAGGTTTTTGTGCTCTCAGCGCCGATTCTGGGCAGGATTAATTGCTTCCTGAGAACACTGTGTGACCTCGAAAATGGACGTTATTGCGGTAGGTGACTCACGAAGGCGCTTTCGCGATCGTCTTCTGTTTTTTTTCCTTCTTCTTCTCATTAATGATGCCAAAAGGGCGCGAAAGTCCGCCAGACTTGGCTTTCAGGCCTTCAACGCAGTTGCAATTCACACATTTGTCAACCCTTTGAGTCCATGTTCTTTGTTCAATTAGCCCAATTTGGAGCTCATCTTGTGCCTCCCATTCTTTTTTGCCAACACCAACACAACCACGCGGTAAATTGAGTGTGCGCAATTGACTCAAGTTAACCCTGCTTAAATTGAAAATCATTTGTGGAATCTCCTCTCAAGTCTGCTCTCAATATTTCTCCGCGGCAACGCCAAAACACTCTGCGGAGAGTTTAATTAAAATATCTCCACTCGCGAATCGCTTTTTCAAATATCAAAGTTAAATAACTTTGCCGCGAATCACTCGGGGAAAATTGGAATTGATATGTGTGTTAATAAAATGTATGTCGGGACGAGTGTCGCCCATTCAATGCCACTGTGTAATCTCTCATTTATCTCAGCATCAATGCATTGACTTTTTCTGCATTCGTCAGCAGAAATTGCGTTTTATTGGGCAACATACATGAACAATGCGCTTAAGTTATCGGATTGCACAGCAAATTAACCGTCACGTGTGGGGCAAATATTTAGAATTCGCAAATATATGATGCGTAAGCCTTTTTCCCTATACACTGTGAAAAAATGCACGCTTTTTATGAGCCACTCATTAAGATTGAGCTTGTGACTGTAAATTGTCGAAATGCACGCTGAATGTCGTGATAAAAAACATCTCGTGGGAGTTTAAATTTCATGCTGCCTTCGGATTAATAATGCAATTCGTGCTGTTGCTAATGTCTCTGCAAATGAGCCTCAGCTTCTCGCAGTTATTTTTTTTGTTCAATGGAATTTCTGGAACTTTACAGCTCTGTTGCATTTAACTTTACAACCATTTATTATGACAATAGGCTTATTGGTGTGGCTTGAGCAGGCGAAAAGACATGCGTGAAAGTATGAAGTTGAAATTGAGGCTGAATTGTTTATTTGAAGGCTTCCTTGGGTTATCAATTTATCAAGAAGGCACTGCAGATTGATTAGGAATCTGTCATAATATTGTTTAAATTCAGAAATACACTGAATGCCAATTAAGTCAAGCATTTTTGTTATGTAACTGCGTAAATTTCAATCAGGAAGAGTCTTTTTAACACTGAAAAACTTGAAAGAAGCCAGAAAACTCGACTCAAACTGACATTTATAGTTATTAAAGGACATTTCATGACAGAAAAGACTTCTAATTGATCCTCAAGTACAATTTAAACTCTTAAATATTCATATATGCTTTACTTCATTGGCAATAACTGTGAGTGTGTGTTGCAAACCATTTGCAGCTGTGTATTTCTCGCACAAGTAGCGAAATTGATATTTATTTATTTGTGTGTCGAGCAGAGGAAATCAGCGGCTTTTAGTGTTTATGCTTCGCTATCTTATCGAATTTTAATTTAAATGGCTGTCGAGCGCGAAGAGGTTCGCCAGAGAGCTTGATTGTATGTATTTTTGTGCTTCATTGCAGCTCCTCTCCTCGCTGGCGTCGGACTTGGACTTGATGCTCAACGACTTGAGGGCGACGCCACCAAGATTCATTCAACCGCGAGCCTCAATATCAGTCGTGTCCCACTTGGGGTGAGTAAAAAATAGCAGATTGATTTGTTAAGACTTGCAACAAAAGATTTCGGTCGCTTTATGGCTTGTCCGCACACCCATTTTCACTCCCCCATCAATATTTCACTCGCTGGGTGAGCTTTTATTGATGCCTCGCTTCACTGAGCTTTGAGCGAAGAGCTTCTTGTGTCCTTTGTTTAGTGTCACGTGAAATTCGCACGCTGGTCAGGGTGAATCGGAAGAAGCTGCAGAAGATGGAAAAGTAATTAAACTCGAAGTTTGTCCAGAAGAGTTTATTTGAGAGTGTTTACTAAAGATAGTTAGCAAGAGTTTTTGATATGATTCCAAAAGCCATCAATTTGGGATGCTTTTCGAAATGCCTCGACAAATTCTCTCTCTCTTCATATGATGGAACGCGGTGTTTCATGCGAGGGACTTTCGTACAAAACACGGCAGCTTAATACAATTAATATAATGAATTTATGTATAATAATGGCATGAAAGGCGAGAGTGAGGTTGGCCCCATTTGTGAATTTCCTCCCCCAATGTCGGAAGAGAGGTTCTTCATTAATTTTCTAACATTCAACAGCTCAACAATGATGACACGATAATATGAGATACAAAACATTTCCCGCACCTCTCGGCAAAAATGGACCATTGATGGCATTCTCTGTACTTTTCACTCAACATTTTCACTGTCTAGCGCTTCATCATGCGCCGGAAACTTGATAGAATGTGTCCCCATATTTTGTGGAAGGGTGAAAAGTTTGTTGAGAGGGACTTTTTCATTACACTTCCTCTCTCTCTCGCTTGCTTGTGATTATTTGTGCAGGGATCAAATATTGTTTGAGGGTTGAAAAAGGGTTGAAAGCGTAGAGTTCGATTTTACATGTGGTGTTTTGTGAATTGAAAAGCTCCCTTGAGGCTGTTTTAAATCATAGCACAGAATTAATACTGGAAAGATGATCTTCAAAACCTTACTAAAAAGCATCCGTCAAGGGAGAAATTATCACTCTCTTCTCACACTAATGTTTGCAATACATTTCGTTCTCCCTCTTTTTGGGGCCAAACATTTGATAAAGCATAGAAATGGACGCACGTTTTTCATGCGTTGAAACATTTTTTATTTCCAACAGCATTGAGGCAATCAATCTACGCTTGTGTTTGTATCTGTGGTGTGTTTGAAATGTTGATTAAATTGAAGGTAAGCAAATTGGCGTGCGGAATAGCTGATAAGGTGTATTCTGAGGGTGGCAAAAAAGTGGTATCTTTGAAATTAAATTTTCATGCTGCATAAAATCTACATTCGGTTCATCATGCGACTCTCGGGGGTTGGAAATGCAGGGATAATTTTGTGGACTATCTGCACGTTCACCGCAACAGACCGCACTATATCAATGACGGAGAAAGGTGGATTTGGGGTGGTTGGAGAGGACATAAAATGACGCCCTCTAATGCTTCCCGAGGGGTTTCGATTTTTTTCCACCGTCATTTTGCCAGAGACTTTTTTGGGGGGTTGACTATAAATTCTCTCACGTGTGTGCGGCGGTCGAGGGAGGGAAATTGGACACTTGTTCATCTTCCAGGAGACACACACAACTTTCTCATGGCTCTTCATGAATTTTGCAGCATCAATCGGAAGAGAGAGTTTTCCTATAAACAAACCACTCAGGCAACCGGAGCAGATTTTAAAAATTGAGAGCAATGAAATATTTCCCTAACGTTTCCTCATTTCCCATAAACTTCATTTAACCCTCGTTCTATGTTGTGTCTTTGCATGGTCAAAAATGTGTCGTACAAATTCCCGTCCCATGTAAAGAATACGAAAAAATGTAGAAAACCTGGTTTTCTAGAATTATGTGTTCTAGAGAGTTATTATCATTAGGGAAAAATGCTTGATTTAATAACTAAAATAAATCGACTAAAAAGATATCATTTGTGAAGGAAAAGCTTTTTTTAACCTGTAAAAAATGATGCAAAGGTTAACATTGTTTACAATCCGCCCAACACTGCCATCGACAATCCACTGGGTTGTAATGTGGATTAAAATTTTTGGTGAGGCTCAGAGAATGTGTTGAGGCACTCGCATTATATCCAATTAAGGTGCTTTTCTCTCTCTCTCTGTGCACTTCCTCCACTGTTTTGTGCACACACTCTTTGTCTGGCTTCCACAGCACCGGCGGCAATCGAGGGTGGGCTTGATTAAGCGCCAGTCAATCCTGCACATGGCTTCGTCCTGGGGATTGTTGTGAGTCTTGTGTGCGCACAAGTGGATTTATGTGAAACCCAATTAAGGAATTTGATTCCAATAATAACTCGTGCGACCGTTCTTTCATAATTGATGCAATTCAGTGCGAAAATGACACAGTCATTCGCCAGATGAGCCACGCTGTGGAGGTGGTGCGCCAGATATGGCCTGAGAAATCCACGGACGGAATCTCCGAGTCATTTCCGCCCGTCCATGTGGCGAGAGATGTGCCCCGAGAGCCGGCGGAGGTCGATGATATTAGTGTGGCTTGTATGACGTAATTGCTCATATAAATCAATTCTCATGGTGTGTGTTGAGTCTCTTGTAATTAAAATCGCCACAGAGTCGCTCCTTGTGTAAATTATGTGGAGCATTTCAGGAAATATGGCAAAGCCTGAGGGTGGGAAGTTCTGTGGCACTTCGCATTTCGCATCCAAAGCATACATCATGGGTGGCTTTTTTGCGCTCACCCTTCGAGCCACTTTTGGGAGCGAGAAATGCAGAAATCCTTGCTTCGTGATTGAACAATTCGCCCCCATAAATTCATCGGATTTTCGGGCGCCATGGAAGAAAATGCCTCGAGGGCTTCTTTCTATACAGATTAGACGCGCGCGCGTGTTCTTAAGACAAAGCTGCAAATGCTGAGCCAATGATTCATCTTCAAGCCGTGTTTGCGATGGTCTTGTTTGCGGATAAATGCAAATAAATGTAATTTTCTATAAGAAGTGACAGAACAAAGGCTTAAGAGTTCACAGTGATTGAAATGTTCACAGCTTTGTATTCATATTCAGCGATAATTTGCTATACAAATGACTAACTTTGTCTCCACGATCATTAATTTTGGAATTAGTAATAATTTTCTTGATCTCTTATCTAGAACGGGGCATCTTTGTGGGGCGAAACCACAGCCTTTGAGAGCATTTGAATATCTCTCTCTCTCTCAACAGATGCCGTGCGTCTTTTAATTAAATGCACCACAATTGAAATGTTAAATGCTAGACGAGAACAATCTGCAAGTGTAGAATTTCAATTTGCCATGAATTGATTTTCAATGAGCATCAATTCTACATTTGTCTGGCGTGGGTGGGGGATGAAATCCAGTGTCAATCAACAAGTTTTGCGCCCAAAAATCCACATTCTAGTTTGGTGTATTTACTTATGAAAGTGTCGTGCATGGCATAACCGACACAGAGAGAATTGATAGAGTGAATTTGTCGAATCAAATTCACCCTCTTTTGTCGGCTCAATCCAATTGCGCCGGGGTCGATGCAGGACTTCCCCTCGATGTGCCCCCGAGGAAAAATCCTTCATCATCATCCACAGCATGGATTCAGCAATGCGGAATTGCCGATTGATGTTCGGTGTGATTGTGAGACAAGGCCAGAAGTTTTGCCATGTGATCTCATTTGCTCAAATGTATTAAATAGGCACCCTGAAAGTGAGACGCGACGATATTGGGAATTGCGTATAGGGAAAAAAGGGGGTGAATATTTTTGCAGGCTAAATAAAATATTGTGGCGTGTATTCGGAGCGTGTAATAGATTAAGAATGGATCGTCTAATGGACGATTTGTGCGGAGATATTTGAGATAAGACGAGGCGTCTTCCATATCTCCTCGCCAGTTCATGCAGTCATTATGTATTGATAATATGTACATACTGAATGGTGTGTCTCATGCTGAATTTCCCTCGGCAAACACCCAATATTCTGGGGGATGTTCTTGCCAGTAAATTGGCAGGGCTGAATGAGAGAGAATGTTGGGTGAGAAACTTTTACCAAACTCTCATCCTTCTTTCATCTCCGATACAAATAACTCCCATTTAATGTTCTCAGTCGCTTGGATTTTGGAGTGTTTAAATGATTGTCTCGGGGATGAATCACCCCCTGTCGCTCCACCCTTGTTAAATTAAATGCATGGCGACGACATGAATAAATTCGGGGATGAGTCGAAGCGAACTTCTGGGTCACAAAACATCCCCAAACGCGCGGTGGTCAAAGAGGATTTATTTGTTGCCGAAAGTTTGGGTAATTTTTCACAGGAATTTACTGGGTGAGTAGATAAAAGAGGAAAGTTCCAGCGAGAGCTGTAAGGGACGAAGAGACAGAATGAGTGGATATGAATTTTGAATGATGGAAGTTTGAGTAAACTGGGAGTTCATGAATCCTTGAGAGATTTCCGATCACTCAAATTATCCCCATAATATAAACACTGACCGGATGCTGAGCTTTGATATTTTCTCTCCTTTCCCCACCGCCCAGAAAAAAGCATCCCTTTCACATGGGGTTTCTCTCGTCCTTTTCTCTCCCTTAGAACCAGAACACCCAGAGCGGATCAAAGGGATTATATTTTTCCTGCGAATATTAAATTTTTCAATAGCATCTTGCGTGTCCCCTCGGAGATTCTGTCTCGTGTGAAATTGAATTGCACAAAAGTGCGGAGCACAACAAAGAAACCACTTTTGGATTTTTCTGCCATTCGCGTTCTTCCCTTTAAAATTTAAATATCTCCACCATTTTATTCCCAACGAGTACGCACTTAGAGCAATGAGATTTCGACCCCCTTGACATTTTCAAAACCCCCTTCTTTCCGCCACTGCGTCGCGGCATTTTGCCTGGAAAAGTGGGTGGTGGAAAAAGTATGATTTTTACTCCCGAAAGCGCGTGCAAATGGCTTTAGTCGAAATCCCCGGCGCAAATTTGCTCTCAAGTGATTTTTGGTGATGATGATTGTGGTGGTTTCTTTTTTACAGTCCAGTGATGTCTAATGATGTCAATTGTTCCGCGGAGGATGAAAACCCACAAGAAATTGCTTTGAGCATGAGCAATACGATTTCTGCATTTTGAAGAATGAATGATTCACGTGAAGAATTTAAATATGTCACAAATTATTTGCCTCTCGCGCAGCACCTGACATTTTTACGGCACTGCAATTGCTCGAACGGACAGGGAATCGTAAAAGTTGAGATTAGTTTACGTGCAGGAAAAAAAAATTGGTGGTAACAAAAATTTTTGAAGAATTTTTATGTCTGTCTTCCTGAGTTATTTTCCACTTTGTGAATTTTGCTCAGTGTATTGCTCCTTCCAGACATCGAGTTTCACTCATGCTGTATTTTATGTCCCCTTTTGCAAAAAGATACCGAAAATACAGCGACTTATCGTGAGAAATAATTAGGTCTTCTTTGCTGTATAATTCCTCCTGAAAGTAGACCACAATTTTCGCCAAATCACTCTCTTGGCATTTATATTCGCGCGAAAAGTCAATCTTCAAATCAATTTCTGCAAGATTTCATTACCCTGAACTTTTTTCCACCCCTTCCTTGAAGTCTCTTTTCTTGTGCGACCACAGAATTCTCATGAGTCACTGTCTTTGGCGCATAAATTCAATGCTGGTCGACTGCAGATCTGTCTGACTTTTCTCTCTCTCTCTCTCTCTCCTGAATTGTGTTTTATTATTCATGGAAAAAAGAGTGACTTTGTGGGCGACAGCAAGGGCTCTTTTTTATGTGAAAAATAGGCCACATTGCATATCATTTTCCACTGTGGTGGGATTTTATGGAGGGACGAGAGAGAAAGATGCGAATATTGAATGCCACAGAAGACGTTCTGCCATCCCTTCGGGCGAAAAAATGAATTCCACCCATTCGTCTAACTGATAAATGACATTTAAAATGTTTGCAAATTAAATTGAGTTTTGACTTGTGAGCTCTTCTCAACTTGACACTGAATAAATGGCTTTTTTTCCTCCTTGGCGTAATGCGCAAAAAGGGATCATCTTTTATACACTTTTCAACTGTGCGTTTGAATTTGGGTGAAGAGGAGAGAAGGTTTTTCTGGCTGCGCGTGATGTTGGATTTTATCCTGTTTTATGAACTTGTTTTTCCGAAACTCTTCATTTGGAATTTCCGTGGAAACTCATAAAATTCACCTCTCCGCAAAATTAATCCCAGCTTCCCTCGGCTGATGCTTCGTGGGGTGGATTTGCATTGGGAGAGAGAGACGCACTGGCAATTGCTTGTCCAATTGATATATAAAACGATGGTTATGTTACCTGCGGAGATCCACTCAGCGGTAATTGAGAGATAAATTGTTATGGCACTTGAAACTACTTCAAAGTAGGGTCCATAAACATCATCCCAATATACATAAAACAGAATTACTGCGGGAAGTTTTTGGAATAATGCACCTGGGGTTAATTTTCACTAAAAGCCCGTCACGATGGAGCTTTTTGCGCATAGAATGAAGAAGAAAAAAAACCTGTTGGCGTATGAACATTTTTCTCAATTGAAAAGAGAACTTTTGTCTCCTTAGAGAAAGTGGAAGAGATTAAAAGTGATGCAAGAAACGCACCTGAATTGTTATGTCTTTTTTGAAAAAAGTTGGCACAAAATGAAGAAGAAATGTCTTGTTGGGTGTTTTTTATAGAAAAAATTTCCAGGAGAGCTTAAGTGGATGTATTTTTCACAAGACGCGCATCACAAGAGTCTCTCTGAAAGTAGACAGAGAGATTAAGGTGTGAAAATTACTGTGGGAGTTTCTCTGCAGCGTCTCCATATGTTCTCCACAACACACAGAGTGTGATGTGGATTATGCTAAGATTTATGGATGTATAAACAATTTTTCTTGAGTGAATTTTCAACAATCGCGTCAACCACCCACTTTCTCGTCCTGTCGCGGCGGAATTTTTGCGGTTGAGATCATTTATCTGTGGTGTTTTTTGTCTCTTTGCCACTCGAAATAATCCAATTATTTGAAGGAGTCGAAAATTGGACGATAAATCCACATCCACAGCCCTTAATCGACCGCGCGAAAGCTCGAAATTGCCAGCAATATAGGCGAAGGACATTTTCGCGCGCCACGAAAAACTTTCCTTCACACAACCATGTGAAAGAAAAATGGTGAAAGATGGTGTCAGATGAAAAACATTTTCTTGATCTCCCGCAATATAGGCTGTGGAGGAAAAAGTCTCTTTCTCTCTCTCTCTCTCTCTCTCTCTCTCTGGGCGACATAAATTCATGGCGGAAGAGAATGAGTCGAGGCAATCATATTTTATTGTTCAGTCACACAATAACATTACCATAAAGGATTCTATTTGGTGCAAAATACACCGAGGGTGTGCCAATATTGTGGATTTGGTGACACACCACATTCCCTCGCTCTGCCTGTCGCACACAAAAAGGGTTCTTGGGGCCGTTGAGCGGCAAAATGGGCCACAATGCTTTCCATCATAATATTATTGAGTCAATAGCGATGATTCCACGCACTTTGGGAGGTGATTATCGGCAGAGATTTGGCCACTGAAAGGCGGCAAATTGAATCAATTTCTTCAGCATTCTTCACCCCTCGACGATGAAAATCATTAGAGTTTTCTTGCCAACAATCGTACGTCGCGACGGAGTGAGAATGTCTAACTAAAAAAAAGACGTGTGAAATGGCCAATATAAACGATTGTTTGTCATCACGCCAATGAAGCGCCAAAACACATCGTCATGGCATAAAATTTTCAGAATGACTCGTTAGACTTCTTCTGTGCCATAACATTGTCTGTTCAACTTTTCCACGCTTCAATTGGCGATCTTTAGCCTCTCTTCGGACATGAGTCACACACTTTCGGTGATTTTCCAAAAATGCTCTGCACTGGTTCTTCAGCGATCGATCACGCGAGAGTGAATGAAATCGATTAAATACGCATAGTCAATGGTTGAGCATAATAAACAAACATTTCACACAATCTGCCTAAGTGGATCAGTCTCTCTTTCTCCTTCACATTTTCCATCCTCGCGCGCGCTTTGGTGAAAAAAGTGCACTAATGAACACTTTTGAGTGGCAATTATTGCTAATCAATCACGCTACATTACTACACCATCGTGATATTCCGTGTGGCAATTAAATTGGATGGAAAAGGTGGATATTTTGCACTCACAGATGGAAAAAGAGCCATCATTTGCCGCAGTGACTCAAGATTAAAAACAACTCCATGTGCACTTTTTCTGCGCCAATTTGTCCGTCGCTAGAGCTTGGCTCTAGCCGTAGAGCGACGAAGCGCGAAAATTTCCAATGTGTTTTCCAACACAACACAAATCGTATAGAACAGAAAATCAGCACAAATGTAGGTATTTGTAACGGACGCTACATAAGCTAAATGTGCCTTCTTTTCTACCTCGGGTTCTTGCAATTGAAGTGTCCGCAAGAGTTGGAAAAGACACTCTCTAACACATGGCTAGAGAGTGTTTTCTTCGACTGCACGTTTGCAAAAAAATCCGCCTTTCTCTAAGCCGCGTTCGGTGCCCCACAGAGCGATTACATACAAATGCTATTTCCACACGGCGTTCGCGTTACACATGAAGAAAATGACTAATTTAGTCTTTTGCCAGGCGTTCGGATGGTTAGAGTGTCAGAGAGAAATATCGCTTCAGGGCCACTGCTTGCAGAGTGTTATTGTCATCCTTCTGTGTGTGGTGAAAAGGTGCAAAATTCTGTGCAACTTCCTGTGACAATGAACCACTGCTTGGCATCTTCCTGGGCTGCGCAAGATTAAGCGACCCAAGAATCTGTCGTGTGATATTCGCGTGTGTTGTTGTGCGCCCAGAGACTTCTTGAATGGAGCCAAGGAGGACACTTAACGGATTCTCAGGCGTGCTATTTAATATATTGAAATTTGCGAGAGAAGCAATTAATTCGCGTTGACTCGAATGCAGAGGCCAATAATTCTCCCTCAGTTGCGGGGGGAAAAGTGTGCGAAATTGCCTGGATGAAGGACTTTGGCTGAAAAATGCTCATTTCCAAGTGTACAACTTTTTTGCTGGCAACAGTCTCGAACAGAAGGTATAAAATGAAACGCTTGATAACAAATTTGTGTATTTGCATTTCACACTATTTGCGATAACTCGTCCACATATTTTCCCGCAAATAGCAAAATGCTGTGAGCCAAATAATTATCAAGTCTGGAAGCGTCGAAAATTGCGACAGGAAGGCGTAGCTATAAATAGTTGAGGCGACTTTATATGGGCGAAGAAAAAAAGGTGGAATATTTCGAGTGAAATTCACATAATGTTGTCATTCTCTGGGGAGCCATTGAACCATTCTCAAGTTGAGGGCGTCTATTGTTTCACGTACACATAAAATTTATTCATTAAACCCCAAAAACATCGTGGAAGTGAGCGTACTTGATGTTGAATAATGCTCTCGAGGCACAAGATTAATTTAGATCATTGCTGATGAGGATGGTTGTCTCATTTGAGTCCCAAAAGTATGAGCAACATTGTCTCACGAGTGGAAACTCTCCGCCATTTCCACACTGCGGTGTTTTCTGGGAAATATCAAGAGCACTTCCCGAAATGACAAAAAGTCAACCTTCTCGGTGGTCGTGAGAAGAAAACGCCACCACTAAAATTATGTTCAACATGCACATCTCCCACTGGGAATAATATTTAATTATCAAGCCAATGGGATGGGGTGGGAAATGAGAGAAAATGTTAATTGTGGAGGCGATAAACAGAGCCGGAAAATACAACATCTTCAAGGGTGCGAGAAAACCCTTGCCTTATATATCTCTCTCGGTGTGTGTATAGCTCTTGAGGATAAGAGCGTTCCGGATTGGATTTTGTGCCACCGGCAGCACTTTAGCTCAACATCCCAACTCTATTACGGCAGAACACACTGCAAACTCCGTCCTCAACACACCTCTCAGGCCTCTGGGGTGGGAATCGTGGTTGCAAGTTCTCCTAAAGTGAAATTTATAGGCGGACAAGAGGAGCTCCTGAAGATGCTGATCTCTGGCGTTGAGGGGTTTACTTGTTTGGTATTGAATTTTGTCATTCAATTTCTGGTTCCGACCATTTGTATAATCTCGCAATTGAATCTGTGAGTCATTGCTCGAAATGTGGTTTCTTGAGAAACCAATTATAACTTGCAGCAGAAACATAAATTTTTATAAGATGCACACTTTGTCATGTTTTATTCATCCTGGAATGGATCAATTTGTAATGAATAATATTTCTCGTGAAACTGAACAGAACAGACATACTTAAAGGGGTTTAACGGTGGCATGTTTTACAGAAGTTAAGAGCTTGAAAGCTAATTCTTTCGGATTTTCTGATAGTAAATAGGAATTATCCCATTGAGATGAAACGGCTCGAAGGACCAAATTTTTCAAGCCCCTCGGCATTTTCCACTCGACAGACAATCTTCGTTTGCAAGTTGAGAAGAAACTTTCATATGCCATGCTATGTGGAGGGTGGCTTTCGCACCCCATTTTCCCACCTCTTTTTTCTGCCACTTGTGCGGCAAAATATTTGATTACATGTGCAATATAAAATGGTAACAGTGGAAAATGACACAATATTCCCGACTCTTTTTCAACATTTACATTGTCCAGCACATAGAACATTACCATTGATATTATTTAAAGTGGAATTTTCATTGTTGTGTCTCTCTGAATGCATAAATTCAATTGTGGTGCACTAATTGCAGAAAGTCCACATTAAAATTGTCAATGAGCACTGTCGTGACGGATCGTAAATTAAGTCGGAAAGTGAATGAGGAGCAGCAAGAGTGCGGGGGATTTTATAGTGATTGAGTGTCACGCAGAACATATTCAAATTTCCTTCACACCCCATTTTGAATTGCAAAATCAAGCGTGGCACTTGATGATGTTTCCCTAAAATTCATCACCTTCGTCACCACTTAAGAGCGCAAAAGTTTAAGTTCTGCGGAAAGGAAATTGAATTGAACGCGCGTCTAAGTTGAGTTGATGAATTTGCTGTGGCGCGCGCGGCAAAGGAGAGAGAAATCGCTTGTCGGCTGTCAAATTGAGATGGTCACATATTTTGATGACACTTCTGATTAGCGACATGATTTTGAGGTCTTTCCTTGCGTGATTCCGTGACAAGTCGCCGTCAAGTGACAATTTCTCTCTCTAGGCTAGAGTGAAATTGTGATTTTATCGCTTATCTCGTGGCCACTTAAGGTTAATATCTCTTTCCGGCGAAGGCTTCACGGCCAAGAATGCACAGGAACTTTATTCATTTCAATGGTCTGTGTGTGGTTGGCTTGAAAAGAAGACAAAACATATTTCTATTTGGTTGTTTGCAAGTCGCTGGAATTTGTTTGTATACACAGAGAGAAAAGATAGCTAGAAAATTGGATGTATATTTTGCATGGAAGAAAGATCTTTGAATACTTTTCTCTCTCAGTACTTAATCCACTCGCCAATATTTGCACAACTATTTACAAGAAAACTTCTCTTCGTAATCCTCTGCACATTTCCAATGTGTATCTTCCTTTGCACAGCACTTTTCTCTCGAGGGACTTCTTTCAGTTTTCCTCCACTTCGGAATTCCAGTCGAAAGAGGCGCGCAACTCTAAGGCGAAAATTCTAATGGAGTTCGCCTTGGGGGCGAGTGTAAAAAATTCTTTGTCTATTGTTTTACATTAGAGTCGTGTTGTATGGGTCTCGCGAGGGGCGAGAGAAAGTGTATGTGTGAGTGTAAATATTAAGTTGGAGCCCGGGAGGGAAAATAAAGAAGTTGTTTGGCAGCAAAAAAGTTTGATTAAAGTTGCGGCATGATTATGACTCACTGTGAATTTCTTACAGAGTGTTTCTTCTCTAATTGCTGACTCTTGTCAAGTGGGTGGGGAAGAGAGATGGTGCAAATGGAGTCATTTCTGCCAGTGTGAGAAAACATAAAATGTTTATTGCCACACATATTTCCGGACGCTCTTTAGAGGGGTTGGGACTTTGCCTAATGCAGCACCCCCTCGATTCGGCAGAGCAATCACATGGAAAAGTATTTACCTGCACTCAATGTGAGGTCATCTGCCGTTGGAATTATCATCGAGAGCTGCCCAGTGAATGGACACATATCCAATCCACAAAACGTCCCATTCATAATTGCAATTACGTGATGAATTAATTGATCGCCAACAATTGCGTGTCAATGGCACTGTGTGTGTGACTCTATTTGCCTTTTTCTCCCTCGCATTACACCTCTATACGTAATGATACCGCTGCATATTGAGCATGATTGGATTACCAAATGAACAAAACCTTCTCAATATTCCCAAAACGACCAGAGGAATTAATATACAAAGCGCGTTGTGAGAAAAAAATGCGCCCGAAATATTCTCGTCTGCGCTTCACACTGTAAAATATATATGTGTATCGTTCGTGGAGTGAGTGAGAGTGAACGTGACACGAGGAATGCACAGCTGCAGTTGGGGCGCTTTTAAATTGCCGAGAAACTCCACCCCCACGCGACTATCATAGCCGTACGGCTCCTGAATTGGATGCATTTTGTATACAATTGCAGATAATTTATAGATTTAACACGGCGGAGAACAATTCGTTTGGGGGGCGCAGGGAGTCTCACATAAATTTCCTCTCACTTGTACCATCGACTGATCTCACAATTTAACCATTCGCCCTTTCCATAAGCACTTCAGAGGCTGGCAAGTAGGCTTTTCACGCGCATAGATGGTCAAATGTTGATAAAAGAAGGGAAAGTGGGCGTGGCGTACAAATTTGCGGGGCTTAAGTACTTCTGTTCCTTCTGCTCTTACTTCGCTTGAAGCTCAAGTGCTTGTTACTACAACGGATTATTTATCACCGTAATATTCGCTTTGTGCAAATGATAACGATTACGAAGTGGAGACTTAACTGAGATTAGCCTAGATCTAAATTGACGGTTAATTTCTATTTTTAGCTTAAGATTAACTTTAGTAATATTGACTTTCCATAGATCTTATTTGAAACATTTTGCAGTTCAATCAACATGTTTACCATTGAAAATTTTAGGCTTTCCCCAATCAATGAGGCTATAGATCTCTTAATTGATTGAGTTATCCACTGTTTTCACATAATTACTCTCCATGGATTTTCCTCCCATCAAAATGTCAGGAGACAGAAAACATGCGAAATATCGTTGTATTGAGAAATTGCGAGGGTGTTTTCTCTGCCATGAACTCATGTATAGACTTTCTGGAAAGTGGAATTTTTCCAACTTGTTCAATCATTTTGTTATAATTACAATGATTTTTCGCATTTGCAATTTAAACAAAAAACCGAAGGTAATTGTTCTGGTGAATCGCAAAAATTCTCTTTTGCCCACGGAAAATATAAATCATATTTGCCACACTGTTCATGAGAAATGAACAGGGTTTATTTGTGTTAATTTTGTATCAATAATTCCCATCTTATAATTCCCATTATAATTAATTTTAGGCTAACTTGAACAGCGGGGACGACCCACGCTGTGATCAGTTTTGCTGATCTAGTAATAAGGGCGGAGAGTTCTCCCACTCCCGCCGTTTACACTTCTTCCCTCAGGAGAAGCGTAAACAAATTTGCAATATATTGAGACGCGGGCGACAATTAATTTCAGTCGTCGTTCGCAATTGTTCACAGAAAGAGCCCTTGGGCCTTGCAGTGAAACCCACAAGATTGGGTGATGCAGTAGTTGAACTAATTGCATTTTTTTGGTGGTCTAAGAGAGCCGACACTACGAATGTCTTTTGTAGCAAATGGCAAGAGCCCATAAAATTCAAGGCAGGAGCGCTTTTTATTTTGTAATAACTTGTGGTTAAGTATTAATAGTAGAGTAAATTAGATTAAGTGTTTAAAGTGCAATCAAGTTTTTAATTGTTCACGGCCTCAACCCACAAAGGAACTCGGCCGCGATCCATTCGCGCCAGTCACCTTTGGTTAAAGAGATTACATCCCATTCGAGCGAATACTCGCTCGTGAGGTGCAATTTCCTTCCCCCCAAGAGAAGACCCACACGGCAGGAGAGATTCCCAGGGTTTTCCTGAATCTCGCCACCAGCTCTGCCACACCGAGATCATTCCACCTTTTCTCGCTTTCATGGTCCTTCGAGACCACGGAAAACCCAAGTCTTTGCTGTCGCTTAACGTCTTCTTAAATTCGACGAATTTTATTCCCCCAATTTCCTTGCGAAAACCTTTATCATTTGCTCGAGCGCTCAAAGAGTTTGCGCAGAGGGATAAAAATTCATGCCAAGAGGCGCATTAAGATCATCAAGGATCTGGAAACACTCCTGGAGGAGGTAAAGGACTTGGAAGTCCAGGCTGAAGGAATTAATACACAAAAAACATCGACGGAAGGAGCGCGTATAATTTCAATAACGCGTCATCGTGGGCAAAAAAAAATTTGGCTGGCTCGGCAAATAACTTCACTGCCACACCAGCGCGCGTGCATTTTTCTCTTCGCGACAGTGTATTTTTTTTCCATTCCTCTTCACACGCTATTCGTAAGCCATGGACACCACGGCGATTTTAGCTGAATCTGCGGCGCGCGCAGCAGATATGGAGCGCTTATGGAAAAATTTCAAAAAAGAGGGGAACAGGAAAACTGCGGATTATATTGGAAAAGCAATGGACAAGCTCCAGAAGCTTTGGGCCACCATTTCCACAAATCACGGGATTCTCGTGGAACATTTGGAGCCTGACAACCAATATTTTCGCACCACTCTTTTTGAGGACATAAAAGCGTTTCACGAGGAGGCCCGGGAGGGCATGTCAAAGGCATATCAGGAGATGTGCAAGAGTGTCATTCAGGATTCAGAGGACGACTCTGTTGGCGAAGTCCCGACATTGCCCCGCGTCAATGATAAGACACTAAAAGAGTCCCAGGGAGATTTTTTGCGTTTCACAGAGGCCGAGGAGGCTGACAAGTACAAAAAAGTGATCACAAAAAAGAAAAATTCCCATAAGGAGAAACCATTGGAATGGAAGGATTCTCAATCAGGAGGATCAAGGAGCAAACAGGACCGCTCCAAGTCAAATTTCCTTGACGACGAGGAAAACGACGATATTTTCCGCTCGGCGGAAAAGGATTCAGGCCCTTTCGTCCTTCAAATTGGAAGAGGGCAAATGTTGCGTATGGTCATGGATGAGCTGAAGCGAGAGAACAAGAGGCCAAATTTGCCGCCACTAAAGGTGCCCATGTTTAGTGGAAAAACCAGTGAGTGGCGCGGATTTTTTGAAATGTTTTCTCACGTTATTCACAACGATCCGAACCATTGCGATACGGACAAGATGTCGTATCTTCTGTCCTACCTGGAGGGGGACGCAAAGCGGTTAGTGAGTCACCTTTCGCCTACAGGTGACCACTACAAAGCGGCGCTGGACTTGCTAAGAAACAGATATGATCACAAAAGGAAGACGACCTTTGATTATGTGAATCTGTTGCTCGACGTCAGGAGAGTCGAATACCGCAGCGCCAAGGACATCGTTGATCTACACGACAGGCTCAACGAAGCACTCGCCGGGCTAGGAAGCCTAGGTTACCGCACGGAGCACTGGGATCCCTTGATAATAGGGATGTGCATAAGGAAGCTGGATGATGAATCGATTCAGCTGTTCGAACAATCATTGGATGAGCCAACCGAGGTGCCTACTGTAAAACAGTTTCTGAAATTCCTGTTCAAGAGATATCTCGTACTGTCTTCTATCAGGAACTTCGCTGAGAAGAAGAAAGGAGGAAAGGATAGGATTGATAGCAACAAATCGTATCACTCCACGTCGACCAAGCCAACGATGGTTTGTTTTCTGTGCAAAGAGGAGCACACATTCGCCAGCTGTCCAAGATATCTGGAATTGACATCAGATCAGAGGCTTCAGATGGCGATAAAGCTGGACTTGTGCCTAAATTGCCTCGGGCATAAAAAGGACAGGGACAAAGAGTGCACAAAGGTTCATATGTGCAAGCAATGTGACGAAGAACATCATGAGACGTTACATTTCGAAGAAGAGGAAGCGGAGCCCACTGATGCTCTAGTAAGCATCAGGGATAATAAGGATGAATTTGAGGAACGACTGGCCTTGCACGCAGCTGCGGCAACACCTCTGTTTCCCACAGCTCTCCTTAAAGTAAAACAGGCTGATGGTTCATGGACACTCCTACGAGCTTTGATAGACACTGGATCTGGAGATTCGTTTATATCAGAAAGAGCAGCTCAGGACTTAGCTCTGCCTCGGGTGAAGATCAACGCACCAGTCAGAGGCATAGCTGGAGCGCCCGCTCCAACTTCACGACATCAGATATGTCTTACCATGGCCCCAAGATTCCCCTCGACCTTTCAGCTGGAGCTGAACGCCCTGGTACTCTCGTCACTCACAGGATTCTTGCCTCAAACGGAGATCAGTTCTGCATCATACAAGAGTTTTAATGTGGACAACATACCCATAGCAGATCCTTGCTTTATGACACCAGGACCGATCGATCTAATTCTGGGCTCACGGATATATGCAGCGATTCTCAAGGAGGGAATCAAGAAAGCTGAAGACATCAGCGCTCAGAACACTGAACTAGGCTGGATGCTCATGGGTGCGCATAAGCCAAAAGAAATTCACGTCATCAGCATGGTGGCCACAACAAATTTCAACGGAGAAATTAATGACACAGGGGACTCAGATCAGGAGATTAAGCCCGTCAAGGAACAGCATGGATGCGAAAAGGAGTTCGTGACCGTCTTGAAAAGGATCGAGGCGACGCTGAACTCGATGTCCCTCTCACCAGCGGTTGGTGATTCAGCCGATCTTGCGGCCCTGATGCCGGGAGATTTCCTCATCGGAAAGCAATTGATGGCCCCGCCCGAGGAGGAGGTGGTGGAGGAAGAGCCCACCTGGAAGTGGAAAAAGGTTACAAGGTTACACCGGTCTCTAGGAAAAGGTTGGTCAAGAGATCAGCCACAACAGCGGCATCCTGAAGACGATGGAGTAAACCGAGTAGTGGAACTCAAGGCAGATGACGGATCGAAAACGCGCCCCATCATCAAGATTGTGAAACCTCCAGTTGATCAGGCGACCAACGAGGAGGCGGCTGAGAAACACCAAACTGAGAGCAACAGCAGGACAATTCGCACTTCAAGATGTTTCCGTGTTGCATGGAAATCAGTCCTATTGTTCCTACTTCTGACGCTACTGACGTTTGGCGTAGCCTGGACTCATAATTACAGTACATTCGAGCCACAGACTGGGCTCTATGTCGAAGGTTTAGGAGTCAACGACGAGGCTTACAATGATGTAGCCGACTTAAGGTACAACCTGTTGGAGCAGGACACATCGGCGAATCAGTATAACATGCTTCTATGCGCCAAGGTGGACCAAAGCGTTGATCAAGTGAACAGCAAGCCATCGCAGTACACTGAAAAGATTAATGAAATGGTTCAACTGATAGCGGACCTACAGCGCTGGAACGCAGCATCAGACCACAACCGCGTAAGATTGGAGGTACGGCTTATGTACGCCGCCGCTAGCGATCACTCTGAAGAACTCGACGAAGTTTGGGAGCGACTCTCGAGAGCAGAAAAGGGAAGAGTGAGTCTTTTAGACTTTTCCTCACGCAAGACTTTGGCGAGGATCACAAGAAGAACGTTAGCAAAGGTTGGTACGGGTTATCAGATACTCACGGTTCCGACGACAATCGTCGAGCTCATTCTGGAGAATGAGAACATCCACGTGCACGGCAGTCTCCGGATACGGGAGAAGAGCAGCTGCCAGTTTCTGCACGTAAATCCCATTCCAGCACGGCTGGAGAAGGGAACATCTTTTGTACCTGACCCAGGAACGGAGACGTCGGCTGTCGACTACAACAGCCGGAGATACTTCACCCTTCACCATGAGGGATGCACTCAGACGTCGCAGCAAGCATATTTATGTATGCCACATGCGGTACACAGTCTGAAGGAGCAACCGACATGCGTGATTGATGAAATATCAAGCAGGTTACCGAGGAAGCCCTGCAACGTCACCCTGCTGGAGGTTGAAGGTACACTCCAACCGACCACTGGAGATTACGTGGAACCCAGGAGCAGGAGCTCCGGACAGAAGCGATCTTGGAAGATCCACCCAACCCCTACGGCAACGATCCTAGGAACGGTCATCCTGATAGGAGCTTTCCTGGCAGGTGTCACTTGGAGACGACAACGCGTGAAGCAGATCAGGGACCAGAAGAACGATGAGGACTTAGCTGAAAGATTCAACAGGCTACTAGAGGCAAGAGCATCGCAGCCATCTGCTAGCGCGGTCCCCGGGCAGGATGTTCATGAGAAATGAACAGGGTTTATTTGTGTTAATTTTGTATCAATAATTCCCATCTTATAATTCCCATTATAATTAATTTTAGGCTAACTTGAACAGCGGGGACGACCCACGCTGTGATCAGTTTTGCTGATCTAGTAATAAGGGCGGAGAGTTCTCCCACTCCCGCCGTTTACACTTCTTCCCTCAGGAGAAGCGTAAACAAATTTGCAATATATTGAGACGCGGGCGACAATTAATTTCAGTCGTCGTTCGCAATTGTTCACAGAAAGAGCCCTTGGGCCTTGCAGTGAAACCCACAAGATTGGGTGATGCAGTAGTTGAACTAATTGCATTTTTTTGGTGGTCAAGAGACCGACACTAAGAAGTGTCTTTTGTAGCAAATGGCAAGAGCCACATAAAATTCAAGGCAGGAGCCGCTTTTTATTTGTAATAAGTTGTGTTAAGTATTAATTTGAGTAGAGTAAATTAGATTAAGTGTTAAAGTGCAATCAAGTGTTTAATTGTTCACCCTCAACCCCACAAAGGAACTCGGCCGCGATCCATTCGCGCCAGTCACCTTTGGTTAAAGAGATTACATCCCATTCGAGCGAATACTCGCTCGTGAGGTGCAATTTCCTTCCCCCCAAGAGAAGACCCAAACGGCAGGAGAGATTCCCAGGGTTTTCCTGAATCTCGCCACCAGCTCTGCCACACCGAGATCATTCCACCTTTTCTCGCTTTCACACACTATTATTTGAATGGCAACTGGAGCGAAACGCAGTGAAGAAGAGCGACTGAATGAAAGTCGGCGGGAGCGCTAGTGAGAAGCCTTTGAGGGTGCAAGGATGCTTTCGGGAGGGAGAATTGATGGCTTATTGTCCCAGGGAGGATATTGAAAAGGAGTGAGGCGCATACAATTGCAGATGTCGAGTAATTGCACTGGTGAACAAGACAGCACGCATGAATTATGCAAAATGCACACGGTGTGATTGATTCGGCGACCCATTTTTCTCTCTGCCTCTCTTTCTCTCTCTTTCTCCCTCTCTCTTTCTCTCTCTCTCTTTCTCTCTCTCTCTCTCTTTCTCTCTCTTCTGTGTACTTCCTCACCCTCGACCTCTTTGGTGGATCGCACCGGATGCAGAATCTGCAATGATAATGCCGCGCAGACCGTTCTTTCTCTCCCATGGCTGAGCACAAATGCGCGCCACTATCGCGTGGTGCATGGCAGAAATGATGGCCAGCCGCTATATAATCTCCTGCCCCAGAGATCTCCTGCTCCAGCGACTGTGTGGCTCTCTTTGTTCGACGCCACGGCGTTTTTGTGCCAGGGATTACGCCGCTGAGCTGCACGGCGAGTGTCTGATCGCGTTTTTCGCCGCAGCCAACTCGCCATCTCGGCGCTCCGGCGCGCGGCTCAGCTTCTTGCATTTCGCCAGAATCGCAAATTGGCCGAGACACGCTTCAAAGAGAAACTGTTTGTGTTTCACAGTCAAGTGTTCCCTATTGCTTTTCTAAGAATTCCGCTGGACAGACAAGAAAACCGCAAATGGTAATGAGTCAGAATGTCCGTTTGCGGCTGGAATCGTGTCAAAAGAATGCGCGGAATTCTTTCGATATGCTTGTAAACTTGTTTGTTTTCAATCTTGTGATATTTTTAAAATGGCACAACGGGGAAATTTGGCTCTTTACTTCTTGATATTTGAAATATCGATGCAGAGTGATTAGCAATATATTTATATTTCATATATGTATTCAAAAAAAAATTTTCAGAGCATAAATTTGATAAGAGTGTTATGAATGATATATTTGTCTTCTATCTGGTGTTATTGTTTAAGTATTTTCTGATTCAGCACAGTGAAATCACTATTTAGATAAGCTTCTGCGGTTTATCAACCACTCTTTGTCGCATATTCTTTCTGTGAATGTGTCTCTATTTATTGTATATTATTGTTTTGTAGCGATTATAACGAAATATCACATAAAAAGCCATTATCTTCACCCTCGCATTCTGCCGATTCGCTATTAAATTTGGCTAAATCCAATATCTCTCCCTTGCAATAGCGCATAATCATATTAGGCGGATAAAATTGACACTGAGTCGACAATTAAATGCAAAAACAGGGATGTTCGGTCAGCTGTGCTGCCTTGGCACCACATGTGACTTCCTTATTAACCCCTTGTCGGCAGTTGCAAGTGCTTTTGCGATGGAAGAGGGCCAAAGAATGGGCCGCGCTGTATTTGTATGTTCGCCAAATGCGCCGCATGTTTTTTGCACACCCGCGAGAACTTATGTGCGATTTTAATTGTAAACATGAGGAGATGGGCGCTGGTGGGGGAAGTGGAGGACTGCGCCGCCGGCGGCTCGTGGGGAACAGTCGCACGCATGCGGCACAGGCGGCGGTTCGCGAGGGGAATCAGGCGCTGTGCCGTCGTCAGTTGTGTGTGAGACATTGCTGGCGTTGGATGCGATTCTTGCGCTCGCGAGTTTGTCTAATCTGTCGCGCGGTTGTTCAACTTGTGTCGTAGCGCTGCTTTTCCTGGTCGCGGCGCGCATTGTGTCCAATTTTTTGGGTGTAAATGTTTAATGAGATTTTCCCTCAATTCGAGGGGCGATACGCATTCCTGGGCGGCCGCCGAGCGAATTCACAACTGTTGTTGATCAACAGATTTATGTGGACGGCGAGTCTCACGTTGTGCGTTGGCGAACACGGAAGTTCTGTGTGAGAGACAGAAAAACAACCACATAAGAGTGTTTGAAATATTGACCGGTGTGTGAAATGTGAATTAATAATTTATACACCTGACGGTGTGGTCAAAGAACCCCTCCTCCTATATATATGTAGTGTTATGGATTTTCCTTTCCATTCCAAATTGCGGAAAGGTGGGAAAATCACGGGTTTTCATCGCATATTGTGAAAGTGTGTGGCGACAGAAATAGACAATTTCATTGAATACCCAAATCTAATTTTAAAGTGCATTTCATTTCACGTTTTGCTCCCACTTCCTCGGCACACAAACACACAGAAAGAGACGGAAAGACTAGATGGAAATACGCTTAAGAATTACGGGAAGAACGCAGAAGAAAATTGTATTTTTTAACAACTTTAATTGCGAAACTCGTTAGTTTATTAGCATAGCTAATTTCTGTTGTTCCATCGACAATAAATTCCTATTACCAATATATGTGCGGTCTTAACAAGGGCTCTCCTGACCCTCGGCTGTCAGCACGCTCATTTCTAAGCAACATACAGGCTCCCAAAGTGACTCTCCGCCAATTAATAGGGCTCGCCTCTTTCCGCGCTTTGTGTCAAGACCACTCAGAGCTGCCAAAAGTGCTCTATTTCGAGTCTCTCTCCGGCCGCCTCGTTCTAATTTTGACTCCTCAACACACATCTTGGCTTCCATCGACAGCCGACCATTTGTAAAGTGACCCCAAACAGCACAGAATGTGCGGCTAATGAGACTCCCTCCGCGTCCGTCATAACTCTTCCATCTAACACCCATTCATATGCCAGTGAGTGGATTTCATTCTTCGATTTTTCGACGCTCTCTCTGACGATTTTATCTCGTGGGCGCCACTGAGAAAAATTCCTCTGGGCCGCGAGTACAAAGAGAACAGCACGGCGAGCAAACAGCTATTGCAGCGGTTCTGACTTTTTTCCTCAATGAGCGCGCGATACTCGCCACAAAGTGGCACAACACACTCACATACACTCCTATTTGCACTCCACACAATTATTCCAAGGCGATTTATCTCTTGTCACTCTTGTTTTCCTGTTCTGGAGACTTTGGTGGAAAGAAGGAGGAGAAAATATGAATAAACACAGTCTGGTGGTGAATCCTTCGGGATTCAAGGAGGATTGAGAGGATCTTATCACAGGCAGATTGATGCTCTGTTTGCACAAAGTCTGAGGATATTTATTCTTATCTTGAAAGCCCCGTGTGTTTGTCTTTTGCATAAAAGTAATGATTCTGCAGAAGATTCCATTCACGAGAGATTGTTTGAATAGACTTGAGAGCGCGCGCTGTGAATGCTTTATTTTATGCAGATTTCTTAATCAGCTGTTGACCGTTAAATGTTGCGGAGAGCGCCTAATTTCCGGTTAGGTGACTCGGGATAGAAGAGATTTAGTATTAATTTCCCGAAGAACACATGGCTCGAGGGGCGAAAAGTGAAAAGACGAGCTTTGTAAGAAGATCCCATGGTCAGTGTGCGTGTGTGTCTAAAGGTGGGAGGAATAATGTGAATTTTTACGACCATAGAACACTATACACCACCGTCATAACTCAGTGAACTTTCGCCCGACGGTGTGAGGAGAGTTGATGCTGGAGTAAGTGAGAGAGAGTGAGATGTTTCCACCCGCCTCGCCGACAGATCACGAGATTCTCGACGGGCCTCAGATTTCAACACCTGATCAAATTCCCAGGCTTCCCGAGGGAGTGGCGCCGCTGTTCAAGGCGTCGAACACTCTGCGGAACAACATCGATGCCAAGGATGAGGTGGCGCGCAAGAGGACGTCGTTGAGAATTGAGAGCAGCGCCTCGTTAATAATGGAGGAGGTGCACAAGAAGCGTTTGTCGCTCGGCTGCGACGTGGCCATGAGTCGTCAGGAGGCGACTAAGGAGCCCCAGAAGGCGGACAGCAATAGGAACTCCCTGCAGAGCTCCAATCCAGACGACGAGGATGACTACAACGACCTGGAGAATGGGAATAGCAGCAGCGGCGCGGAGTTTAGGGACTCCATCGTCTCTAGCGAGGCTGAGTTGCTGTGCGAGAAGCTGAACACCATCAACAAGTCGGACTCCGATGGGAATCAGTCGGTGGAGATGCTGAGTCCCAACGAAGGCCCCCTGGCCAGGCGATATGCCGAAATCGCCCACTTCAGGAGTGGCAAATGGTATGCAATATTAATGGGCGCGCGTCTGTGATTGGGAAGGAAATGCTGCATTGTTGATTGTTGGGCAAGAAAGTCTTGTGGCAACAGCTGCAAGTTTATTTGCTCCGTAGACGGGTTTATTTGAGAGATGCCACGATATGGGGAGTCGAGTTGAGGTTGCTGTAGATTAGTGTTTATTGTAGAACCTCTTCGATTTCTAATTTATTCACTTCCATGGAATTCAATAATTAAAATTATTGATTTTACGTTGAAATTTTCAATGAGAAACGGAAATGTATTCATTATATAGCTTTGGCTGTTTATGACCATTTCCCACACCTTCGTAGTTAACGTTTTTGAAGGGGAAATTCTTCGGCGTTCAGAGTCAGACACAAAATCACGAATTCTCAAAGTGGTATTTTCTCGCACTTGAGCAAAAATGCATAAATTTCCATTCAAATGAGGAGTGGAATATAATGACATTTTTCGGGATGCGAAGAAAAAAGTGAGAATATGTGAATCTCTGTGATTCTCGAGAGTCACACACATGAAATACACCTCATTTTACGAGCATTTTTATTTATTCTTCAACACACGAAGACAGCGAAGAAAAACCATTGCGCGGGGATTGAAAGTGAGTGAGGCAAGAGCATTTTATTATGCCTCTGTCTTTAGATAACACACCACGACTGCGTTATCTCGGCGCGGTCATCTCATCTAGATAAAATAGCTGCCACTCTGAGGCCGCAACTCTGGCGAGCGAGTGGAAAGGGAAGTTGAGGAGAAGGTACTTGCAATTGGGAACACTATTTACACTATCTCATGCCACTGTAAACATCAGTTTTTGACTCCATTTCTTCCCCCCGCGCGCGCATCTCGCGGCATAATTGGGCAAATGAGGCGGGCTTTTTTGCCCAGCATCACGAGATCATTTCACACCGCATTTTGCCTGGACGCGCGCGATGATTCAATAGGTTGTGAATGAGAGAAGCTGGGCAAAAAAGCTGACTTCTCCTCGTTCACCTTCGCTGAAACTTGTGCTGATGTCTTGGCAATAAGCAACAATTATAGGCTCAAAAAACACAACAACTCTCGTGCATTTCGACCAGCGAGATGATGGTCAAATGAGATTTTATGCCTCGGATCTCTTTTTAATGGACTCTCTTTTTTCGTGCTTTCTTTCTTCTCTGCGCCACCACAGAAATTCAATTACAAAGACAACCAGAGACTTATGTTTAATTGTTCGAGAAAATAAGAGAGATTTTTCCTGGGCAACTCTCTGCCTTTTCCTCCTAATCCGCTCAGAAGATGATTATTGCTGGTTGAATTTGTAATTTCAAACTTTCATCGATGCGCGCATAAACTTTTACCTTCTCGACACACAAATCTATCCATCCATCCGTCAATATTTTGAAATTTTACTTATGCACACATTTCACAACGTCATTTGATGGTGTGCAAACTGTGGTAAGAGATTAAGGAGAGACTGACATTCTCCAGCTACTCCCATTCACATTAAGTGATGCAAATCGACGAGGGAATGAACCTAGGAAGGGAGATTTGATAGGAAATGTGGTGTACATTTTAGCGGGAAGTGTTAAAGATCCTTCTTTAACAAAATCAATTTAAGAGGGACTTTGTCGAAAAGTAACCTTCAAAATTTCACACTTATAAAGGAGTTATTTTAAGAATTATTGCAGAGAATTTATGAAAGTGGTGTACAAAAACTATCCACACTGTCTTTCGCCTGAAGTGAACTGTAAAATTGAGCTGCCTTCATGCCAAAAGCCCTTCAGAGTTCATGTGGGTGCACAGAAAGTGCTGCATTGTGTGCACGTGGGCGTAATCACGTTCGGAGGTGTTCACGTCCAGCCGGAAAATCATCTGCAGAGCCAAGAGATCATGTAACAGTTTGCGATGAACGGCAGATGGATGTCTTGTGGTGGTTTTCCGTCCAACTTGATTGCAATTCAATTCTCTTCCACGTATATAGATTCGCCACTTTGCCATCTGTTCGCGCATGCCTTAAGCCACGCATGGTAACGAGAAAAATTATGCGCTCACGATGATGGGGTTTTGATGGCAATTGATTCTGCGATGGATTTATTCTTGCACCTCCTCAGAGAATCTCACCTTCGCTGCCTCGTGTACTTAATTATGCACATAGAACACTAAACTCCATGGGAAGATTCTCTCTCACACTCTTTCTTGCAAACTATAATGTAATTGTGAAATTGAATTAAATTGCAAGGAGAGCGAAATTAGTGCAGGGAAATCATCTGGCAAAGAGCTACTCGGTAATTGCATTAATTCGGCGAATGAATGGTGAAAATTGATTTTAATCACCATCATTGTGTCTCTGTGCCTTCGCACTGTGCAAGGAATGATCCAGACATTTCGCAGAAGCGTTTTATTACGCCGTCAGATATTGATTTGGACACTTGAGAAGCTGAAATGATTGTTATTGCGGAGGAGAATTAAATTGCAACCAATCTGCACAAGAGCTTTCAAATCAGTGTGATTAACGAGAAATAATTCTTTTTATACGATTTCAAGTCTTGAATTTAATTGATTGGACTATGTTGGATGTCGTAATCCAAGAGTCGCAGGTTCGAATTCGATTGACATAAAGATAAGAGTATTTTTTCCCTCCATGTTTTGATAGGTTTTTTTTTGAGAGACTGAAGATGAAATTTTTCACTTTAAAAAGCTTTTCCATGGCTGTAAAATATGATCACAAATGTGTATTTCTACCTTTCTCAGAAGCTAAGCTAATGACTTTTTACTTTATCGGAAGATTTCGAGGGATTTTTGACACAATGTGGTCAAGAAGAGCCCATCTCTGACGATGGAACGCAGTGTGAATACGAGACGCTGGAGGACGAAAATCCACTCTCGTGATGGAGCCGTAATTATCCATGGGTGTCGGATGACATGGCGAAGAAGTCACCGAGAAATTGAGCCTCATGACAAATGGGTCAATCTCTTGGGGAGTGGAGAACATGGCAGTGAATTCTGATGATGAAAATCATCTTCCTAATGGACACCCTTCTCTCTCTGGCCGCCCCCGCGCGACATTCCAGCACGAGTGGCGGAACAAGAGAACAGCATTTCTGCTTGCACACTTGGCGTTCTTTTTTTCAAAAATTGCTCACCAGCACAAACGGTGATTTAACGGGGATGTCTTGGGCAATTTTCGGGACGCTCAGCGCATCCCAAGGAAGCCGTTTTTCTCCGGCGCCCATTCAAATTGCGGACGCTGGGTTGAGAGGCGCTCCTTGGCAGCATCAGTTTCATTGATAGATTGTCGCCATGGCGACAGACGTGAGCCGGGTGGGAAAGTGGCCGTTTGCCGGCTGCGAGTGCGACAAGGATGGCGCGACAGGGAAATTGGCTGGTGCACTTTCCGCCCGCCGACGAACAAATCGTGCCGCCGCGGCGTTAATCCTGCCCAACAAATTGTTTATAAGCGGCGGTGAGTGTGTTTTTCCTCAGCGTGTCTTCAATTTGGACAGACAGGTGCAATCTTATAAATATTTTCATTCGTGCGCAAACAAATTCTGCCAAGCACTTGAAAGTTTTCCACGCAAAAGCGACGTCTTGCCGATGAAATATGGGTGAAATTGCGAGGGTGGGAGTTTCCCGTGTTGCTCCTCGAAATTCAACCTTTGACGTGGCCATGAGGATATTTGGCAATTTCTTTTCACAACCTTCAGAAAGTGCTTGAGTTCCGCTTTTTTCTTCGTGCGATTCCTTCTTTGCTCGACATTGCAATTAAATTTGTATGTGCTTTGGAGTGATTGGAGAGTATTTTTGTGCTTGAGTGGATTCTCAGAAAAAGGAAAAATATACATTGAGAAGACGCAGAAAGTTATGCAGAAAATCATAAAATTTATTGATTCGAATAATAATGCTATGGAAATATAATCAGAAATATTCATGTCTGCAAATATTGGTCAGTGAATATTTAACTGAAGCAGATAAACATAAGATTTGGACAAACAATTTGTCATCACAGCCAGGATTAATTCGTTACTGTTTAATCACACTTTAAAGATTTAAAGTGAAACGGAGCGAAGAACGTGAAGGATCCGGAAGGAAATGGAAAAGTTCTTCGCAAGATCCTTAATTGTTTGCTCAGGACGATTGTTTAACTTTCCTCGCCAGTTCAAATCCAACTTCTCTCTAAGATTTGTTTGATACAGTCAAATATGCGACCAACTGTTGTTAACCGAAGGTAATCGAACAATCAAAATTGCCCCCATCAATTGACCTCCAGCGAGATATTTAATTGAACTTATGTGCATGGAATGTCTTGCAATGAAGATTCATTGAGCTGCACTCGGCCAAGCGTGAAAATTATAGAGCCGAGAGCCAAAGAGTGTGGTCAAATCGGAGAAATTAAAAGGTCTTCTCACGCACTTCCATGCACAAAATACCGGTTCAAGATGAGGAGATTCGATGCCGCTCGCGTTACTTTTTCACCTTATTTGTACAGGCAATTTGAGTTACATAAATATGAATATTAATGCGAGGCGCCGTCAAAAGACTGCTCGAATCTGAGTCGCTCTACGGCAGGGCTTCTGGTCTTGTGAATTGAAATATCAAAGAGAATCTCGAGGGCATTTCCAAGGGAAAGATATTAGGTTTGAACAAGTGCTGCAAAATTCGTTTAACTTTAGTTTCTCGCAAATAATCTTAAACAGTTTAAAAACTGATCGTCATGATAATGTTTAACTCAATATTTTAACGTTTTATCCCACTTTTAAGTATTCTCTGGAGCACTTCAGCTGTTTCTGAACTCTTTTAGATTCCCTTTATGCAAATTTGAAGAAGAAAGGAGAAAAGGTGTACAGATTTCGGGCAACAATCTTCCCCTTGGCCAATGCCTTTGAAGCCATTTGAATGTGTGAGCATTGTGAGTAATTTTTATTGATTGCCGACCCTCTTCTTTGCAGGTCTGATGCCATTCAACCCTCGCGATCGAACAAGAGATTTACTCTCGGCTCGCTGGATCCGGATGAGTGCGCCGTGGGGAGTGGCAACGGAGGCTATGGCGACGACGATCTTCAGGCGCTGCTTCCGCCAGCGGCGCGCCGATTGTCGAGGGATGAGCTGAGTCAGGTATGAATTCACCTCGCTCTCTCTAAATTCAATTTAATACACTCAGCGAAGCGCCCACAAAAGCTTCCCTCCGTGGCTAGTAAGGAAGTGCATGAAGAGGTCGAAACTCTGAGGGGGTTTGAGGGGATTTTTTGATAATATAAAGTGGTGGAAAATCGCCACGTCTGTAAAACATATTACGGATTTTACATTATATAAATTGTAAACACAGCGAGTAATCCGGCCTGGCTCACAAACTCCACTGAAATGCAATGAGTGTAAAATTGGATTGGAAAGTCCATGTCTTTAGTTCACAGACTGGCTGCCCTTTTTTGCTCCTGTGCAACTTGCTCCAATCGAATTGCACTGTTTTTGCGCCCCGAAACTTCATCTTTCGAGACAGACAAATTGAACGGGTGGAATTTTTACAATTTTGTTCTCTCTCAATCGAAAAACATTGCCAAAAGCCAAAAGAGTCTCTCGCAATTTTCGTGTGGTTTGTAATTAAATCAGAGAGGCGAGAAAATCGAATCACTCACCATTTTATGGACAATTCATTGAGCCAAACACACTCGATAGTCTCAATTTAATGGCCAGACTCTCGAGAGACACTCTTGAGGGCCTCGTGAAGGAAATTGTGCAAGAGCGGAGGCTCTTTTGGCAGACACAAATCAATTAATCGCGAGTTTTATTGCAATGAATTTTAAATAGTGAGAAAAGTTTTTTTTGTTGAGGGGCACGCAATTCCACGGAAATTGAGACATTTACACTTTATCACGTCTGTTCCGTGTGTGTGTTTTATGAGTGTGAATTTCAATCATTGCGCAAAATACTCTGGTTTTATTGAATTTGTCTTCCAATTCCCATAAACAAAGAGAGAATAAAGTGCGAATTGAAGAGTGTTTTGGAAAACTTCAACTTTCCAGACAACTTCTGTGGCATTGACTGACCCTTTTGGGGTTCGCAGTGCCTTTTGAAGGGTGCACACAGAATAACCGACGGGCATTTTAAAATTCACTTTTCGCAAATTTTCCCTTTCCTTCTGAGCGCGCCCCAAAAGCAGGGCGAGAGAGAATCATTTGTGTGTGTCGTGGAATTTTCCCGGTGCCTCTGAAATGCAAAGCAGCTTCCCTTGAAAGTGCCTCGAGGGCTGAGAGAGAAAGAGGCTTTTTATTTTGATTTCATTTCGCACAACCTATTCAAATGTCTCTGCCCGAAAAAAGAGGAGTTTTGATGCGAGAGAAATGTAATTTAAAATCATGACCAATGCGCGCGCGAGGGTTGAAGCAAAAGCTCCACTTTCAGTGCATAATTAAATCAACCATTGCAATGAGACGTGAGAATTTGATATAACACTCCCGCAAGCAATGGAGCGATTCACCAGTAAATGAAGTTATGGTGATTTTATGCAGACTGCTGAAGGGGTTGATTTATGATTCAGCGCAAATTCTATTTAAGGCTGAGGTTTTTCCTTCCGGACACTGAACCAGGGTGACTTGCAGGTGAATTCCTGACCGCCAGGAAAATGATACTCCAGCTCTCTGAGTGAATAAATTCCCTCACCATTTCAGTCAAGGCGGGCAAGTACTCATCACAGTCACATTGTCTTTAAAACTAGGCCTGAAAGAATTGCCTGAATTGATGAATTTCTTTAAGAAATCGTTTAAGCAATGAAAAATCAAGTTAGAAAATGATTTTTTATCAGAAAATCAGTGTCATTGAACCAATATTCTGACATTTCAAAGTTATATTTTTGAAGTTATGCTAGATTTCATTGGGTTTTTATCAGATATTTCACAATCATGCGAATTTCCTACGGATTTCCTGTAAAACCTAAGAAAAAAGTCAGTAAAATTGACTTTTAATTCATTCAAAATAAAATCAAACTTCCTAAGATATCTACTGAGTTTGTGCACCTCATTCGACTACAATATCTTCCCCTTGCTCTGAGTGATTTGGCAAATTCACGCGCTTCAACCGCTTGAGTATCGCGCGAAATCAAACGTAGATAAATATGAAAAAACGAGCGGCACGCTAACGTCCCTTTAATGCGCCCTTCTCTGCTTTGCAGTCACGTACATCGCTGGTGTCAAGTTCAGATGGCGGCATCCTGGCCGAGGGTGAGACGTCCTCGGAGTCGTCTGGCGGCTCCACGAGCCCACCCTGCGACTTGGGCCTCGTGGAGCGCCTCCTGCGCACTCATCCCGTGTGGTTCCTGCCCGGCATCCAGCGAGCCGGAGCGGTGCATCTGCTCCAGGGCAAGGAGGAAGGAGTAAGTGATTTTTTATATTCACACCCCCCAAAATCGCCCCTATCTTTGGCCCCTCTTGCTGCAGCCGCTGTTTGGGGGGAATTCTCTACGGGTAGAGAAATGCGACTTATCTGCAAGAGGCAAAGAAAGTGGTCATGAGGGAAAGTGCTTAATTTACACCTGTTTTTGCTTCCATCGCGCGGTGTTTTGAAACGAGTTTTGGGACATTAATTGAACCAGCAGTGAAAGGCTGGAAAAATTATTTGCTAGAGCGCTAGAGAGAGACACTCTAGGCGAGATGGATTTTTGCTACGGTAGAAAACACCCTCTGAAATCACTTGTCAGTGTATTTTATAATCCCTCCATGGCACAAATTACAAGAGGGGATGAAAAGCAGAGGGTGATGTTAAATCCACATTGTCTCCCTGTGTGTATATTTTCCCTATCGACAGTTTATTATACGGGAAAGACAGCAAAAGAGGGAGAGAGAAGTAAAGGGATGGCGCTGACGTCACTGCGGAAAACTATTTGGCAAATGAGGAAATCTTCTGAAGTTTCGCTCGGGAATTCTTCATGTGAATCACCAACTTTTGACTCGGGATTCGCATGCGATTCTCCATGAGAATTACAGGCCGTCATTAGTCATCTGCAGACTGAATGATGCCAAGAATTTATTTTATGCGAATGCCTCTCGGGCCGACATTCTCACAGAGAGCAGCGACATTATTGGTAACGACAGTCATCTCCTCAAATTACTCCGATGGTGTTCAGGGCGGCGGTTTGGGGCACAATTAAGCTTTGCGCGTGTGTGTGTGTGTGTGTGTGTTTTATGTGTGAATAAAATAATGCCTTTCAGTGGAAAATCCACGTGAAATTCCAGGGAAAACTTGAATGAATTATTCAGGCGAATGACACATGTTTTGGCCCTCCTGAAATCCATTAATATTTCATTAATTGCCAGTAATGATTGGGGAATGTGTGGGGAACAGCGGGAAGACTCTCAAATTCATGTGTCAATTTCAATTCCATTCCACTTAATTAGATCGTCTCTTTGGGGAATGCGCGCGTCCAGAGCGATGGAGAGCTTTTTAATTGTGCTGCCAAAACATCACAGAGGCCAAGAGAGAGAAAAGGAATGTTGCAACATGGGGAAACTATTAAATGTGTGAGACATCAGAACAGCTCTTATTATTCCTTCTCTGGCTGGGCAGAGAATTGCAGTTCTGATCACGTTCCATGCAAGCGACGCGCGGTGCCAACAATCGTAGAAATTATTGCCCTCCAAAACAGATGTGACTGATGGAAAAATGCGCGCGATGTTTGTTGGAATGGGGAAAGAAAAACTGCCTTTCTTCGCCTCCTCCTGCCCTCATCGTCGTCATTTTCGGTCGTTCCCAATGTGTTTTCTACTCATTATCACGACTACAAGTGGGTGGTTAATCTCACTCCATCCTAGATCACATTTCCTCAAGCCACTAATGCGTCTTTCTTTTCCACACACACTTTTCTTTTCTTTTTCTCTTCTTCTTGGCTTTCTTGTGGTCAGAAGCACACTGTAATTGAGTGAATTCTGAGAATTCAGCAGCAGACTTGCTCGTTTTCCAGGCACGAAAAAGTGGTGTGCAAAAAGAGGAGAATTAGCGCAAAATGAAATGTTTAATTCTTCAGCGAGAGTTGTCTTGAAAATCCTTCCGGGATTATGAGCTCAGTTTTCACGGGAAAATTCATGCATTCCGCACTCACTCGAGTGGCATTAATTTGCATTTTATCAGGGCTGTAAGTTATTTGATATCTGATGCGTCTCTTAATATTGAATGCAAGAGTTTATGTCAGTGACAGACTGAAGAGGGTTGAATCTCGAGTAAACTTTGGCTTTAATAGCTTACTGAGCGTCTGTTGGCTATTCAATGCATGCTTCTGAGGATCGAATAAAATCAAAAATAAAATCTTCTAGGAATATTATGAACTGTGTGTTGAATTACACACTAAAATTCACTTCTTTTCTTAATATTTGTTGTAAAACTTTTTCCAAAATTTGCCACTCAAGATAATATTCCTGTGTCAAATGACACTCATTCATCCCTTAATAGTTATTTTGGCTGAAGAAGTCATTGGACGATTGAGTGCTGAGATTCTGTGCGATTGACCAAATGGCCAGCAAGTTGATATCCGGGCATATAAGTATAATAATTCCCATAAAAAGTCCATTTCAACGCGGGAAAAGACCTGATGATTCTCCGTCGCTTGAATAGCGATCGTAAATGAAATGGAGCATATGAAAAGCGACCAGAAGGCAATAAACATAAAATTTTACTCTCTCTCACTCGGGGAATAAAATACTTGTTTCAGAATAATCACTGGCTTTCCTCCCGGTGAATCCTCGACATTTAGCAAATTGTCCCAGGATTGAAAACTCTGCGTGCGGTGTGTTAATTCACGTGGAAGAGCAGAACAAACGGTGGACAGAGAGAGAGTGAGAGTTGGGGAAATGAATCCATTAGTGTGTGGTATTGTGAGGAAAGTCAGGCTGAAAAAGAGGCGCTCTTCATTTGAGGCTTCACATGATATTTCATTTTGCGTCACACAAAAACCAAGAGTGAAAATTTACAATTCTGATCACACTTGCGCCGATGGGGGGAGAATTGGATTATCGTGAAAACATGGAGCTCTGATTACATCGGTTTACCAATCTGCATACATTTTGCCTCTCGGCCCGGCAAACATATTGTCAAATGCCTCCATTAAGTGCCACCCACCGCCCGGTATTAAATATTCTGTGAGCCTCATGCTCTCTCGCGCCTAGGAAAAAAGACATGCTCAGGAGAGCAAATTAGCAGATGCGGGCAGAGCTTTTCGCCTGGCGGAGAACCCAAAAGTCGAATGGTGAATCCAATCACGATTGTATGTAGTTTGGAATACTTCCAAAGCACGAAAGCTCGCCGTGCACTTTTTAGAGCAACGTGAGTGCATTGCACTCTTATTAAAATTCTTTTGATGGGGTGGAAACTTTCCAATTTTCATTATACATAGGTATCCATCGGATTTTCCTGCTTGTGTATTCGTTCGTGCTCCAGGAAGTGCAACGACTCGGGATTACATATCGTGTATATGTACACAAATGAATGTTCTCCGAGAGAAAGAGTTGAAATCTTGTTAAAGAGACTTCAAGTGTGCCTTAATTTAACATTATAGGATGGAGTTTGAGCTTAAACTTGGTGAATCAAAGGGATTTTTACGGTTTTGAATTAAAAATGATTAATTTAAATGTTGAAATATTGATGACAAATCGACATTCAACTGAATAATAATCGTCACATAATTCACTACAAATAAAATGATACAAAGTCTTGGCGAAAAAGTCAAATTGCGCCATTCGCTGCACAGGAATTCCGCTCATGACATTTTACCATTGTGCATGCGAAGCCACAGAAGTCAGTTGGTCGAGGAGGGGCCAAAAGTGTCGGGGAATTCGGTTTTAATGACAAAAATTCACGCACCATTTATTTCACTGGGTCTGACTTGTGCACAAGATAAATAGTCGAGTGAGACGGAAAGTCCCCTCTTGGCTGTTGAAAAAACAGGTGATATTGGAGAGCCGAACAAGAAGTCCAATCTTCCTGGGGTGTATTTTTAACCCTTTTCCAATTTTTCATCCTCTCACGAGGCAATTGTTCGAGGGGGTGTTTTTATGTGGAGGGTTTGGAAGAAGAATTGTGTGGGGATTTTGAGTTAATGGGATTTGTTTTATCCACGAAGTACAACCTTGAATCTTGTCTCTTGCAGAACTTTGTCGTGCGCGGCTCAAGTCAGGCCAACACCATGGCGGTGTCGGTGCGTCTTCCGCCGGACACTGGGCCCTACATTGAGCACTACTTGATCCAGTCGGACAGTGGAGTGCTGTCGCTGGAAAGCTCTCGCTTCAAGTTCGACTCAATTCCCGCCCTGATCGCGCACTATGCGCAGTGCTGTGACGAGCTGCCCGTGCAGCTGATGCTGCCGCGCGCCCTGCGCGAGGCCCGGAATCGGCAGCAGCTGTCCTCGCTGGCGCTGCTCGGCCAGGAGTTTTGGCGCTACCCAATGGCGAGCCCGAAGCCAGGCAGTCAGGCGTCAACGCCAGTGGATCCTAAGTCGGCCGCCACGGACTCGTCGGGCGTGGGCGTGACTGTGTTCAGCTCGTCCGTGAGCCAGAAACACCCGCCGAAGCCACTCAAGACGTCCATTCTCAGTCCCGGCAGTCAAGTGGAAACGCCTTCCGACACGTCTTCTAGTCTCAGCAGCTTTACGCCCAGCAATGGCCACCAACTCTTGAGCCCCGAGTCCGTGGACAGCGTCGCGCTGACCATGTCACCGGTGGAGTCTTGTCGGTCTGGTATTGTGGGCAAGACGAGCACATTTAAGTCGCAGCTGAAGAGAACACCTCCAGTTCCCATGGCCAGGACGCCCGAGCTGATCGATCAAGGAGAGAAAACCGGAGCTTTCGCATTGGAATCATTTCCCGGCGGCCAAATCCGGGCGCCCAGACCAACTCCGCCGAACACACTGAATCTGGGGCCGCTGAGGACGCCTCCAGCGCCACCGCCGCGATGGTCCAAGCCCGTGGCGACTGTGAGTCCTGACCAGGCGACCTTAGAGACTCAGGCCAACAACTTCACAGTCACCACGACAGTCACATTCAGCATGGAGAGCGGCGCCAAAGCGCAGAGTCCGCAGATTGTAGAGATTTCCTCCCCAACGACGAGCGTGAGTGTTTCCTTGTCTCTATGGTTTTGTGGTATTGAGGATTGACGGGTGTTTCTCTTGCAGGACGTGCTGCAGTTCCAGACAATCTCCAAGCGACTGTCGCCTGAGGGCGAGTGTCACAAGAACGGCGATGCCATGTCGACGCTGGACTCCAAGAGGTGGCTCAGCAATCTCAGCAGGGACTCCGCGCGTGGCAATCGGAAAGCCGTGTCGCCCAGTCTAGCGGAGACACCGAATGGCCAGAGAATGCGCCGCAGCAAGGCCAAGAAGGAGTCCAAGCACTACCAAGAGTCGGACATCCTGGAGTCACCCTCGATCTACTGCAGGAGTGCCTTGGGCGACAAGATAAGTGATTACGAGGATATCTGGACGCAGGAGAACAATGGGAATCCGCATCTTCTCAGAGGATCGCACATGTCCAGCTTCAGGCCTGAGAGTCACGGCAAGAGGCCTGATCTCCTGGCGGAGACGCGTAAGAATTGTATTTCTGACTTGTTTAGTTCCTTAAAATGACCGATTTCTCATCCTTGCAGCCACCGTGACGTCCTTGAATGGGAATCTCTTGTCTCCCACCGGATCTATCGCCTCGTCGAACAATTCCCCGCCCAAACCGCCGTCAGAGACGGACTCTGCGGCTCCTCTGTGTCCTCAGCAGGAGTCTGCGGAGCGCACGAGCTTCCTGGAGAATGACTCCCTGGTGGCGCATCTGGCCAATCCGAAGGAGGGAACACAGCGTTTCGGGATCTACCACAAGACTCAGTCACAAACGCCCGAGGCTGATCCGATGCTGCAGCCGCGCAATCGATTGGGTCTCGTGCTGACCAGCACACCGCCGAAGCTGGAAGATCCTGCGACTCCTGCGGGCAGGAGCAAGCAAGGCAGCCCGTTTTACTCAGAACCCGTGGATTCGGTGCAGAACATCACGCGGCGGAGCAACAGAAGCTCTCAGATTCCCAGCAGCCAGCGCTTCTCGGAGCCGCCAAAAGGGCCCTTCCGCAGCGCTCTAGCGGCGATTATTCCGCCAGGAGACGCCATGCAGCGAAATCCGCTGGCGGGATCGCTGGACGAGCTGAAGAAGAGGAACAGGAAGGCGCGTGGAAGACTGGATCCCTGGCCGCTGGACAGCAGCTGGGAATTTGTGGGCAATGACGCTGATGACAACGACTATGACTCGGATCTCAACTGGAGGACGAGCTATAGGAGAGACAGCGTTCCGCCGCAGCCGCAAGTGCAGCCGCCGAAGCCACCGGAGGTGCAGAAGGAGCCTAAAGTCAGGCCACTGACCATTCATCAGATCATCGCGACGCGGATGCCGGAATTGAATCTCCCAGAACAGATAAGGTAATGTTTACTGAAATAGTTGGGATTGTTTATTTTTTCCTTGTCTCGCGTGGAATCCTATATATTTCCATTTTCCACCCTTTTCCAAATGCATACACGCTCGCGCGCCCTAAAAGATCTCTGTTTACAGTGTGAATAGAATAAATATTTTCAATTCCGCCTCTTCCTCTCGATCGTAAATATTTAAATACATTCAACGGCATTGCATGCAAATCTATCTATCATGAACGCACGACAAATTATCGCCAAAATTCGCCCAGAGAGAGTCTTGCCGAAATTGTGCAGAAACATTGGGGCGATAAGTGTGCGGAAAATTTTCAGACAATCCTCTTGCAGATGCTCTTCACCCACTCCGGAGTCTAGCGTGGTCAACGGCACCATCACCAGGCGACAGCGCATCTCCGCCTATGACAATGTGGAGCGCGGCGCGACGTCTTCGCTGCTGTGTCCAGACAGCGCCCAGTCGGACGACGGGACGGTCTTCTCGGAGCCCTGGGACAGTTCACAGTGGGACTCCTTCCTGCCGCACGACGGTGAGTCAGCCCTGATTGCTTCCAAAGCACTTTTAGAAGCCCCAAAAAGCCTCTAAAATGCATATTTTTCATCCATTTGTGGGGAAATATTGTAAGAATTTGCTTGAAAATTGATTCATGATGAACTTCTAATCAATTACTAACTCTATTGTATAAGTTTCCATGGCAAAATGTCCCCAAGAGTGATTGAAAGAAGCTAGGCTAATGTTAATATCTCCCCCTTGATCGCTTCCACTGCATTCTGACCAAGCGCTTCTCATTGCCAACACAGACGCTTCGGACTCGATTCATCTGTCCAAGTGCCGCGCTCTTCTGGGTCACGAGGAGGACGATACCCTGGTGGAGGATGCGTCACAAAGAGAGAAGCAGCCCGCCAAAGTGGCCACGATATTCCGCAGTCGCAGTTGCCGCGATCGTGAGATTCTCTGTGAGTATCTTTGTCACACACGACTAAATCATCTTTATGTGGAGCCAGAGTGCCGGGCCTACTCGCCAGTTAGGCAAACACGTTGATCTTCCTTGTGTCTGGCCACACGGAATTGCGCTTCGGCGATGAACTTTGAATATGCGTCGCGGCAAAGGAGAGAGACACTCTCATTCATTACTACTAAGCATTCTTCCGACGCGATAAGGATTGTGTGTGGAGTGGCTTATCATGGGAACTTGCATTGATGCCTCTCGATCAGCTCATAATGTCTGTTAAGATGTCTCTTACACTGTTTACTATCCGCTCGGTCGGGTTGCTTTCGGCGCACAGCTTTGCTTTTTGATCATTCTCTTTAATGTGATCAGAAGTGAGATTCGAAGATTTTGCTGGCATTTAACACGTCTTTAATTTGCTGACAGTCTTAATTGAGATTCTCCACTAAAACCTTGCCAAATACGTTAAATTTTCTTAACCGTATCGATTATGGGAAAATCTATATTCAATTCTGTCGATTTATGCACTTAAAGAAAATGTGAAATTAGAAATCAAAGACAGAGAGATAATTATTGTCGCGTATTCAGTTCTGAATGGTTTATTTTTAAACTTATTTCATAGAATTTTTAGTTCAATCCTTAATCATCGAGCAATCTACAATTTGTCCTCACCTTTTGCCTTCCACTCACTCACGATGAGTCATTCAATGACACTAATAATCCCGATCAAATGCGGAAAGCAGGATGAGTCTCGATTGCTTGTCCTCGATGGAAGTTGACGCGCATTCCCAGTGCGAATTGCGCGCTCAAAATCGCAAAGTGGGTCAAAATTGCAGAGCGCATTTGACGGGGAATTTATCCTAGTTTGTCGGGCGGCGAGATCGCAGAGAAGAGAGAGTCAAAGTGTGACCAGTCTGATGTAATATGAATTGATAGTGGCATCATCGAGTGCACACTTATTGGGAGCGCGGGAAAAATCTCTCCATCAAGTTTAATGGGGAGATTCATGACAATTTGTTAGATAATGACCTTATGATTCGACAACAAATAACATAAGATTGATTCTCTTTGCCTGGCATGCGAAATGACTGTGTTGTGAGAGAGAGAGGAAGATTTGTTGGGCGCTGTTTTGTGTTATTGTTGGTTCATTGGTGGACAAATATTTTCTGACCTGGACCAGAAGAGTCCAGGAAGGGATAGAGAATACTTGGAATGCGACAATATGATCGTCGAAGAGTCGACGAGAGTGGGAAAATGCGAGCGACTGAGAGATAATCCTGATAATGCATACTGGGCTGAGAGAGAGAGGCAAAGTCTTGAAATACTGAACGACGAGCTAGGCAAAAGCTTATTCACAGTGAATCAGTGGCAGTGGTCAGATGGTTTTTGTGGTGTCCTTATCTTTGGGGTCTTTTTCTCAAGTCTCGATGACTGATCCGAAGTGGCGCATTTTGCAAGCACTTGGCGGACAATCTTGAGTGGAGGAGTGAGAGAGATTTTGGGTGGCAGAGAGACTTTGTGTGCCGATGAGAAACTTTCATTTCCGTACATTTGTGCTGCGTGGTAAAAATCGCTTTTCCATCAATCATGAAGTGGTTCACCAGATTATACCGAAAAAGAGGCGCGAGCCCAGTTAATTGTCCCGCCCAGGCGAGTGGCAGCATCAATTCAGTGACTTTTGACCTCAATCCGTGTGAGAAGAGTGCGCGCGCCGAGCCCAGGCCGTCCTGCAGTCATCCGCTGAAGTCGATCCTGCGCAAGGACAGCAAGTATGATCGCATCAGCGTGGAACGTCGCATCAGGGCGAACAGGATTCGCGAGGTGGGGAGCCTGGCGAGTCTCATTGATCGCCGCATTTGGGAGTCCAGGGGATATTTATGGCCGGAGGACATCGAAGGCATTCCCATGACGCAGAAAGTGTACATGCTGAGGATTTGGGAGGTGATCGTGAGTGATCTGCAGGAGGACTCGGATGTGGATCTAGATGGCTTCGAGGTCATCAAGGCGCCTCCGTCCGTGGTGGATTTGACGCTGTACGATTCGGACACGGACGAGGATGGCGTGTTCGCGGGCGCCGATCAGCCCTTTGTGGACGATCGCCTGAACTACTCCAGCGATCTGTTCGAGGACAGCTGCACGCTGGGCTATCCCATCGACCGCAGCCTGGACGAGAAGGCGTTCGGCGTGGTGGAGAGCGCGCACAAGCCCACGTGCAGCGCTGTCACTGGATATGATGAAGAATATGATCTTGAGGGTGAGCTTGACGATGTCGACGCCATCGAGCGTTATCGCCTTGAGCAGCTTCTGTCCATTCAGAACAGCATTTCAGCTCAGAAGGAGCACTTCAGCAAGGCCAGATTGGTCGTTCCTGTGGTCTTTCACCAATCCAGCGGCTTTCCATGCGCCATTAATCGCCTGGTGAAGAAGGATCTCACGGCTAAGGATATCGAATTGGGCTTCGGACTCAGCGACAGCGGCAGCATTCTCATCAATCTCGATCACATCGTTGTCCATCAGGGCTATTGTGGCTTCAGTCATGGCAAGATGTCGCGCAAGTTCAGAAATGTGCCCAAAGGAAAGGATCCGCTGAATCCCACCGCTATGGAGCGCTTCAAGGCGTGGCTGAAGGAGAAGTTCAGCTGCAAATTGTCAGAGAAACTGAAGAAGTTCAAGGAACTTTTCCGTGGTACTTGCTTTTATTACTACAAACTGACTTTTCGGCGCATTTTCCATCATTCATTCTCCATTCTCTAACGCATTTCACTTGGTCGTTTCATTAGTTTTAATTAAGGAAATTCTCTGGTTGTCAAAGGAAAATTCTAAGGTTTTGAATTTGTGTCTTTCCGGTATTTTTCTCAAATCATTTTATCAGCATTAAAAAGGTCATTATCTATCAATTGTTTAAGATCTCTAAATATTTTGGGAAATTGAATGTGCATGGTTTTCTAACGATGATCTTCAGCAATGATGGCTAAATGTGGGTTTTTTCTTGCCTTTGCAGGTCACCCGCGGAACAAGACCACTTCCGGAGGCCCTGGAGAGTCCGTGGGCGCGTACGCCATGAGCCTGGCCAATGATCCCACTTCGACCTTCGCGCGCAACATCGAGAACTTCATCTGCTGCACCAAAGAATCGCGCGAGGCGGCGCCGCAAATTGTGATGCGCAACATGCGGCAGTTCATGAGTGGCATGAAGAATTACCTGGTGAAGCATGGCGAGGGTGACTTCCAGCTGGAAGTGCAGCGCGCCTGCTCGCGCCTGAAGCCCGACGAGTTTCTCAACCTCGACACCATCCTTGAGGGCGTAATGCAGCGCCTCGTGGTGCTGCCGCTGCGCGAGCATCTCTACGGACGCTTCGTGGAGTACTACATGCGCTCCCGCGACATCCAGCTGCTGGTGGAGAATGTGCGCTTCGCCAGTGGCAAGAGCGCTATCGACATGGGCATCCGCAAGGAGATCTCGCCGCCGTCGGAAGCCTCCATGCGCTACATCGCGATGATCCTGCAGCGCCTGCAGGAGGCGGAGCAGCCGCTGGAAAAGCTGGACTACCTGCTGGCCGCCGTGTCGGCGATCTTCGAGGCCACGGGATCGCCGAAGAGCAGCGCGTTGTGCGCCGACGACTTCCTGCCCATCTTGGTGTACGTGGTGGCCAAGAGTGGCTTCGTGGGCGCCGAGATCGAGGCGGAGTTCATGTGGGGCCTCCTGCAACCGTCGCTGCTCAGCGGCGAGGCGGGCTACTATCTCACGGCGCTCTGCAGCGCGGCGCACGTACTTAAGACGTTCAAGGACAGCCAGAACGAGATGTGCGGAACGATCGACGTGAGTTTGTTCGACTTTTTGGTGTGCAACGGAGGGTTAATTTTTCTCTTCCTTGCAGTGGAGATCCTCCGCCATGCCCGCGTGCTCGTCCGTGCTGCGTGTCATCATTCCGGATGAGTACAATGGATCTCTGCAGACGAGGACGCTGCCCGTTCGTCCTCACACAACCACCAAAGAAGTGTGTCGCATCATTGCGCATAAGGCGAGGATCACCAATCCGCAGGATTACGGGCTCTTCAAGCTGGTCGACGGCGAAGGTGAGTTGGCGAGGAAGTGCATTACTAAATGTTTTCGCTGTTTTAACTGTGATTTCCTCCGCAGAGACTCTCCTGATGGAGTCAGAGTGTCCGCAAGACGCCAGATTGGCGGCTCGCGGGAAGCACTGGATGTTGGCCTACAAGCGCATCGACGCGAAGATCGCCTGGCCCACGACGGCGGCCTCGTCGTCCAACTCGTAAACCCTTTTTTGCGCAGCCGAAGCACAGTATTCATTTTGGGCGCGATTTGGCGACAAGGATTTACCGCAAATTTAGTCTCCGTAGTATTTAAGGCAATTTGCATTAATCTCATTGCTGAGTAGGAAAAGCATGAAACTATATTCGCTGTATTTCAGTACTTTTTATACATTCTGACTAAAAAAAATATATATTCGTACCTCTCTTATTGTGTGAAAGCGCGTTTTAAAGCGAAGATATATATATATATATGAAATTGCAAATTTTTCGTAGAGAAAAAAGAGAAATCTTCCTTCGCACATGAATTTTCTTGCCATGCAGATGGAAAAGAGGGAGGAAAAAATGCCGCAAAAGGAACGAAAGAATTAATGCTGTGATTAATTTGTTGCTCGGTTTGTCCATCAATTTTATTTTATAATCTTTTTTAATTGAAAAAGAAATTATGGGTTTTTATTTCTACTGCAAATTTTTTTTTTTACTTTTGTGTGTGTTTTTATTGTTTTGCAATCTTTAAACTTCACGCAAGCAAACATATAATTCCACAGTGAAGAATGAAGTGAAAGGGATATTCTAAAAGAATAAATCAATAGGATAAAAACCAATTTGTATATTTTGATGAAACAAGTAAAATATAAATTTACAATGTCAAGAGAGAGTCATGCAGAAAAGAAAGAAAATAGCAGGAAAATGACCAATTTTGTGTAAAAGTGGAAGATTTGAGGTGTATTTTGCATAACACGTATTCCAGAAAGTGAACGAAAGATATACTAATTATCGTTTGTCTCTCTCTCTCTATTTTGCGAAAGTAATCTTTTTCTAACTGACACTTTTAACGATTCAATGCAATGACTCGAGGCGCTGAAAGTCCAGACCACAGTCCAAGAAGAAAGAATCCCTTCCATTGTCTAGTCTTCAGGTCAATATTTTCCTAGAATCACACCTGAATTCCAAATGGTTTCTCATCCTGAAGATCATGATTAAGTTACTCCTCCGTAAAACATTGTGACTTTGGTGGATTTTCTTCGTCTGCGACGATTTAATAATGAAATATTTATGAAGGAAAAGTATCAATATATAAAAATTTCTAATATTTTACTACACGACACACGATGAATAACCTTTATATAGAAATTTCATCATTTTGATAATTGAGATAAATAAAAACTAATAACGAGTCTCAAGTAAACGTGTTGTTTTACTGCCCAAAAGGACGACGAAATTGACAAGAAGCAGCAATAAATCATACTTTTCAGGGTAAGAAAGGTGTTAAACAGTTAAGAATGCTAAGAAGTCATTAACTTTGAGGATTATGTCTGCCTCAAACTCTAGCTCTAGGCAAAGCGCTCTAAGCAATTTCCCCACAAACTCAGCCAAGACACATTTCCAATGTTAAGAGAACCTTTTATTATCAATTCTTCTAATTCTGGTTCTTCTTCTTGGGCCTGAATCTGTCCAGGACGCTCTTGCTCTTCTGCTCCAGCGGAATGAAATCCTTAGAGGTGCCAGCTTCGCCCACGATCGTCTCCTTGACGCTCTCCACGTCCTTCCTGAACTCCTGGATCTTCGTCTCGCGGACAATTTGCTTGTTGCGCGCCTTCTGCGCCGAACCGCCCTTGCCTTTGGCCTTGCGCCGCGGCTCAAAGTTGATCTTGGGCGCCTTCATCAGCATCATCTTTCGCTTGGCCTCCACTCTCTCCCTGAGCGTCGGCACGTCTACCTCGGCTATCTTACTGGGATCCAGACCGATCAATTCCATGGGGATTTTCTCCAGCAACGCATGGACTTCGTACTCTCGGCGCTGCGACAGGCTCATGAAGGGATTCGCCTCGCGGGCGTCGAAGTTGGGCTCCCCAGAGCCCGGCACGAGGAGTGAGGTGAAGCCCTTCTCCGTGGACACGCCTAGGACGTCCTCGAAGGGACAGAATTGCATCCCCGTCACGCGTCCGTCGGCGCGCTGGCGAAGATAAGGCGCTGCATTGGTCAGCGTAGAGGGCTTCCGGTAAATCTCCACCACATTGCCCATGGCGAAGCCCAGGAGGCCGCGCTGGGACACTGCCAGCTCCTCCACGGCCGTGCGCGTCTTGTAAATGTGCAGCGGACCGGCGAGCTGTCGAAGATCCCACACTTTGACGCTCCTGTCTAGGCCGGCGGTGATCAGCTGCTGCCCCGTGCTGTCCGCCGCGATGGCGGTGATGGGGGCGGGATGGCACAGCATCTTGGCCACGGGCTGCTGCTGCGAAGGCGCCCACATACTCACAACGCCCTTCGAGCCGCCCAAGCACATCAGAGCGTTGTATGGATTCTGACACACCGAGCGAATTCGTCCCACATTCGACTGGTACTTGCCCACAATCTCTCCCACGGACACGTCCAGCCACGCCAGGAAGCCCACGTCAGAGACTGTGGCCAGGAGGAAGTGATACGGCAGGAATTCCATCCGGTTGACGCGATGCAACTGCTTCACGCAGTGCAATTCTGTGCCCTTCTTGTCGTAGAAATGCACCCACTGGCGCTGCGCCGCGGCGAACATCGTTTCCAGATGCAGCCATGAGACGTCCACTATCTCCTCCATCACGTTAGTCTCGCAGTGCAGTCCCTTCCGTACCCAATCCATCGCCGCAACGTGGCCTTTCCGCCCGCCCAGCAGCAAATGCCTGCCGTTGCGCGTGTACTTCATGCGATACGAGCCGAAATCCAGCTTCAGCTCAAAAGATTTCGTCGCCGCCGTGATGTCCACGTGCTGCACAATCTCATCCTGGGTGTATTCAGCCGTCTCCTCGTCCTCGTCAGGCTCAATGAAGCCTTCTGTCTCCGGGAGCAGAATTTCCGCTCGCGCAGCCTGTTCCGAAGCGAATTCGTAGTAGATCTCTTTCCTGCGCAGCTTGGCCTTGTGGATGGATGTCTCCACGCCCGAGGCGTCCGCTCCGGAGCCGCGAGAGTGGCGACTCAAGGCTTCCGGATCAATGGGCGCCGGTCCGGGAAACTTCCTCTTCTGCCCGGATTTCTTGCCTCTGTGCCTGAACTTCCCGAAAGGCTTCTCTTTATGCTCTACCACGACATTTTCGTGGGAGTTTTTCACGATCTTCCTGTCTTTTGAGCGCTTTTTCTGTTCCGGTTTCTCTCCTTTGGTGTCCACAAAGAACAAGTCAGAATCCTGAGTGGGAAATATGAGAATTCCATGAGACAATGATTTAAAACTGTGAAGTTGTGTTTGATAGACAATTTCTCACCATTTTCCGAATATTTGTGCACTATTTTCTCTGAGATTTTCACGCTTTTCCTCAATCAAAACAAGAAACTTGTTGACATGCCCACATGGCAGCTGACAGCGAGTTGACACTTGCACTTGGCAACCCCGAAAAACTCTTGCAACCCTTTTTCGAGTTCGAAAACTCCCCGTGTCATTTCGATGAGAGTGAAAATTTTCTCAAGAAACTTTTGCCTCCTCAATAATTGATAAATTTAATTAGCTTTCCCAGCGTGAAACAGTGATAGGGACACAAAGGGACTCTCCGCAGTGCCAGTGACGTGTCACAGATGTGTTGTGCGTCCTGATTTCCGTGCGTGTTCGCGGAAAATCTGTTGTGTGACCATTGTTGGTGTTGTCAAAAAAGTGATGCATTTTGGTGGTGGTTTTTCCTAGAGAAAGACACCCTTTTCCCCGGACAATCCGAGCATTTTTCACGTGCCACAGCACCAGCGGGTGGAAGCGGAGGCCCAGCAGTGCACCATGGGGCTCCTCTTTGCGAAACTGTGGAGTCTCTTCGGGAACGAAGGTGAGTTGTCAGGCGCGCATTCCAGAGGCGCTCCAAAGAAACACTTTCTAATAGCCAATCTCTTGGGTCTCGCTCTCAATTTTTATTGCCGTGCGTTTCGCTGGCCAGAGGCCAGTAATTGGCAAGCAATTTGCTCGCTCAGGGGACACCAAGACAGTCAGCCTTTGGGCGGGAAGGCCTTGTTGCAATTTCTCTCTGATTTCCACCCAATTTCCCGCTCCAGTAAGCAAGACAGTGACATCCACACACTCCCAGGAAGTCCCAAGACACCCCCATATCCTGACCAGAGCCTACACAGAGCCCCAGAAGACAGTATTTTGACGGCAAGGCTGATGATTCGCCATCAACAAAGTATGCGCCTCTCAATGTGGCACACATAAAGTGCAACAGAAGCAGTTTTTGCCAAGAAGCCAGTCTATTTATTAACCAATTCACACTCTGAGAGGCAGAAGAATTGCCTCTGGTAGAGCGTGTGAAGATTTTTCACTCCCAACTGTTCATTTCTCTTCGGATTCTCCACGCTCATTGTCTGAGTCTCACTTGGGCGTCAACAAACAATAAATTGCATGTGAAATACAGACTTTTCCGAAATGTTTCACGAAAGTTTCCAGGCAATTTCATACACAAGGGGCGGAGCTTTTGAGTAGGCGGGGCGTGGTATAGTGATTGTTTGGTAATCAATCAATCAATCAATTAAATTGGGTTTGTGGGAAAATTTCAAGGCTTAATTCTTATTCAGTTACAAGATATTTTTGCTCTAAATTGCTTTACAACAGATTATAGAGATTTTATCACTCAACTGCTGGGTATTTAACAATTTTCCACCCGTATGAGCTTCTTATTTTGACTGTCTGTGAGAAATCCGCAGTGCGTTTCTTCGCGGAATGTGACTAATTTATCACTGGGTGGAAAACACAGTCTAATAAATTAGGAAGGAACACTCAGTATCAACACAAAATGATAAGAGAAATGACTGAAGAGTTGTGGGGAAATTTGACTGGAAAACCGTGTGATCTGGTAGAGAAATTCTAAGCTAACTTTGAAGTGGTTTTCATGTAGAAAAATTCTGCGACACTTCTTGATGAATATTTATGAAATTTCCTTCGAGAAAATTCCTCAAATTACAAATCACGTAACGGAAATCATGCTAAAGAAGTGACAACGATAAGTGTAATTGATTAATTTTCGGTCGCCTTTGCGTCTTCGGGTCAAAGTAAAGCGTGTGCTAATTGAGTTATGTGTGTCCACATTTGGAGGGAAATAAATTGCGCTAATTGCCGCTGAATCGTGTGCATAGTTTCAAAAAAATCTGCGGTGGTAATTGAATTAGAGGAGATGCCAAGTTCATGAACGCTCATAGGGAAGAACATCTGCTGGCAATTGAGAGCAATTTTGTCAGGTGCGCCCAAGAGAGGTCAAGAGATTGGCCGGCTGAGAAGATGCTCTTCATTTCACCTGCTGAGCAATTTTGGAGGTTCTTTTGGCGCTTCTTTTGCACTGTTGAAGAGCGATAAAAACGCTTTCTCGCGAGGCACAAAAATGCTTTTTGGGTATTTTTCCAGTCTCTCCTCTCTCTCACTCTCTTGAGAGTATTTTGCCGAGAGTTTGCACAAGTTTATTCCCAACTGCTGTTAAAGCATTGTCGCCACATAATAATTTGATTTAAAGAGGAGGAAAAAGAGGGAAAAAATTGTCTGTTTTTCCCCTCCCAATCTCCAGAGTGTCATTAATTTGGAAGATTTCCAAAACAAAAAAAAATATCCAGAATTAATTGTAGTAGAGCACCAAATGCGGATAAAATGTGGGCGTCGAGGCCAAAAAGAGTGGCGAGTTTTTGGGTCAGAAAAATGAAGCCTTGAGTTGATGATTTGCATATTTAAGAGGCGAAAAAAATAATGTCTCTCGAGTGCATGAGATTTTTTGGATAGCGTAGAGAAATGCAGTATATTTTACTCGTGATATCGCGAAAAATTATATTCCAATCACGCGTCGCACGAGGGCTTTTTCGCCAAAAAGTCAATGCCATGGGAAAGTGGGTGGGTTTGGAAAGAAAGAAGTGTTGAGGAGGAAGTGTAGCATGTTGTGTTGCTCCGCATTGAGAAAGCTAAACAACATGTGGAAGTGTAAAATGCATAATGAGAATGATAATATTTAAATTCTACAGCAAATGTATTGGAAAATATAGGTGAAGAAAATTGTTTTTAGCTGTTTTCTTGTGTGTTTCAGAAATCTTATATTGAACAATGCAATTTTTTTTTTCATTATTCTTTCCAAACAATGTCAATAGAATTTTAATTTATTGACAATTCTGACTCTTTTTTACTGATCAAAATGTTTTTGTCCTAAATTTGCAGCCAAGTTTCTTGACTTCCTTTGCATTTTGTTGGATCTTAATTAGAGATTTGAAGATATTAATTTAAAGTTGAATCATTTGAATAAATTTGAGTGAAAAAGCGATCTAAATAACAGGATTAGGGTTTATAATTGCACTCCCTTTTGTAGTATATGAAATGAAATTAACTGAACTACTTTACGTATTTAATCACTCTTTTCTTCTACAATTTTAAACACCATTCAAAGAAAGGGAATGAGAATGCATTCACTCTCTCTCTCTCATTCGCTCTAAGAATGATTTCTGTTCTCTATTTGATTTTCTGTCTGAAGAAGTTGGCTTAAGTGTGAACTTGAGGGCACTTAAATACCTTGCAATCTCTCTTGACCTTGCGAAATGTTCAAGCGTGTGGGAAAAAACGTGAGAAGTCGAGTCGTGAATCATTTGCTGGGCCTCTGAGAAATTTTTTATCAATATTTAAGTGAGTATTTGTTGGGAAGAGAGAAAGAGGCAAAAGCGAGGAATGATTTCCTGGGTGTGGGAGAAGAAAAAGGCTTTCGGCATGCTTGAGGAATTCCAAATGATCAGATATGTGCTATATATTTTAATCAGATAAAAACAATAAAATTTACCCACCATTATTGCGTCCCTCTGCTCTCAATTCACTCACTCTTTCTCTCTCTCTCGTGTCTTTTCAGAACACAAATTAGTAATGGTTGGCCTGGATAATGCGGGTAAAACGACCATCCTCTATCAATATCTAATGAATGAAGTCGTTCATACGAGTCCAACGATTGGATCCAATGTCGAAGAGGTTTGTTTCCTCATCCATTTGACGACTGTAAAATTTAACACGTTGTTTTTTTTTCTTTGGTTGCTGTAAAATGTCTCTCTTTCTCACCTTCCGCAGGTCGTTTTTAGGAATATTCACTTTATCGTGTGGGATTTAGGCGGCCAGCAGAGTCTTCGGGCGGCCTGGAGCACGTACTATACAAACACAGAGGTGAGAATGACGCTGTTGGTGCTCTGCAACCGAGCAGATTCTACATATTTAAAGCAGGATAATTAAGCGAATTGTCAATGTTTTAATTGCTATGCGTCTGACGGAGAAGACTTTGTGGCGATGATATGCAAAATTATTCTATTGATTTCGATAGGCAAATTGAAATGCCAATGGATGAAAATGTCAGCTGATAAGACGCAAATGCTTTGTGTGCTGTTTATTAAGAGCATCGATGAGGAGAACTGATCAAATCAATGTTAATGAAATAGTCAAGGGGGAAATAGAGTAGCTGAAAATCCTTGAGAAATTGGAAAAAGTTCTTAAATCACACTTTGAAGGCATTCTAAGACAAATTATTGATCGATATTTCGCTTTTCAGGGTATTTTTGTTTATAATTACATAATTAAAATAGCGTTAAAGAAATATGAAGATGTTTTTCTGGATTTCTTAAGCTTCTTGGGGGAAAAGTTTAAGTATTTGCAGTTGATTATGTTCGACTTGAGAACAATTTGCAGTCTTTTTAATTGTTTATAAATATAGAATGTTTATTGTGTGTTAAATACTTTATGCAATTACATAATGAATGAGGTTTCCTCCTTGAAAATAGTGTCTCAACGTTCCTTAAAGCATGCAGAGTTTAGTTTGTGGAAAAGGTCAGATAAGACGGCAGCTGTGTTATTATTTAATCTTGTAATTCGACAAAGTCTGTTTACACATTGACGAGTTTTCCATTTACACAACGTGCGCGCGTGTGTAAAATGATATAAATATCTCTCTATACAGAATTTAATGCATTTTGAAAGTTCTCTGGCTTGTTCATCAATTTTAATTAAGCTGTTGAATGGTTGTCAATAAATCAAATAAACTTTAATCCACACTGAACTGATAGAGAGTGAGAGCGAGAGTGCGATAATCTGAATTTAAGGGCTCACATGGTGGCTGAATCAATTAAGAGCGTCCCTTTTGTGCCCTTTCAGTTCATTATCATGGTGATAGACTCGACAGATAGGGAAAGGCTGGCGGTGACGCGCGAGGAACTGTACCGGATGCTGCAGCATGAGGACTTGGCCAAGGCGAGTTTACTAGTTTATGCGAATAAACAAGACTTAAAGGGCTCCATGAGTGCCGCAGAAATATCCCGACAATTGGATTTAACGTCCATCAAGAAGCACCAATGGCACATACAGGCGTGCTGCGCTCTCACTGGCGAAGGGTGAGTGAGTTTGGCCTTTCGCGCGAAGGACAATTAACTCCTTCTCACTGTCATTAATCCTTACTCTCCTCTATCTTTCTCTTTGGCAGACTCTATCAAGGACTGGAATGGATTGGACAGAGGATTAAGAAGAAATGACAACCAGATGACTAATTGTAGGCGTGCGCGCGAGAGGGGAAACATTTAACCGACTAAATTGTATTAAATGATAAGTTAATTTAATATGGGTGAGCGATGAAAGAGTGGAGAAAGTCACCTTGAGCGGGAGATCTTTTTCCAGTAAACAAAAAAAATGATTTACGTAAGCAAAGTGGATAGTTCAATTTCTTATTATAAAATACATCTTTTTTGTACAAGTTGTGAGTCTCTCCCCGAAAAAAAACAACATTTGATAGGTAGTAAATTCCACAAACTCCTTCAAGTGTGGTTGTAAACGTTTTTTTTTTTCTTTGATAGACGCGACTTTGAGAGTTGTGCACTTATTTGATTCCTCAAGTTGTGTTTCTTTTCCACCCTCAACTTGAGATTTAAGACAGAAAAAGCGTGTGTTTAAGTGTAATTCTTTCACCCCAAATTATCCCAATTGAGGGAAGATGTATGAAAAAAAATGTAATGGAGTTTAATGCGCGGAGAGAGATTGTTGTAAATATTTTCACGAGAGACAGGAGAAGTGAGACATTAAAGTAATTATACGATTTTAGAGGTCTTCTTTCTTATCACTCGCTCACAAACACCGTTGGAATGTTTGCTCATGAACCTTGAAGTGCTTGACCGAGAGTTGATATCGTCCACAGGGTGTTTAATAAGCTTTAATAAGTGTAATGTACAATTTTGTCAGAGTAACAAACTCTTGGATGATCTCATTTTCTGCTAACTTTGATCCATTTGAAGTTTCTATTGACGTCTAATCACAACTGTTCATTATATCGTTTAGTGAAAATTGCACAAAATGCATGAAGAAAATTCTCCTTTTGGAAACTCAAGCAGAAATCTTATGGAATTGATTAGAGAGAAGATCTCAAAGAAGCAACTGTTCTACACTATTCAAGTCACACCTTCGGATCCACCGCTGAATTTAACCTCTTTGCGTCCTCCGCCGCTTTTCGCCAGCATCACGTGGATTGCAGACAATAATCTCGTGGCTTTTCGACGCAATCCTGAAGTTTGCCCAGCGCTGGAAATGGCAAGAGAGCTTCGGAATAGTTTCCCTGTTCTTTCTCATCTCACATGCTTCAAGATGACTTCGGGAGATTTGATGGGAATCACTCAAAATGAGAATTTGCACAGCTTTTTCGCTCATCAAGGCAGTAAGAATGCTTTTTCATCAGTTTTCCTGCCAGATAACTAAAAACAATTCTTTCAGCAGATTCTTTAGACGCTGCTAATGACTTTCCGGAGTTTCGATATGCCGCTGAGTTGGTGAAATGGCTACGAAGCAATCGTCCAGACGCGACAATCGCCGTGGCCGGATATCCTGATGGGCATTTCCTCGCCACATCGCTTGAAGATGATTTGCAGCGATTGAAAGAGAAAGTCGACGCTGGAGCGGATTTAATCATCACTCAGTGGAATTTCTCTGCCGCAAAAGTCATTGATTTCATTGGAAAATGCCGCTCAATTGGAATCAAAGTCACTTTTCATCCTGGTCTCTTTATTCCGGTGTCTTTTGAGTCCCTAATCGCAATTTCAAGGCTCGGCAGGATTGTTCTCGATGAGGATATTTGGCTGAAGTTAAAGCAACACAGAGAAAATAATGATGCTTTTCAAGAAGTAATTTTGGGTATTACAGAAAATTGGGTGAAGGAGATTTTGAAGGAATTTCCAGAAGAAATCTCTGGTTTTCACTTGTTCACGTGGAATGATTTGGAAATAACACAGAAGTTCATTAATCGATTTTCCTTTTAGCTGAAAGAAATGTGGAAGAAATTGGCGAGAAGAATAAAATAAAATCTATTGAAAAGAATAATTTCAGATGTTCTTTGCAATTTTCATGCATTTATAAGCAAATTCCACGAAGAAAATGGTAATTTCTTGACAGTTGAAATTATTTTAATAATTTTAGAGTTCGTTTTTCTCACCAAATTACCACAGAAACACCTGTAAAATCTGTTTATGGAGCTTTTAAAGAGCTTCAAAAGCGTCGATAATGCTTGATAAATGAATGAAAAGTGGAGAATAATGTGTTAATGTACAATTTTCCCAGAGTGAGAGTCTCTTGATGATCGAATTTTCAGCTAACTTCAGTCAATTGTCAGCTTTTAATAACAAGATCTTCATAAGAAGAGTAATTGTTAAATTATCTCAACATCTTACATATTGGCAAAGTGATTCAACACAGCACACATTCCCTGCTGATATCCAGTAATTTGCGCTTCAGCAAGGACATCATAACATGAGCGAGGAATATGCAGGAAATTCTCCCACTTCTGGGACGCCGAGTGGGAAGCTTATTGAATTGATTAGTGAGAAGATCTCCCGGAAGGAGATGTTCTATTCCATCGAGGTCACACCTTCGGATCCGCCACTCGATTTAACATCCTTGAATCCTCCGCCGCTTTTCGCCAGCATCACGTGGATTTCAGACAAGAATCTCGTGGCCTTTCAACACAGTCCTAAAGCTTGTCCAGCGCTGGAAATGGCAAGAGAGCTTCGGAATAATTTCCCTGTTCTTTCTCATCTCACATGCTTCAAGATGACTTCGGGAGATTTAACGAACATATTGAGGATTGGGAATTTGGACAGCTTTTTCGCTCTTCAAGGCGGTAAGAATATTCTTTTGAATTCACAAACACTTTATTAATAATGATTGTTACAATTTCAGATGCTTCTGGGAATTGTCCGGAGTTTCGATACGCCGCTGAGTTGGTGAAATGGCTACGAAGCAATCGTCCAGACGCGACAATCGCCGTGGCCGGATATCCTGATGGGCATTTCCTCGCCACATCGCTTGAAGATGATTTGCAGCGATTGAAAGAGAAAGTCGACGCCGGAGCGGATTTAATCATCACTCAAGTGAATTTTTCCGCTTCAAAAGTCATTGAGTTTATGAGAAAATGCCGCTCAATCGGAATCAAAGCCACTTTTCTGCCAGGACTCTTCATTCCACCGTCCTTTGAATCACTCCAATTTGTTACAAAACTCGGCCGGATTGTTGTCGATGAGGATATTTGGCGGAAATTCAGGGAAACTAGAGAGAACAATGATGCCTTTCAGGAAGTGATTTTGAGCATCACGGAAAAGTGGGCAAGGCAAATTCTTGAAGAATGCCCAGAAGAAATCTCTGGCTTTCACATCTTCACGTGGAATAATCTCGAGATGACGCAGAAGTTTATTAATCGCTTTTCCTTCTAGTAGAAAAATCGCCATTGTCAGTTTTCCAACGCAAGGCATTTTATCGTGATGGGCGAATCTGGAAAATATTGAAATATATTCGCCAAATGTCGCGGAAAATTGGTGAGAAGAATGGTTGCAATAAAATTTGATAAAATTGATCATCAATCAGAGGGAATTTTTCAATAGCACTTCTTTCCAGCGCGGAATTCAATCCATTCAAGTTGCGAGTTGAGAGTCACGAAGGCGATTCTTCTATGCAAATCAACATTTTTATTTGGGATTAAAAGACAAAATGATCAACTCCGGTTTCTTCTGCTCAAGAAAAATGCGCTATTTTCAGTTAACCCACTCGGAGTTACTAAATTGTCTACGTAGGAGAAATTCAATACAACCGGGAAGCATAATTTGGCGCTGAGCAATAACAGAAGCAGCAGCGGAAGTGGTAAATAGTATTGGCGGCTTCCAAGATGTGCCGCCACCCGAATTTGTCATTCCGCTGACCTTCCGCGGAGCCCGCAGGTGGGATGCTGAGGCTTCTGAGGACCACGGCGAGGTGCATTCGCCTCTGCGAGTGGCCGAGTGCGCGCGCAACAGTGCCACTCGCGCGAATTTCGTCAGACTGTCGAGGGTTTCTCTCAGTTCTGTGCCTGCTGCCCAGATCGTCGCACATCGCGCTCAACGCTCCACCCTCGCCTCGAGACGTGAAGACAGGAGCCAAGGCCCACCGAGTTCTCAGGCCGCCTCGCCCGGGGAGGCGCCCCATCGACAGTCCGCGAGCGCCGCAGGGCGGCTCGGCTCGGTTGCGCGAGACACCAGGCGTTTGGCACACAGTGAAGGGACCTCCGTGGGGCTCCCAAATGGGGGCGGTGTGAGGAGGAGAGCCGCGAAAAGGGGCGCGCGCGAGTGATATGCAGAGCAACACAACATATCGACGCATTGTGATAAGAATCAGCATCTGAGTGCAATCAACAGTCTTATCGCCGCCGAGGACAGGTGAGCCCCCGCGAGACTGTTTTGACTCACGCGCGCGCCCCCACGAGTCCCATTGAGGTGGCGTTATTTTCAGATTCGGCGGCATTGTTCACGCAAATGCCTCCCAAAATCTATAAATATTTCACACACTTTCACAATTCTTTTCCTCCGTCCCTCCGCGCGCGTACTTCTTCCGCCTCTTCTGGGTGTCTCTGGCGGAAGAGAAAGAAAGCGATCAGGGAGAAATCCATCCTCTCTGTGTGCCATGCATAATGTGCGTGACGGTCAAATCTTAATGCGAAAACATGGGACTAAATGTGTCCACCGTCCTAGTGTATGTTTTGGCTTGTGATATATAAGAAGTGGAAATCCAACTCCATCTCTCCGGAGAGTCATTGCGAGAGAGACAGAGAGACTTTTCCCACGCGTTGGTGTGAATATTTTATGGAGTTTAAGCTAATCCTGGGCAAAAGGGCGCAAAACTCGATGGGAATTCACTGTCGCGCAGACAAATAATAATTTCCCGAGAGAAAGACAACAAATAACAAAAAAAAACGCAATGATTTAGTCCAGAGAAGATGTTTGTCAGGACAGGAAAAAAAATTGCGTTATGAGCAACAAAGACTGGATGTGAAACTATAGCAAAGTGTTTCGGTAATCTTCTGGTTTTTAGGCATATAATCCCATGTATGAAAAACTTTTCACAAGCTCACCAAGAAAGCTTCTCGGGGAAATTTAATCCGTTTGTCAAAGTTTTCCTCTCAATAGAAATAGTTTTGAAATTGATTCAATGGTTGTGTTCACTCTATGTATAAGAGAAGCCAGTAGAAAAGCAGTACTGAAGAAATAAATTAAGAAAAATTTTCTTCATTTCTCTGTAACTTGATAATATGTATGTATCATTCAATTACCAACTCCATTTCGCTGCATTGACAAGTTATTGAGTATGACTGGAGAAGGTTACACAAAGATTCATTGCACATTCACAAGATAATAAGATGATTGCCTTTACTTATTGCATAACTCTATGATTGAAGTGAGAGAATAGGGCATTTTCCACAATTGTATTGATTTATTTGCTGTTAGGAATACAAAAAAAAATCAGTGCAACAATTGACTTTCGACTTTGGGAAGTATTTAAACGAAATTCCCCAAATATTTATCTCTCAAACAACAATTAATAATTAAAAAGAAACATTTACGAGCAACACATTTGAGCACAAACATCACATGAGATAAAATAACAGACCCTTGCTTTTTTTCCCCACCCACAGCGAGCTTTTAACCTTTTCTGTGTGAGCTTTTTGGTCAAAAGCGGAATTTAATATTTGCTGCGCAAAAAAGTGGCACGAGTGTGCACTCTTTCGCATGCTTTAAAATATTAATCACGGTGAAGAAGTCCCGAGGATTATCTCAAAATCGTGATGAGAGGGAGAGAGAGAGAGAGAGTTGTAATAAGAGTGTATTCAACAAGCGCGCCTCTTGTTTGGCGTGAGTTGGGAAATATCTTGTAAAGTCCACCATCTGTCGGAGAGGTTATTTGTGTATTTTAAAGAGCAAATTCTTCACCCATTCTCAGTTAGAGTTTACAAACACTCCCTCTTTTATGAACCCACTCTTCGTCCACGGCTGCGTTCATTAGGAAATACAATTTTTGGGGCCAAATCAACAGCTTTTCTGTCTGCTTGGCACACATTCAAGACCATCGTGGAGACGTACAAAGAGGAAATTAGCATGTATTTTGCAGCACTATTTCCTCTCTGTCGTCGTTTTTATGCATTTTCGTGTCACTCTCTTCCTCCCTCTTTGCTTCCTGCTCGGCTTCTATCTCGATCCTCATGGTCGAATTGCAAGAGAGTTTATGGAGGCAATTGAATTTCAGCAATTTCAGCGTGTTGAAGGAAGTAAATCACGTTGAAAACCATGCAATAACATTGGAAATACACACAGATTTATTGAAGACAGCAGTAAAAGTGGGTGGATCTTTAGAAGGGGCGGAGAAAAACATGCAAATGAAAGTGCATTCTTATTATTCAGTCTGCCGCACAGAAAACGTAGAAAAAAAGGCACGTATTGTCATGAGAATCTCCCATTATTTTGCTTCCACGCAAAAAGGTGTGTGACGTGTTAGACAGGCGGAACTGTCTGTCGCGAAAGTTGGGTGAAATCGAAGAGAGTTGGAGGGCGAATCAATATGGAAACGTCAAGAAAAGTTTTCCTCGATTGCTAATGAGAGATGATTGGGTGTTTATGTGTGAAAATGATCCTTATTGAGGCGTCGCTTTTCACCCCGTCATCTTCGATACAATTATCATAAGCAATTCTGTTGCTCTTGGCATCCTTTCTGCTATTTATAATTCAGCCAAGTCGTGTGCTAATTTGCTACGAAGAGAGCTTTCACTATCTATGAAGTAGAGAACTTTATGCTCTCTATTTTCTATCTTGGGGGTGGAAGTGAAGAAAAAACCACCCCGAAAGACACAATTCTTCACCACGAGTTTGAGGGAAATTATATGCAAATTGATGTGTTAAACCTTCGTCATAAACATTGCCATTAATTATGGGTGTAATTCAATTAGGTGTCAGTTGGAGGCAAAACATCCACCGATAAATTGTCACTTTTGGCCCCTGTAAAGGACTCGCACACCCCCCAAAGCGTCACCCAATGAATGGAAATCAATGGAATTATGAATAAATTATTGGGCACTGAGGAGGAATTTCACATGAGGTGAATTTTACATATGTTTGCAAAACCAGTGCTCGTGGCGGAGTTTTCTCCACTCCTTGGCCTGAAGGGAAAATATCGACTGCCAACAGCCCTTTTTCCAACGCGGGGCATAAATTTGCAGTGAAAGCTTCACATGTGCGTGAAGATGGCACTGAAACTTTGCATATATCTGTGAGCTTTTTGAGGTGTTTTGCCGCGATATTTGCATTAAAATACACGTGAAAATCATGCAAAATATCTCACGCGTTGTTTGACGGTGCAAAAAGCAGCATTAGAAAGATTTATGTCATAAATATTTTATGGGGTATAGTTTATTCGTAAGAGCAGAAACTTCTGCTCAGTTTTGTACACCACTTTTGGCCACAATGTCTCCACCTTTAGCTTAAACTGTGTAGCATAAAAATTAGTCCTCTTTGTATTTGTGACTGCTCAACAACCCAGAATTTTACAAATTCCCCAACATGAGCATCCGCTCGGTAATAAACAGAGAATAATACTTAAGAGTGTCGGGTCGAAGTGAGGCGCTTTGTGGCTGGAAAACCCCTCTGGATGACACTCTGAGTCGAGTTGTCGCAAAACTCTTTCAATCTTGATACCAATTGTTGGGATGCCTCAGTGTCGGTCTCATCTCCGAGCGGCAAACTTTCGCCCGACTCAATCACAGAGAGTCGACAAGAGGCAGCAATTTTCGGCCACCCTCAGAAGCCCGCATCTCGCCGCCCGCGTGCCAAAGTTCAGGCAACCCCGCGTGCCCCTCATTGTGGCATGTCCGTTAAGGCAAATTGCTGTAATTCCGTGTGAAAATGCATGGGTGAGAATTATTGTTATGGACTGTGTGTGTCTGTGCGATTGTCCGTGGTGGAAATTTTCAGCCTCGGGACGAATTTTAATAATATCGGAAGCAATTACCATGAGGACCTCTTCAGCGAATGATGTGCCCAAGTGGCTGGGAAAATATTGATGCAAGATTACACTCAGAAGCCAGGCGGCATTACAAATTTTCGCCGCAGCTTCGCAATATTCTATTTATAGTGCATGGCTTGTATGGCCTGGGGACACATTTTAATTAAATCTATTTATTCCCTTAACTTGAGCAGCACAGCCATACTTGTCAGCATTTCGCCAGTGCAAGTGGAAAGTTTGTGAATAATTGAGGAAATATTGTGAGTGCGTGAGCATTCGGCGCTCTCGCTTAGATAAAGTGTCCATTAATATTTCAAACCCAAAAGCGCCGCCTGATAAATTGCCACAAACTTCCCTAGCGCGAGATTGATTTATCCAGCCTTCGTGGCTTTTCTATAGTCTCTCTTCGGCCTTCTTTTTTCCTCTCGACGGGAAATATTTCTGCTACACGTTGACTGAAAAATCCATCAATTGAACACATCTTTTCAGCCAATAGAATTCGCGTAAGTCAAGTGGAGGCGCCTGGTAAAAGCAAAGTTCAAGATATAATTGCTATATTTGAGTCTTCAAAGGATGCCTAAAGCAGCACTTGTCCAGGCCCTGAAAGTTTGATTGATTCAACAATTCGGTTAACTGGTGACCAATTAACCAGGGAAATGCTTCAGTTGAAATGACATGCGTTAGATTAATTATATTAAGCGTTCAATATTTTGACGAGTGAGCCATCCAACTCCGTTATGGACACAATGTGGTACTGCAAATGGCAGGTCATTTAATTTGATTACAATCTCAGTGGAGCGTATGAAAAAAAGAGCCCCCTAAATCAGCCATCTAACAATGGTAATGTGTAATTTCATCGAAATTTTCCAGAGTGAAAAAGCCAAAATGACAATTTAATTTCGTGAAGAAAAGTTTTTAACTTTACTTCGCATGTAGATTTTCTTTGAGATTTTCTCTAAATCTCAGGAGGAGAGTAAAAGTTTCTTCTGTGCTATGTATGTACATATAAATTTTAATCTTTTGCAATTATCATTTTCTCCATCTTCTGGGTTTGTGAAGAGACAAAGAGAGGCGCGCACAATTTTCAACGTAGAGCCACTCAATTGAAATGATATTCTGCGAACGCAATCTGCCAAAAACTTTTTCTTCGCCACACACGCTTCTCTTTGCGGCGTTTTTCGCGCTACTTTGAATTGCCAACTTTGCGCCAGAAAAGGCCTGAAGAAAACTTTTCTCATTGTAATTACTACTGTTGAGGATTTGAAATTGCCGGGCCAATAATGAGTGGACATTAGGGCTTCGTCGGCTTTTGCATTGCACGAGAATGAATCTTGTGGTTGTGGAGAATTGGTTGCGATGATGTAAATATTTAGCGCGTCACTCGACGTCCTCTCATTCATCATCATTGGCAAAGTGCGATTGCCAATACGTTGAGCGACGCGTCATGAGGTGGAAAATCCACTCGGGAATGCAAGGTGATCTTTATGAGGTGCATCAATTGGTACAATTTGCTGATATGACACAGTAATGAAAAATGATGAGCGGAGCTCTTGAAACCGTGCCAAATTGGAGGGGCAATCATTGTGGCGAAGAGTGGCAAAGCTGAATTTTATTAAATTACCAGCGCTCATAACCAAAACTGCAATTTTCATTTACCAGCACATTATGAGTGTCACACAATTTATTAGCCTCAAAAATATAGAGGGAAGAGAGGCAATTTAGAGATAGTTTTATGAGGCATAAAAAGCAGCAGAATATGCAAAAACTACTTAACCCCCAAATGTTAAAGAGTGGCTCATTCATTGAGGTGAAAGAACCTGGGGATAATAGTAGAGCAGAAACAAATGGAGAAGACAACATTGCAATTAATTAGTAATGTGGCCAAAGTGCAAATGAATCAACGCGTGGTTTTGTGCCAGAAAACAGTTTTGGTGGAAAAGATTACAATTTAAGCCCCAAAACCACAGCAATTTCCAATATTTAAACAACCTTCTGTCACTGAGGAAATTGTTTTCCATCCAGACGGTTCGAGATAGGGAAAGTGGGTGGCATCAGGTGCGCTCATTTATTCTTCGCGGTGGTATGAAATAGTATACACAGAGCAAATTAATTTTTGCAGCACCACGAAAACTGCAACATCTGCAGTGATTGTGCAATTAATTGGTGGTTGAGGGACTTTTTGGCGGTGCTGAAGACTCAAATTCGACACTGATTCTCTAGACTGGGTTATTGAATAGTTTGCGTGGCCAAATTGGCAATTTTCCACGGTAGAAAATTGTCCAGGGCGAGAACTTGTGGAAAGGCAAAAAAAGGGGTGATTTTCACTAAATTGCCCTATGAACTCATGCACCACCGTCTGCACCATGTGGAAATACTATTCACACAAATTGATTTTTAATCTCGTGTTTAATCCACTTTTTACACCATTTCTACGGCGTGTTTTCCACACACACAGACACACACACACACACACACACACACAGTGTTTGAGGCCATGGGAATAAGGGAAGAGAGCAAACACTTCCCTTTCCCATCATGTGAAATTCAGCGTTTCTAAGCATGGAATGGCATCAACTGAATCGATTGAATGTGTCTCAATCGCTGAAATGGAGCTTTTGGCGTTGGCAAAAAAGCTCCCTAGCAAATGCATGAGAAAGAGATTCACCAGATTGCCGTATAAAGTGGATTCTGTGGCAATTTGAATTATTAATTGAAAAAAATCTTCCCATTGAGTTTCCCATGAAAACCCATGGAATTCCTGATAATATCCGTGATAAATGGCGTGAGATTCAGGCCGGGTGAGTGATATTTATATGGTTGACAATTTTATCTCTCCCTTCCGCATCACTTGTGTCACTTCCACTCGATTGGGAGGCGCGAAACGGATATCATATCGCGCCTCCCATCCAACAATGCTCCATAGCGGCATGCTCACAAACCATTTGGCACGTTTGCGAGCTGTCCGACGCACACCTCGCGGCAAATTCACTGTCTTTGGCCCGAATTGAGTAACTTTAACAATTTAACTTGCTTGTGCTGGCATTGAAGGTCTTTTTTCTCATTACTAGAACACCCCGAAGCTTGTCCAAAATCCACCTTAGCACATTTCCTTCAAGATTTACTGGGGATATTGATTATTAATTAATTCTTCATCCCGTGAAAGGCAATCAGGAAGCTTCGGAAATTGCCTCGGAATCATTGAGAAAGTGTACTATACTATAGATAGAAATTGGATACAAAAGGCATATCAATTTTCATGGAATAAATGCCTTATCAATGAACATTGTTGCTTGAGCAATTTACCTATTTTTGAGAGATAACTTAAATGAGCTCAACTTTTAGCCATCTAAAGCCATATTACCATGAATATATTATACACATTTGCCGCTCTTTCATCCACTGATGAAGCTTTCGCAGAGCTTTTACGGTTGGCTCTCATTGGAGCGCTTTAATAAAGGGAGATAATAAGAGATTGTCGGTATCGTTAACTTGGGGATGGCTGATGAATTTTGCATTTCCCAGAAATGTTAACCCGAAGATGTGCATGTTTTATAATTCATTAAATTTATGAATTGTAAATCTCCATATCAAGTTACGTGTCTTAAGCCTTAGCAAAGTCATCACAACGCAAATGCACTGTGATGCCTTTTCTGGGGGTGAAATATATTATGTACATAACAATTCAGAGTGGTGAATTGTTCGCTCTGTGCAGTAATTTTTCCTTTCTCACTGTTTCACAGCTATTAAGCTCAATTAATAGGTCTCTTGAGGTATGTTTTACGTGTTTTTCTGCACCACTGGAAGTCTTCACCTTCTCGCTAATATCAATGCACAAAAGTAAGCGTGCTGAAGCACTTCTCTTATAATATTATAATCACGCAAATGCAGTTGAATTTTGCATTCTTTTCACTGCAAGAAAATTGAATAAAACTTGTTGGAAGTTTCGAAAACTCTGGGGTTGAAGAGGAAAAGCCTGCCAAGGCACAGCTTTTTGGCATGGGTTTTCAAGCTTGACGATGCGCCTAATTGAAAATTAATGGAAAAAACTGACAGTGATACACATAGAAGTGTAAGTTTTGCAATTCCAAACCCAAGCAGAAAAGTGTCCAGAAGCGGTCCAAAAAATTTACTCACTCGCCTCAATGTTGGGTAATATTTATAAAATACACGACATAAAAACTTTTTGTTTGCAATTTATCGCTATACACATGCTCATAATGGATACGAGGGTAAACTCTGTTATTACTGCCGAGACATTTATCGTGATTCATAAATCTCCACCCCCTTTCGGTGCTCCCCTTGCCACGTTAACTGTCAGAGGAGCGTCACACATATATGAAAAAATATCTCCGGATTGTCACACATTTATATTCATAAATTATGGATCGAATATGATGAGGCTTCATCAAAATTTCCGCGCGATATACGCGAAGGGAGCTCAGTGGATGTCGTGCCAAAAAAATACACACACAACCACCACCACCCACTGCCATAAGCCATCCAGTGTGATACTTATGGGGAGAGGATTAAATCCTGGCTTTTTACTGCGACACAATACTCTGTTTTTATGTGACAATTGCGCCCCTTTGCTCCGTATCGTAATTGGAATAATGAATTTTTAAGTGGACTCCCAGTCAAAACTTTTAATGGTGTCTCACTCTATTTTTTAAATTAGCGTTTCGCTATTTGTGCACAAATTGATCCGCCCGTGTTTTCCGCAGGACGCCCGCGGGGCCCCATCCAAGCTGGCACACCAATTCTGGTTCTCGTCCTCCGGCTACATTCCACCCGGGGCTGGTGGATCATCAAGTAAGTGCTGGGCGCTGTTCAGACTGTGTTTTTTGCCGTGGCAGAGCATTGTATGTAATGAATATTTCACGATGGCCGGAAAAGTGCAGATTTTAGATTCTCCCTATCTATAAAGCACTCCAGAATTGGCCCATAAACTTTGCGGGGTAATTAATTGTGGAAGCGAATGACTCTTAAGGGCCAGTAAATGACTCCTTAATAACTCCGCTGAGCGACAATGTTGCTGTGCAGTGTATAATTTTTCCCCGGGAAATCTCCATTGGTGAAATTGCTGGGGAGGAAAATCTCCGTGATCAGCGGAGGGGAGAAAAGATGGGAGATTAAGAGATGAAGAAGCGATAAGTGCTGATGGAAGTGAAGTAAATTGTTATGGAAAGCCTTTTGCCAAAGATATTGAGGACATACAAGTGTGCTTTTGGGCCAAAAGTTCTCCTCACAGAGTGCAAATGCTTTTTCACGCAGAGCTTTTCAATCGCCTCTTGCAGATAGCAAATCGGCACAGACTGACGAGGAGAAGCAGAGAGAGCGCCAGAGAAATGAGAGAGAGCAGCAGAATGCTCAGTTGGAGGCGCAAAATCTAAAAGTAAGTCACTACCAGGCGGCTCCACTGGCGAAAGCTCGCTCACATGTCACATTACTATGTATGCGGGAGAGAGAGAGAGAGAGTGGGCTTCGCGAAGTGAGAGTGAGAGAGCAAAGCTCATGTGAGGCGCTCTCTGAGCGTACCAGAGAGAGTGAGAGAGAGTGAGAGGGGCTATTAAAGCGGTGTGACACGTTTTTTGGGCATATTCTCATGGTCTCTCATTGGGCACTTTTTCTGCATGTCCCTCTTCCTGGTCGTTCCAGAGAGAGCGCGATGCTCGCGAGGCGAGACAATTGGACCTAGAGATACGACGTCAGCAGGAGAGAGAGGCTCGCCAAGCACACTTGGAATCCGCCCGCAAGAAGGAACACGATAATCAAAAGCTGCACAATCAAAATCCATCCTCGCAGGTCCACACGCAGCTGCCACAGGCCAAGGGTGTGGAGCGTGGCACGGCTCCAAGAGCTTCCTGTGAGAGAACACTGCCAGCGGACCTGAAGCCGAGCAAGGTCCACGAGAGGAAGTCGCAGACTCCGCCAGATCGGACTGCATCCTCATCGGCGACGGACAAGGACTGTCTCACGAGTGGCAGCAAGGTAGGGCCGCACTCCTGGCAGTGATTGATGTCGTGACGGTGTGACAAAGTGGCTTAGGCGAGTGTGTGCATATTCCCCCCAAATCCCTCCTCCTCTTCCTCCAATTAATCCCACGGTATTTCAGTGTCAGACATAATCTGAGTGCTTCCTGGTGAATGTAATCCTCAACGTACACATGCCGAAGCCCGATAATCGTGACAGAGATGGTTGGGCTAAGGTGTTGTCTTGCTTGCAGGAGCGCACAAGCACGACCCCATCACCGCAGACCGTGACAGCAGCAGCGCCCACCCATGTGGCGGCTGCGACCATCCCAGCCGCCGCAGCATCCATCGGAATCATTGCCCTGCGTGATGACTCCACCGAGAGCGACCAGTCAATAACGTACTCCCAGTCTCAGTCCGAGACTATCCATCGGTTGATGTAAGTACCCAAGGGCGCCCCCGAGCCCCCGCTGGAGCCCCCCTGCGCAACAATCGCGGCATCTGGTCAATTGCAGAGACACACGGCGCCCAGTCACGCTATACCTGTCGTCCCCTGGGGAGTGTGGGGCGAAATGTGAATGGAGAGTGCGACAGCGGAGATACCCCATTTTCCCACGCTTCTCCGGTGTCACCCTGTGGCGAGAGCTCTCGCCGTCCCTCTCCGGCCAACGCATTACATAACACAGCGATGTGTTGATTGTAACATGACTTCTACCGCAGTGCAGATGTGGGGCAGGGTGATCCCGTGACGTGCACGCTTTCGGGAGCATCCCCGAAAGTCTCCCCAGCAATTGCATAGACTCAGCTCTCCTCCCCGAAAGCTGGCTTCCGCTTCTTTCACCCCGCGACCAAGGACGCACAGACAAAGACATTGCCTCTCTCCCCACCCAGAAATGCACTTCGTGCGCAGCTCTCTTCTCCTCAATATCGCAATGCAGTTTTCTTCTCACTTTTCATCAACTACTTGACCACTTTTGCAAAACTGATGCCACACCACATATCTCTCGCATTGCCGAGGAAATGGGAAGACTTTTTATGGCGCACATCTCACACTCGTGAGCGCCCAATTTCCCGCACCCGGAAGCTCCGCACCCCCTTGCGTATTTCTTACATTTCTTTCTCCATTTGCCACGCGATGGGGACGCCTGGTGGTTCGCTTTCAATTCCATCAACCGTCACAAATAAACTCCGAAGCAATTTCAAAGTGTGATGAATGTCTATTTACATACATTGCCAGAGCGCTTGCCTTCCGCCCTCGGAGCATCTTGTCTTGGGGAGGGTGTGAAGAGTGCCAAACACATAAAATCCTTATAGTTTGGGTGAATCCATAAAGATGAAAACTATCTTCTGCAAAAATTCACGTCCTTCTCAGCAGTTTTCTACGCTATGCCTTCAAACCACCCCATCGAAGGACTTCTTTTGACGAAATTGAAAGACAGGAAGCTGTGTTGGAGGGCCTCATTGAAATGTGGGTGGAATATTCGCTCTCTAGATTAAGCCACACACACAATCTTCTATCCATCTTCGAGAATCCCACTCTGTTGCGAATAAAGTGGAGCAGCATCACACGTTATAGTTGGGGGGTCAATAGCTCAACTGTGGACCACATGAGGCTGCTGGTGATGCTCCGAAAGTAGTTCAGTGGAGCGCAGCAAGAGCAGAAATTATTATATTAAAGTTGTGTGAAGAGGGAAAATCACTGACATTTTCGACTATGCGAAATGAAATTTCTAAGTATTTCACAGCTGCAAAATGCTGGCTTTTGAGTAACTTTCATTTTATGGTTAGGTATGTTATGTGGTTTTCTTCAATTTAATACAATATAGAGAAGAAGTTTAATATATCTCCGAAAAATTAATAGATTATTTGAGGCAATTCTTGAGCAGAAAATACTGTGTACGAAGGAAAATTTTCCTTGATTAAAATAAATTATGTGGGGATTCTTTCAGTACTTTTCCGGGACATTTTGAGCGATGAAGGAATAAAATCATTAGGAAGTAATTCAAATTATTGCTTCCATGACATGAAATTTAGTGTTTACACCATTGGGAAAAGTAATTAGTTCTCGTCAAAATTATCCCTTTGTTGGTGGGCGTCTGAAATTAGAAAGTTGCTTCCCAGCCGAACTTGTCAATTTGTGCCCATCCAAATATTGACTCAAGCCCCTGTGCATTAATCCAATCAATACTGCCGACTCGTGGGTAATTAGCGCCTCTTGCCTGTGGTGTGGGCACAGTTGCTGGCCCCTCGTTGCCACAGACAGAACAAAGAGCGCCGCGACAGAGACGACGAGTGCGGAAAAGCTCACGTGCGCAGAGCTTTCCCCTCGAAGCCGCCAAGCTTTTTGGCGCGTGCGACTCGGCTTTCCATCTCGAACCGACACACCGCAAGTCTCAGTCGAAACTCCGTTGTCGTTGTTATTGGTTCTGTAGGTCTGTTTTTGTGTCGCGTTCGCGCAATCTTCTGCCCCGGTCTTGGGGCGAGAGGAGCAGTGATATATACACGAAAAGGGCTGCTTTTCCCGTTTTCACACACTTCCGTTTCAATTGTCGTGTCCTTCGTGTGTTTATTTGTCCGCGTGTCCGTGAAACACATTTTTGCCTCTGTGCGTTCCGGCGTGAATTGTGAGTGCGTCTCCACCCCCAAAAAGAACCCTCTTTTGGGGGGGAGTGTGAATGGAGTGACACAGAAAAAACGAGAGTAATTTGGGGTTGAGGAAATTACGAGTCTTCCTGTGAGAGATCCCTCGCAGGAAGCACAGTCCTTTGTGCAACACTGCGGTCTCTGTCCATCCTTCCTTTCCCTTGCGGCACAGGAGCTGCGAAAATCGCGCGATCGGGCGGCAATGCAGTGGGCGGGGGGACGAAAGTTTGCCGCAGAAGTAAATACTGATTAAATTGGCGTGCAGAATTCAGGAGTTTCGCATGGAGACGCCTGGTAAAGTAGTTGTGTGTGTGTGTGTGTGTGTGTGCTCTGTTTAAATTGCAACCACTTCAGAGGCGGATTTCCGCCCAAAAACAAACACACTCTCCGCCCCTGAGGCCAGAGATTGTTCTCCACATCGGCTTATCTTTACCGCTCCTGTGGGACTCGGCGAGAGGACAAGGTGTCGTGCTTGGCCTGCACTCGAGTGTCTCCTGGGAAGAGAGCAATCCGACCCCATTTGCTACTGTGGCAATAGTGCGAAAAACTCGAGCTTCTCAAGTCGAAAAATGTGCCAAGTTAGATCGATAGCAAAGTTCTATGTCGTGCGGTTACGTAATCTCTCCTCTTTGCTGGTCGTTTGTTGATTTTTTTCTACCACCCTTCGCTGCATGTTTCAACCCCATGGTCGTCATTTTAATTCCACTCTTTCTCTGAAGGTCTGCAATACGCGGAAATTTCGGACGTTTTTTCCGCCAATTCTTTCCCTAACCAGGCAACAGCTCGCAAAAGTGTCATGTTGATCTGAAAGTGAGACGCCAGAGTGCTTACACAATTCCACAGCATGAGCTGTGAGAGTGAGAGAGAGTCGTGCTAAAATATGGAAAGCCTTCTCCAGGAGGTGAAATATGCCTTAAGCTACCATAAGCATATTTCACCTTGAAAGCTCACGGGATGGCTTCTTCAGCGATTTATGCAGGGATTTATTAAAGTCCTCAGCAAAATAAATCCCCACCATCTGACTTTCCGTGTACCATTCACAGAAATGTGCAATTGAAGTGATTAAGTTTATTGGTTTTGCTGGATGTTCTGAATATTCCTGGGGGGTTAACTAATTATGAGTGTGTGTTTCTGTTTCCAATCACCCCTCATTTTCACACAATTATTCCGCCAGCCCACTTCAATTGCCACCCCCTGTTCTCATCCTCATTCCTCCCCTTTTTGTCTCTGCACAAATGGCCTTAATAGGCTCTGAGAAAAATAACACAGACAACACTGCAACCGGTCAATTTATCAATTTCCATACACTTAGAAATTATGGTAATGCTCCTCGGGAACGCCATGAAATATTCATTGGGGGAAATTCCGCCCGACTACTTTTGGGGCGGAGGGCAAATTTGTTAAGTGATTTTTCGACAAATATGTAAACTAATTCCTAAATGTGAACCCATTAAAAATTCATGCAAATGTTGAGCCTTTCCGGGCGTCTTCTTTGTGGCGAAACAATATGCGTCCTCCTCGTGCTGCCGAAATGCTGGGCCATATATAGTGGGCGTGATGGGGTTGGGGAGGTGTGAGAAATAGTGGGCATTCCATTGAAGTGTTTTATTGGCTGTGCAGCTCTTCCTGGCCTCACATGAACAATTACTATCGATTTATCAATCAAGCCACGCCAGGGCGCGCGGAGATTAATCTGCAGCGCACTTCCTGACAAATATAGACACCCTAATGATTTCTCTATTATTCCCCATAATATTTTATTCATCAGTGGCACATCATAATTCCAAACTTTTAATGACGATTTCCCGCTCAGTCGCCACAAAACTGCCTCCTATTTTATCCCTATTTTTATGGTCTCTCGTCCGGCCATCAAATCTCATCGCGTTTTCACTGTGTCATCGAGCTTCTTGGAGATGTAGGGCGCTCGCGTGTGTGTGTGTGTGTGTGTGGCCATGAAGGAAAACCCATAAGGTTTCGCTTCACTTGCCCCATTCATCGCGGCTCTCAACTTTTAGTGGGTGATTAAAAATAGTTGTCGCAGCAGATATTATATCCCGAAATTATAAATACACCATGTGACACGGAGATGTGTCTCCTAATTCAACATCTGCACAACGAACAGCCGTGAGAAATAGCCTCAATAAATTCCTCGGGTGTTCTCCCGCTGTCCCTGACTTTCCTGACGTCGCTACTGATGATTTTCCCATGCAAAAAAAACCACCCCGGGGGTGAACAACTGGGGGAAATGTTGCGGAGTTCATTAGTTTCATGCTGAGCCACCGGAAGGGATGATGAAATTAAGGTTGTGCTTTTACTGAATTGGATTGAATTTATGTAATCTTATATTAAATTTCCTCCAAATCATTTGGTGAAATCAAACCTTTAATCTTATTGAAGTATCAATAAAGTATGGATGCTTTGAATCTTTTAAGAGATTCGTTCATTTTTCTAAAATATTCCAGCTTCAGTCTGTAACGTTTTGTGTATATGTTTTTTTGGGTGGTTTTATTGAATTTTCTGAATTTGAATATGAAATTGTATAATTTCTTTGAAAATTGATTTAAAATATTGCACTATTCATATTTACATGCTAAAAATATCAAAAAAACCCATGTTTTCCACTTGATTTTTTATTGAAAGAAAACATTCATGCGCCCCTGCGAAATATATTCAGGATGTGTTTTCGTGGTAAAAAATATCCTCATCAACACCTTGAATTTCAATACACGTTTCTGCCGATGAATGCAAATTTATTCCCATAAAATGCAAATACGAAGTGGCCAAAGGCAATTATGTTGGCCGTTTTACAGCCCCTCAAATGGCTGTTCTCTTGGTGTGCGTTAAATCAACTAAATGACTCTTTCAGTATTTTTAATATCCGCCCCACAAAAGCCGCACTATCGTGTGAATTTATCACACTTCTGGGGCTTTCAATGGGGAAGTTTCCACTGCGATATCCGGCATGTCCAATTGGCGGAAGAGGTGGGCGAATGTCTCTTGTACTATTAGCTAATTCGCTTGTGGCCCACGAGGAATCACAGCCAGATTTCGAGCTGACGATTGTGGACGAGACAATAGTGTGAGAGTGGTGTCGATAAAACCTCAACTACAAGATAAACGACTGAGATAGCACAAAATACGGAAAATATTGTTCATATTTGCTCGGTGGGAAACTCCTGAAAGAGAGAAAGAGGGAAAAAAACGAACGTGGAAAAAGCGTATTACAGAAAAGTGGGGCAATCAAAGTGCTAATATTTCAGCGCGTTATGCAGAGTAGAAGAGAGAAGTTGCGAAAGTGGGTGGGAAAAAACAACGAAATATCCCGTGAACGATGAAAAATGATACACTGCCACTGACGTCATATCAATCGTGTTGAAAATTTAATCAACTCTGAGGTAATTTTTCACTCTTTCGCCAATTGTGTGAATCCTTATGTAATGCCACGGAGATTAGGAATTTCCATTGAATTCTCAATTGATAAAATCCGGGGGATTTTTAGTTTTGCATGGAAACTTCTCATCGGAATTGGTTTTATTGCGAATGTGATTTAATTCTTTTGCTGGGAAAGAGAGCTTTTCGCTCGATAGTGCGCTGCAAAATTGTTGAAAATCTCATTTATTTTATCGCATTGGAATTCTCCTGAAAGTTGAGCGTTTGCAGGAAATTCTCACGCTTGGCCAGCGTTATAAATAGGAGGGTTATTTTGTCAATTCCTAAATCACCTCTTGGCGGCATTAAACTCTCAAAATACTTTGGCATCAGCTATAAATAAACACTTCATGGCGCACAAAGTTGAGGAAGAAAAAAAATCATATTGGACTTTTAAATCAAACTCAAAATGACTTTTCACCACACAGTCATAAATCCCATTAATTTAGTTACTGAAAGATTCCTTGAGACGCTCACGATTTGTTTGCTATTTGTTTTGAGGGCTTTTGGGCGGGAAACCGAGCAAGACATTTTCACCTATAAATCAATTACTTCTACACCAACATCTTCGCGTGACTCCTAGGCTGGGTAATTAAGACGGACACCTGAGGAAGTTGTGACGTCATTGTCGCAAAAGTAACGGAGAAGAATCTCAGCGATGCTCTATTGATTGTGTGATTACGATGAATATCCAGAAATTGAGGATGTTTGTCAATTTGGCGAGGCAAAACCGCCCAAACCTCGAATTCTCTCTGATTCATTTTCGATTGGCAGGAAAATTGATTTCACTCATCCCCACCCTAGAAAATCAGGAAGATCCTGGGAAGAATGGCGGCTTTTGGGGCTGAAGAAGTGAAAAATTCCCAGTAACTTGTTTTGCATTCTAATTAGCGCTTCAACGGGTTGTAATTCCACTAAATGCTTTGTTGACGCCTCGAAAGTTTCTGCTCGACAAAGTATCGATTTCCGCAGCTTGCAGTCATCATTGCGGACCAATGCATTTATTCATGGACTCTGGCGCTGCTGGTGTTCCGTGTCCCGAGTGGTGGGAGGGCGGTTTTTCGGGTGTTGCAGTGCCATTCCTCTGGGATGCGACACAGAGCAGGTCATTCAAGTGTTGCTCGGCTGGAAAATGTCACTGCAATTCCATCAAATTTTCAACTTAGTGCCTCACATGTCGAACTGCTGAAGTTTTATTTGCCACAATTGCCAGAAATAACCCTGAAAAAGAGGGAAGATCTTGTCAAATTAGTGAGAGAAAAAGAACAGTATACCTATGTATGCTATATAGCAGAGCTTCGATGATGTCTCTAAGTAATTTTAATAATAAATAGCTACTGAAAGCTTCTTTCTAACTTTTTAACGAACTGCGCTGGGTGTCTTGACAAAAGTTAAACAGGAATCATTAAAAATTCTATCTTCAAACTGAGTCTTCAACTCGTGTGGATTATACAGTTTAAGCCATAAATAAGGAATGTGAGCTTTAAATAAAGTCCATTTATTTGTCAAATGAACACAACATATAAAATAAATACAAACGTTCAAATATTACGTGATCAATATTTAGTCAATACACAATCTCTATGACTCACCCGCTGATGAAGTCAATTCCAACAGAGTTGAATTAACATTCTGCGTGTTATTATCAACATACTGGGAAGTTGCATATGGTGTAAAATGCCACGCTAAAACACACAACTTTCCATACATGAAATATTGATTAGCAATTGAAAAACCCAGTCCAGTGAGAATTTCCCCACCTCATTCCTCATCCAGGAATATCAATTGTGGATCCGCACGTAGAAAATGCGACTCTCTGGCTTTGAATATTTCACGTGATTTCCCGAAGCACGCGGAGAAGCTCTTGCAGGTGCGGAGCTTTTGCCGCCCTCATCAGCGCGGTGAAAAATAAAACATTGGCACGCAACTCTGTGTCGATTTCACCCCTCGTCGAAAGCTTTTTTGCGCCTCTGGATGTGTATATTTAATTGTATGTGAAGCCTGACGGGCTCTAAAAAGGAGTATTTCAGGGCAAATATTTGGCTTTTATTGAGCTTGTATCTCTGGAATAACTCCGGTGAGCCTTGCGAGTGGAATATATTTGCTCAAGGTAAACTTTCTTGTATCGATTCAACCATGCAATGTTCATGGATGCATCGCAAATCAACCGTCAGAAGTGGTTGTAAATCACACCTGGACAATGGCCATTTCCTGTGCAGGTTTCTTCGCCTGAGATTGTTCTGTGTGTGTGTGTGTGTGTGTGTGTGTGTGTGTGTGTTGGTCGAAAAAGGTCACGAACACCGTGTCTAACAATTAATAAAAGCCGCCCCGAAAAAGAGGGAATCATGGAAATGGAAAACCGCTGGGTTGCCGCCACAGTTTTCCGGATAGTTGGCTTTTGCAAAAGCCAAACTGTGGCGGTTTGATTGCTTTCAGAAGTATGATGATGATGATGGAAATCGATTTCCAAGCCCGAGTGAACGTGGTGAGAATTCTGCAATAAGAGTGCGCGCACGGTGTTGAGCGTCAGAAAAGGGACTGAGAAAGGCTAATCAAAACGGTTCAGAAGAAAGGTCACAGCCTCTTGGCGGGCGCTTCGAGTCTGGCCCGTAAAATGTCCATTGTGCTGTGTAATGTGGCCTCATCGACCGGGGGAAGCAATGATAACAACAACAATGCCGATAACACAAGCGACGACTCAAATCCTGTCACAATTTACAGGTGATAACACTCAACGGCCCATCACCACGTGGCGAATTGCTAATTGATTCAGACGCGCGCGCCTCCCCTGCGTGCACCCCCAAGCGCAACCCACCCTCGCATGCCGCAAATTCCCAACAGAGTTGCAGCACAAGATGCAGGATGTGTGATTGGGAAGTTTGGGGTGGGGATTAAGTGGATTAAAGCAGAGGAATTGGGGTTGTTTAGACTCTGTGTTTCAGTCTGCAATGCAAGTTGTAATTGAAAATCAACAATATGTGCATAGTGAGGTAGATTGATGGGCAAGTTGTGCCATAACAAATTTACGATTAAACTCAATTTATTGGTCTTCAGAGTTATGCCAATCCCGATAGGAAAATCATCCTGTTGGGATTGTGAGAGAAGCTCATAAAATCTTCAAGATAATCTTATCAGAGAGACAATTTAAAGCTTCCTTGTTATTCTCAATTAGTTCACGGAATAGATGCATTTGTGAAAATGCAGAGACTTTTTCAATATGCAATAAAAACCACAATTCTTGATTAATTCGATTATTCTAAACATTCTATTATAAATTGACAAGACGAAAGTCACTCACGGTTTGAGATCATTAATTTTGTAATTATACAATCATTTCTTGATTTTTATTTTAATATTGCTTATTCTACAAAAATTTCAATAATATTTTTATTATCTTTTGATTATTTATTCAAGATTTAAATATAATTAAATTTTGATTATTTTCCCCGCTTACTTCCGTCAGAAGGCAGCAGCTTAAACTCTTGCTCTTAATTTTAGGTGTTCAAAACAAGCTTTTGAGGAATTTATGATTTTTAAAGCCCCCAAAATTATATATTAAAATAAATATTTCAGTGAGTGTTAGAAAAAGTATAGCTTTTACTGACAACTAATCGAAGTGGGGAATTCAGAAACGTGACAGTTTAATTGAATTCTAATTATGGTATCTCATATCTAAGTTATTGGCAACTCAACGGCGCTCAATGGTGGCAAATTGAGGCATAAAAGTCGGCAATATTCATCAATTTTACAGGTCCCCGCAGTTAAATCCCAGCCAATTGACCACGCTCCCAGTCTCCAGCTGGGCGGCTCTGCGGGGGTGGCGCAAATTTATGAATGCCCATGATTACATCTACCTTTTTTACTGCTCCCATCTCTCTGTTGCAGGTGCCGAGCGCCAATAGCGTCCCTCGATTGCATGGAAGAGTTCAGTGGTACGGGCCACCTTGATTTCGGTATTTAATTACTCTTGCTTCTTTAGCTTCCTCCTGTGAGAGTGACTCTGTGAGCGCGTGAGAAAGAGGTCCTCGATTTCTGCCCACCACATCATCTCTCTTTTCGTTCCACACACTTTCATATGTAGTTCTTCTCCTTGGTTATATCCTCATATTGTTTCATTTGACACCATTTTCGTTCCACTCCCCCTTTAGCTCTCCCACACCCAGCAAAACCTCAACTCGACGGAGGCGGTTTTCCCTTCACCGAATTATTAATCTCATTTCAATTGCATTTCCGTTTTCTCTGCACCTGCAAATTTTACAATTATTCAACAACAAATGACATTTTCTCTGTAATGAACTTTGCGCCTCTTTTCCAAAACACGGAGAACCAACTTCCGGAACGGGAAATGTTCTCCTCATTCTTCTCATTTTGAATGCTTGCTCGACATTACAGTTTCTCGATACATATTTGATATAATTGGTGAAGAGGGAAGTTTGTGATGATAAATTAGAGAAGAGCGCGTGGGTAATTGGATCTGAAACTGTGGCAAACTTCTGCAAATTCATCATCACACACATCTTCTCTGTATGTTCAGTGAATGCTCATACTCTGGAATTTTGTTTCACACCTTGTCACCCATTGAGATCGCTGTGAGCTAATGCCCTCTTTCCGTGCCAGGGCGCTCCATCAGCCTCGGCTCGAATCCGGCTCTGCCGCTGCGCCACAGCTCAAACACCACGCCCGGGCTGCGGTACAAGAACCTGGGCAAGAGCGGACTGCGGGTGTCCAATGTGGGCCTGGGTACGTGGCCGGTGTTCTCCTCGGGCGTGCCCGAGGACCAGGCGGAGGCCATCATCCGGCTGGCGGTGGAGAGCGGCATAAATCTGTTCGACATCAGCGAGGCGCACTCGGAGACGGAACTGGGCAAGATTCTGCAGAAGTGCGCGTGGAAGAGGACCAGCTTCGTGGTGTCGACCAAGATCTACTGGAGTACAAAGTCGGAGGAGCGCGGACTGTCGCGGAAGCACATCATCGAGAGCGTGAAGGCGAGCCTGCAGCGCCTTCAGCTGCAGTACATCGACATTGTGATAATCCACAAGGCTGACTCCATGTGCCCCATGGAGGAGATCGTCCGAGCCATGAACTACGTCATCTCCCAGGGATGGGCCATGTACTGGGGCACCGCGCGCTGGTCGCCCGTCGAGATCATGGAGGCCTACACCAACTGCCGCCAGTTCAACTGCATCACGCCCATCGTGGAGCAGGCGGAGTACCACATGTTCAACCGCGAGAAGGCTGAGCTCTACCTGCCCGAGATGTACAACAAGATCGGCGTAGGCCTCATGGCCTGGGGCCCGCTCTCCATGGCGTTGGGCGACACGCAGAATGGCGAGCGCATCCTCTTCTCCAAGGGCTCCTTTAAGACTAAGAGCCACAGCTACTCGTGGACAGAAGATGAGGCCAACAAGGATGTGAGTTGAACTGATTAACGTACTTAATGCTAGTTAGAGTATTCTAACAATTGTCTAGCCTAGAATCCTTAGAAAGCTGCTAGAACTGTGATATCCTTGATTTTTCAGAGTTTCGGTTGGAGCAAGGAACGGCTCGAGGAAGGACGTCGACAGGTGGACAAGATTAGAGATGTTGCTACACTGGCTGAAAAGTTAGGTAAGGACCTTGCAAAGCTCCTAGCATTTCCATCCATTTCTAACACTTTGGATCCTTTTTCGTATCTGGCTTCAGGTTGTAGTCCGACACAGTTGTCCATAGCGTGGTCTTTGAAGCACGAACCTGTGCAATGTCTGCTCTTGAGCGCAATAACGCCTGAGCAACTGCACCAGAGTCTGCAGGCCTTGCAGGTACAGAGCTAGATTCCATAGAGTCCTTTGGGTTTTGGTGATTTCGTATTCGTTTTTGCAGCTGTTGCCGCGCCTGTCGACGGCCGTGATGCTGGAATTGGAGAGACTATTGGACAATAAACCCGTTCGGCCGCCGCCAATCTCCACACTGGCACTTCGGTGACAATCAGCCTGCCCCCCGGGGCCACCCAGTTCAACTGGGCAACCCTGCGGGGCAGAGTCACCCAAGGAGGAGGACCTGAGCATAGGTGAGGAACCGAAAGAAGCGTCGAAAATCAGTTTCTGTGAAATTCAGTGACGAAAGGAGACCTTAGACAGTAGTAACAAATTGCAAATGCCACCGTCAGAGGCCACACAATCCGTTATCCAGTCCAATTCAAATATCAATTTAACACGTTCAACGCTAGGTAACACACGCGTAGTTAGTTCATCGAATATAGGTAGCAACGATAATGATAACGATACCGCACGCCAATTAGTTGATAACATTAAGTCAATTGATCTGGGCCACGACGACGCGGCCAGTCGCAAGGCTATCAAGCGCAACTCCTCGAGCCTCATCAGCTTCAAGTCGCTGGACATTAACCTGAAGAGCCTGTACGCGGGCCTGCGCGCCAGGCAGTCCTCGGGCGAGGGCTCCAGGGGTGGCGGCGGCAGCGGTAGCAGCACGGCGCCCTCGAGTGGCGGCAGCATCCGTCGCACGCCGTACTTGAAAATCGAGGCCGTGGACAAGGACGAGGCGGAGTCGCTGCTCACGTACTGCCAGAGCCCGGGCCGCACGCTGGGCCACCGCGGCAGCGTGGACAAATCACCGGGCTTCCTCAACACACACGCGGACCAATCGCAGTCTCAGTCCAGTTCGCCCTACCTCTCCATTAGCCCCCCGCACATCCGCCGCTCCTCCACATCGGACATCATCGACAAGAAGCCCGCCGGCACGGAGAGCCGCCGCCCCAGCACCAGCAGCCTGCTGCGCAAGGCCAGGGAGCGCAAGGGCAGTGAGTGTGGCGCCCGGATGGGGCGGAGTATCTCGCAGGGCGGTCTCACGCGCGGCGGCAAGCGTGGTGGACGCCGCACGAGCATAGCCTTCTAAGCGCCGGCCCCTTGGCTGTCACCTAGCCGCGCCTAGGCCACCTAGGTGACAGCTGTCAATCGAGATATCGTTTTGACTGATGTTTGCACGGCTTTCCGCTGCTGATCTCACAAAAGAAACGCAGAGCAGTGGAAAATTGTGCAACGCGCCAGATTATTGTAGGATTTGTAATTTTGCCATGCGTAGTTTAGGTGCTGTTGACTTCTTTCCTTGACTATAATCTGAAGATGAAGAAATGAAAATTGCTCTAACCCAAGGATCCAAATCCTTGACGAATCTCTCTCAAAACTCCACACCATTTGGTGGGATTTATAGACGACCCACTGACGCAGGCGGTATATTTGCAATAAATACGCGAATTTAGGAGTGGGTGGACTTTAGATGACGCAGACGCGCCCTTCGCGCACTTTATCATTCGTTGTAAACTTGTATAATGCCACATATCGCAGATTCTTGCCATCCTCTTGCATCTTGTAGGCCATATTCGCCATACTCCGTGGACATTTTCCAATTTTCCCGCTCCAGACTTTCAATTACATTTCACATCCCAATTGGGAAGATGTGAAGAGCCATTCAGTGAATCCCTCGGTGGAGAGAAAGCTCGTAGTTTGTGCACAAAAACAGCTCTTTTTTTACAAGCGCGCAAATAAAAGAACGAGTTGGGGATGGGAAATTTGCAATATTAACATTGCTTTTGCTCTCTCAATTGAACACTGAATCAATTTTTCTCTCCTTCTCCACCCCTTTTTCCGCTCCCATACCCCCGGCACATTTGTGTCCTTTTTCTTGCTTTGGTGGAATGTGAACCCAATTCCGATATGGCGAAAGAAGGAAGAAGGAAAATCCCTATTTTTTAGCATGATCATGAGCATTTCAAACCAACAAACATATGAATTTTAAATAAAGATGAATAAAAAAAAATTGTAGAAGCAACAAAAGGCACGTTTTCGCTATTTTTATACGGACTGTGATTTCATGAATTATGATGAAGAATATTTATTAAAAGAAACAAACAAATATCTTATAAAAGGACATTTAAATAAAAGATCCAAAAAAATCCCTAGAGATATTAATTTACAGCCTGAAGCAAAGAAAAAAGAGAGCGCGAATTGAATAGTTGAAATGATGCTTTTTTAATTAAAATACATCTCTTATCATATTAAAAATGCTCTTCTCGCGAGGATGTTTGCCGGAGACGCAGTTTTTTCAGTATTCTCTTTGACATCCACTTCCTGCCCATGCAAAAAAGGGAGGAAATTTACTCAATCGCCACTATTTATAGTAAAAAAGATGAAACTAACATATAATTACATTTTAAATGAATTTTTGCAAGGAAATCCACACAAGGAATAATTATTAAAAAGTATATAAAATCAACTTTAGAGCCAAGAAGGATATTAAAGTGAAGAGAAAAAGGAAACTGTGTATTATTAGCAATGCCGGAAGTGCATCTTTTAGTCCATAAATAAAGAAAAAAAAACAGAATTAATAAGAGGACAATTTGAAAATATATTTCTTTCAGAGATGAAAAAATATTTATTGCAAATAATATTTATCTACTCAAGTAATATATCATTAAACAAAATAATTTCATACTACAAAAGAAAAAGAAGAAAGTCCAAGGGAAAGTCTTTGATTGCGGAATAAACATAGATAGACTGTCACTTGGAAATTTTCATGATTATCCTTGTAAAGGAAATGGCTAAGCGATAGATGGAAAAAGGAGCGGGAGAAAGTGCAGAGGAAGAATTCTCAAGAGTAAATCTTCTATATATACATTATATATATTTACTAACTTTAGATAATAACTGATCGGTTTTGACTTTGACCTTAAAGGATATTACAAAATGCTTAGTCGACTTTACATGATGAGTGAGACGCGTTTGAGGTTCAGCTGCAATAAAGGCGACACGATGCTAAATCGTGTGTTCTGAGCAAAGAGCATATATTAAATATATATATTACTGTACATTTATATATACTACTGATGAACAACTTGTATATTCTGACAAATTTGTTGAATAGTTCTTATGTATTTGACGACAAAATTCTATATTTACACATCTTGTATAATCTTTAGAATGACTATTTTTCATCGTTGATAGTGTGTGAAAGTTTATCTTATATAGTTTTGTCTCCGTTGTTGATTCTCCCTTCTTCGATAGCAGAAAATTGTTTATTGTTACACGTTTTTTTAGATAGAAGTTTGTCAAAGCTGAGCGAAGTAGTTAAAATTTTTTTTTCAAATTCAATTGAATTCACCAGGAAATTTCTGTTGTCCTGAACTTTTATTTATATGCTATATTTTTCTATTCTTGCTGTAAATATTTCTTTCAACTAAACTTTTTAGAGCGAGAGTGACATTTTCCCAAAGTAAAAGTGAGAGAAACTTTCTTCCTGCCAAAAGCACGAAAGAGCCTTTCATACAGAAAGTATTAATAATATGAAATTGAGTGACTTTTTGGGTAGTTTTTACAGTTGATTTTCACACTTTTTCACTGTTAAACAATCTTGACATAGTTTAATCTCCTTTTATTATTAGAAGAGTGATGAAGAAATCCGTCTTGAATTTTATCAGAAATTGCATTGGTGGACAGAGAAAAGACACAATCAATTAAACGAAGACATTTTTCTCCAATTATTTTCAGACATAGCTCTGTAATCGTCAACTTTCAAGTCACATCCATCTTCATTGGAGAAAGTCTTGATGAGCGCGTTTGTCCCTTTTTCTCACTTATTCTCTCATCAGCGACAAACTCACGCAATTGCGAAACAATACGAGAGAAGCAAAAGAAGAGAATTATATGTAAAATTAAGTCGAATCATTGATAAAATTTTTGCTAAAATAAAATTGAGACATTAAATTCACACCATGCTCTTATTAATAAAAGAAAAAAAATTGCTACATCAATGCGAGGGACAGCAAGGGAAATCTAGAAACAATAATTAAAGAAAAAAATTTGAATATTTAAAGAGAATTAAATTATAAAGTAATAAGAAGCCAAGCTTCGCGAGAATTTTTATGACAAGAAGAAGAAGAAAAAAATGAACAATGATTAAACTTAAGAAAATTGTGAGGAGAGTTGAATTAAATATACATTTACATCTTTGATCATGAATCGATTTCAAATCTTGTACATTAGAAATATAAACGAGAATTATATAATTAACAAAAAGAAGGAAAAAAATGAACAATGAGAATTCTTACTACTCAAAGTGAAAATTGTACTGCGAAATATATTGATATATAAAATGAATTATTTAGTTTTCATGCGAAGCGTTTAATCAAACAAGATAAAAGAATCATTATACATAAAGAAACATATTTACTCAAATATATAAGGGGCATATATTACTCACAACTTAATTATTGGTGGCAATGGAAGTGAGAAAACAAGTATTTAAGATGGCAAACATTATTATACGATAACATACGATTTGACATAAAGCAAATACTACGAAACAATTTGAAAGATGCATATAAATTTCTTTCTTTATAATAGAGAAAAAAAAGAGTCATTCTTAGTGCAGACATTTATTGAATATATTGAGATTAAAGAGAAAAAAAAAACTTAAATACAAGATCTAAAAAAACGTGAATAAAGAGAAAATCTTACATTAAAAAGATGAGAATGTCACAATTTTATTCCAATAATAATTGCAATAAAAATCTCAATCACAATTTACGTCTTTTCTTTGCAATTTTCCTTTATATTTTCAGTGTTTTTCTTTCTTTAAAAGGTGTAATAATTGAAGAACAGAAAATCTTCTCTTAAGTTAAGATGCTTCCGAAGTCGTTTGCATTGAAATTTGAAAATGTCTCCACAGAAAGTTCTCCTTTTTCGGAGACTTCTGATGAAGTTGAGCGTGTGTGAGTGTGTTTGGCGAAGAGTGAAATGTCATCGGTATACGTGTAATCTTTTCATTCCTCGCTGGAAAAAAGGTGAAAATCGCGAAAAGTACAGCGTCAGAAGTGTCCCAGAATCGTGAAATTCCATCTTCAGCTGGTGCTGCTGCCCTTTTTGCTGCTAAACTGTCCAGAGATGACGCGCGAGCGATAGAAGTCGTACAAGTTGGGCGACATAACCTCAAAGGGAGATATTTTTATAACGCGAGAGAGGAAAAAGAGCTGCGAAAATGCGTCTTTTCGCAGTTGTTTGGCTATTAATAGTGGCTGTTTGCCAGGTCAGAGCCTCCACCAGTCATTCCATCACGACATTCATCAACGCCAAGTGGAATGTCACGCCGTTCGCTCTGGAAGTGTCTGAATACCTGGCGGACGAGAATGCCAACCTGTTCTGGGACTTTGTGGACGCTGTGAACGAGCTGGACATGGAGGCAACGCAATCAGGTAACTGATGACCAGCTTGAGTGTGTTTTTGGGTGGATTTATTAACTGTGCTTGCTTTGCAGACGACTCCAAGAGCTACAAACAGAGCCTGAAGGTGGCGGAGAAGCTCCTGAGCGCTCCTCAAGTGAGTCTCCTGAAGCTCTCCCTGTCCCTGCACAGTCTCTCACCTCGTGTGGAAGCGCACCAGCAAATAGCCCAGGAAGTGCTCGAGGACAGCGACTGCAAAGCCTCGACTTTTGCAGTGATTGGCGGAAAGATCGCATGCTCAATTGCAGAGCTGACGAAACTGATGAAATCTCCCCAATCTTCATCGCTGGAGATCTTCCAATTCGACCACATCTATCCTGGATCTGAGACCACGGAGAACACAGTCATTCTTTATGGGCTGATTGGCACGCGGGAGTTGAAGAAGTTCCACGATCTCTTGCGCGATCGCGCAATTGCCGGAGATGTTCAGTATGTTCTCAGGCACTATGTCAAGGGTAGGGCAAAGAAGAAGGTGCGTCTATCTGGCTACGGAGTGGAGCTGCATCTCAAGTCCACGGAGTACAAAAGTCAGGACGATTCGCCGCGTGCGCCTGGCGAGAATGTGGCTGAACAAGTGGACACGGGAGAGACTGAAGTAAATGGATTTGACTTTCAGATACTAAAATCGCGCTATCCGGAACTGTCGCAATCGCTGGAGTCCTTCAGGTTGCGATTGCTGGAGAAGAGTCACGAGATTGCGCCACTGAAGGCGTGGGAATTCCAGGAATTGGGACTCCAGGCAGCGCATCAGATCGCCTCGACGCAGAGCGACGAAGCGCTGCACATAATTCAGTACACGGCGCAGAACTTTCCCGTCCAGGCCAAGTCGCTGATCCACACGACAGTCGACGAGAGCTTCAAGAAGGAGATGAAGCACAACATTGACGTCCTGGGCAGGAATCTGAACCTACAGCCGCCGGACGCGGCTCTGTTCATCAACGGGCTGTTCTTCGACGCCGAGACCATCGACATGGAGAACCTCCTGGAGACGCTGAAGAGTGAGATGCGCTCGCTGGACGGCCTGCACTTGGTGGGCGTGAGAGGAGCGGCTGCGAAGTCCCTGATTGCGCTGGATCTGCAATCGTCGGCCAAGGAGTTCGCCATTGACTTCAGGGACTCATCAATTGTGTGGATCAACGATATTGAGCACGATTCGTCGTACAGAAGATGGTCTTCGAGCGTGATGGAGCTGTTGAGGCCAACGTTTCCGGGAATGCTGAGGAATATTAGGAAAAATCTGTTCAATCTCGTGCTGATTGTCGATCCCGTGACGTCGGCTGCGCGTGGAATTCTCAAGCTAGCCGAGAGCTTTGTGCAACACTCCGCGCCTGTGCGTCTGGGCGTTGTTCTGGACTTCCAGAAGGCTGAGGGAGCAAAGGAAGAGGTATACAATGCGATCCTGCGCGCTTTCAACTATGTCACGCAGAAGAAGAGTGCAAAGGAAGCACTCAGCTTCCTCAGCGAACTCTATTCAGCCATCAATGCGGAGCGGGATGTGACTGTGGAGGACATTCAGATGCAGCTGAAACGAGGGAATTCGGGATTGACGCCGGAGCAGATCAAGGACATCATCGACGAGGATTCTGACTATGATTACGGACGGCAGCTGTCGATGGAGTTCGTGCAGAGATTGGGCAGCACTGCATCGCCCAGTGCCATCATGAATGGCGTTCCTCTGCCCAGCGCCAGCCTGACTGTGGATGACTTCGAGGAGCTCGTGCTGACGGAGATCATGTCGCAGACGCCGACGCTGCAGAAGGCGGTTTACAAGGGCGAACTCACGGACAGCGATGACATTGTCGACTACTTGATGGGATTGCCGCACGTGATGCCGCGTCTAAACGCGAAGATTCTCTCCACCGACGACGTGCAGTTCCTGGACGTCAGCGGGAAACCACACAAGGATCTCGAGAACATCAAAGCCATGGCGAAATTGTCAAATAGTGACATGACGGCGACTCTGCTGGAGAATGTGAAGTACTTTGCGCCGAAGAACTCCTTCACCAAACTCCAGGACAATCAAGTGCACTTCGTCACACTTATGGTTGTGGCGGATCTCATGACTGACGATGGTCTGCAGCTCTTCCGCAATGCTGTGGAGTTTGTGAAGAACACCAAGAGTGTCAGGTTGACTTTTGTGCCCAACACTGAAGGATCCGCGAAGCCAGCGAGAGAGAATCTTAACAATCTCGTGTGGGCAGCGAGTCACACTCTCTCCGCCACGGATGGCCTGAACTTTGTCAGCAATCTGATCGAGGAATTCAATGGGAAGAAGGCAGATATTCCGGTGAGTTTGGTTTGCGTGTGGAATTTTCCTAGCAGATGTTTTACTGTGATTTCTCTATTTCAGAAATCTCTGCATGATCTTCTGTCCTCGACGACTCTCCACATGAAGATGCTGAGAGTCTATTGTCAGCGCGTGCTGAAGATGAGGAAGTCTGACAGTGGCGTGATCATCAATGGAAGGATTCTGGCGCCGCTGGCAAGCAAGGAAATCTTCACGGTGGAAGATTTTGGTCTCCTCGAGCGCTTCAGTCAGTTGCAGTACGGCGAGAAGATTAGGAAGACGCTGAAAGACACTCTGCCCGATGACACTGTGCTGACCAGTGACATGATCGTGAGACTTGTGTCAATTCTCGTGCCTCGGACACACACCAAGAGTCGCTATGTGATGCCGGCGGAGCTGAAGGATGATCACACGGTGGTGAATTTGGAGCCAAAAGTGGCCAAAGGACCCTTTTTCGAGGTCGTGGGTGTGCTTGATCCCGCTTCCAAGGGGGCGCAGAAGCTGGCGCCCATTCTGATCCTCCTCCGGACGGTGCTGAATTGCCATATGAAGGTTTATCTGTGTGCCGTGGACAAGCACAGCGACATGCCGGTGAAGAACTTCTACAGATACGTTGTGGAGCCGGAGATTCAGTTCAGTGCCGATGGGAAATCCACCAGAGGACCAATTGCCAAGTTCACAGGGTTGCCGGTGAATTCTCTGCTGACGCAGAACTTGCAAGTGCCGGAGAATTGGCTGGTGGAAGTGGTGAATTCCGTCTATGATCTGGACAACATCAAGCTGGCGGACATCAATGGACCTGTGCACAGTGAATATGAGCTCGAGTATCTTCTGCTCGAGGGACATTGCTTCGATTCGATGACTGGTGCACCGCCGCGCGGATTGCAATTCACGCTGGGCACGAACAGGCAGCCGATCATCGTGGACACGATCGTGATGGCGAATCTGGGCTACTTCCAGCTCAAGGCCACGCCCGGCGCTTGGAATCTGAGGCTCAGGCACGGCAAGAGCGCCGATATCTACGACGTCACGAGCGCCGACGGGCCGAACACTGTTCACGGCGGTGAGAGCACGCGCGTGATCATCAGCTCGCTGAAGTCGCACGTGCTGAAGGTGAAGGTGACGAAGAAGCCCGACAAGCAGTCGGCGGATCTGCTGGGTGACGATGGAGAGGCTCAGGCGGGCATTTGGGACTCAATCACGAGTTCCTTTGGCGGCGGTTCGGATGCCCAAGATTCTGAAGTTATCAATGTCTTCTCAGTGGCTTCAGGACATCTCTACGAGCGTCTTCTGAGGATCATGATGGTGTCGACGATTAAGCACACAAAGGTGGGCAGTTTGAAGGGTTTTTAAAGTATGAAAAAGATTTTATTCTTGGCTTCTTTCCAGTCTCCGGTGAAGTTCTGGTTCCTGAAGAATTACCTTTCGCCGCAATTCATTGACTCTCTGCCGCACATGGCGAAGGAGTACAACGTTCAGTATGAATTGGTGCAGTACAAGTGGCCGCGATGGCTTCACCAGCAGACTGAGAAGCAGAGAATCATTTGGGGATACAAGATCCTCTTCCTTGACGTCCTGTTTCCGCTGGATGTCAAGAAGATCATCTTCGTGGACGCCGATGCGGTGAGTGAGGAAATCTGGAGACTCTTTTTGAGTCACGCTAACGTCTCTTGATTCGCACAGATCGTCCGGGCGGACATTAAGGAACTGCACACGATGGATCTCGGCGGCGCGCCGTATGCCTACACTCCGTTCTGTGACTCGCGCAAGGAGATGGAGGGCTTCAGGTTCTGGAAACAGGGCTACTGGCGCAATCACCTGCAGGGCAGGCGTTATCACATCTCGGCGCTGTACGTGGTGGATCTCAAGCGCTTCCGCAAGATTGCGGCCGGCGATCGGCTGCGCGGACAGTATCAGGCGCTGAGCCAGGATCCCAACAGTCTGTCCAATCTGGATCAGGATCTGCCGAACAACATGATCCACCAGGTGGCCATCAAGAGTCTGCCGCAGGAGTGGCTGTGGTGCGAGACGTGGTGCAGCGACGACGGCCTGCGCACGGCCAAAGTAATTGATCTCTGCAACAATCCGCAGACCAAGGAGGCGAAGCTCACGGCGGCGCAGCGGATTGTGGGCGAGTGGGTGAAGTATGACGTGGAGATCAAGAATGTGCTGAACAGGGCGGATGCCGAGCTCCACGGTGAAATCCTGGACAAGGCGCCGCCACAGGGCGAAGAGCAGCAGGCAGGAGAGAAGGACGAACTGTAGAAGTGACCAGCATTCCTGAACACCGCGTAATTCCGATTCTGCTGTGCTATTCGAGAGAAGCGCCTCTGACTTTAGAACAAATTGACGTGAGAATAAACAGGATTTGGCAAAGGTGAAAGAAAAAGTCTCTTTATCAGGAAAACACAAGGGAAAATCAATAGCAACGGGGAGATAATGTAGTGAGAAGTATTTTACAGGGGTTTTCCAGCTCAGCGGGAGTTTTATGAAATTATCCCGACAATCTCAATAATCATAACGAGAGAAAGATCCTTTCAGAGACATTTTGAACGGCCCTTTTTCCCCCTTGAATGGAGTGGATTTTTATTAATGAACGTCTGCACTGCCATCTGTGCACGACTGGCGTGCGCAGCATGATTTGTTTACGTCTGCCGTCTCTGTCTGGCTCATTCATGCGCAGCAGCGCGCCGCTCGGCAGCGAGTCTTGTCCGGGAAAGAGATAAGAGAAGTGGCCTCAGTTGGTCGAGAACTGTGGACGGGTGATGACGTGCGCGTGAACGCTGACGGTTCTTTTTTTCTCTGTACACACATTTCTTTTTTTCACACCACCTTTCGGCTCAGGAGGAACTTGCGTGAAGGCGATTCCCGAGCAGAGAACGAGAGGGGTCGATAAGTGCCGCAGCTGTGTGTGTTCTGCGTGTGAGTGGGTGGCAGAGAGCGAGCGAGAGAGAGAGAGAGACTTTCCTCAATGGGCCACGATATCAGGGGGTAGCTGAGTATCAATCGTTGTGTGCCAAGTGCCTTGTGACTGAGGGGATTCGGACTCGCGGAAGACTCTTTATGCCGACAGAATGGCAGCGATAGTGTTCATCTCACGGGCAGCGCTCTGGACGTCGTCCTGGATTCTCCTCCTCTGCCTGGCGCTGCCGGCGCGCGCCGCGCCGTCTCTCAACACGGGCGTCTGTGCCGCCGTGACGCACTTCTTCGAGGCCAAGGGGCTCCGGATAAACCCCAACGAGATCCCCAAGGAGCCAATCAAAGGTACGTTGCGCTAATGTGCGAAAGAGTGCCTTTTTTGTGATGGTGTCACCGCAGAAAAAGGGGTGCTCAGGGTGTCGCTGAGGGTGAAAGAGGACAGAAAGACAAACCATTGGCAATATGCGATGGTGAAAAAGCTGACAGGCGGCTTTGTGTTTGTTCCGCACATGAAAAAGGGGGTGAACAAGTAGTGAGAACGGGGCGCAATAAAGCTGTGATTGCGTTTATTGTGAAATTCTTCCTCGGCGCAGCAAAAGGGAAGAAATCAAGAGGTAAAAAACTTGCGGTTGAAAGAGAATTTCAAGAAATCTCGAATGATCTTACGGAACAAGGATCGAAAACTATGTTTGCAGATCTAAAAATGAGTAAAAAAGCCATCATTGAGGAAAGATTGTCTTAGAAATAACGGTATGTCAATGTTAGAATCAAGCTTTCTTCGCTTGATGCGCCCATAACTTCAAGAAATGTATTTTACAGCGAAATAACATTCAATTATAAGGGATGTAAAGGGAATTGCAAGCAAAAACCAATCTTCCATCAACTCAATCTTCCAATGAAGGATATTTTCCAACGATTTTCCTTGGCCGCGAGTCTCGGCGAAGTGCGCCGAAAGACTAATTGGCGGCCCCTCGGCGCTGTGGCAACAAACGTACAAAAAGTGAGGACTCTACCCTCAAAATGCTGCCAAGCGGCAAGAGTTTCTCAACCCTCGTGCACATATTGATTGTTTGCAGGGATTGCAAAATGGCTGTGGGAGGATGTTTTGGCCCCCGGCGTGAGAGCCCTAGGATGATGTGATGAGTCTCCGGGAATTAAGTTGGCTGACGCATTTCCCATCTTTTCCCCATTAGACCACACTTATTGCGTCCTCTTCGTGTGTGTCCCTTGAATGGTTCAATATTGCGCAATAACTTACCTGACGGAATCCGAGGTGATTTCCATGAGAATCGCTCTCCCGGCGAAGGAATTTCCTGGCGATGGTGTTCGTGCCTCGAGAGCTCTCTGTGTGAGAATGGGATCGAAGAATGGGCGAGATGACTAATGGACCATACCGTGGCAGCGTGGAGATAAATTAGGACGAGCGAGCGAGCGAGAGAGGCTGCAAGACAATGTATATGAAGCGATTCTGGAATGCAGGAGAGCCACGATCACATGGCAGCAGTCCCACGGTCGTCAGACACTCCAGAGGATGGCAATTAGCCGGGAAATTTCAATGGGAAATCGCGCATTCGGAGGCATTTCTCTTTGGCGACCGTGCGAAAACGCACAGGTCCGCCAAATTCGGCCGCTCAGGCCGAAGCCCTTTTATGGGGAAGTTGATTCGGTGGGACTTCTTCTGCAAATTATGCCCTTCACTTGCGCATTTTTCTTTTTCTCTTAAAGAAGAAATCTACGGATTTTCTTCAGAAACCTGGAAACGATGGAAATGATTTTGATCTTAGGCATAATATGGTTGTGAAGAGCTTCTAAATCGGGATTTTTATATCTTGAAATCTTGATATTTGCATCGCAAAGGTGTTTAAAATAGCAAATTCCGGATTTTAAACATCCAATTTACAGGCGAAATCTTACATTTAGTTCTGGATTGGGCAATAAATGGCCATTTTTCATTGATTCAAATTTATTAATGAATTTACGATGGTATTAATTGTCAACAGAACTTCCACATAAAACACCCTAATTTCATGCTCGTCACCTCCATTTATGGCACCATTTATAGCGTCGTATTTCCCACGAAGAGATGTTTATTGCCACAAATTATTGGCCCGCGCATTCCGGGCATTGTAAAGTCAGTGGAATCCACCTCGCCTAGGCGTGACGCATGGCGCGTCGCGAGGGCGTCTTGGGGTGGTTGGGCAGAGCTGGACCACTTGGTGAGGAGGCGAGCGGGATAGAATAATAATAATAAAAGAAATTGTGTGTTGTCCTCAGCGCGCGCTGTGTTCATTTTGGACGGCGAAGAGAGGAATATGCACGACTGTAAAAAATGAGATCAAAGATATCAAAATCAAGTAATTTATATAATATGGCCTTATGTATCGGCGCACAGCGGTTCCTTTTTATTTACAAAAGGAAAGGTACGACGTCTGGAATGCGACTCAGCCTCTCTTTTCTCTCGGCCATCGTTTTGTCCGCTCTGCTGGGCATTACCTGGGCCCATTGGAATCCTCTCCACACATTTGTGTGCCATATAGACGCGCCGGTGAGGCGGTGGGCGAGAGGAGGCGATGCGATGTGGAAGATGGGAGAGAAGAAGAAGGCATCGGCAAGAACCCAGGCGCTCCAGCCTTCGGAGTTCTCGGGCGCGATTGATACTTTCTCACACGTTTCTTGTGCATCTCTGGAAGAAGGGAACACAATGAAGGAAATGATAAACACACATGGATGCACGAGAGTGCGCAAAAGAGGGCCACCAACTCGATATATATGTGTGAAAGACGCAGTGCTGCTGAATACAATGCTGAAGACATTCCCCCGATGAATATGAAGGATAGCGCCATTGACTGCCGGACAAAGGCCATTTCTGCATTTTTTTTTCTCCCTCAGCGACAAGTTCCTCGGCCAATTGTTGCCGAAGGAATCACTCGATCGTGCCCAATTCTCAGAAACACCACGCCGAACGCCTGAAGTGGAGCCTCTCTTGCTGGATTTTTATGAGTCATTTGGCAAATCATTAGGTCTATACCGTTTCTCAACACCGACAACTTCTTGCACAGCTCGCATTATCGGGACATTATGCTTCGCACGCCGCTTCCTATAAGTTCTAGATATGCAACACAGAATATTCAACAGTTTAGAGAGCTCTTGCAGCATTTCTTAGACTTGGTCTAGATTCTAGAAAGAACAAATTAGAATTGTAATTTGATCACCAAATTTGTATCAATACTAGAAAGCATTTCGTGACCAAATTTGAATCTCAAACTTCTCTGTCAAACAGTCTTCGAGATATACAAAGACAGGAAAACCAAATTTGAGGAGCAAAATGCGCTTTAAAAGCGTGGAAATTGTATCTAAAATCTTTACGAATTGGCCAAGTTGGCCAGATCCTTCGAAAGGAATTTATTTCTAGTGCTTTCTAGTGTTAAACTAATCGTATAACCTAGAAAATGTTTTCAAGATGAACGTTTGAAGCCTGAATCCAAATATTCTGACTACTGACCATAATATCTCCTCCTTGGCTTCCCTCTGAGTTCAATTTAGTAGATTTGTAATTGTATTTCATATCCCATCAAATCTCCTGCTCTTGCGTTTCCCTTTTTTCTCCTTCCTGTCATGGGAACAGAAGCAGGAGATCGCGCTGCATGTGAATGGCTAAGGCAGGGTGTTTAAGGATCATCTCGAGGAGGTCCATTGAAGAGGAAAATCCCACAGTGAAAGCCCTAATAAAGAATCAAATGAGTGACAAATTGCATTGAATTTCATGCGGAAATTGAGTGGCAAGGAGTCGATTGACGCCCTTCTGGATGTATGTGAAAGAGCCTCTTGAATAATTCAGGCCCTCGACGCCTTGTGTTTTGGCCCGAGAAAATGTGGGCATTTAAAGTGTTTGCGGCGGCACATGGCGGGCAATGAAAGACACACACAGAGCGGAATTAAGGCAGAGTTCTCTCTCTGAGCCTTCCTGTTTCCTTCTCGCTGCGCCTTTGTGTGCAAGAGAAGCACCCCTCGAAAATATGTTTTAACTGTTAACACAAAATTGAGCCTCTTGGCGCAATTTTTTGCGCCTCTGCGTGGAAGGAGAAGAAGAAGAGAGTCTCACTTCTCCACTTACCGGAATGTGCTTTGCGAAGATCGCTCTCAATTTCTTTCCAGTCGACAAGTCATGTGTCTGAAAATAATTGCTGGCGAACAAGTGAAAATAAATAAATCTCTCTTGGCTTCTTGAAAATAAATATTATTTTCGCAAAAATAGCACACACAATTTTCTGCAGCCTAAGATAAAACTCTCATCATACCGCAGAACAGTTTGGCCGTACAGTTTGCCAATTGCCGCAATCATCAGAGTTGCATCGCCAGATCGAAGATCGTCTCTCTTCATTCATCCACGCGGGTTTGGAGTGAAGATACCTGCGCCCATTCACGATATTCCTCCACTTCGCTGAGGCCGTAATAAAAGAGGCATTTTATAATTTTTTATTGACAATCATCTGGGGAATCTTGCTGGGCGCTCGCGATAAGATCGTCTCCATTTCAATCTGAGACATTGATCAAAAATTCAGCGGCCAACAGAATTCCTGCGCCTATCATCATCCCAATCTACCCTCGGCCGGGCCGCCGTCATCAGCTCGGCGCGCGGCCCCAAATGCCCATTGCAATTTGAATTCAACACGCTTTTATTTATTGTTTCACTCGCCTCTTCGTCTTTAATCGCTCCATTCCCTCTGTCTCTCTCTCGCTCTCCCTCTCTGACCATTTAGCTTTTTATTATTGTGCACACGTTTTCGCTTGGTACACAAGCGCCAAAGGCTGGCGAGTCTGTGTGCGCGCCCACAAGAAGCGATCCGCGGATTTGATCACATTCCGCAATTTTTGCCCATCGACCCAACATGGCCAGCATTTGCCGCAATTTACAGTGCAGATTTTCGATGTGGAAGCGTGTGAAAATGCTCTCGGGAGAGACACATCTTCGGACATTCCTTGCGGTCTTTGGCCAGTGCGGTTTTGGAACTGGAACAGAACTCTCTGGCAGTTCCCCGAATTCAAATTATATGAGCACACATTGCAGAAAATCCATCACAGTCCACATTGCGCTCCTCTTCTGGGTGGAATTTGCCAATATAGAGTCAATTGGGGATGTTTTCGAGCCCTTTAACTGTATCGTGTGGGAAACATTGTTGTGCTGGCGGTGAGTATAAAATTTGAAATGCAAAACATCATTTTGTGCGTCTTTGAGGTGTTAATTGATTATCTCGTGTGACGATGAGACTTCCAAAGACTCTCTCTCACTATGTAGAAATTAAATTACCATAAAGATGTGCTTTGCGCGCAGGATTTTTCAGCGAAAAAAACATGAGAGCTTTCTCTGTGTGATTTACAGTGCTTTGAGAATTATTATTGTTATCTCTTTCGATTGTTAATGGATGGTTTGCAGCATGATTTTTGGGGGCCTTTTATGGGATCATTTCCACAGGGAGATTTTTCCCAGAGCAGCTGAACGATGTCATAGAGATTAATTCGTCTTAAGAGGCCATCATTATGGGGCCCTAATTTACTTTCACAAATTTTTACGAGAGTGATCGTTGGATAATTTCGGTGAGTCTCTCGCTGTGCTTGGGTGTATATAAAGGAATGGGTTTTCATGGTGTATCTCGGGCGAAGATGAGATGGAGAGAGAAAAAAATATACACATTAAATAGTTTGATCAGTCTGTGGGCACAATTTCTCGTTTTTTCCCCGTCTTCCCAGTAATCAATACATAAAATACCTTGGACTTTATCAATATTTATACAGTGTACCATGAGAATTCTCTTTCTATGTACACAAATGCACGCATACCGCACTGGGGCTTCTTCCTCGTCGCGGTGTTGGTTGGGGAAGCACACAGGCAAAGGTGGCCCCAGCGGAGGAAGAAGTTACGTGAGGGGCGAGGGGAGGTTCAATAATGAAAAACACGATTAACGAAGAATTCTCCCATTTCACACATCTTTCATCGTTCATGCCATTAACTCTTGAGATGAGAGAATAAAGAACAGCACACACCATTCATTCACTGAATGATACTTGAGGTGAAATGGTCAGGCATTCTAGATAAACGATGCGGATGGCATAATGGGATGACGACCATGGAGAATTCTCCGTCTATTTTTATGTTTATAATGTAAAGGAGCATGAAAAGAGGCATACAGAGAAGTCCACAAGACTACCCAATATCTCATATTGTATGTACAATGTTTGGTAGAATTATTCCCATGAGAGATCTCACTCTGTCTGTCCACTGATGGCGATGGAGAGAAAAGAATGCGCCAATATACTCAAATGATCACATCTTGCGAGAGGCGAAAGCACTTCTCTCTCTCCCAGGGAAAAGACCACAAGAAATTGTTTAAACAAATCGGGAGCCATCAATTTGAATAAATGTTTGTAATAACTATTTATGTACGTGGTACACACCATTGAAGTCTATTTAGGTGCTTTGCATCTTTCATTACACTGCCTTGGAAATGGAGAGGAGATATTCTTCTGCTCGTCGTGGATTTATGTACAAAACATCTCCTCTCTCTTGTCTTTGGGTGAGGAATTCACTTGCCCAGGGGTGGGCAATTTCTGCAAATCATCGCGAAATTGGATCTCATATCGCACAGTGGATGATTAGTGGCAATGAAGTTGAACGGAAGTGAGGCTGAGGGAAGTAAATCACACTGTGCAGTGCCAGAGGAATCCACTCACAGCTGGATAACGCACAGAAAGGTGGTAGTTGTCGCCCCCTGAGAACAGTGAGATGAGAGTCAGTGGCAGAGCAATTTGATCTACCTCAGTCGGAGACTCATTATTGCTGAGTTCGTCTCATATTCATTCTCACCAGCAGAGAAATGAGCTCCAATATGCCACTAATATGTATATTAAGTTATAAATTATCGTGTAGAGCTACGGCCAGAGAAAATGGGGCTTTATCTAATTGTTGTGCTGTGGTGAGATAAAAAAAAATATATATAAAGATGAAGAAGCGCAGAGACTGGAATTCAATAATTAAATGAGAATGATTTTTCAGACCGCATTGAAACGGTGTGTAATTTATTTTGGAAATGAAATGGATTTATCAGTTTTCTCTCTTAAAGCAAACCTTTGAGCATTCCTTCCATCTTTTCTGCCCTCATTGAGAATGGGTTTTTCGGGCGAAGGGTCTCGCCATGCCTTTCAGTGCACAATGAGCCCTCTTATTTGTCAAGTAATCCGGATAAAATCACATCCTTGAGGCGGTAACAGGGCATAAAGTACTTTACAATTATTAGACATTTTCTTGGGATTCTCTCTTCGCCCTCCTGCACTTGTCTCATGGCACTTGGCATTGTCAAGTGGAGGTTCCACTTTGGAAGCACGCAAGGGGGAGATATCGTCGTCAGGAGTACTAGAAAGGAATCTTACCAGACTTCATAGATCAAGAAGTCGCAAAAACATCAATTTCCTACGTTAGAATAATTTTTATTTACTGGTAGAATCAAAGATTAGGATTCTACCAATAAAGGCTATAAGAAACAGTGCAAATAAAGTCAAACATAATCTCAGAAGTAGTGCTTTTGATTTGAAAAATGTCTATTTTGAAGACTTTCTAGTGTGTTTCTGATTGATAATGCACTAAATAACCTTATCTTGGGCCTTAAAAAGCTCTAAATAATTCTTAAATCCTTCTTATGGTTATTTTAAACTTAACTTTTTATTTAAACGTCTCAGACTGTTTCTTGAGATATATTTGAAGATTTTCCGAAGGAGTTCAAGCCATTCTATTTCCCCCTTGGAAATATACTGAGGGATGGTGCAATTATTGACACAGTGACGACAATTTTTACCATCCCGAAGAAGCGCGCACACTCTTCGACATGGGCAATAAAACACCCCGAAAAGAGGCATAAAATCTCACTGCCTCTCCATCAATCTTATCACTGAGAGCGGAGTCTAAACTGTAGATTAGACATTTAGGAGAGTGAAAGAGAAAAAAGGCTGTGGCAAAACTCACGATCGTGCGGCAAAAAGAGGTCAAGAAACGCCAAAGTTTGCCAATAAAAACCATCAAAGAATTCCAGCCTTTGTTAACTTCCACCGGCCACAGTCAATTTATTGAGCTATCTTGTGTGAATTTTATTGCCATTCTTTATGGTGAAAGCTTATGGGGCTCTGTATACATTGGCATTCGCCAGCATGAGAGTGCATATGGTTGATAAGCAATCTGAGCCATGCTTGCATTGATAAGGAATTAATTACGCCACTTGTATTTCGCTCTTCTTTCATGTGAAATCACTCCGCGATAGAGACTTTATCAGCTGTTTCTGAGCTGCTCATTTTTTCTTGATGATCTGCGACCGAAAAAATTGACAAACTCGCAAATTGAGTTGCCAGGAGTCTTCGGCAGAAGGGCTTCTTTTTGTCCCGCGTGCCGAAGATGGGCATCGCGGAATGCTGGCGCAAATCTTCCCAGGTGATTTAATTGAAACATGGAGGTGGTTTTGGATTTTTGCACGCCGATTCGCCCTCAGGTCATCCCCATGGTTGCATCTCTGCTCTCACCGAAAACCTGACTGACCAAACTGGTCGATCCCAGAGCTGAATTCCTTAATTCTCCTCTCTGTATTTGTGAAATTCCTCCGCAGGCTCTCCGTCTCGCTCTTCCTCACCATCGCGCGTCGAGTGCGGCAAAATGCGTGCAGCGATATGTGTAACACCCAACGACCCTCGACACATTCATGCATCTTCTTCTCCTCCACTTTGTTGCACGGGGGCTTTTTATACCCATCTCAGGTCATTTTACTACTGTCATAGTGGCCGCTTAATATTCTACACTCAGCAGGAATTTTAAGAGCATTCCTGCAATGAGTTCATTGATGGCGTGTCACGCTGTTGATGCCGCCTGATCTTTGCATCTAGCGAACCTGTCTTTCGATCCACTCAATGCAACTTGTGTCTTGAATGACGGTTCTTTTGCCCCCTCAAGACGCGTGAAGGAAGAATTCTCCCCTATTTCTGACAAAAATATAGGTTTTGCGTCACTTATCAGGTCAGTAAAAAGCCTCTCACAAAATATTCATAGCGGATTCATGAGGAAAATGAAACATTCTTGCGTTCTTCTTGAGTGCGCGCATATCAGAGTTTCATGGTTATTGTCTCTTAACTTTCATTCCGAGTCATGATATTTGATTTACCTGATTTCCCGCTCAATTTGCAGATCTTTCCATCCACTCACAGAGCTTCTTCGCTTCCCAATCAGATATCTTGGTCTTAAGTGATTTACTGCTCAGCTGAAGATGTTTGCTCTCTTGTGCGATCTCAAGAGCGCTGATGGATCTCGAGGGGCTCTCGGTTCGGGAATCTCTCCTTTTCATTACATTTAATTACACTCCGGCATGTGAATGAGTAGAATTTTATCGATTTTCGTGTCATTTATCACCACACCGAAGGCGCTCGCGCTTGGCCACAGATATTAAGCGGTCTCGTGGGACGAACGGTCGCCGGTGTGTGCAGCCGAAGAAGGTGGTTTGGAAGCAGGATGAAGATGGAAACGAGTAATAAAATAGCTGAAGAAGGTGGAGTGAGGCGCAAAATGAAATAAATACTGCATTATATGTAACGCAAAAAGAGGTAAAACTTGGGAAAAGGAATTCTTGGCTCGATTCTTCTCCTCCACCAAAGACTTTTGTTGCGCTTCTTGTGCACATCACAGAACTGGGAGGAAAAAAAGAATCCCACGCGTATTTTTATATATATAACCGAAAAAACATTTTCATACTCACGCGGGTCCGAAAATTCCGAAGAGCAATGAGAAAGAAACTGAGACCATTTGCATATTTTGTGAATAAATTCTTTTCACCGCGCGTCTCTCTTGGCTTAGCGGTTGGACAGGTACAAAAAGACCGCACGTGAAATGCCACTAATTATCATTTTATTGTCAATTGGCGGGTTGGTTATTAGTCAAGTGTTTCTTGGGGTCTTTTTCTCCTCCCACATCCCGCACATGTTGAGGCATCCGACAATTTGCCGACCGTGAAGACCGAATTCAAATGACAAGGAGTTGCTTGAGTTGTTTGTGAGTCAAGGAGGAACTTTGATGATCGAGGAAGATATGAAAGACAGCGATTTTGAGAAGATTCTTTCAAAAATGTTGAAACTTTGGTTGTCTTGATGATTGAATAAGGAAACTTTACACCAAAAATGAAGGTAAAATTCATTTTCTAACTGTACTTGGGGTTCAACTACATTATTTCCCCCTTGGCTTCAGCGCTGCACTCGCTGATGGCAATTTTCTCCGCAGAATGGCTCAAGACTTGTTACCTGGCGGCTCAATGGCGCTCCATTAAAGTCACATAGAAGAGCTTCCCTCGTTGGCAAAGTAATAGGGATATAAATATTGCAATTTAATGTCTAAATTTCCTTCGTCGGCGAAGCACTCTCGATGAAAAATCAATTAGACATTCAATTACTTTGATGGCATCGCGGTGTTGAAGACTCTTTAATAAAAGGCTCGATGTTGCCGCGCAACCTCCAGGGGAATTGTGTGTGGTTTTGCCGTGGATAAAATCCTTTTAAGAAATTCCCTATGTGGTTTTGATCGGGGAAAAAAAGGGTTTTCACGCGAAACAATTTTTGCGTAAAATCAATCTTCTGTGCACCATAGAATTTCATACAGCATATTTTTAGCATCGCCACCCTAACATAACCAATATATGCTTTTGAGGCGTTTGCCAAGAGAGCGAAGCTGTTCACACGAGAGACGCACATTTCATTAAATTAGACGCGAGGAGAGGCATGGAATTAATAGAGATGCTAATAAATACAATGGATTGACTGTTGGTTCAAACTGCGCCCTTCCAAAGACACAGTGTGAGATTCTGGACGCGGTGAAAAAAAAATCCCACTGGACACCTATTCACACCTCCATTTGTGGCAATCTCCGTCTCTCATTCTCCAACATTTCATGCTCTTCTGCCCGCGCCTCTGCGCTATTATGTGGATAAATTTCTGATAGGTTCTCAGGCTCGGACAGTGGCCAAAAGATTTATTCAGGCAGACATTCAGGTTAGGAAAACAACCATAATTCGTGAGTCAATTGATGGTAATTTATGCAAAACCGTGTATAATAATCGAATATTTACAATTTTGGCATGAAATTTGCGATTTTAGCGAAAAAAGCATTCATTTTATCGTTGTAAATATAAGAAAGCTCAGTCGAAGTTTTACATATTATTTTCACAACGATCCAGCTGAAAGCACTGTTCTTTATTTAATTTTAAACATATATTTCTGCAATAAAGCCCTAAAATCGCCAATACAAATAGTCAATTTGTGAAGTAAATATTTATTTTAGTCTATCTAAGCAAATTTGCTTCTTTAATCATAACTTCGTAACTGTCAGACTTGAAACGTTGCGCCGCAAACCATTGTGAGTCTAGAAACAATGCTCGCACTGTACAGATGAATAGTGGCCAGAGGAGAAAATGGGAGAGAATAAAGTGAGAAAGAGAGTGCGAGATAAAAAAAAAGCCGGAATGTTCTCAGTGGCGGTCTAATTGAAATTAATTCCTTCGCGTCTGCAAAGAAAAACCTCTTCCTCCGCAAGTTTTTGATAGGGAAGCAACACTCTGAGAGATCTTCATTTGTCTACCAAATGGGAATGGATGTGTCTTGAGGGAGAGAGAGGGAGTTCAATGGGAGATAAGACAAGTTGCAGCGTCATTTCGCGCGAATCAAAGAGTGAGAGAGAGAGACAGAGAAAAATACCTCAGAAAGTTGTGTTTTGTGGGGAAAAAGAGCGCCAGATGATGGAATTCGAGTGTGGAGAAAAGCCTGTGATTGTGCGACTGGAACTGCCATGTGGATTAATTTGAGATTACAGCATTTAATTGGAATTTATGGGCATGAAATATGAGTGCGGTTTTTCAACAAGGGTAAGAAAAGAGCGGCGCAGTGACCAAGATTTCTGTGCTGTTGTGCCTCATTATTAAATGGCTTTGAGCAAATATTGAGCGTCTTCTTTGTCGCCCTTTTGCTTCGGCCTCAGTGTGGCAAGATAAAGGTGTTTTCCGAGGGATTTTCTCAAGACATGCCGACACACGCTTGAGAAATTTCTCTGATGCTGCGCATCTGAGAATGTCACACAGAGTGTAAAGTGTGCCTGACGTTTCTCCTCTTTCTCTCTTCCCTTCCAGATTTGCCCCTGAAGTACTGCTCAGTTCCTGTCGCGGGCACGTGTTGCTCCTACAACATGGAGACGCGCCTGGCCGACGTTTCCAGGCTGCACATGGAGAGACAGACCAAAGAGTTAATTGGCAAATTAGCCTCAGTGCTGCACAGCCGCGCGCAGAAGTTCAATGGTAAGTGAATTGGGGCCACAGCTCGATATCTAGCCTCATTTCCCGTCTAATTGCCACCACGAAGCGCCTGAGATCTGCGGGATCCGACCTGCAGATTGTGTGGCGAGAGATTGCAGCGAGAGAAAGGAGCCAAATGCAGAACTTGACCTTTCCACGCCGCTTCTTCGCGTTTGTCGAGAGCTTTTCAAGTTCTTCTCACTGAGTGTTTGCAAGGCGGAGATAGTTTGCCTTAAATCTGTACACCACTTCTTGATACTATCTTAATGCCTGTGTTGAAATATTTAGCACTTAAAACACTTCTGAATGCTTTTAAAGACATTTTCCGTCAGGGTTTTCCCTCTTAAGAGGTTAAAGTTCTTCATGTGCTTAGATTTCAGATTGGGAAAAATGATTTTAATGTCCCAGGATTTATTCATGACAAATTTCTGTCTTGATTTTCTAGTTTTGTGCAACTGAAAAAAGCTTCTTGGACTACCATAGTAAATATGGAGAATATTGAAAAGTTTCTACCAGAAATTGAAGTTGAATTTGCCACTTTTAAACTCAAATCGCGGAGATTATTAAGCACAGACACATTTTTCTACACTGTAATGATGTTTGTGAGAGGTTATGTTTCACTTCTAAGCTTTTTGTAATCCAATATGAAATTATTTTGAGCAGAAATGTTCAACTTTGCCAAGATAAATATTCCCAGTTTAAATACAATTTTGATGATTTTGATGTTTATTTAATCGTAAGAATCGATTTTAAATCAATCACATAACAATATAGCAAGATAAAAAGCTGTACACCAATTCTGACCATAATATCTGTCCCTTGGCCATTTCATAAGTTGAATTGCAAAAGTTCTCGAGTGGAGATGAAGTTGTGTGATTGATCAAGAGCCTTTGAGTGTGTCCGCAAAGCTTCCAATTGATATTCTTTAGCACAACACAATTTTAACATATCAAATTCATTTAGACGCTTGAAGATCTTCTGACAAATTACAAATTCTAGCACGTTTTATTATACTTCTGCTCCTCAAAGTTTCCACACAAAATGTTCGCAATCCAATTTACTTTGTGAAACTTTATCCAAAGAAGTGCCATAAAGTAAATCTGCAGTGGTTAAACATTCTCGTGTGGAAACTGGTGATGTTTATTGAGTCTTTTCAAAGCTGTTTCTTCTCTATAACAGGGAGGGGAATTTTGCAATTGCGTCCTCATAATCTAAATGCCTAATCTTCCAATTAGTGTAATTGTGAGTGGGAGTGAGAGGGATTTTTAAATTTGTCTCGCAAGACGCGCACGAGTTTTTGGGGGGCCTCCGAAGAAATCCGGCGAGAATTGAAGAATTGAAGGCTCCTCCTGTGTTTATATTTGTGATGATAATAATGTTCGTTGGAGAAAATAAACAGACATCTCTCGCTGGAAAGATTGTACCTCACGCACGGCTCCATTTAGCTGCCATTGCGATTGCATGGGTGGTTTTGTGGGTGTGTGTGTTGGTGCAGAGGGAATAATAAGAGAATGATCTCGAGTTTACAAGTATAATTTCAGAAAAAAAACTAAACGCACAATTATAAAATGTTGTACACAAATGCCTCTCTCTCCTCCTCAGTCATGGCAGGGCTTCTCCCGTGCAAGTAAACTGTTAATGTATTTATGATGCCGCAGTTCAATGGAGTTCAGGACTAGATCGTATTCACTGCCATTTGGAAGCTCGGGATTGAAATTCTCTTCTCTCTTTTTTTTCGGCCATTTCCTGGCTGCTCTCAATATATAACAACTTCATTCTCGTTTATCATCGAGGCATCTTCTTGCTCCACGCTCTGGATGCACTTTCGAGATGGAATCTGGCACTTTTTACGTCTCTCCATCTGCGCGATGTTTAAAAATAGACAATGAACTCCTCGGCTCTTGTTATAATTTCAATTTCAATTGATGCAATTTGTAAATGATATCGGGAGATGAGCTGGATGAGGTTTCACTGCGCGTCGTCGTCTTCCCATGAATGAACTCTTGTGTTCTTCCTGTCTCTCTTCATTCTCTCCACAACAATCTTCTTTCGGGCTTTCACATAACAATGCAATTGCTTCGATATATTTTTAGAGAGGTTCTCTTTTTTGTGCGCATCTTGGGCTTCATTGTAGTCACAATTTGCTCGCCTTGCGCGTACAAAAGCGACACTCTTTCACCTCAAATATCATCAAAGTTTTGGGCACGATTAGGCGTTCTGTGTGCATTGGACGAGGAGATTAGATAAAACCTCAATGTGACGAATTGCTTGGAAAATACTCAACCACTACTCTAGTGTGACCCACAATGTGGCTCAAGTTAATCAGTTATTTTACGAGGAAATTGCCTCAAATCTATCATGCCTCTGAGCTCACTCAATTGATTGATAGTGGGCAAAGCGTCATTCCGATGCTACCGAAATTTTTTTAGGCGCACTGATAAAGGAAATTGTGTGAAGGAAGAGTCAATTGAGGAGTGACTAAACTGTCTTCTAAGCCTTTCCAGTCAAATGTATCCAATTTATCCATCCGTTCATGCATATTTAGTGTGATTTTAGTCAATGAACTGTGGTTTTTAATGGCAATTAAATAGCGCCCGGGGCGGGGCAAAAGAGTGGGCGTGGCTCTAGAGTGATCATGATTTACAATTTGACGTGATTGAAATACTTCATCAGTGATGAAAACCGCTAGATTTTCACTCTAGATTATCACAAGCGATTCCATAAATTGTCGATTAATATGTTTATACAAGTTATTGAGCCATTTGTACAAACTTAAGACTGGAGATCGTTGAAGAAAAAATCAATTTAAACTCGCTTCTGCCGCCGATCTTTATTTATTTACAGCAACTGCTGTATCACTTCTCCGATATCAAGCGCTGGCTTGTGACTTAATGTGCTATTTTGGTAATGTGAAACCCTTAAGAGAATACGCTGACGATGAAGCAATCAGCAATTTTTGCGTCGAGCCAAATGTCTGTGATGAAGCGCAGAGTGTGACAAGTGGGCTTCCCTGGGTTGTCAGTTAAATTAAATTCCATGCAATCAATTCACTTGTTCGGCACAGCCGATAAAAGGCATGACGCATGTTGGGAAAATGATCGCGCAGTGACTCCCTTTCCCACAATGAGCAATTAATTGAATCACAATGAGGTAATATGGTTGAGCGTCAATAACCGCAAAATATCTCGAAGGCGAACCACTTTTCTCGCGTTCACCGCAGACACTGTCCAGCAGACATGGCAAGTGGCAATCGTCTCGCCGATAAATAGCGAATAATATTGAGATTTCTCTCCAAGAGGCTCAGTGGGTGTGAGAATGTTGAGCTAATCGCGCCGGATGACAAAGAGGAGTCGCGGCAATTCTTGCGATATGAAGTCATCATCATTGGAGAGAACCTGATATGCCCAAATAACCCATCTATCTTCCCGTAGATTACTTCAAAGACCTGCTGTCGGAGTCGAAGAAGGAGTTCCACGCCATGTTCAAGAGGACCTACGGTGCCATTTACGAGCAGAACTCGTACGTGTTCTCCGACCTGTTCACGGAGCTCGAGGGCTACTACGCCAGGGGGAAGGTGGACCTGTCCGAGGCCATGGACTCCTTCTTCAACACCCTCTACCAGAAGATGTTCACCGTCCTCAACTCGCAGTTCACCTTCGACGACAAGTGAGTAGAGGCGCTTTGGGTGGGCAGATTAACAGCTTCGCAGCCGAAATTGATCGTCAAGGGGGAGATAATGCTGAACTTTTGCCATTTCTGAGCTTCTACACTTGAGCTCTTACTTATCACTTAAAAATCACAGTTTCAGTGATTTTTTTTCTGTTCTTAAACCTGAAAAATATCTCTAAAAGCTTTTAAAATACATAGATTTTGTGCAATGTGGAAATTAGTACAGTTTAGAAGCAGAATTTATGTCTTTTTTGGGATATTTATTGACTAAATCGAAGTCTCTTCCAAAATTTTAGCACTTAATTGTATACCACCGTCGATTAGATTATCTCCGCCTTGGCTGGCAGTCGAGAATGATAGCCATCTAATGAGAATCCTATACATGGTTAATTGGTGCAAATAAATGCCCGCGAGTGGAGATAATGAATGGACGAGAATAAATCCAAATAAACTCATTGGGAGGCAGATGATCCAGACGGGCTCGCGAGAGCCGAAAGCCCAATGGCTAAAAATAACACTCAAGTCACTTGTTGTGACTCATGAGAAGATGATGAAGATTGTCTATACAAAAGAGATAAATATCTGTGCGGCCTTTCAATAGACTTCGATAGGCCGGAGTTTGCTTGCGTCGGCCTCAATTGGTTTTTAAGAAGTTCAGGTCAAATTTCAATTATCAAACTGTCGGCTTTACAAGTTGATCTTGCGAAATATGCGGCAATTGATGAGAGTCTTGCGCCTCAGTTTGTCACCTCTGATTTTGGCACTTGAGGCGAATTTAGCATCTCACGAGCACTCTGAGATGCGTCAATGGCTTAAGGAGACATCAAAACAGAATGATTAAAAAATGCGGTGCAATTGAATGCCACTTAATTGAGACACACGAGAGAGTGTGGGCAAAGTTAATTCTTCCAGCGCAGCTGAGGATGAATCAATTGGATTGTTGTGCCTCTGTTGCAATTGACCTCATGTCTGATTTGCCTTGCAGATACTTGGGCTGTGTCAGTGAACATATGAAGCAGCTGAAGCCGTTCGGCGATGTGCCCGATAAGTTGTCCGTGCAGATCAAGCGCTCCTTCGTGGCGACGCGAACCTACGCTCAATCGCTGGCCACGGCGGCCGACATCGTGAAGAACATGATGAATGTGGGTTGATGGCTGGAGGTGGTTTGCGTGGACGCGTAATTTGATTGTTGTGTCTTGCAGATCAAGCCGCATGCGGAGTGCGTGATGGCGCTCACGAAGATGCAGTGCAACGTGTGCAGCGGCCAGACGGCCAAACCCTGCGCCAATTACTGCGTGAACGTGATGAAGGGCTGTCTGCAGCATCACATGGAGATGGACCACGAGTGGGACAACTTCCTCACATCCATGGAGAAGCTGTCAGATCGCCTGCTCGGCCCGTTCAACGTCGTGATGGTCGTGGAGCCGATCAACATCAAAATCTCCGAGGCGATCATGAACTTCCAGGAGACGAACAAGGATATCTCGAACCAGGTGTTCCAGGGCTGTGGGCGACCGATGCTGGGCCGAAAGCGACGCCAGGTCACCGACCCGGAGGGCTTCACATTCGACGATGAGGAGACAACGCGACAGAGCCGCTCGGCTGAGCCGACGAGCCAAGAATTGAGCAAGTTCGAGCCGTTGCGTTTTAGCAACAGCGACAATTACAGCGAGAACGGCCGCAAGGGGAAGAAGAACAAGAACCGCAACAAGGCCAGGAAGGGCGACAACTACGACGACGACTACAGCAAGGAGCCCGTGCTGGACAAGCTGATCAAAGACATCCGGCAGAAGGTGAAGGACACCAAGAACTTCTGGTCCAATCTGCCCTACCAAATCTGCAATAATGAAGACTTGGCTGCGGCGCCCTCGATGGAGGACTACTGTTGGAACGGGCATGCTGTCGACAGGTAAGTCTCTGCAGGCCTTGGTAGATGCGCAGGAGTCTAATGACTGGGCGCTTTGCAGGTATCTTCATCCGGTGATCTCAGACAACAAGCAGAATCCGGAGTTTCCCGGCAACACGCCTGCGCGCCGGGGCGCAATCCTGGACGCCCAGCTTTACAACTTGAGGACGTCAATTAGTCAACTGAAGAACGCTTACAACGGTCTCGACGTGGAGTGGAGCGATCAGGGTAAGCAAGAGATCGAAAATACAGTCTTTAAAGTTAATTTTTGGACAAATACTCTATTTTAAAGGGATAAAATAGAGTCACAAATTCAAAATTTCTTTGAAAATCAATCAAAATCTTTTTAAAACAGGCAGGAAAAATATTCAAGCCTAAGAATTTCGTGAAAAGTAATCGAAAAAGACAAGTTACCAGCCGAATTTACGAGTTTTATTTTTAAGTCATTCATTAATTATTCTATTGCTTATTATTGTCAGGATTAACGTTAATAAATTAAATTAAATTATTTAAACTGACAAATGAAAAGCAGGAACTTCTGGAAAGCTCTCACTATCGGGAATGTCAATTGGGTCAATTAAGAATTATTAGTGAATCACAATATCGATTTCACTTCAATCGAGTCCTGATTTGTCAACATTGCAATGCTCATGAATTTCTCAATGTGCTCTAATTGTTGGTCTTTTGTGTGGCGTGTTTTGCAGAAGAGGGCGAATACGGCAGCGGCTCTGGCAGCGGCGTGGACGACGACGAGGACTCCGGCGGCTCTGGGATGGGCGGCTATGACTTCGAGGCGCACATTCCGCCGCACATCACGCACAATGAGATCTCGCCGGGACGCGATTCGCTGCCCGGCAATGCGTCGCATCCTGCCGGCGGGCGCGACGAGCTACCGTCGCCGCCGCGGACGGGCGACGATGATGCGCCCGAGGACACGCACTTCAACGAGCTGGAGCCAAAGGGCGGCACGGAGAGCGGCGCCACGCGTATCCCCGAGATGTCCATCGGGCGCGCGCTGGTCACGTACATGTTCCCCATCTTTATGGCCTGGTTCGGAGGCATGTTCGCCGAATTGCTGTGATAAACTTTATTATTTTTATTTTGATACACTCGATAGGCGTTTTTATTTTAATGAAATTCGCGGGCGGAAGTGAAGTCGCGGCCGCCCGGAAAGTGTGTGTGCGGCCAGTGGATGTGGAGAGTGTGACGTTGTTGTTTGTTTATTGGACCTCGTGTTGGAGAGTGACGAACGAGGTTGCGGAGCATAAATTTATTGTAATGTATAAAAGGCACACACCCTCTGTCAACGGAAACCAATTGTGGCACAGAAGAAGCACACACTCTTGGATGTTCTCAGTGTTTAAAGTGCGCGCGCCAAGAGAGGAAGAGAATAAAAACTATGATTTTTGTGTTGTTGTATGAGTGTGAGATAAAGATACAATTTTAATAGGAAATAAATTTTTACAATTATTTAATTTTTAAATTATGAATTTATTTATAACATTTAAAACGGAAATGTGCGCTAGTTTGATTGTAGGAAACAAAAAAAATACACACAATTCAAATTTTCATTCACTGTAATTTTAGCCAAGATGAGATACAAAGAGATGAACAAAAATTGGGCGGTCGATAGTGAGTTGTTGCAGAATATAACTTCTGCGACACCTTCTCCGAGACACGCTGTAGAAACTGTGCCAGAAAGAAATGATGCACTCTTAATTTATAAGGGAGAAAAGAGCCCATAGAATTGTCCATCAAATGTAATTGTTCAAAATGTGTCATTTTAAAGGATAATTAATTAATTCACTTATTAATACTTAATGTCTGTAACACTGCTTATCCGTTTTATACTTCTCACCCTGACACGTTCGGGGCGATTAACGCTTAATTTCCTTTTTTTTTTTACTACACAGAGAAAAGCATGAGAACAAGCAAAGTGTAAATAATCTCGTGAATACGTACAGGGAAGTGCAAAATGGGAGGGAAAATCATTACTATTATAGAATGTATTTAGGTGAATTCAATGGCACAATTCAAGTCCTTTTCGAGCAAAGACCTTTTCTCAAAATTTATATCTTTCCATTTTAATGTCATTGTCATTTTATTAAAACCAACTATTTAAGTAGATGAAGAGAGAGAGAAAAAGAGCAAAGGGAGATGATGAAATTTAATGTGATTGAAAACTCTTTTTTAAATGATTTAACACACTTTTAGTGAAAGAATTATGATGATGAATCGTGAAAAAAGATAGACTGTACACTAATCTTAGCGAGTATTTTTTATTATTATTATTTTCGTGTAAAAAGAAGAGAAAAAAATCCCAATGAGTTTTATCGAAGAAAAAAAAGGAAAGTGAAGAGAAATTGATTTTTCGTCTCAATTGTTTGCAAAAACAAGTTGCATTTTCGGGAGCAGAGCAATATTGAGAGATCAAAGTCTTTCTTCCTCAGCCTCATGGCCGTGAGGATTTTGTGGGAGTTTCTAAAGATGGTTTTCAAAGTCAAAGAACGTAAAATAAATTCGACAAATGCGACTCAGTCAAGAGTCTCAAGTTGATATTTTAGATGAGAGAGAAGAAAAAAGTGTGGAGATTATAGGAAGAGAAATGCATTTTTTACAGGATCTATTGTATACCTTCTACCCTAATTGATGAGAAATAAAGAGAAAAGATTTATGTAAATACGACTGGCAATTTTTCAACTCAACCCTAAACATTTAATCACCTGGAAATTGAGCGTTTTCCACGCGAGTTTTTCACCCTCTCTCGTCCTGTGCTTGTCGTGCGTGAAGCAATCGGCAATTAGCAATTGTAATTGAGTGTGTTGTGAGGTGAGGAAAATGGCATGAAAAAGTACAAGGGGAATTCCGCATCCGCTCAATAAGAAATTCATAGTTAAAAACAGTGTCGAAACTGAGCTCAAATTGGTTTGTGTCACTGCTAAAGACACTCAGAGAAATCCATGCCTGACTTGCGCACATTCAATTCTAACACTTTGTGAGTTCAACTTCTTATTTAGATCAAGCACTGCTCGCTGTTGCACTTGCTGTTGCATCAAATTGAATCATGATTGTAAGATACATCGACATGGCGCCAACAGTCGCGGCGACAAAAGGCCAATCAAAGGTGAAAAATCCACAAGAGACTTCCGGACGTCTGTGTAGAAGTTGTTGAGAGAGCAATTTAAGCTGAAATCAGTATGAAAAATCCCTGTAAAGTCTTCCAAAGAATCCCATCAATGTTTATTACCTTCTCAGTGAGCGGAGGCGAATCCATGTGTTTATTGATGGCTTTGTGGATCAAAATTGCCATCTTGCGACTCTGATGCAGAAGATGTTTAAATTACCACTCAAGTCAGACACTAAAGGACTCATTATTTTACCTGTCGAGTTATGTTGCTTCCTTCCTTAATGGCCAGAAGCACAAACATATAGTCATAAGATTGCCAAATTGCATAGATTGCAGTTATCAGAAGTTCATCCCAGCGATTCTGCACGATACAACGATAGAATGTGTAGAAGCCTAGAACATTTAAGCCAAAACTGGCACAAATCCAACACATTGCCTGAAATATGTAATTTAAATATTCCATTAAACCTCTTTAAATATCTAGCTTAAGTCATTTCACCTGAACAGAGAAGCAAGAGTTAAGAAGACTGACGGAATCTGTGAGTAAATCGTGCATTATGGACAGATCCGTGATGAAAACAGCGTTTTCCTTCCAAAACAGCTTGAGAGCATCCACTTTTCTCACGGAGAATTCCTGCACTCTTCCCAAGCTGAAGCGTTTCCTGAATGAGAAACTTGTCAATATTATTCAAGTCAATCGCTTGAATGTCTATCACTTACCGAAAAGCGTTATTGAGGGTGGAGAAGCGCCATCGAATTACCATCAGCGTGAAGATGAATTGAAGCATAAAAGCCACGTAAGAAATGGTGATGACAAAGGCATTTGTGTGGCACAAGTGGCGCATTGCACTCATGCCAGCAACATCGCCATGTAGAAGAAGGGTCGTGATGGCCAACAACATCATTAGACCCACGAATCCAATCACACCGCGCAGGATAACTCTGTATTGACGAGCAAAATTCTGATCGATATTGTGGATGCGCATAATGGAATCGCATTTGTGGAGGTTTTGCAGCAGCCTCAAATTGCACTTCCTGAAGTAGATGTTGATAAGAACGCCAACAGCTTGAACCAGAGAGCCATATATTGCGATGCATCTGCTGATCAAGTTCATGCTGAGCGAAGAAGTGTATCCGTCATAGATATCCCACTTGATATTCACTCCCAAAACCACAGCATAGCAAGTGAATGAGAAAATGCCGCAAATGATATCTATTGAGGATGCCTTGATCTTCTGACTTTCCTTCTCACTTTTGAACACTGTGAAGAGTTGAAAGCCAAAAGCTTTGCAGAAAATTCTCATTGGAAGCGTCACTTCGAAGACACTCTCGATTGATTTAGCCATTTCAATCAAACTGACCAAATAAATCCCAAATGGGATTAAAGGTAAATGAAAAATTGTGTAATGTTATTAGTCATAATTTATTCAAGTCGTCACGAAACACGTTGATCATGCAATATTTACCAATCCACTTAGAGAGAAAACTTTCGTGCTGAATTTGGTGTATTGAAAATGAATCATTTTCACGGAATGAACTTCTTCATTCAGCTGCATCGAATTGAATCATGATGGACAAATACATTGTCATGGCGCCAACAGTCGCGGCGACAAAAGGCCAGTCGAAGGTGAAGAATCCACAAGAGACTTCCGGACGTCTGTGCAGAAGTTGATGAGAAATCAACTTCAGCTAGAATACCAGAAGAATCAATATGAATTGACATTATGCAGATAAAACATTTCATTACCTTATCAGTGAGCACAGGAGAATCAACGTGCTTATTGATAGCCTTGTGAATAAGTATCGCTGTCTGTCGACTCTGAAGCCAGAATATCCGAAATTTCTATGTTTGTTGAATTAAATTTACAAAGTCAATTCTTATCATACCTATCGAGTGATGCTACTTCCTAAAGTGATGGTCAGAATGACGAACGTGTAGTTGAAAAACTGCCACATTGTGTAGACTGCAGCTATCACAAGTTGATCCGAAAGATGCTGAACGACACAACGGTAGAGAGTGAAGAAGCCTAGCACATTTAGAGCAAAACATGCACAAACCCAATACATTGCCTGAGAAGGAAGACACAATTTCTTGCCTGCCTTAAGCGAAATCTAACATTCAGAATCTAAAATCACCTGAATAGAGAAGCATGAGTTGAGGAGACTCATTGAATCGTTCAGTAAATCGTGCATTACAGACAAGTCAGCGATGAAAGCTGTATCTGTCTTCCAGAAAACCTTGAAATTGTCTATGTTTATCACCGCAAATTCCTGAATCCCTTCTAGGTTGAAACGTTTCCTAATTTCATTTGTGATAAAGTTAATATCATATATAATTTGGGTATTAAATCAATTTTACCGAAAGGATTCGTTGAGGGCGGAAAAACGCCATCGAATTATCATGAGTAAGAAGTTGAATTGAAGCATAAAAGCCACATAGGAAAGGGTCATTATAAAGACGTATAAGTGAGTCAAATGGCGCATTGTACTAACGCTGGCAACATCGCCGTAAACGAGAAGAGTTGCGAAGCCTAGAACGATCATGAGGGCTAAAATTGCCACAATGCTGATCACGAATATCCTGTGCTGACGAGTGAAATTCTGATCAATATTGTGAATGCGCATAATAGTGTCGCATTTGTGGATGCATTGATAAAGTTTCAAGTTGTACTTTCTGAAGAAGAGATTGACGAGAACGCCAACAGCCTGGACAGTGTAGCCGCAAATGCCGAGAAATCTGCTGATCAGATTGATAGTGGATGAACTGCTGTAGCCTTCGAAGACATCCCACTTGATATTCAATCCCAAGAAAACGGTGTAACAAATCAATGAAAGGACGCAACAGATGATATCCACGCGGGACGTCTTGATCTTGTAACTGCCATCTTTGTCACTCTTGAACACCGTGAAGAGTTGAAAGCCGAAAACTTTGCAGAAAATCCTCATGGGAAGCGTCACTTCGTAAACACTTTCAATCTGTTTGCCCATTTTGACTAAACTGACCACAAAACCTACAATCGCACCCTTGAAATTAGTTGGAAAAAGTTATAGAATATCGTGATGTTATTTATTCAAAAGACATCATCACGAAAAACGAAACATTTTAATCATGAAATGTTTGACTGCCTTTTTAGAAGAGTAATCCAAGCCATGCTTTTACTGATGGTTTATGCAACTGCATCGAATTGAATCATGATTGTAAGGTACATCGACATGGCGCCAACAGTCGCGGCGACAAAAGGCCAATCAAAGGTGAAAAATCCACAAGAGACTTCCGGACGTCTGTGTAGAAGTTGTTGAGAGAGCAATTTAAGCTGAAATCAGTATGAAAAATCCCTGTAAAGTCTTCCAAAGAATCCCATCAATGTTTATTACCTTCTCAGTGAGCGGAGGCGAATCCATGTGTTTATTGATGGCTTTGTGGATCAAAATTGCCATCTTGCGACTCTGCAGAAGATGTTTAAATTACCACTCAAGTCAGACACTAAAGGACTCATTATTTTACCTGCCGAGTTATGTTGCTTCCTTCCTTAATGGCCAGAATCACGAATATATAACAAAAGCATTGCCACATTGTGTATATGGAAGCTATCACAAGCTGATCCCAACGCTTCTGCACCACGAAGCGATAAAGAGTGTAGAAACCCATTAAATTCATACAAAAACTCCCGCACATCCAACACATCGCCTAAGAGACAATTTTTTAATTAAAATCCTAATTGAAATCAATCTTAGGAAGTCATTTCACCTGAACAGAGAAGCAAGAGTTGAGAAGACTAACGGAATCTGTTAGTAAATCGTGCATTATGGACAGATCCGTGATGAAGTCAGCGTCATCTTTCCAGAAGAGCTTGAGTGTGTCTACTTTGGTCACTGTCGTTTCTTGTATCTCTCTCAGATTGAAGCGTTTCCTGATTAGGGATATAGAGTTGTCAGAATCATCTTGATCATTCTAAATTCCAGTTGGAAATCAATTACTGAAAAGCGTTATTGAGGGTGGAGAAGCGCCATCGAATTACCATCAGCATGAAGATGAATTGAATCATGAACGCCACGTAAGAAAGCATCATTATGAAGGTATCAACGTGAATAATGTATGTCTTTAAAGTGATTCCACTAACATCACCATACATGAGGAGACTTGTGACAGCCATCACTGCGAAGAGAACTAGAATTGTCACCAGACCTTGAGCTACGATTCTCTTCTGTTGAGTGAAGTTCTGATTGATGTTGTGAATGCTCAGAATGCTGTCACATTGATGCAGGCACTGAAGTAGCTTCCAGTTGGTCTTCCTGAAGTACAGATTAACCAGAACACTCACAATCTGAATAGTGCAGCCACTCATGCCCAAGTATCTGGTTGTCATGTTGATTAAGAACGAGGAACTGTACTTTTCAAAGATATCCCACTTCATATTTGCACCTAGAATCGTCCCATAGCAAATGAGTGAGAACAAAAAGCCAACAATATCTGCTAAAGTTGTCTTGATCTTGTAACTGCCATCTTTGTCACTTTTGAACACTGTGAAGAGTTGAAAGCCGAAAATTTTGCAGAAAATCCTCATGGGAAGCGTCACTTCGAAGACACTTTCGATTGATTGACCCATTTTGACTAGACTGACCATGGAAATGCCGGTTTTAATCTTCAAACAGGGTTGTTTATGAGGGAAATGTAAAATTTGTGAAATATTATTGGTCATGAATGTTGAAGACATCACGAAACATTTGATTGCATGCAATGTATTCTACACGGATTTTTCTCAGTATAATTCAGCGTAGACACATTGTTTCAGTTGGAAACAGTTTTATTCTAGCTGAGATGTGAACCCAAAAGAATTATTTCCCGCCTTTGCTATGCATTTAGAGACATTCTTGTGCCAGTGAAAGAATACAGAGGCCAAATGTGTGAAGGGAAGAGGAACTGTTTGAAGCATAACTGACTTGAAAATTCTTTCATGATGTTAAATTGGCCAGAGTTGAGTTCCTAAAGTCTCCTTCGGGGATCATCGAGGCGTCAAATTGGATCAAAATCACCAGGTATGTTGTGGAGGCTCCGCAGAGCTGCAAAAGTGAAGCGCGGTTTATGGGATTCACTGCAAATTAAGAACATGATCCACTCACAGAGTAGAAGAGCGTCCAATCGAAGAGGAACAGCCCGCAGCTGATGACCGGAGGCCTGTGATTAATTTGATTTGCCATTTGCTTCAGCTTCTCAATGCTGGCGGCGTCAGTGGTCAAATTAATGGCTTTGTGGGTGAGATTTGCGGTGTACTTGCCCTGGAAAGTCGACCAGAGATCAAAGATTTTTATTTAATCTCATTAAATTTGTCTTTTTACCAATTTCGTGACATTGTGAGCCACGTAAATTTCCCCCACGACGAATCCGTAGGTGAGAAAGGACCAGTGAATGTTGCTGATGACCAGACCGAAGAAGTCCTCATTGAAGTGCATCCACACGCGAAAGGCGGAGAAGATAATGAAGACGTTGTAGACAAAGCACAGAGCAGTGAAGATCATTGCCTGGAAGGAAAATGTATTAGAGGAATTATCCTCTCTCCGGAGTTTGTGGTTAACCTGAAAGGAGAAGCAGAGGCTTGTCAGCTCCGTTGCATCTGACACATTATCGTGAAGAGTGGCAAATTTGGTAACCAGAAGCGAAGGATCTGCACTTTCTTTCGCATCAATGCTCTTCACGAGCTTCACAGAGTTCTTGGCTGAGCAGAAATTCTCCCTGAAGCATTGGTTCAGCACTTGAAAGCGCAGCTTGAGCGACATGAGGAAGTAGACGAAAGTTCCTTTGGTCACCACGAAGCTCATCACCGGCGAAACCAGGCCGAGGAATCTGTACACGGACATGTCGCCAGTGATGACGTCCGAGAAGAGAAAGGCGAAGAAGATCGAGGGCACACCGATGGTCATCAAACTCAGCAGAACGAAGTGCTTCTGGTGATTTATTCGACCGCCAACGGTCATGACCTGAAAATATGGCACGTCAATCGATTGCGGTGTGAAAGTGCTCCAAATTTGGCTTCAGCTGCAATTAAACAACCACTGCACAAAGCCTCGAAGCTCCACCGCGCTGGTTATTGTTGGTTTACGTGGCAAAATAAAATACTCTCATGTTTTTCACGTACCTGAGAATCGAATTCACTGAAGCACTTGAGCAATTGGAAAATCCTCTGGCGAAGAATGACATTCAGCAGGCATGAAATCATCCCGATGGCGATCAGTGAGGTGAGGACAAACTTTATGCCAACATTGAAGACAACCGAGATGGTTTCAGTGTCGGAAAACATGACGCTTTCGTACAAGAGCGCAGTGTGAATGGCCAGATTTACCACGCAGAGCAGCACGTCCAGGAAGGTCAGCTTCACGTGCATCTTTGGCCAGTCGCCGCCGTAGGAGAAGCACATGTAGCCGAAGAACTTGATGAACTTCTGCGACATCGTGATGGTCTCAAAGACGTTGTATTTGACGCCGACGAGGCGTCGAAAGGACTTCATCTCTGTCCAGAGTGATTGTCTCAACTGAACCATTGTGGGCAGTTTAATGGACCTCTGCTGTTGTTTGGAGATCAATAATTCACATGTCAATTCAATGGTGGCTCATGATTGAGGCTCATTACGGATTCATGCAATGAAGACACCTCACTTAATGGCCAATGAATTTAATTAAGTTGATAGGAAAATATAGATAATGGCTCACTGGTCGAGCATAAATTGCCAAATTTGTCCTGCTATTGACATTCACCGCAGTATGGCTTCATATTTCCTGGCAAGCAGAAAATTTCACCCTTATATCGCTTTGCTTTGATAGCATTTTAGTGTGTAGTCATTTATTGTAGAACATATTTGCATCAATTCCGTGAATTTTGATGAGAAATTTACTGGGCAAAAACTGCCGCAATATCTGACACAATAACACATTTTGCAAAATTGAAAAGCTCAAAAGCTCCAGTTTTCTCTTGATTATTTAAAATGTTCATTGCATAAAATATGTTACAATGAAAATAACAATTTATATATTAATTTTCAATCACAACAGCGTAAAATGCTAATGAAAACCATGAACTTTACATTGCGGAGTTCATAAAGTGCGAAATTATGAATTCGATTTTCACTGTGTTTCATTCAGCTGTGGCTGCACAAACTGCCAAAGTTACACCGTAGTTTGTGTGTAAGGAGAGCCAGAAAGGGTCTGAAAGACCACCAGAGTGTGTGTGAAAGCACACGTCAGTGTGGAATGAGTTCTGCTGGTGGATTCATTGCAGATTTCACCAGCACTTTCCTGTCCAGCATTTCTGGAGCTTTTGACCTCGTCACTTTGCTGCACTTTTGAGGTGTAATTGCTTCGGCCCTCGTCACTCGAATGCACTCTCAATGGGGAATTTGCTGTGGAATAATGTATGTAATTTAGAGATATATTTGTATGAGTTACTCTCATTATCCCTTCTTAAGCTGCAAATCAGGAGATAATAGACATCACAATATCACCTCTTCCGTGCGCACACAATCCGATATTGTCTAATTTACATGTGCAATTGTCGTGGCAAATTAATATGTATAAATCATACTTGTAATTATGCCCAGGAAATGCTGTGTGATTTGTGACAGTTAAACTCTGTTAGTATCAAAAATTAGCCATTGAATTGCATTTCTGCAATCAAAGTCGGAATTAAATGCTCTTTTCAAAGTAATGAGATGATCACAAATGGAATTTCCAATCAAAGTTCGCAATCCAAGCTGAAGGAAAATTCGCAAAGTTTTTTTTCATGATGTTTAATTGCATTTCCATCAAACAACATTTGATTGGGTATTAGTTTCCCCAGCATGAGTCAGAGATTGTGCAATAAAAAAAGCAGTGGATTGCTATTGGATTCTGTAATAACAGCAATCATTGGGGAGATATTTGATGAAGCCCTGATATTTTATTCTGCCTGATATGCTGACTTTTCAATTGCCATTCGGAAGTGCGGCGGATGAAACTCAATATCTAAAATTTTCTCGCGATAAGGAAAAGCGCGATGCGAGCTCAGGAGCGCTTCAAAATCCACACACACACACACACACACACACACATTGGGGGATGATTGGGTGGAGTGAGAAATTTTCTCATATGGAATTACTGAAGGATTTTCATTTTCGCACTGATTCATCGGCAAATGGTATGGTTGGGTTTATATCTCTAACGGAAGTGAGTAAATTTTCCTGCAATTGCGATAAAACGCGCCTCAATTTCTCATGAATCTCAATATAAAGTCGGAAATTCACTATGCATAATGTATTAACTGGCGGAGGTGTAACTTTTTGCTAAACAACGCGCTTCTCTATTGCCATTTAGAAGCTTGATATTGAATTTTCCCGAGTGCTGAGCATTAGATGCAATTTTCACCTCAGTGTGAAAATGTAAAACATCGTGGCGGAAATCATTAGAATGTATTCAAACGATATATTTTCAATTTAGTCTTCTGACGCTGAATTTTCATTTCCTGCTGCAAAGTGCATTAAAATAATACTAAATTGGATTATGCTAATGTCGAGAGGAATCAGAAAGTGGCCATTTAAATGATCAGTTGCATTAGAATAAACTCCGCTAAGCAGATTATATTCCTATATTAACTGCATGCAGAACGATTTGTATAATGAGATCAATGTGAATGTAATTTAACATGGCATGTTTGTAATATTAATGCGGTTGATACTTTGCTATTGATTAAATTATTTCAATCAAGGGGAAAATAAACTGGCCAAAATCAGTACATCACGTCCTGACATTTCCACAATTTATAAAACAAATCCTCAACATTTTTCAGGGCTTCAGACTTCATGGATTGTTTGTAACAAAACTAAAATCAGCAAAGGACTGGAAATCGACTGAAATCTAACCGAAAACTAACTCAAATCAGACTAACAACATAAAATTCACGTTTTTATTTAATAATTCATGATTTTGTTCGGCTGAAATTGCACTTTTGCGTTATTTTCTTGATTATACCTAATCCCTAAATAATTTCCTTTTTTATTACTCACTCAAAATTGTAACAGTTTATTATAAAAATTAAGTTATGTTTCAATATAGTATTTTTTTCCTTAAATCACAATTTTCATTGAGTAAAAATTCGCAATTCTAGAAAAAGAAGAAAATGTAAATTCTGGATGTTTTTTAGTCTTAAATCAGTTACATAACCTAGAAAAAATATGTTAAAATTAAGACTTTGTTTAATATACATTTCTAAGAACAAAATAATCGGCAGAAAATCAATGCTGTGAACCAAATATCGCATAAATTGAAATATTTAGGATACAAATCATGATTGAAAGATTGAATTGAATGTATATTTAGAAGCTTTCTCCGACATTCTGTACATCAAACCGAAACAGAACAGCTGAACCTTGTGTTTCTCTATTTTGAGCTCCTTTTGCAGAGGATCTCGACAAATTTGGGTGGGTGAATTGCACAAGTTGTGCTGAGAAAAGTCTTCCACGGCGGAAGTCTTATCGGCGCGGAGTTCTCTCTCTCTCTCTCTCTCTCTCTCTCTGGTGGGCATCTTTTTGGCTGGAAGGCAACAATTCATTCGCTCTAATTGAGGTATCGCGAAACAATGAGAAATTAATCTCACTTCTGTGTGGATGGAATTGAGGTTTCCCCGCTCGTGGCTTTCGCCAAGAGGCAATCCTTGGGCGTACGTGTCGGCTGTAAATTAATAGGTAGGCGAAGCCGCACCACGCAGCGTTAATTGCAAAATAAAATTACCCACTTTATCAGATAAATTTCAACAGGACTCAGCAGCATGAGCAACATACCGAATTAATTATTCAATATCTATGGTGAGGATGGCACGTATAGAGAGAGAGAGACAAATAAGCTGTGGAGGAAACTTTGAGTTCTGCAGCAACGCACAGCAAATTTAACTAATATGGGAATGTTCAATAAATTCATGCAATACAGGAGGAAATATTCATCGGAGAGGAGCGAATAAGCCGAAACTAATCCTGGGAATCTGAGGAATCCTGGGAGGAATCCCTCTCGCCAGGAGGCGACGGGACAAATGTTGGCTGTCGTCGGATTTGGGGGGTGGAACATGTTCTCTGCATTAAGCAACATGCATCTGATCGCGCATGCATGAAATTATGGAATTTGCATAGATTCAATCCATGGCAGCGTGAAAATGATCTTCAGAGGCATTCTCAATTTGCGATTTACAGATAAGATAACAGAGTGAGAAATTAGTGTTATCCCTTGTTATGCTAATCAACCGCCCCACTTTGTCCCTCTCTCGCCCTCGCAATTGCGCCTCCAGTATTGGAATGTGATTGCATTTTCCACCCAGTCAGGCGACATCTAGAGGCCACTCACAGCCATATCTCTCATCCGAATCGCACACAGACGGTGTCCGGAGCAGAAACTTCTTGCATTCAGTGGCATTTTGGGGAGGATTGAGGAAAAGAGGGAGAGAGAGTGGATTGTAATATTGTTCGAGAGGAAAATCACATTTTTGCCTGCAATTTAATTAAAGTGAAACCCTCTGGGTTTGCTCAAAGTCCATTTCCAACTTTGCTCAAAAGCTCTCCCTCTGGATTGAAGCTTTTCCGGATGCAATTTTCCAGGAAAATATCTTTGTTCGACAGAAAAGTTTCGCACGATGTAATAATTTTTGATTGAAGAAATATCCAAGGGATAGATATTAGGGTTAAAAATTGGTGTAAAATTTCATGGAAGTGTTAGGAATTAGAAGTGGTAAAATATTAAGCTTCAGTGATTGATTTAAACAAATTCTGGTGATTAAATAACCCTCAAAATTTTCAAATTTGTATTTCAGCTGAAAATATTTCTCTTTTTCTCAGCTTTGGTAAGAATTTTTCAAAGCATTTTGTGAAGGCAAAACTTAGATTAGATTGTGCAGTCAGAATTGAGTATGAGAATCAGTTGAAGGAGTCTAAAAAGCGATGGAAAATGCCTTTAAAGACATTCAGAAATGTCTGGAAATAGTGTCCAAACTTGAGGGATATTATCTCCCCCTTGACAAAAATTTTAATCATAAAAGATATAATTTTAATTGAGTAATATCTTTTGATGCCTTCAGGGTGATTGTTTCATTTGGGCACCTGCTAATAAAATAAAGTGGAAACAATGAAATATAATATAAAATAAATATTTGCATTATACATAAATTTTCTTTATAATTAATTTAATTGATTCTCAATATAAAATTGTGAAAACAACACATTTTGCCAGTGGAAAATTGATGGTACAATAACAGTCAATAGTTTTTCATGTCATTTCTAGGAATGCACATTTTGATTAGCTTTTTATAATTAATTAGTGAAAATATTTGTGACATTTGTGGTATGTTTGCAATCAAATCAGAAATTTATGCCACAATTGGCAGTGATTTCAAAAATTCGATACATTTGGTATTCAATTATTAAAATCTCTGCAATTGTATAAAATTCTATTTCACAGAAAAACTATTTTGCATTCTATCGCGGTGTTGAAATTTTACTCGCAATGTTTTAAAAAATATTCAATATCATGAAATGTCGCAGTGAACAAACGGTTTTTCTTCGGTGAAAACTATTGTATTAACAGGGTGAAATGCTTTTGAAAATTGAATTTACTGTCTTCCATTTAACTATCGCCCAAATTAAATTCGAAACTTTCCCTCGCCAAAGACGACTTTAGCAATGGCGAGGAATGCAAAGTCTCGAGGGATGTTTCGTGGTGAAGACATTGCAGAGGAATGGAAAGCCAGTGCAATATAAATGGATTAAACTTTCAAATGTAAACATTTATCCGCTGGATTTGGTGAATTGAATGGCGCTTTTTTTCGCTGGGGACACACAATTTCCACAGCATAAATTTCACCGCCCCGTGATTGGACAATTGCAGAAATGTACGCTTCATCATTTCATAATTGTGCAATTGAATTGGGTGGTAATGTAAAAAATACACGAAAAGTACATTAAACTGTTTTTTTATAGTAATGATTGGCGAGGAAAAATTATCGAAATTGGCGGAACTGTTAATCGAAACACAAGAGAAAGAGAGTTAATTTTTGCAACATTTCACACAGTTTTCGCAGACAAGAGCAATAAATTTATTCCACTGGATATCAATTATGATTATTATGAAATACATTATTGAATATGTGCAATTTTTTTGTGTTGTTAAATATACAAACGCGATTCTGGGTCAGAGAGAGAATTCACAGAGCGTATTGATGGAATTTTCACCTGCAAAATATTAACGAAATTTCTCTGGCATTCACTTTGATACACTCGCAACACATCTCTCTTCTCCTGTCCAAATAAAGTTGCCAAAGTTGCAAAGTTTGTATTCCAGCATTCCCTTTGAGGGCTGAATTCAGTTCTCAGTGGCATTGTGTCTGTCGAACAAGAGAGCTTTTGCCGTTAAAGCGCTGATGCGACTCTTTAAGCGCATTTTCATATATTCCCACTACGATGTGCGTCCCAGTTTGATAGGTCAAGTGTTAACTGATAAGCTGCAAAATATTGCCCATATTCCCCATGTCATTTCCTCCCTTAGTTTTTTTCTCGTCTGCTGACTCTTGACCTCCCCAAGGATTCACTCTTGTTCCACTCTTCCCCAGTGTAGAAGTTTCAGCTGCGCTACGGAAAAAGCTTCCTTAATTCATTTTCAATGAAGTGAACTCAAGTTTCCGTATGGATGGAATTAAAATTTCCCTTGTTTCGACACTTTATACACTGTATTTAGTGCAGCAGTGGCCGAAAGGGATGGAAAAGTTGAGCAAAAGTAGAAACTTTTCTTGAGAATCGCTATTTTATTTACTTCTTTTCATTATGGAAACTTTCAATACAGCACAACTTTTCACGAGTACTGCAAATGACAACATTGAAACGGGGGCTTTTTTTTAACAGCGCGTAATTGTGTGATAAGCTTTTTTAGGCTCTGATCATATTCATTAAAATAAATTGATTCTCGCTATGATTTTAAATTTTCCCGTGTGTTGTATAGTAAAACCCATTTAGTCAATTTTGCCCTTTTATTTTCACCAATAATCATAAGCTGTTAGCAATTTCAATCGTAAAAGCCCAGCTATAATCACTGTAATCAAATAAAGTGGATAAATTTCACACTCTGCCATTCACCGATTGTGTACAATTGGGTCAAATATGTATAATTATCATTGTCTATGATGATTTCACTGTATTGAAATGATTTTCATGTTCGGCAATTATATATGCCATATTTAAGCACTCTTGTTCTGACATTATTCAAACATCTGCACGGCTTTCCCTTGACAATCCTTGGGATGCAACCCAAGGAGGTGCATAGAATTTGATGTGCCCTAAGCTTATGCATTGAAGCGTGGAATCAATGACTTTCTTTTTCTCTTTCTCTCTCTATCTCTCCTTCTTTCTGGAGTTCAGTGATTCCTTAATGGTTGTCTGTGGGATTTTTTCCCGGCGTGACTCTTTTAGCTAATAACATCGAAAGGGTGGAAAATGATCAAATTGCCCCCATCTGTTTTTTTACTCCTGCCCACATTTGCGCGGAAAACACGCAGAATCAGCGGAACTGCGATGGAAATTCTCCGGAGCTTTTTTGCCCTTTCACCCCCGCCAGCTCATTTGCATTCTCTTCTGCGGTGCCCTGGATGACGCTGATTTTCCTCAGCGCAATAAATATGAATTGCACTTGCTTCATTAAGTATTTTATGGAATTTCAGAGACAGAGCGCCAATCCGCGCATTCGTCAGTGTAATTGAGTCAATTTCCATACTTTTTTCCCATCTCGCCATACAAATTACTCAATTTGTGGCTATTTCTCCACACCTAATATTTTCTCGCGGAAATTGTAACAATTCAATTCATCGGAAAGAGTGTAATTTGTTGCTGCATAGTCAATAAAAACCAATAACAATAACAACACAATCAATCAAGGAAGCAAAAGTGAAAAATGATTCCTTGGAGCTTTCGTCGGAGCTTTTCCCAATGCTTCAATGTGCAGGGGGAGGAGGGAGGAAAAACATGAAACTTGCGTATGTTACTTTGTGAAGGGAAAGAGCAAAGTGAAGGGGAAAAAGTGATTGATTCATTTCAAGCGATGTTAGTTTCTCGTTTTTTTCCTTCCTTTTACCATCAGCAAACTATCCAAAATACACACACGAGGAAATTAAATATCGACTTAAGGGGTGTGAGGGAGAATTCATAAATATACATTCAAGAATTTCCGTTTCCTGCTTCTCTCTTTTTGTCCCTGTTTTTTTGCCTCCATCGCCAGCGTCTTTTTACAACTCAGCTTTCCGTGAGCTTTTCTGTGCTATTTTTCACGGGCGATGGCATTGAGATAAGGGAAAATAGAGAAACACTTTGAGAAGACAGTGAAATTGCAGTGTAAGAGCATTTTAAATATTCGCACAGTGAAATTTTCCCGCCTTATTAATGGCATTGCAGCATAGTTGAGCATCGAATTGCTGCACACCAAAGTGACGTTAAGCTTGAAGGAAAAGTACGCTGGCAAATGCTTTTGCGAGGCGAATAGATAGTCAAATTAAATGACACGAATATCTCATTGAAGAGGATATGAAACGGAGTGAGCGAGTGACGGTGAAACTTTAATTAAGCGCAATTAAATTAGCTCTTGCAGTCAGATCTTTTTCCCAGTTGAAACACGATAAATGACTCCCAGTTGAGACCAGGAAATGTTTGGAGATGTACTTTGGCTGTGTGTGAGTGAATAACACATCAGAACTTCAGAATTGTGATCATGTCTGCAACTGAAACCATTAAAAGTGGAAAAATACGAGGAGAAAAATGTTATTTTCACTCTTCGGGGAGATATAAAGAAGAATTCTTCAGAAGAAATAACAAATAATAGAAGTTTGTAAGATTTAATTTAGTAGTAGAAATGTTATAAAATTCATTCACTAGTTGATTGTACTTTAATTGTAGAAAATCCTTTTTTCGTAGGTTCTCATAAACGTTCTTAAAAAGTGTATATGTTTGTAAGAAAAAGCAAAGTATAAAAAACATCTGCAGCTGGAGAACATTTCATTAGAGTATAAAAATTCGCAAAAAGGACGCAAAAATTCTTAGATAAAAGGTTCTTATTTAAGCATTTCGTTTTCCTACCAATAAAACTCAAGAGAATGAAAAGTGTTCTTGGAAAGCTTATATATATATATATATATATATATATATATATATGTACAAACATAATTCCCAGATATGAAAAGAAGCGTTTCTTCACCCAATATAATATTGTGAAGATATTTGTGGAGAAAAAAAGCAATTTTTCGAGTGACACAATAAAGCGAGAGTCAACTTGGGAAATCGTCAAAAATATTTCCTTGCATGTTCTCGCGAGAGAACAAATATTTATGCAGTAAATTTACTCTGCAAAGATCATCTCCATTTCGCGAGTCCACCCAATTTACCCTCCATAAATATCACTCTTCGTGGCGCCTCAAATGGTGGCAAAAAACTCCGCGAAGTGCTTTTGCATTAATTCCCACGCTTCCGCCTCGATGTACACCTCTTCATTTTAATTATTGTAATTAATTGCTCTGTTCCACTGGCTAAATTTCTGCCAATTTACCCTGAATGAGTAGTTTGTGTAGTGGAGAAAAGGTTCACTTTGGCTTTTTCCAGCTCCTTTTCGCCACAAACACACACACACACACACACACACACACACACACACACACACACACACACACACACACACACAGTAAGGAGGAGTGTCTGTGTCAGGAGGAAAACATCCTGGAGAAACTTTCCATTCCAGAATGTGTTAAAGTTTATGGGTGACTTTGGGCGAAGCTAGATGACTTCATAAGATTTTCGAGAGTGTGCTCAATAATTTGCCATGGTCACCCATCGTTTAGTGCGGCCCAGGGAAGGCCGGGATGGATTTTGCGGGTGCCGTAATATTTTCCAAATGACCACAAACTGTTTGATTAAGTGGCCTTCCATGGGCCCCGAGGACTTCACCCTCGATCGCCACTCGGTCGCTTTTCCGTCCAACTTTTCTCCGCTCTCTTGTGCCATTGAAAATCAACCTTTGTGAGTCCCTCTTTGCATGGCCAAAATTCACATTCACTTCCGCAAATCCCCCAATTAGTCTAATTGAACGAGAATGGACAATAGACCTTAAGGGCGGCAAATGCAATTTCCTCCGCCTTCTGGGCACAAACACTGGTGGCGGAGCGCCCTTCGTGGCGAAAGGGATGCCCCCTGCAACACCCCCGATTAGGCGGGGGTGGCGGTGAATGTTATGTGCGGTTGATGATGCCTGTCCCTTGAGGCCACAGCTCAGGAATTTGGGAACTGTTCCTTCCTTGAGAGATTAATTACGAGCGCCCTGTAAAATGGCAATTTAATCAAAATGCCATATTCATGCATCAATCCTGGCAACTCAGTGAGAGGCTATCAATTTCACTTATGACTCTGAGAACAATTGCACTTGACTTCTGATTATTCTTTATTCCTGGGGTTGAGATTGTGAGAATATGGAGAATATAGCGAAAAAGAGGGCGGAGCATTTGAGTGGGCGAGGTTTTGTGAAGAACTTTGCGTTTTTATTAATTGTCTTCAAAGTTTGCATCTTGTCTCCTTGTCATCAACAAGCGCCTTCAATATATTATTTCTTCAGGTCACTGAACGTCCTCATATTTGGAATTTGAAAGCTTGCACTGGCAAACAGAAGTGCGTCTGACAGCTCAATATCAGTTATGACGAAGAGTTTCACCTGGAAAACTGATGTCTATCAGCCCTGAGACAGGCTAGAAAGGAAAATAGACCGAAAGCGACGTTATATTTGTGAGTTTAACTTGCAAGCAATTCTGTAAACAATATTGTAGAGGAGCGCCATCCTGTCAAACATACAAGCTCTCGGATTCCACCTTCATCCATATCCGCTGCCTGAGGCGCTTCCCGTCGAAAAAAAAGGGCCCTGGATTGAATTTACCTTGGCGCTATCGACAAATAAAATCATAAAAGTTAACCCGGATCTGCCGTGCAGTGCGGGAAATCGGGAGGGCAGATTAAACAACGCTTTCGCTTTCCCTCATTACATTTTCACGAGCTTCGCGGGCGGGGAACAGCTCTTGAGCATCGCCAGAGTGTCTCAGAGACGTTTTCCATGGGAAGGCGTGGCGGGAATTTCAATCAGATAATTTTTATGGGTGCTTCTGAGACAGTGAAAAATCCTTTTCCCATTTTTCTGAATAGGGCGACTGATAAGCACTCTTCAACTCTTGCAAATTACCCGGAATGCTGTTTAAATGCAAATAATGGGCTGCGGGAGGCGAGCAGGAAATTGGAGAATACACCTTGTGTATCGGACAGTGAGCCTAGCAACCAAAATAGCAAATCTCTCTCCAGCAAAAGCTTGAATAGCTTGGCTTCACCAATTTTTCCCGAACGCGCGATGTTCAAATATAGATTTTTCATATTGGGAGAGTTTTTCGCCCAACCCCTCAAAAATATACATGACTTTTTGCGTGGGCAAAAGAAAAACATCCGCTGCCAAATAAGGCAAAAGCGACCGACATGAGCTTTTTCCAACATCTAAAATTGGTCCGGAATATGAGCAACAATATACATGTGTTAGGTATAAATAAATTGATGGAGAGAAAGACTTGGCAGAACAGCGCATTCTTATAATCCCTCGAGCAATTTACCTTGAATACGCCGCGTGTTATTGTGCTTTTGTGCTGCGGAAAGCGCGCGCACAATTCTTCGTCTCACACGAGATGACGAGTCATAATGACATTAATGTGCCATTTATGACATTTCGCTCTGGCAAATTCAATATTTGAGCTTTTGCAATCAGTTGTCAAGCCTTGCAGAATAAATCAATTTTGAGCAAAAATCCCCATCATAAAATCCTCCCAGCAATCTGCCGATGAAGTGTTTGATGTCCCCTTTTTCGCTCTGTGTGCGTGAATCGAATGAATTTGCCTTGATTTCTCATTGTGCACAAACAACTGATTGGAATTTTTCACCCCCTCCCCCACCACCCCAAAAGGCTTTGTCGAGCCTCAGCGTTGGACGAAAAGCGCCCCGAGAAAGCTCAAAATCAATCATTTCGGGAGTCAATTGCGCAAGCACATGGAGATAAATCCGTCATTTGATACGCATTCTCGATGTATCTCCGCTCTTCCTGACATTCCATTTTATTTGCACAGTTGAGTAGTGTCGGATACATTTTGTGCATTTTACGCTCCGGCGCCGGTGGATATTTATTTCTCCCGCCCACGAGTTTGGCCTCCCCAAAAGCAATGACCCAGAATCAAATGCAGATTTTTGCCACTTTACAAGTGGCTTTAATTCTACGACTATCTCTCGATATTTTCTGGGTGTTTGTTTAGAAAAGATCTTATTAATTTTACCAATAGTCAAGAGAAAAGCTGAAAAATTGCGCTGCTTTAAGTATTTTTAATGAACGATGAATTAGAAGTTCCTTCAAAGTTCCCTGAAAACAGTCAAAGATGCGTGCTTTGATATAAATACTATATTCTAGAGAATCTTGGACAATAAATTCACTTTAATCTGCGAAAAAATGTCGCCGCAATGAAATAATTATACTAAGAAAGGTGAACTGAAGAAATATGTAATTTATAACTTCTTGCATCCATTTATCTATTTTGATATGTTCCAGAGAATTATAGATTGTGGAGTCTTTTTTCTAAATCCGTGCCAATTTTAGAAATCGCATGAGAATTTTGGTAGAAAACAGTAGACGAACGTCTTAATTAAAACTTTCCGAAACTGGATTTTTCTCAGTGCGCCAATGAAGTTAAAATAAGCAAAAATAATGTTCTAATTAACTATATTTATTCTGCTTTACTGTGAAATAAAGATTTATTGATTGAGATTTCATGGAAAAAGCACAAATATGAGCTTTAATTGCATTGATATTTGATGTTTTTCAGATTTAAACATAGTGGAATGAATGCTCAAATTTATAGTGAAGCTGACGCAATTTTTCGGTACACCTTATAATTTTCCATGGAGCTTTCTGGGAAAGTGAATCGATAAATTCACTCAAACGCTCTCTTGCAATTCAATTTACCGCCACTGTCCAAATATTATCACATCTTGTCAATTCTGAGGATCGTGTGAACATATTTACGCCACGAAAACTCGCTCGCCATGACGACGACGGGAGTTCTCAGTTTGAAATCCAATCCCAGCGGCACGAAATCCATCACGGAATTCTTCAGATGGTCACGGAGAGACAACACGGATATGTCTTAAATCGAGTCCAAATTGGTGGACCTGATTCTTCACATCTCCGCACGGCGGCGATGCGGATTGAATAAGTCTCGTATTTCTCCTATTTTTATTGATTCCCCATATTTCGGTAAATGATCCTTTCTTTCACTTCCCTTCGCCATGTATGAAATTTCGTTTAGCCATTGTATACACTGTGTATTCTTACAATATCTTACAATAATATCTTATATTCTTATAACGACGAAATATACGATTGCCAAAAATATTTCTTCATCCCGAGAGCAACGGCAACATCCGGAAAATCGATCGGGAGATACTCTGGCCCCCAGATAAAATACACATTCAATTATTTGCTGAATTTATTGGCGGAAGTCACTGGGAGTCCAGGCAAAAAGCCATGCCCTTATCTTCTCTCATCTGATTTTATGTAATGACCAAATTCGCTCTTTTACATAGCCAATTACAAGGATACTCCGGGTTTTGCTCTAATAGACGACTTCCCGAAGACTTCTCGTATTGCCTCTTTATTGACCACTTCGAGCTCCGATCATTTCACCCTCCACGGAAGACTGGGGGTGAATGCATTGAAATGGCTTCAAGTGTTATTAAACTTTTTCCTTTCAATTGCAAAAACCCCTAACTTAATTGACACTCTTTCACTGGGCCGCCGCTTGTATTGCGAAATATTGCCTCAATATTATTGAATTGAGAGTGAAAAAAGTGAATGTAATGGGAAAAGTTGGAGCTTTTCAATTCATGAATATGTGGGGGTGGACTAATAAAAGTCTGGAGTCGCGGGGAGATATTTCCGAATCAACACTTCAGTGTGAAATGTAACACAATTGGCTATAAATTACTGCGAGCGAGAGTCTCACGAGAGTCTCATGAATGCTTTAAATGCAACCATTCAGGGCGTATTTGCTATATAATTCATAATTGAAAATTCCCCCTTAACACTCGAGAGCGCCGAAGAATGGCATTACAATTGAATGCGGAGTGGAATTCTCACTCTCAAGCCAATATTCCATCGCGCTGGGGCGCGAAGGGGCGCGCGAAGTGTGTGGAAAAAAGCAGCAGAAATTACCTTTGTGCATATTTGAGGAAATTGTCTTCAAACATCGACTAACACGCGCGCCATTCTTTCAAAGATTAAAATTCTATTCTCTTATTTATGCAGCACTTCTGGCTGATTTCAGAGCACAATCCAGCACAATTGTTCGTGGAGCTTTTCACCCCCTCGAAATCATCACTATAAGAGAGTCATGCAATTCTCGAATTACTTTGGAATATTGTTGTAAATTTGAAATATTTTCCAATAAATAGAGTGTAATTTAATCTGGGGGGTGGGAAAAAATATGCGTGAAATTCCACAAAGCAACTCAACAGTTGTTGGAATACAATTTCGAGTGCGCAAAAGCTCATTAAGTATCAAACTACAAAAGGTTATGTCAACTGTGAAGTTCAATACTTTGGCGAGATCACATTCAATATGACACATAAACCAATCGCGTATGCACAAAACAATTTTGGAATATTAGAATTATTACAGCTCTTCCGTGTGTGGTTAATTAAATGTAAATTATGCTTCATTAAGCTCAATGTTTTGCAATTGTTTTCACAACATGAGCTCAAATGTTGGTGTGGAAATTGCGAGCTTTACAATGGGCACAACAGTGGATTGATTTAAATTTCATTGCCATTAAATGCAGCGCTTTCAATGGTGGTCATGGCGCGATGCTTCATTTCATCCGCGAATGTGTGGCAAATTGGGAATTTTAACATGCATATAATTTGTATCTGTGCTGGAAAAATCATAAACAAATTCCATCATATTTACTGCTTTGGGAAAATACGCCCCCATGCATGAGTTTATGTATGTCGTGATGTTGTTTAATATTGAGTTTTTGCTGGTCGGAATGGCATTTTATTAATTATTGCGTCCAACGATGGAAGAGCGCGATTCTCCGGCGCTGGAAACAATGAGGGTGGCATTTTATCAGTTGGGCGCTCAAAGTAAATATTTTATGCATTCAATATTTTGTTCTCATTTTCTGCTGATTCACTGTTTGGCCTGTGTTTGTGTGTGTGTGTGTGAATATTTTCCCAGGGCTTTTCTCCTTGCTCAGCACAACGTCGTTCTGGCCAAAGACACACACCCTCTTCACATGTCGGACAATTTAAACTTTCATCCCTCGCCAAAGTGCATGAAAAGCCCAGGGTTTTGGAAGTCCCTCAGATAAGGATCATGTTCAAACCTTGGTTCAAACTGTTCAAAGGATTCCAATTGTGATTGCGCGACGGACCTTCGAAGCTCATTTACGGATTTACTCCTGAAAAATTTATCTTGCCAAAGTTTCTCCCTTCGCATTGGCACATTTTTTTTCCTTTTGCCCCGGGAAAATCAAGCAAGAGAGAAGGAGAGAGGGGGAGAAAGAGTGTCCTGCTGAATTTACTGAGAATTGTTTACACGTGTCACTGGGCAAAAGCTTCGCTTCAACTTCTCCAAACGTGAAAGTGAAAAATCCGCTCAAATAGGATAATTAATAGAGAAGCAAATACACTTGAAGGAGAGACAAACTTGATCTAATTAAAAGTTTGTCAAAAACTCTCGGAGATTTTTTTTTTAAATTTTTCTTCGACGACTTATATGGAAAAGAGATTTCCGGGGAAGAAGCATCTCTGGGAGAAAATTGACGAGGAGCGCAATTTAAGAGGTCTTTAGAAGGAAAGTTTAATGAGTGGAAGGATTAGAAAGTCCTGCTTCAATCATGAGAAATAGGGAAAAATTCAATTCCTCCCTGGGCTTTACATCTTGTACAAATAGAAAGGACGAAATGAAGTTTACAATCAAAACAAAACAGGTCTCTTTAATTTATGTGAGACAAATTCTTGGGGGATGGAAGAAAGTTTGCCATTTCCGCAACTGTGTTTCGTTTAGGGTGGAAGAAAACACATGTTTATTTGTGATTTGGGTGTATCAAAAGTGATTTTTTATCCACCCTGCAAAATGCCATTTGGCCAATGGAGAATAAATAGTTATTTTCTCTTCTTCGGGGGTCGAAAATTTTAAAGGTAAACTTCTCCACCCCGCGCTGAGACCTTCCCTTGGTTACAAATGGTCCAACTTTGACTTTTGGCTTATGTTGCCCAAACACCTGGCATCTTTCCATTATTGAATTATTGGCGCCGAATAGTTGGGGGTGTTTTGGGTCGAAGAAGGGCGCCTCGAGCGTGTCTCCTCGACCATAACTTGGCCCCGAAATTCTTATGTGGAAAATGTATGCATGAGAATGGAAAAAGCTCACCGTGCGCCACACTCAATTGTGCCATGATTTCCACAAACAGAAAACTCCCTGACTGCAGCAAGGCAGAGACATTGTGGTGAGAAATGGTGTGCAATATTTCGTAAAATCTGGACATCATCAATAAAATCAGTTCTCAGGCTCTGAAATTCAAGCTTTTCAGGAGCTTTCAGACTTCACTTGCAATTTCTAACCATTATCTTTATGATTATTCAATCATTTTCTTGCTTATGCCAAAAAATATGTAAATATTTCATTATTGTATGAATTTTTGTTCATCTTCTAAAAATTTATTCAAAATTTAAATATATTGGAATATTTGATTTTTTTTCTCCACATATTTCCGCCAGAGAGCAGCAGTTTAAAGTTTAAATGCATATAGAAGTTCCGCTGCGCTCTTTTTTATCGTTATTAAATATTAAATAATAATAATTTAATATATTAAAATAACTTGCTGAAAATATTCAATTTGTTTATTTTGCAATTGATTAATATCTAGCTTAGACGACTTACCGTTGTACATGCAGCATGATGTACAAATACTGTCACTGTTTCACCCTTGATTGCAGGGCGGTTCATGCAAAATGAAATGGCAACGAGTGTCGGATTTTCACTCTTGAGGCAGCATTTGTCCCTTCGCAGCACTTTCGACGTGCTCAATATTTCATCTAAGAGGCCGGCAAGTGGCTTCTCTGCCAGCGTCCCACCGAAAGTGTTTATCCAACGAATAACTTATTCATCGATTCTTCTGCTTCGGCAGTTAAAGATTCAGGCAATTCTCGGCCTATGTTGCGAATGAAAGTGGAAAGTTTTCCACACTGAAGCTAGGTGAGTATTTTCATCATGAGAGGATCCATTTCTGAATATTTCATCGCCAAATGTTGTTCTTTCTTGTTTTCCCTCTTCAGCTGATTAAAAGCACCTCTCTTCACCCCATTTTGTGTCTCTCTATTTCCACCCCCCCCCGCCCGAATTGTGTGCTGAAAGTCGAAAAGCTCGGGAAAAACCCTTGAGGCGCGCGCGGATGTATTTTAATTGTCGCACAACCATCCAGAGAGACAAATTCAATTGAGCGCGCGCACAAAGAGTTGCAACAATTAGGCAATCAGCAAGTTGTCGCGTACTCAAAAGTGCAACTAATTGAATCACCATCGAATTGCGCCAAGGCGCGTCCATTGTTACACTGGCTCCTAATCACCAATGCTTGGCTCCGGGGCTCCATCGTCAACGCATTCGCCCAGCGCGTCAATTCGGGGAATGTTAAGTGTGTGTGCTGCAAAGTTCAGCGGCCCTCGAGCTGCAAAAACCGAGGCAGAGCCGCAGCCATTCAAATTTAACCATCGAACTCTCAACGTTTCGTGCTAAATGCAATAACGATATTCCGCATTCACTCCCTATTTACAATTCATGCGAGAGCTTTAAAGCTTCTGGCATATATATTCACGCTGTGGTGACGAAATGGCCAATTGCATTTCGGGCAACCACTTCAGTCAGCTACAGCAGTCGCTGAATGGCTTTAAAAGTGTGCAAAACCGGGTGTTAATGTAGCGTGAAAATTAGTGATTCACATCATCCAGTCTTGAGGTTGAATGAATGCCATCAATTCGGAAAGGTTTTTTTTTATTAAATTTAATCACCATATTTTTCTTGTTCCTCCAAAGATTTCAAAGTGTCTGATTTAGTGGCCATAAATCGTGTGTATAGCCACAAAATATCGGGGCTATTCTCCGCTGAAATGGAAGTTTAATTGCTGTAAATCATCAATTTATTAATTCCAATGCACGTGATGGGGCGAATATGGGAATGCCGGGAAGTAAAAGATCGATTGCGTTGGGATTTATTGTGCGATGAGGTCACTTTCTGTGATTTATAAACATTCACCGCCGCCCAACATTCTCTCCCCATTGTGATTTTCTACTTGAGAGATCTCACATGCCAACTTCTTATCCTCGAGGGCAACATAAATTCAGTCTCACGCCGCCTGTGGAGCAACATTGGGATGAACAAAAATATTGATTTGTTTCAATATCATCTCTTGAAGGAGTCTTTATTCATCGAAAATAATCTGTTTCGTTCTTCGACATTCAACTCAGGATAAAATTTTCTCTCTCTTTTCGTCTTGATTTCATGATGTCTGTAATCCTGTCTGTCAATGGCTCACATTCGTAAATCAAGTAACAACTATATTTCATCTTTGGTAAATCTGACGATTTGTATAACAAAATGCTTAAAGTATCTCTGTTAAATGTGTCGCAAATTTTTCTTTCAAAGATCAACATCCTCTCACATCATATTTATTCCTTATATATTTAATCATTTTCTCTATGGTAGTTAATGGAAAATGTCAATTTGTCCTCATTTATAGAAACAATTGAATACTCTTCTATACAGTATTTTTTTCTCATCTTCTGAAATTACATAAATCTATCCTTTTAAATTAGACTTCATCTTTTTTTATACATGATTTCTCTCAATGTCAATATCTCGCTTGAGTGTCTTCCTCTCCTTCCGGAGAAGTCATGTTACAATATTTCATGAATCCAGCATTCTTATGTACAACTTTTCTGCGGTATATTCAATGCTTTGGGAGGAAGGGTGTGTGAGTGTCACCCTTCCGAGAGCGTCTGATATTTCCATTGGAAATTGTTCCTGTGCGACAAGGTGGAAGGCCTCGCCTTCCCGCCAAAAGTCACACGATTTTCAATGGAATTATCACAAAAATGACTCTTGTGTTTGTTGCGCCTCTTTAGGCGAAGCGCTTCCTTTCGCCACTCTTTTATCTTCAATTATCATTTTGACTTTCTCTTTCTTTCACACTCCAAAATGACAAATAAAATTTCATTTAATGTCGCTTCACCCCCGCTTTGGAGGTGAAAATGACGAGGGGTGACTTTCCCTTCTCTTTTGCTGGGGAGACATTTTTTTGGGGAGCTTCGCACAATTCTTTTCGCTGACTTTTGCCACTCTCTTTCCATCGAATGAGCCCCAATTTCTTTCTTAAACTGTCGCAAGAGGTTGCTTCATTTGCTGCAATGCAAAATTTTCACCCCATTTTCAACCACCAGGGGGTGGAGAAAAATGAGTGTGAGAAAAATCCCCACGGGGACAATTAGTTTTCATGGTGCACGACACTCTCATCTGGGGCGACACAAAAGGAGTGACGGCAGAGGGTGGAGGAATTTAACTTGCAAGTGATAAATTCAATGCGACTGGCGAGTGTGGAAAGGTGTGAGATTTGGTCAAGAGGGACTTTGTGGAGTTTTCAAGCTTTCACCCATAAGAACTTTCACACTCTCAAGTTTACGGGCGGTGGAAAACTTGTGAATTCTCGTGGTTTATCAAACTTTGCATTTACACCACATGTGTCCTGTTTATTTGATTTTTCTGTTCCACTCCTTCCCTTTTGGGGGGGGGGGGGAGGGTGGAAAGCAACTGATTCAGAAGGAACGGACAGAGAGCTTTTGCACGCTTAGTCATTTTCTGTTGACACAACTTGTAAACCTGTGTAACGCCCAGAGACACATTGAGTTCATGAAATGGTGTCTAAAAATAAATTATGTAAATTGTCTTCCTTGCAACCTTACTCAGCTCTAATTTACCACACTCTCTCTCTCTCTCTCTCTCTCTGTCTTTTGCTGTATTGTATGCATTTGGGTGAGCTTGGGAGCTTTCCGCCCCTTAATAGGATTATATGCCTTTTTCCACGCCCCCAAAACAAAGTGAAAAAAGAGGGAGAATCGCCCCACGATCGGTTCGGCATTAAATGCCTCTGTATATATAATATACATTGGACAAATATCTGGCTTAAATTCGAATATTCCTAGGAGAATGTCAGGAATTTCTGTCCGGAGCGTGCCCCTCTTCTGAATAATTTAGAAACGTGTCAGACGGTCTATCATTAATGCTAATTCGGAGCTTTCCACCATCCGACCGTGCCATTAGCATTCCGCCACCTGGAGAGACGGTAGCTATATGGGCTGCGAGTGCCGCCAGCAGTCCCATTTCCACCGGATGCTCGTGAAGAAGACCGCCACGAGGAGTAAGGTGGCGGCGTCTGGACCGCGCAGCTTCATCGACACACCGTGATGCATAGCGGCTGGATGTTCTCCTGAAAGCAGTGGACAGAAACTAGTAGATACCGCGAGACAGGAAGCCGCGCCATGTACACAACTCCGCTGGCCAACAAGGGAGAGACAGCTCGCAATGCTCAGTGCACTATTAATACTTCCGTGCACTTTACTAAATTTGTCATTAACAAAATTGCAACAAAACGCTGAATTTTTAATTGAGAGGATGCATGAAAGGCGTGGCATTCAAGGGGGCGGAGCTTCGAAAGAAGAATTATTCGCAAGATGTTGTCCCCTTTGTTGGCTGCAACAAATTCTATTTCATAGTTGATGTCCATCAAATACGCGCATTTTCCGCGTGGAAATAGTGTTGATCTGGTGTGTGTGGCTGGTAATGGACTGCGAAATGTTTGGCAAAAGCCACAATAAAATGGCGATTTTGCGTGAAAATCTGCATTAAAGTGAGTGCTGCCAATGTGGCTGCAATTCACTGCAAACCCATCCGACTTACCATTGAGAATGTGGACGCGAACTGACGACGGATTGGCATTGGATGGGGCGCACGTGTAGAGGCCCGAGTCACCCTGCGAGGCCTTCTGGACGAGCAGACGACTGGTGGTGAGCGGCCCTTTCTCCGTCACCAGCGAAATGCCGCCGCGAGGGGAGTCGAAGTTTATCACCTGCACAAGAGATTCATATGCGGATCAGATGGTGTGTGATGATGGCTTCTCTCTCGCAAACTCACCTGACGATTGTGTGACCAAATCATCGCCGGCGGCGGTTCCGGTGCGTAACGCACAACACATGTTAGATTTATCGTTGAGTCCTTGTTGATAAACAGGTCGTGCCCACCAATAATTTCCGTAATGGGTTCTGCAATGGAGCACCAGAGAGACGACATCAGTAATTTATGTGTGAAATTGTCCGGGAAATTTTTACAATGCGCCTTCCTTTTTGGAGTGCTCATCGCCATTTATTTATGAGCAACCGAGATGGAGGGATTTGTGTAATAGATTAAACTCTGTACTTAGTTTAATAGAAAATGTGCTGAAAAACCCTTTCTTATCTCATCTTCGACGTTAGCAAGCTTAAGCTTAAACACTCAATTTTACATGCTCCGCCTACTCACAAGCCCCGCCCATTTATTGTGATTTTCAACTCTTTTCGGGATTTTCTGGGATTTTCTCTGTGCTCAAAAACTCTCCATCGTTGTGGTTTTTGCAACGATTGTCTCTAAAAGAGTGTGTCGCACGTCGCCTTTCAGCTCTGGCAATTTTCTGCTCAATGGGTCGTCTTGTGTACACTGTCGGGTGTTTCTTTTTCCTGCAACCCCCAGTGTCACAGGCTCGAGGGTGCTGTGGGTATGCACAAAAGGTGGCATATTTCTGGCAACTGTGGCGGAGGGAAAATCCAGAGTCCTCTTGGCAAACAGCCGCAAGACCACATAAAAGCTTCATGTTGTCAGCATATTTGTCTTCCACATGACACTAATATCATAAATTCATACCAAACACATACACACGAGTTATCAGAACGTGGGAAAAGAGAGAAAAAATTACATTACCCAGGATCTTCATAATTTTTTCCCTGCCCCCCCCCCCCCCCGCCCTAGCGTCAGGGCACTTGCAATGACACTATCCGTAGGCGGGGAGAGTCTGGATGTGGAGCAGAAATTCCCAGAGACACCTACTTCTTGCCAGTAAATTACATCCCATACACAGGCTCCCAGTCTCACCTTTGCTGGCGAGGCCCGCCCTCGAAATCGGGTCACGGGGAAAATGTTCCGGCGGTGGAACGTATGTGAATAATAACAATCCAATTACACTCTGTGTGTAGATAATGTACCGGAGGGTGGATTTTATTTATCTTCCAATGTGGGTGAATTTTGGCATTTTGCGTGACAAATTCTAAGGGACTCTCCTGATGAAATGTCCTTAGGGAGGATGTTAAAAATTTACAAAGTCAATTTGAGGTCTCGCGAGAGCTTTCAATGCTCATCTGCGATGTACCTTTTCGATGGCGAAAATTCATAACACATCAGAGCTTGAGGGCGTTTTTTCTTGTTTAATATACGCGTTATGCCATCTAATTTGTGATGCTCAGTGCATGTGTGGTAAATTAAACGAGCGCCACAGTGAAAAGTGTATGAATGTCAAATAATGTAATGATTCTAGGCAACCACGTTGGATTTTCACCAATACAGAGTGGTGACGAGATGAAATCCTGTGTGAGCCCACAAACAAATTCAATTTGGCACTTTTCAATGAATTTTCAATTAAACACCCCACAATGGGGGCTTCTGTATATTATTAAAATCCACCCCTGACACAAAATTGCGAATAACTAATATAAACTGAAGCAACTAAGCATCCCCTGAATCCAGGAGAGCTTCATAAGTTGATTATAATTAAATTCATTTAATTTACCTAAATTCCACACTCTTGCGGGAGATTGTGGGTGTGTGTGCACTGTGAAAGGGGTGGTTTGAATTTTCACATTGGGGGATAATGCAAAGCCCATCAACAGTTCCACATTTCATTCATAAATGGAAATGTTTTTACCTCCAGCTCGACACAGAAAACAACCCCCGACGCTTGGGTGATGAATGCCATTGGGAGCGGCGCCACAAGGGGTTAATACTTAATTTGCATTTAAAGTAATTTCCACGATAGTGAGTCGGCGGGAAAAAGCACGAGCGAGAGGAGTAGAACTGCCATTACCAGCTTTTTCCGCGCTGCACTCTTTCACCCGTTAAAAAATCCGACTTTTGGCCCGAACAGCAGATTTATGCACTTCCTTTGTGCAGAATTATCGTCATTAGTTGGATTTATGGATCACAAATTTCAAGTGCCATTGCAGGTGAAAAAAAGTCGAACGTGCGAGGATTTAATGCTCTAGTTCTTCCTTTGACTGGCAATGGAAAAATCATGTTGAATCCACTGAAGAGGTGCTTGAACTCTCCAAGTGTCAAAAGGGTGTGAAAAGGTGTTAATTAATTAAATTTACATACAGTATATTGAAGTGAATTGTGCGAAAAATTGGAAACACATAGGTTTTAGTCATTATACGTCAATGAACACAGTATTTACATATCAATGAGAATTCTAAAGGGGAGATCAAGTATTCAGGGTAGAATATTCACATAAATATCAGTAACATTTGAGAAGCCCCTCAGGACAGTCAGACACTCACCCACGACGTTGAGGAACACGGGATGCCCCATGGGCGGCGTGGTGGAGATCTGGCACTCGTAGATGCCCGAGTCCTTGCGCTGGGCGTATCTAATCCTAAGCGTCCACTCTTCGGCGTGTGGCGAGTGCATCGCCTCGAAGCGCTGGTCAGAGGTGTAGGTGTACCTGCGGAAGACACGCGGACGCGCCCGACAGTGAGTCAGTGCGTGAAAGAGTGAATAATTGCCATATTTACCGTCCGACAGTTAACAGGTGAATATCTCTGTGCCTCACCCAAGAGACCTGTTGATGGGGTAAAGAAGAAAAACACATCATGAGGTGGCCAAATATTACTCATAAGTCACTCCCTCACATGGGCGGAGGATCGGGCGTATTTATTGCAAATATTGCCCATTAAATGCGCATGCAATTGACCGCAAATTCCACGGAAGGCGCTCTATTGGGGGCTTTATATGTGCTTCATGTTTATTTACGAACAAGTATAATGTGGTTTGAGAAACAGCACAGCGGCTCCTGTTCAGCCTAATCTGCCGTGTGCGAAGTTGTGGAGTGTGTATAATCTGCTCCTGACATCATATATGAATTATAAGTACACTAATAGGATGTTAGTCGCTGGATATTGTTGTGTGTGCATCGGAATAAATCGTTGGGTGAAGGCACATGGTTCCAGAACTCCAACTAAACTGGGAGTATTTATTTATGGCCAATCACACATCAAACAATTGATTGTTGCTTTGGCAAAGTTCTAATCTGAAGATTTACCCATTTCAATGGGGAATTTTAATGCCATCGGCCAGATTGGGTAAATCGATTCTGACCTGTGCGCAATCCACTGAAATCCCGTGTCTGAAAATGCAATTGGAGCCACGCCAAATTGCGCTCTGCAATGTCTGGGCTTTTGCTGTTGGGGTAGAAGAAGAGGAAATTCATTCATGTAACTTGCCCCTGTTTTCCTTTTTCCTATAGCCCTTCTAATATCGATATAAGCGGATGTAAAGCGGGAAGAAAAGGAATTCCCAAAATGCGGCGAAAAAGAGCGTGTGTGGATGGGAATTTGGAATTTCCAAGAGATTAAAGCTTTGCCTGCATGCTTTTTCGGGTTGGCTAAACGAGCAAGAAAGCAGTGGAGATTATCATAAAATGCCCCAGTGTGGAATTTATGAGGGAAGTCAGTGTATTTTCGACACTCACTCTCATTTACTGCCTCTGCTGGGTAATTATTATGGGATATTTCACCCAATTACAGCGACATCAATTGCGAAAGGATATTTAATGGTGGAGCTTCTGGGAGCTTTTTTCCGCAACAACAAACAATTTCTGCCATTGTCAAATCTCTCGTCATTTCCTTGGCGACACGTGAGGAAAACCTACGCATTGACAAGACATCCGAATTTGTTGTTTCCGGTGAGGAATTACGCACCAAAGAAGATAATCTCCAATTTTTTTGGGTAAACATGGATGAAAATATGTTAATTTACGAATGAAAAATTAATTGTTACTTAGGCCAAAAATTCACCATACTAACAAACATTTTATTTTGAGGCCTTTTCCCCCTCACACCACACGCCTTTTCCACCCCCTTTTGGAAGAGAGAAGAAAAAAAAATTGCCTGCTGGTGAGTGCGGAAAAGCAAAAGGACTTGAAGGCGAAATGGAAGTAAAATTATGGAGAAAATTGCCTCAAGTCGTTGCTAAATTAAACAAAAGGAAGAAAAAAGAAATAATTTTGTGCTTCTCTTTTCATGTTTCCCGTCGACTTGACGCAATTGAATTTGGCGCGCGGTGGGAAAAACTTGAACGGATGAATAATAATAATAATTTTTTCGAAAATTGTGTATAAATTTGGCCTGAGCGTTGGCGAAATGGGATAAAAATGTAACGAGTTTTGGTGATTTCTTTTCCATGTCTTGAATCATATTCTCATTGTTAGGAGAGTTTTTTTTTAATATTTCAAAGGCGGACGAGAAATTTCTATTCCAAAGAGAACTTTTGGGAAAATTAAAGTGCGGGGTTTTCACTTACAAACACAAATGGGGATGGAAAGTTTCATTGACGGCGTGCTAGCAAATTTTCGGCCATTTATCACAGATTATGTCTTATCCACTCATTTGATTGATAACCCCATCCTCTGTGTGCAGGAAGAAAGGAGCTGAAGGAGTCGTTAACATGACACTATGATGAAATTTCCCTCAGAAAACTTGTTGAGTTTCTTCTGCAGGATTTCCCTCCTTGTCAGCCCAAGGAATATTGACACACTACATTATCAAGTTTATCTATTAAACTCCACCTCTAAAATTTGCTATATTGTTTACCAACACACGCGCGCGCGCTTCGAAAATGAGGAAATTGCTTTTCTGCAAAAGCTCCGAGTCTCCCGGAAGTTTAAACAAGACTTACATCGACGATATGTTATGATGAAAAAGTGGAGAACTTCTTTGTGCGGTTTCTCATGATATTTTTCCTACACGCGCTTGGGTAAACAAAAACTTTATACATGTGAATCTCATTTCTACGATGGGAGGAGTGAAAATAGTTGAGCTCCTTTTTCTTCAGCGCCATCGTCTTTCCTTTGCACAGAGGAATGAGTGAACAATCACAGAAATAATCCTTTAAGTGATGCCCTATATAAATAAAATAGGAACTTATAATCTCTGTGATTTCTTTATCTTCGGCTTTTGAATTGCTGATGGTTGGAAAGTTGCTCAAGACTGCACTGCAGATATACTTGTTACCCATGGAGTTTTAAAGAAGAATTATTCCACTTTTTCACCCACTCGAAAGCTCCTCGGTTGGCAAGTTGTGAAAGCTCAGCCGCAGAATAACATCATCTTGCCTTGTTTGTGCGATTTTCACATTTTCATCGCTCGTGCTCTTCATTTTGCCCGCATTTTAACGAGATATCCTTGAACACAGTATTTCCGATTATGGTCGTTGTTATTGGCAAAATTTGCATTTATTCAGCCAGACTTTCATGGGCTTTTCCTATAAGCCAACACAATGAGTATCGAGAGAATTATTGCAAAATAGTTATGCGCAATAAAATGTTTATCATTATCTAGATTTTAATGGAGTGCATGAATGGAAAATAAAGACAGGACAGTAAAAGACGTCATTAATTTATCGTGTAGTGCGAATTTGAGGCAATTTCATGGTGATAACTGAATTCAGATTTTCTCAAACACAATGATTTCATTTGGTGGCCGCAGCAAAGCCTCTTCGGTATATTATTTATCGCTAAAACCGTGCAACACGTTAGCGATAACTCTCCAGGGGGAAAAGAGTGTCATTAGCACAGTGGAATATTTAGTCCATCATGCGTTAGTTAATTCATATACATAAATTTCCCATTCAAAACACCGGATAAATTGACATGGTGTGGCGCATCTGAAAGCTGGGGCTCCACCGAAAGCTCTCCATCATCGCGCTTTACTAATTCATGGCACGGGAATTGTGCATAAATCAATAAATTAGTGAATAACGTGGAAATGCACCAAGGCTGCTGTTTTTACAAAATCACGCCGCGCAATTGACATATAAGTTGAGTGGAGATAAATCTGGCAGAGCTTTTCTCCATGCTACATAGGAAAAAAAAAGCTCAATCAACATATTCAATTTTGAAATGCGGTCGCGCAGATCTTTATTTTGCAGTATAAAGTGCAGTATAATGATGGATATTTTGTGCACGGTGGCAAAATCGTGCCTAATTCATCATGTAAAAAATATGCGCAAAAATTTTTCTCCACCACATCAGAGTTGTGATTTATGTGCGATTTATATTCCATCATCTCATCCCGAGATGTGTGCGCGGCTTCAAAGAGGCGGGATGACAAGTGGAATTTCCACTAGATATCACAGCGAATAATTCCATTTTAATGCCTCAACATCTCAGTTAATGATTGTCTAAAATATTCCATCATTCTCGGAGGGTGTGGGAAAATGAGTGGAATGAGAATCTCACCCATCACAGTGTCTGTATAAAAATTCAATGAGCCACCCTAAGCAGCCGCGCACCCCCAGGATGTAAGACACATGATTAATTCGCCAAAGAAAACTCTGTGAAAACTCCTTATCAGACCCCGAAGGCGCGCGGGGCTGAATTAAATGATTCCATTTGCATTGAATTAATGATTCTTTCTCATTTGAAAGCATTTTCCTAATTGTACATCTCTCCCATGTTGCGCAACTTTTCCTCGTCGGCCGGAGTGTTCTTGAGTTGTTTTGTGTGCAAAAAGGGGAATTAAATCATTATGCTGTTTTCACAGAGAAATTGAAAAGTCGACTTGCTTGAAAGTTGCAAAGTTTAGGGACACTTTTCTACGGGCGCCAGAATATGTCATCTCGACAGAAAGACTCTCATTCAACACACACACAAACATTTGACATGGTCATCATATCCTATTTGGAAGTCTGCACGAAATTAGGGAGAGCACAAGAAGCTGAGTGGCACAAGGGGGAGATATTATGGTCAGAAGAGAAGTACAATTTGCATTTACTGACACAATAATTATGAAATCTGATGATATGATATGATACTTAATGGGGTTGGAAAAATCTATCAACTTCCGAAAAAGGAGAAGAAATTGAGTTCTAGAAGTGCCTGTGATCGTGTATAGAAATTGTGGTAGTCATATTATCTCCCCCTTGGCATGGATTTTGATAGAGTCTGTTGCTGAGCCCATAAAGGGAATTCGAGGGAAGATGCTGCCATCGTTGAGGGACATAAAAAATGATGATCTACAGATTGTTTTGGCGAGCTTTTTCCTGAACGCATTTTTGGCCAGCAATTGACCATGTGAATTGTGTTGCGGCATGAATAAATGTGCGATTTGCAGGGTGACAAATCCCAGAGCAGCAAATTATTGTCTCCGGCACTTCAATCAAATCGCACTGAGAGCTTTTTCCCACGCGCGCTCGCGTCAAAGCGATACATCACGTCCTCGCATTCAGGCTTCGTCGCTTTAGGAAAATTGATAATCCCAGGGGTGTTTGGGGAGAGGGTGGGAGCCATTCTTTTGGGGCGTGAGATGGTCTCGCTCCATATCAATCATGTGTGGAGGAGCAGATGACTCAGGCGAAAGTGAAAGTGTTGCTCTAATGGAGGAAAAAAGAAGCGCCAGAGGAAAAGTTAACAATCATTGCAATCGATACGAAGTGCACTTGATTAGAAGTATCTCGCCAGCTCAGAATCATCATGACGCGCACAGATTATCTGCCACTCCAAGGATATATTCCTGGCGGGGAAATCAATTAAAAATTTAATGAGAACTTGTGGCCAGGTTTTTCCTCCTCTTCTATACATATTTTTGCCTGACAGGCTTCAGCAGCGTGTCAATCATTGTTGTGACAACGGCAAAACCACACCGCAAAACTCATGAATACATAATAATCAAGGGTTTTTTTTAACATCTCCTCCGGGGATGAGGAATTTTTCTGGTGTACAGAAATGGAGTAAATTCATTGAGAGCGCGCACCTTTTTTCAATGCGGGGGACAAATTGGAAAAAGAACCCAGGAGATTTTCGGAGAAAAGCCCAGAACTCATTTAATCTGCAACATTCTGAAAGTAAACAACCAGAATAATAAACACGCGAAGTTAAGCCCAAATTTCGGTGGTTTTGTATATCTAAAAATATCTCACAAATCTCCCAATTCAAGGGAAAAAGGAATTTGTTGGTCATAAAACAACATTTTCTGCTCACTGAATAATCACACTGTGTGCCATCAATTTGCAGAACTTTCTGTTCTGATCGACGATGTGAGGGCGGGAAATAAATTTGCCAGCGGATGTTATTCGCTTATTAACATGGGACTTCCGTCAACATTCATTAGCCTGTGGTCGCTCGGACTTGATGCGCTGTTACAATTTGCAGGCAAATTTCGCCCATATCGCACTGACGTGATCTCTTATTCATACACAAAAACACAGCATTAACCTTAATTCATGCACATTAAAAGGGCATGGCGGACAAAATGGAATTTTTTACCATTATCTGAGCGCGCGTCTCTCTTAAATTGTCGCATGCAAAATTATATTTGTCATGCATATTGAAGCTCTTTTTCCATCTCTTGCTCCAGTCGTAAAAAGCTCCGGCATTTATTAGCCACAGAAAGCCACGAAATTGGGGCTCAAAGTGTATGTTTCGTCTGACGGCCGGCACGGGGCGGCTTTATAGCCCCATTATCGAGTTCTCGATCAAATAAAAGTCCGCCCACTCGTCGGCCAAGTGCTGAAACACCACCTCGACAGCCACCCTCAGAGGCATCCACTGACAATGCTCGGCACTGCAATTAGTGGGCTGATATCCCTCTTCATCGGGGCCTGATAATTATCGCGCAGACACTCCTGAAATTGAGTGCATCGTGTTTACCGTTCAGTTGCAATTCACAATCGCAATTATTGCGTGACCATTATCAATTAAGTACGCCCAGGAGTTCTTGAAAGGCATCAGAGACTTTTTATCCCCGCTTTTTCCCATTACGCTTTGCCAGTTGAAAAGCATTTTCAGATTGCGATTATTCAATTGCGGCTTTTTCTTCGCATTCACCTCGCAATCATTGCACACTCCTTTGAGGATTTTTCATTTCCTGCCCACAGGATAAAAGCTCGAGACTGCTTTCGATCTAACTAATTCAATTCTCGGTCAATTTGCTGAGCTTCTCGCCGCTCTAATGCAATTTGATTGATATGAATTTATAAAATAAACTAACGAGATGGTGTTTAAAATATAAATTTATACGTAGAGAGAATGTCGTGTGGCTCTTTTGCAATTATTCCAGCATGTTTACTCACATTTTATACACACACAGAGGGAAAAGGGCGTCTCTGAGGGGAGTTAATTGAAGCTTTACGTAATAATTTTCACACCTAACTAAATAGAAGGTCTCGCGCTGTGAAGGTGTTGTTTCACCGGTGAGGCAAAGAGAGTCTTTCGTTCCCCTTTTGTATCTTCATATTTGTTGAATTATTCCACTAAATCCGGCCATATATTCTCCCGACAGCCCCAAAGTCGACTGGCAGAGGCTTCTAAATACCTTTGTGAAGAGTCAAAAATGCTCCTCCACCTGAAGAATGTTGCGTGCCAGGATGAATTTATGGCATTAAATGTTGATTGTGCCATAAATCAGGACTCCAGTGTTTATGATATGCAACTTTTCATGTTGCCCTGAAGAACAGGGAAATCTTCGCAAAGTCTTGAAATTCCCACCTGGCAATGCACTCTGCCTCATCCCGCGGCCTAATTGGGCGTTCTGGGGTGTGGAATAAATTCAGGCATTCCGCCCATTGATCGACGGAGTGTGTTTCCAGGTGTATGTTAAATTCCATACACGAAACGGAAGGTGTGGAAACGTGTTATTTTCGAGATTGCAATCAATCATTCGACGTATTAAATTGTGCTATCTCTCCCAGGGAATTGTGGCGGGCAAAAGTTCACTCTCTCTCTCTCACCCCGGATTTTCGCGCCGAGAGGGGTTTCAGTGGAGGCGCCTGGTGGTGCGTTGTTTTACAATTTATCGTTAGACAAATTGAAATTAACTTCAACCACCATCCAAACCTCCCCCTTAAATGTACGCCCCAACATTCATCGATACAAGGCTATAAAAGGTGAAATGAAGTGGAGGGTGGGAGATTATAAGAATTGACGAGCTCTCGCATGCTGGCATGAGGCAGTTTGTTGCCAGCGGTATGTTCTGAATTTAAATGAAATTTCTATGCCACAGGAATACACACGCGGGTAAGAGAGGCGCAGGATATATGGGAGAATAATCGTAGCCTATAACACACACACACACACACATGATGGGTGAATGTAATTTTGCAGAATTTCCTTCTCTTTCATGTTCAACTTCCAGAGCAGTTTCTCTTCTTCGCCGCCCTCAAAATCGTTTAGCTTTCCCCATCAAGATCAATAGGAGGCAATTTTAGCGCAAGTCTTTGCTACTGTGGACAGTCGCTTCAACTCTCAACTTACTCATTCATCTGCCTAACTCAAGAAGGAGATATTTTGCCTTAAATCTGTACATCATTTCGTGACACTTCTGACAGTTTCTGTGCAGAATATTCAACACTCCAGACTGATTTCTGTTTTTATTTTAAAGTTTTAAAGCACAAATCGCGAGAATATCTAAGCGATAAGACATTCTTCTAGTTTAAAGTAATATTTTTGAGGTTATGATCAACTTTAAAGCTATTTCTTAACCAATAAAAGTCTTTTTTGAACACATATGTTCAACTCTTCGCAAGAAAAAGAGAAATATTCTCAGCTTAAACATACATTTGATGATTTTTGAGGGTAATTTAACCTCATCTCATTTAAATCTAGAAAGGCTATAAAAAAGATTTGTTTAGGCAAAATAATACAGAAAATGCCCTAATTTGTTCAAAAAGAAACTTTTCTTTCCTAAGCTTTCCATTCCTAACACATCCGTGAAGCTGTACACCACTTTTGACCTTAATATATGCCCCTTGGACCAACCCCTGTCTCCCTTATGTGCATTTTTTGCTCTCGCCGCACATACTCATTTCATGAGCCCAAAGGGTGAAAGCTTGCAGAGTTAAATTGGTCAATTGTGAGCGAGCTTTTGCTGCAAAATAGCAATATTCGCATGGGTTTTTATTTATTTTCCAACCATTTAGCCTTTCACAATGTAAAATAATCCCAACAGAGTGAAACCACAAATTCTCTATGGGTCATTTTTTCTCTACATCCCGTACAAAATCCAAATGTTAATTTATATTATAGCAAAGTTGATAAATTGAATCTGGGTGGTATGAAAAATTCCAACTGTCGCAATTTCATACAATTTATTCCACCATGTGTGAGAGCTTTTGAGCTGTTCTGACAGACAGAGAGCAATGAAGCGGACATACCGTTCGGTTTCCCAGGTTCTTCACTTTGCACACGAGATGAACAGTCTTGCCCACCAGTCCGGTGATGTTGGAGGGAACAGATGTGTCAAAGTACGGCCCCGTTCCGGGCGTTGGCCACTCCTGAAGGAAGTCCGTGAGGAATTTCCGCGATCCCGTCGCCAAAGTGCCTGTGAAGAGGGGAAAATCACACATGGTTAGATAGCAATCGAGCTGCTGTCGAGGAGCTTATCTAAATGTCGATGATGGTGAAGTCTGTACAGGAAAAAACCCATTAAAAATAATTACACATGACTCTCGTCGGCCCTTTTGTTCCACTTTGGTGGATAACGCACAGAATTGCATGAGATATGCGATGGCGTTATCGATTTTCCGGCACGGCGCGCGTGTTTAGAGGTAGACATAAACCAGTGACATTCATAATTGTAAATTGGCCGCTGTCCAGAGTGGTTTTTCAAGAGCTCGCGGGACTTTTCAATTTTCCCCACAATTTACTGGAGCGAAAGAGAGTAAAAAAAAAATCGCGGCACATGAAAGAGAGTGGAGTCATTAATCAATGGTACTTTTAACGAAGGCATCTCTTTTGAGAGCTTAAAAGCACTGATAATTAAAATTGATAAATAATTTTTCATCATAGAGCTTCAATGGAAACTTTTGATGAGCTTTCTTCTCATCGAAAAATCTGTGTGTGTGCTTGTTTTTGTTAATTGAAAAACATTTCCTGTTCTTTTAATTACCATCGCGCTTTTTGTTGCGACTCTAATTATCAGTGTTTTGTATTTCGGCACATTTTATTAATTTCTTGCTGAATATACTGTATTACATAACTTTTGCTGAAAAGTGAGCGAAGAGCGCCCCCATCCACATTTGCCAATTGAAAATGAAGTTAATAGTTGTACTGGAAGCCAGTCTGGGAGTCAATTAGGTGGATTAGTCATGATGTCCGGGTGCGGGGGAAAAAAGTCAATAACAATTTGCTGTACAGTGCAAAATTCGACGGGAATCGAAAGTTTGCGCAAAAAGCTTTGGGTGCGGAGAAGAAAGCACAGAGTGTGGCTGTAATTGAATGGTTGAGAAAATTCAGCTCTTTGGCCAGCCACAGACATGTGGTTCTCCTTTGAAGCGTTCCCCTGGTCAGCATTCCACGGAGATCCCCAGCAAATTGAGAAATGTTAGACTCGCTCTTTTTCTGGCTGAAGAGAGAGAGAGAGAGTGTGCTTGAGATTTTACATAATTCTTTTTTTCACTGTGCGGCTGTTTGGTTTGTCGGACTGGAAAACCCTCGAAATGTGTTGCGTCTCCTTTCGCCATTCACATGAATTATGGCTGTGAATCGAGCTCGGTTAATCTGGCAATTTATTTTTTCTCTCTTCACACTCACACCATCCACTTGAGCGATATTGCGCCCTATGTGAATCCCTCTATAGAAAATTGACGGGTGTGCTTTTTTCCAATATTGTTGTTGAACATCCCCATCATTTCCCCTCCGCAACCCCGGCAAAAATTTACCTCCAAGTGCCACTCTTCGGTACTTTATCTTGCTCCACAACCCGGAGAAGCTATACTTTCTCTCCGTGGGTGCGAAATTCCAGCAATTCACTCCTTGAGGGTCGGATGATTTACTTGCCAATGTATAATTTGAGGCGCGCCCCACCCAACATCGCCCAAAACTTCCCTGCACGATGACAATAAAATGGCAAGTGAAATGGAAGTGAATTTATTCTCTCCCGCAATATGTTTTTTTTTTTTCAATATCATTGTATTTGTCTTGGCCAATGACAAATGCTCGCAGTGCGGAATATTTCCCTCTCGCACACAGAAAAAAAGGAGTGGATGATGGAAAATGACAGGATCGTAAAGCAATTCGAGATGTGGCGCAGATTGTTTCGGCAAAATACAAAATCCATTGAAAGAAAGAGTGGCGATGAAAAAGGGGTTTCTTCGTCACCACCCTTCTTCAAAATCATGAGCGGCGCCATGATAAGTCGCATGGATAAGACAGATTTTGGACCGTAAAAGAAGACACGATGTGAAATCGAGGACTGTGAAATTTAATAAAATTTTTAAGTCTCCCCCAGGGCAATTTATCAAGGGTGTGTGGCACAATTCAAATAACCCCCGGGCAGATGGAAAGTTCTCACTCGGGGCACCGGGGAGAAGAGCCCCCGTAAAGCTATCGGCGTTGGGGGAAAATGGTCAAGGGAATGTCCAGAGAAACTCTTTTCCACCCATTTGCGCAAATGACTAATCCTTCAATTTGTGCAAATGCCACTCTCTTTGAGGGTCTCCCATGTAGAAAATGTGCTCAAACACGAAGAGCACATCCACCCCTGAACAAACCATTTTCTCTGCTGGGGCGTGAGTGAGATATAAAAAATGACAAACTGTTACTCAACACAGATTATGTACATTTTTCACAAGATCAATAACAATAAATTTGATTTCCTCAAGATGTTTGCTCTCCTTGTATCGCATTTCCCTTAGACCAGTGTGCTTCCACACAGTTTCCCACATTCGAAACTTTTCCCATCCGCACTGATAACAGACACCCCCCACCCACGCCCATTCCGCCAATGGAAAAGTTTCTGTAAAGTGTGTAAATATTTCACGAAATATCGCCCTATCGGGCGAACCCGTCCCAATAGTTGCCAATGCTTGACAATAATGATGATGATTATGAGACTTGCGGAACCCAGAGACGTGATAACAATTTGTTATCATCCTCTGTCGCCTCCGCACTATCAAACCACCCCCCTGTCAAATTCCCCCAATTCCCCGGTGGACTTAAATTAACAAATTGTCACTTGCAATTTGCCCTCTAAAAGCTCCAAACCATGAAGGGTACATACTGACTTTCATCATGCTTCCCTTGAGCGCTGATCTGTCAACGATTTGTGATCAATTATTCTATTGAATTTTTATATTTTCCCGAGGAATCTTATCGTGTTTCATTTTGATTGATTTTTTGGACTCTGAATTGCGATTTTTTTTTTAATTCTTGAGTCAGTTATTGAATCAAATGGAAATTAGGTTACCTATTCACATTTGCCAACTTCCGATATATGATTTACTGCGATGGTTACATATTTATCCCTTAGATGAAACTTTAATTACTATATAGAATCTTATGTGAGTGACTAATCCTTATAAAAGCTTATCTGACGCTTCTTGGAATTCACATGAATCTTGCAATACTATGAAGTGGTATAAAGTATTTTTCTGCACATCCAGACAGTTTGAGATACATTCCTAAATGAGGTCGCATTCACAAAGAGAATAATTAAAATCAATTTGGCTGTAATCTCGACACACCAAAATGAGCAGCGCAGATCTTCTAAAAAATGTCCCATGATAATTGTGTCTCTCCAATTCCAGTTGATGGCAAGTCAGCCAACTTTCTGGGAAAAGTTTTCATGTCGGGGAGCTTTTCCGCGCCGTCCAAAAAAGCTCCTTTTTGGCACTTAAGAATGGCCGAAGGGGGTGTGAGAGGAAGAAGGAGATGTTTTGTAAATCATGACAGAAACATTATCTCCAGCTCTTCTTTAAGAAGTTCCTTTTGACTGGGGGAAAATTCTAGTGGTGATGTTTCTCCAGCACAGATGGATTAAATATGCATAAATATGGGAATCGGGTTAATTTGCGAAGAACCAAAGTTTCTTGCAAGCACTTTCATGCTAATCGAAAAACTTTCGACATGGAGAGGAGGTTTAAATACCCCGAAATCATTAAATATTAAATCACTTGTTGAGAGTATTTTTTTTGCCAATGCTCATAAATCATCTCTCGCTTTTTTTTCTCTCCATCTGCTTTTTAGCAATTGCAATAGCAGCGCAGGAGGAAAAAAGAACATTAAGACTATGCGATACAACTTGAGAACATCTTTCGTAAATTGTTAAGAGTCTCGTTTCACTCGATTGTGAAGAGGATGGTGGAGAAAAAAGAACCCGACACTATTTTCACAAGTCAAGATTCTGCATTAAAATGGAAATAACTTTCATGAAATTTGCAAGTGCCAAGAGATGGAACTCCTGCAGATCGGAGGGAAGATGAACTCGCTTGTCTTCTCGTGGATGGAAGTGCCTCACATAAATCGATATGTTGCCAATTGAATGATGTTGTACACTTGAGAAACTTCATTTTGTGCCTTGAGACAGAAATTTTCATCAATACAACTTTATTCCTATCACAGCCTCGCGCTGCTTGTCATGCATTGACTTGTTAAGGGGCGAAAAAAAACACTCTTGCAGACAGGAAATGCCGCTCATTGGAGTGTAATGAAATAATTTGCAGTGCGTCGTCTCGACGGATTGTGTAAATAGAATTATGAATTTATTTTCTTAGACATAAATTCTGCGCTCACGCAAGGAATTACCGGCCATTTTCCTCATCAATCATCGTGCAAGTCAATGCAGAAAGTCACTCACACGCTTGAGTGGGAATTTGTGCTTGGGCAACGCTCGGAGGACTTCCTGGGGTGACTGAGAGCGTGAATGACCGGTCATGTTGAGCTCCAGAAGCGCTCCAGCCGATAGCCACCCGGCGCCTCCACTGCTGGCAGTGGAGACGCCAGGTGTTGCTGATGTTCTGACCTTGCTCGTCGCCTCTTACGCCCGTAAAAGCACACCCACTCCCAAAAATTCCGACGAAATAATTAAAGATAAATACAGTTGAGAGAGCTCTGCGACATTTCCTCTGCCAGAATAAAGTGGATTGTGCCAAGTAAAGCACTAAATAGTTCACCATCAGCTAATGAACTTGACGCGATGCTTTAAGTGTGAAAAAGTAATTTCTAACTCGCAGCTTAGCTATGCACATTTTAGCAATTTGCACATTTCAGTGTGAATATGACAGGAACTCATGCAACTTTCAATTTTCCATGAGCTGAAAAGATTGGATGTGAGAAGTGGATTGAATTAGAAGAGAGAGAGGGAAAAAAGTGACATTCTTTTCAATTCGCCAGTGTTGCTTTTGCCCTTTGGGAATATCGCTTTCGCTTCGGGGTGTCTCAGGAATTTTTCCCTCTTTCTCCCTCCCCGTTGGAAGACAAGGAATTGGAGACATTCTCACCATTTTGTGCCAATGGATGTGAGATCGTGTGCGAAGGATAAGGAGTTAATTTGCATTCAGCCATCCAAAGTCACTTGAAGCATGAAAAATATTTCTGTCATTCCCTCTTAAATACAGCGTCGTATTATTTCCACACCTTCTCTCAGTCATATTTCCCAGAACGCGTGATTGAAGTGGACGATTTGGGTAGGGGTGAAAATTGAAAGATGCGATCAGGATGCACGCGAGACGACGGAACTTGACTCACCCTGGGAAAACTGTGAAAGTGACAGAAAATTGCTGCGAGAGAGTCACAAGATAGAGGGGAAGAATTAGAATGAAACCGAATTTTCATGTAAAAATATGACAGTCATTACTCAGCGTAATTTGCCAAGTAATGAAGCAAGCAGCACCATTTCACCATTCTCAGCACGAAAATTTATTCCGGGGAAATAAATCATGTAATTTTGAATAGATGAAGAGCCCCATATAACTTTCTCATGATGATGGTGTGTGCGAAAGGAGAGGGTGAGCTTTCAGCCGTCCCCGCCCGAAGGGAGAGAGCCTCAAATTTTCATAAGAGCCTCCCTGAGTGGCTCGACACATGTTTTTGTGTGTTCAGTGGTGGGAATGATGAATAAAATTAGTGGGTTGGGGCGGTTGGCTGGATGGGAAGACACTTTGATATATTGACAGTAGCATGACGAGGACTTCTTTGTCCTAATTACATAATTACTCCAGTCAATATTTATACTCAATGGGTGTTATACAGATTGATGAACAATTTTGAAAGTTACCCCGAAGACGGGGTCGTCCCGGCTCCATTGTTTATCGGGTGGGATTCATGAAAAATTGCACCCCATCATTATTTACGCGATGGAATCGACAGTGTAATGATGAAGCGCGCGCCCGAAACACATCATCTTCCGCCGCCACCACCATCGAAATTAGCAATTTATTGATCCCGCGTGTGGACGGAAAATGAGTGAAACGACGCGCACGGGGCAGGAGTTAATGACGCCGCCTTTGAATGGCTTCGCAGTGAGCCCACAATGACGATGGCATTTCGCACTGGCGGCCTCTACACCTGTCCCACCGATAGTCATGCAAATTTCAGGCAAATTGGATTGGCTTCCAAACTACATCCTGCGAACCTGCGTGCTATCTGCAGAGTCACAAGAAGACAAATATTTGCCAGATGAATGTTTCATCATGGTGAGCCTCGGCGGCGCATTACAGCACGCTCCGCAACAATTTGGCCAACTCCAGAGACTCCAGAGCACCTTCATCAAGTCACCTGAACTCATTCATAATTTGCAACATTCGCTTCACATTCTTTTCTATCACTGCAGCGCGGAAAAGTGATTTTGGTGGGTTAATTTTACAATAACACAGAAGCTTTTTGCAAGCAAAATTGACTGTGATGGAAGTTAAATTCTGCATTTTGATCATTTTCACATATTCTTCTCCAACTAGTTTTATGACAAAATAATACCTCAAAGTAGATATTCTTGCACTGAGAACTAATTTATTTCATTTCAAAATCTCGATGTTGTTAATTATCAGGATAATAAAGCCAAAATTAGCATCAGAATATAGGATTTTTCATACAAATTGTGAAAGTGTACAGATATTAGCTATATTGTATCCCCCTTAGTTTCAGCAATCGCATTTAATTGCAACACTTCTTTAAAGATCCTTCTAATTAGCAATAATTTGTTCTTATCAATACTTCTAAAGAAGATTGTATACAGTTTAATTGCTACAAAATTGTGAAAGTTCTGCTAAAAATCTCTCATTATACGATGCAAGACGAAAGAAGCAATTGAAAACGGAGTTAGTGTGATCTTCAAGACAATCTTTCGAAGAGATTGAGTAATTCTCCCGCGTGCAATTGAGATAATCTCTGTTCGAGATTTTGAAGACTCTCTGGAAGGAGTGATTTCGGGGCACTTTCAAAGACGTGCAGTGATTGAAATGCTTTATCTTGACATGGGCGAGATGAGTCACTATAAAATTGATTCTACCATGAGTCTTATCGTGAATTGGCAAGCTCTCTTGCCATCATAACACGCGTATGAGTCATTTATCTCATCGTAAAAGGCGGGCGCGCGAGGGAATATTGGTGTCTTCATGCATTTTTCATTCCCCGCCACCAAAAGATGCCGAGGAGGAGCTTTTCCACGCCAAAAGCTCCATGACACATATTCGCACAATATCATGGTAATAAATTCTCCATATTGTGGGTGTTGTGTATGCAGAAGAATTTGCCGTCATGCTGCGTCTTCCGTCTTATGTCACTGATATACAATAAAGCATGACAAAATTAATAAATTTTTCACTCCTTGGCGCGTCTGCTGGCACTAGCATGACTATGCACTGCACCACTTTACGTGCAGCTCAGTTGCTCATTCGCCATGGGATTCTAAAGTTTTCGGGGCGCCTTTATGAGCTTTTGATGGATTCTCTACGTGTCACGCGTCATGCTGAAGAGAGAGGTTGTAGTATTACCACATAATCCCAGCGGAGATTTTTTTATACAACTCCCCAGATTGACTCTTTCGGTGCTCATCTTGGCGCTCATACAGAATTAAGACTTTCAGCTCAACCAGGAAGCTGAAGATGATTAAATTCACATATATTTTTCCCCCCAGAGAAAGCTTCTTGAGGAAAAATCCACACTATCGCCACAATGGGAGGAAGAAATGCAACATTAAATAATTTAAAACATAATTAACATAAAGTTCCTTTGATTATATTAGCTAATAGTCTTGTCTGGCGCTTCGCTTTGGCTCAGCATATTTACCGAGAGCATTAAAATTTGCAAACAGATTTACTAAAAGTCCTCATTTCTTAGTGATGACGTTTAAACACAGCCATCGTTAATCTTTTATTATGAGCTCACAGAGCGGTGAAGCAGCTTGGCGAAATGAAAAGCTCCAAGATGGGTTTTCCACGGTGAAAATTATAGATTCTCCAGCAAAGACTGGGGAAAAGGTATTGGAAAATTCATCACTCTCGCTAGGTTAGCATGCGGATGATCCACATAAAAAGCAGATGGTTATGCCCCTTAATGCTCACATGAAATCCCGTGTGAATAAACATTAATCTGCGGGCGCGATGTGTGTATAATAATTTCACAAACTTCAGCTGGACTTGACTGCGGAAAAGGGGAAGCGAAATTGCGTGGGAACGATCGCAGGGTCTCATAAAGGAAGTCTCCATGTATGACGGAAGGTAGTATATTTATATTATTAAATTTTATCACACTGTAAAGGCAGGAAGTTCTTTCGACATGTGTGTGAGTATGAAATAAAGTGAAAAAGTCGGCCAATTTCCTCTGCAATCACCCTCTTTTTACCACCCACGTCGCACTTTTCCCACCCCCACAAACACCCAGAATGATACAATCCAGAAGAGAGCTTCAGCCAGAGATGCGGAATCAAAAGCACCCAGGAATTCTCCGTAGATAATGCGAGAGTGGAAAAAAAAATTCACATACATTATCATCAAAATTGATGGATGGCGTGGTGAATTTTGAATGCTTCTGAAAAATGCAAATTCATTGCGCCATTAGAGCCATGAAAGATGTACTGGAGATGTGAGTTATTGCGAATCCCAGCCACACTCAAGCGTTGACTTTGATTGCCGACCGAAATGGCGAAATAAAGCGTCCATGAGAGATCAATTGAGGAAAGCTCGCCAGGAGATGAGGTGGAAAGAAAATGGAGTTTAATGACCCAGTCGTGGCCAACGAGCCATTCATCACAATTAGCAAATCCTCATAAAATACACTTTAGAAGCCACTGTTCAGTTTACTGCTGTTGCCGCCATGGGATTCGTTGTGCTGAGGTGGAAAAGTGCTACAGCTAAAAGCTCTGCTCAGCACCTTATTAGCTGGGCGGAAAGTGAGCTGAACGTATTTAGTGAAAGCTTTTGCATAAGGAATGCGCTGAAATAGTGCTGCCAAAGGGGGGAAATATTATTACTTTCAAATAAAATTACCGAAAACCTTGATTATAAAGTCGCCGACTTTTTAGTTTGCTCAAGGAAAAAGCAATTTTTTGAAGTATCTTAATGTTGTTTTCTCAGGTTATGATCGAAAAATATTCCATAAAAGTGAATTTAAACAGTTTTTTACAAAAATATTGACCAAGAACTTCTAAAATTTCTTATTAAAAGTTGCTAATTTTGATTTCAGTCATTTTTTTCACTTTTTAAAATTTTCCTTTTGATTGTATCAGGATGTATTTTAATTCAAAAGTGTTTAAGAACTTTTGGAAGTGTCAGGAAGTAGTTACACTTTTTAGCCATATAATCTCCCCCTTGAGTTTGTTTCTAGAATTCGCATAATGATTTAAGTGAATATTTTGCCAAATAGTCTTCCCCTTGGCGCTTGTTGATTATAATATTTCTCTTATATTCTCTTCATGGCTGTTTTGGCGCAAAAGCGTGTGTGTCTCCTATAGAATGCGACTGAAAGTTTCGCCACTTTGCGTGACGACAGGGCAGACATCCGAAACACTCTGTTTCTTTAATTCATCATCAAAACTAATTTGGTCGTCGTGGCAGAATGAGCCCTGGCTGAAATTGAAAGCAAACATGAAACTTGTCGGAACAATTGAAATTCATCGTGGGTGGAAGAAAAAAAAAGAGTGAGAGAGAGAGAAGACGAGGGCACAAAAGAGGCAAACTATTAATGAGATTTCTTGTGTGCTTCCTCCCTTGTGCCGCCCCTGAAAATTCAATTAGAGAGAAAGGCATAAGTCCATTGGACCTCCTTTTAATTCAACCCGACAGAAATTATTCATACGACCGGGGAGGAAAATATTTTCATCAATTAGAACTTTGCTATTTATTCCACTGTCGGCTCACGCAATTAATTTCTGTGATTGACGCGCGTGACTGCAGAGATTTCGCCCCGATTCACCTTTTCTTCACGTATTAACCATACAAATGATCTCCGGACATGTCGTGGCAGCAATATCAATGGGCATGGCGGTGGCTTTTGTCAACAAACAGGCCAATTGGACGTGAAGATGATCTGTGACATGCGGAGAAAGTGAGAGTGCAGGACTTTGAAAGTGAGATTGCGGCATTTTTGCTTAAGATGAGGTAACATCTTGCGTCGCATGAGCAATTTTTCCGCCCAAAAGACAACGCAATTTTCTCCCAATGCCCCAAAGTCACGCATCATGGAGATCTGCTGATTAAATGCCCAGTGAATTTGACCACAAAAGGTCACACATACAGTTCCATATTTTCCCTTTTCGGGACGAGGAGGTCGCATTGTTAATTTTGGGGCAGAATCTCCGCGTGTGTGCTTAAAGATATTCTTCTCGAAGACGATCGATCTTTAATGAGAACGGCAGAAGCATGATGTTTATTGTGAGCGCCACGGAGCATTTATGGTAGTCCATAATTCTTTGGTGGCGCTAACTTTCGGCCCTCCTTCCAGCCCTTATTGGCACTCTGTCAATTACATGGGTGACACCGTGTGGTGGCCTTTATTATTACTTTCCCATCGGCCCGCAGGCTTGATAGTTTGAGCATGAGACAGAGAGTGAGAAACCATTCATTTCGACCGTATTTTCCCAGGAGAAAATTGCCCGATATTCCGCGCGACGCTTCGTGGGGGGAGTGACAAAAATATGAATTGACGCAAGTAATTAGCGTGCCTAATGCCAAAGGGGCGTCTTTACGGTGTGCCAATTAACCTAAATTGCTAATCGATTGTCATTTCTCAGGCGGTTGCCAGTCGGTGCGCAGGTGACAAGGGAATTGATGCTCATCTTCGCTGTACAGCTTCTGCTGGACAAAATGACAAAGCATCTAATTTATTTCCGAGCACCATTTCCAAATTGGCAACCTCAATCTCGTGTTATTGGGGAGATTGTGGGGGATTTCACGCAATTGCCACGTGAGACCAATTCCTCTCCTTGTCCTTGATGGTGTTGCTTTTCGTAAATTTGATCATACCTGTCGCTCTGGTGAATAATTACAGATGGTTTCTGAAAAATTAGCTTCTGTTCTTAAATAAATCCCAAAGCTCCGCCCAATGCTAATCTCCGCCCCTTGTTTTAGATGACCTCACAACTTTCCATGTCTCTTCGTTGGAAATGCAAATGGCATTTGCAAAATTCAACTAGATAAATTCTTTCTAATTCAGTGAATTTCTGCAGAAGCGTATGTAAATTTGCCTTTGCAAAATTGCCATAACTTCGTGCTTCGCTTCTTTTGTGCGGTGGCGGAATTTAATCATGAAAAGCTACTGAATGGAGATGGTTAATTTGCAACCACATTTTTGCCCAAATAATCCACGTGAAAAGTAAAACAATAAAATGATAAATTTAATATAATTTCATGATATTCTCTTCATCGTTTTTTCCTCCACGTTTATTGTCGCATGATGCCCATTTAATGATGGCGGCGAGATATAAAAGTGAAAACGAAAATTTTTATTGAACCCACTTAACGAGCGCTCGAATGGGAAATTGCAGCAATTTGATCTCATGGCGGAGTGGCGAAAAAAAATTGCATAAAGCTTCTCTGCCGAGGGTGAATTTCTTCTCTTTTGGGAGAGTGGATTTTTCGCAGGCTATGTTGAGTTGGTGAAAGGAGGTATTCGGGAAGCAATTTTGCATAATAGAATGGCGCAAAAGAACAACATGGAGTTCAGCGAGGCCCCGAAATGCACCAATCTGCAGTGTTTCTGCGAGGGGATGAAGGGAGAAAATGCACATATCACGGTGTGATAAAATTTCAGCTGAAAATAGGTAGAAAATCCATTTTGGAGAGCTTCAGGTACAATACAAGAGGATACCGTTGAGGAAAAATGCACTCAAGCTAACGAATTTTGCAAGTTCAATGCAACTGATCTGTACACAAAGTCTGGGTGCATTGGGGAGATTATGTGGAGGCTACACTTTGATTTATCCCCCTTCTGTCTAACCTACTTCACGTACTGCATATTTTTTGCCTTCACAAGGGAGTGAACTCCTTCTGAGACGTTCTTTTAATTAAAAACTTTCAATCTTGCAGCGCGGAGAAGGACTTTAGTGTCCAGCACATCGTCTTGGGAGGAAAACTTAGTGGAAAATGTGTAAAATTCAAATGTCGAGTCATATTAAAAAGTATCTTGGCAAACTATGGGCGAATGCAAAAGAGGTGAGAAGTGAGTTGCATTGAAATGAGGCGTTTGATTGAAATGTAAGGGAGTGATTTGACCACAATTCGTGCTCAGACTTTCTCTCCTCAGAAAGGGGCGAAAAGGAGCCTTTCGAGATGAGTGCAAAATTCTCACGCTGGGCGCGCAGAGTGTATGTAAGTGGGTCAAAGTTTTTCCACCCACCGCCCAAAATGTTTGGCACCCGCAGAGAATGGAAATGCTGCGCTCCCGGAAGGTATGTTTTATTATGAATTTCCCACTCGTCTGCTAAATGACTAACACGGAAGCCAGACAAAATCCGAGGACGATATCATGACGCCTTGTCCTTTTTGTTCACAGGACACAAGCAGGGAATTTCATCCCCAGAACGATGAATTAATTGAGATCGCAGGAATTCTCATGTGTATTCGCATGAGAACTTTTAATATGGTTGGAGTTGGGAAATTGTTGAATGAATATAAATGAATTTTCAATATATTATTGGAATTCTTCTCGAACTCCTTGAAGGAATTCATGCAAGGACTCACTCTCTCCCTTTTTCCACCTGTTAAAGATGCTCAAGAGTAAAGTCCCTATGAAAGATGTGCAAATTTGAAGGAGAAAACCCTTCGCAATCATTTATTTTATCTACGGAAAATCTTCTATAATACCCATGAAACACCCTTTCAATTAATTTCGAGAAATTAGCAAACTTTAAGGTGGCCCTCATACTTCGGGAACAGATCTTTTTCGGTTGATTTTGAAAATCTCCAGCAAAAAGAAGGAAGGACAAAAAAATTGGGCGGAATATTGCGAAAATCCCCGTAAAAAATCACCTGCTGAATCCGCCATCATTCAACCTCAAATTGGAAAGACGGTCTTCTTTACCTCTCCCAGATCTCTAATGGTATTAAATTCCCTCGCCAGCCCAACTCAGCAAAATGATAATTTTTCGTGTGATTAGAGGCTGCCGCCATCGATCCTGCGCCGCCCCACATTTGTCACTCATGCCTGGTCAAAGAGCTAACGAGGACGTCACGGGCGCTCTTCCGGGGATGACGCCACATCGAGGCACTTCAATCAAATGGGGGATGTGTGTATGTAAATGTTGTGTTCACATAAGAGTGAGCAAACTTTGCAAGAAAAGCCTCAATATCGGGCGCTCAATGAGGGTGGAAAAAGGGTTTTCCATGCGGGGGTGGGGCGCATGAAAAATGGGTTGAAAATCGGGGTGAAACAAGGTGAAAGCCAACCCCAGAGAGCATGAGGGCTGTGGTGGCTTTCAATACCATCACAAACAACCATTGGAACATGATGAAAATTGCACCTAATTGACGAAAACTCCTCTGTGGGTGAATTGATGACCACGAGGATGGTCTCAATTAGGGAATCTTCTTCCGGAGAAAAGGTGCGAAAATACACAAGTCTCGTCTTTCTTTTCCACAGCTAATGAATGGGCATAGTGAATGGGAGGCATTTATCGCACCTGAAGATTCACTCAAGGCGTGTATCTTAAGATAATTGGTAAAGACTCTCTTTCGGTGCGCCTAAAAATACCCAAGGTGAGAACAATTAATCTCAATCAACATGTGAAATTAATGTGAAACCCTCGTGCATTTATGAATCTTGCAAAATCCCCAACACGGGTCAATGTGGCGGTAAATATTTGCAAAACAATCCCAAACACCCCGCTTGTCTGTAATAATTTGGCGGCGAATAGGATTTGCAACATTGAATTAGCACAGAGGGTTTTCCTATCAATTCCGAGAATGAAAAAAATGAGAGAAAAAATATTCATGATGGAAACAAAGAATGAAATTGAGTGGAAGTGATGGACATTTTCCACTTCGCTGACGCTGTAATTAAATCAACCACAAATTCAGTATCGAAATTGTCTTTGTCACGCACGCTGCTCAATTGCAATTTTTCACCCCTCGAACAGGGGAAAAAACCCTTTGTTGATCTACTCGTTTGTTTGCCAATCTTCATGTCCATCTCACCCCTCAAAACCATGGAGAAAGTTGTCGCGCAGGACAGCTTTCAGCGGCAGACCTTCACAGAATGAATTGTGTGAAATTTTAAGAGGGAGATTGTGCACTTGATAATTCATCCGCTAAACATTTTCTTGTTTAGAAATCATTTACCAGAGAAAGGACACAGAGTGTTGTCATTAAGCAAATAAGGACACAGGCTTTCAACTTGGGTCTCTCACGTTGAAATACAAAAGTTCAGGGTGTGTAAAATAACTCACTATGAAGTTACCCAATGTTTGTGTGAAGTTTTAAAGTGGGCGGGGCTTCTGAATGGGCGGAGTTTACTTAACTTTCACTGCATGACACTCAATTAACAGCTCTTGAATGAATCAGAGGAACTTTGCCTCATTTTTTAATTGTTATTCCCTCGACGAATCAGGATTTCTTTTGCCATATATTTTGCGAAATCCATTATAAACCATCCCCATTCGCATCTCTCCAGAAATGTGTGTGTGTGTGTTTGTGTTCCTTTTGAAAAAGCAAATGTACATGCGTAATTGTCAACAAAACATCCCCAAAACTATTGTTCCGGCTCTCATGATAAGCCCCCTCTGGAGTGAGGGTTTTCCGCTCTCGAGAGGGCTTTTGCGCCAACGAAAATAGGACGAGAGTTCAAATAAGGCCCAAGAATATGACATTAGGGTAATTGGGCGTGCTCTACCCTTCACGCTCGCCCCCTCGAGGCCTCTCGTGTCCTCCACGGCCGCCACAACATTGCGACATGCGATCTAATGGGCTCGAGATATTGAGGCCTCCACTTCGCAATTCAGCACGCGGGCCTCTGAGGCCATGACAAAGAGGCTGCACCCCCGCATTCCTTCCCTGTCTCCCCACACGTGAGGGTGGGAGATCGACACGCTCGAGGAGTTAAGGTATTATGACAATGTCGGCAATCTCAGGGGAGAGAAAGTGCGTCAGTGTTCATCCCACAGCTGAAGTGGAAAAAATTGATTTTATCCACCCACTTCCAGTGGGCCAGACCTTTTGCCACCTACGCCCTTAATTCCATTAATTGAATGTGCGGTGCGCACATTAGGAAAAATGAGGAAAATTAGCAGCGCAACAGTTATTGATGATTCACTTGGCATTTTGCGGCAAACATTGCGATTTAAACAAATATTTGCCATCACCGCAACAAGGAAAACTCCCCGCCTCTTCGCTTTGCCCACAACAGCTTTTCACGCGCGCGTGAAAGCTCGAAGAGAGAAAAAAAGCTGTTAGAGACTTAATCAGGGACACCTTTTCATGGACTCTCAGCCCCAAGGTGTGGTGTGTCTCCCAAAGGCGAGGGTGCAAAAAAAACAAGGAGTGGAATTCTTATTCATACCACAAGAGAAGCCACACAAGAAAGTTGCTCAAAGTTTTATAAACACTCTTCCCGGTAACTTGTCTCCTCCACAGCGGCACCTCGAAACTGATAAGGATAGACAGAAAATGGGATTCTTATCCGCGGGGGTGAGAAAAAACGGCGCACCAGGAAAAATCCCGCATTAGGAGACGTGTTGGGCCTACGAATTTGTTTTTAATCAGTTGTGTGGTGGAAATGAAGAGCTCCTCGTGATTAACATGGCAAAAGTTCCAGTCAAGAAGCACATTGGGAAAGATTATCTCATGGGCTCAAAGCCTGGGTTCATCATGAGTCAATGAGTGAATTTCCTCACGCTGCCACTTCTTGATAATTTCAATCAATAATTGGCCTGCCACCCACCTTGATTTTTATCACCTTCACGTGGCATTAAATCGTGTCACTGGCGTCACGATTGAGGGTCTTTCTCGGTCTTCAGGTGGAAAAGTTTCCCAGGCATAACTTTAATGCAACACATTTCGATGTTATCAAGCACTCTCTTATCGATTGAATATGCTTTTGAGAAAATCCCTCTTAGACTTTCCACCAAAAGCTCTCTCTTTCTCCACTTCGTATTATGTATACAATCTAGAGAGGAAAGTGAGATGAAATTTTTGTGAATAGCAAGGCAATTTTCACTTTGTGCAATAAAGGAAAAATATTTACTTTATTGCCCAATTCTTTCGCATTTTATTAGTGTTTATCAAAATATTGGGGTGAAATGTGTGTCAATAAATTTTCTTCACGCAGAGCGTGAGACAGAGAGAGAGAGAGGATGGAATGCATGGACAGGCGAAATTCCCATGAAAATTCCAGTCACGTTTGTGTGACACGATGAAAAACATGTCCATTTACCTGGACATGAAAGCAACCCACCTTGTTTGCCACCCCGCTGAAGATAAAATTATAAGTTTCACAGCGGGAAAGAATGTATTTAAAGCGCTGGGAAAAAAGAGGTGGTCTAATGGCAAAACTTGCCGGAGGTTCTTTGGAAATGCACACATTTTCAAGGAGAGAAAGAAAAGGCGAAGTCAATTGGAGAAAATTGATTCCAATTGTGGCCTTTCGCGTTGATTCCCTTGTTATCACCTCCCAGAAGTCTCTTTTCCAGCTAATCAATATGCCCAGAAATTTCAACAAAGTCCCTGCCTGGGGTAATTTATTAGGGGTGGCGCATTTCTTCTAACCCCTGGAAAATTAAATGAAGCTTGGCAGGGAGTTTGTGGCTTCCTAATTATTCCGATCAGATACTGTGCCTCTCCGCGTGTCGCCTTCCGGATTCATTTGTCGATTGTCTGCCAGAAAAAATCGTTAAGTGTGCTTTTTGCCCTCGGAGGCAAACTTTCGAGACACTGTGTCACCATTTCGGCCTGATGACTATCTTAAGTGGAAATTTAAAAGATTTTCCCCACTAAATTCGCTTTGGCGCGCGCTTCAATGCAAATTTTTTAGGTATTTTCGCTAAACTATTTCGACGCGTTTTCCTGGCAAACATTGACGGTGAAATTGATGATTGGCTATGTACAAACATAGCAATGACTGACCTCAAATAAACTCAATTGGCCTTCTACTTTTAATTAAATTCAATTAGATCCTATTATATTTTATCATTGTGCGCTGGGTAAAACCCTCCCCGAAATTGAAAGCTTTCACATAGCAGATGGTGGAGAATCCCCGAAATTGGATTCTTTGTGAATTTGCCAAATTAATTGATTCCCATTGAAATTCTGTGCCCGGAAGATTTCGCCACCGAATGGAAAACGTCAAGAACAATTAAATTCAAAGTGTTGTTCACCCCAAATTTTCTTCCTCTTCTTTGGTGTGTTTGTTGTACAACGCAAAATTGGCCCATATTTTTACAGAAATTTGTGATGTTTTCTTTGCCCTGCAAAACTTATGCTGAGGCTCTTTTGTATTTTTATGTTCCAGGGGCATTTTTATCCGCTCAATTTCCCTTCGCTCATGCCAGTGAATTCCACTTCGATCACGCACGAATTGCCACGAATATTCCAGCTGAATTTATGGAGCAAGTGAATGTGATTTGACTGCTAGTCGCAAACATTTGTCTAATAGAGATGAATCAACTCGTCCATCAGTAATTGAATGCTCCAGTTTTGGCGCAAAGTGGCTCCGAAAGCTGCGGAGGTTCAATAAACCATGAAATATTGGGCAACGCGCCGGAGGGGGTGAGTTGCCAACCTCCTTTTCTCGCGAAGTACCAAAAAGTTTCATACTCCCCCAGAAGTGTTTTAATTAGAGAAAAGACAAAGAGGAATATAATTGATGGAAGTTTGGTGAGAGTTGGAAGCTCAACAGCCACACATTTCTTCCCTTCTTGGCTTAATCAAGCCTGCAGAATTTTCCCTCCGTGAAATATTGATGACACTGAATACATTACAAATGGCATTTTTCTCTCTCTCTCTCTCCTCTTGTATAATCACAGTGGGATGGAACACACCGCCTCGAAATTTGCAATTCAAGCAAGAATTTAAGCGATATTCTCTTGGCACAGCCAGCGAGTGTAGTAATCATGGTCTTTAGCGTGCTTTTCGGTCACTTAATGAGATAATTATTGCGCACAAGAAACTTTATCTCGGTCTGGGCGATATTCAATGGAGAGGAGAAAAAGCTCTCCTGAAAGGATTTTCGTGAATTCAAACTGAGCAGCAGGGAAGTTTTTGAAACAAACTGATGAAAAGTAGAAAGTAAATACTTTGAATGTGTTGAGAAAGCTTTTTCGTGATTCTGATGAGGGGAAAACATTAAAATTTGTATAGCGAATTTGCATCTCTGAGAACTCATTCGCATGAGAAGATGTTATCTCGATTATTTATCTGAAGTGTAAACAAATCTGACCATCTCGCTGAGTCAATACTGAAGAGAATATGGCGAGAATTATTTAAACTTGAGGTTTTGATAAAGTGCTGAACCAACAATGAAATTCTCTCGCCTGGGATGTTTAATAAGAAAATTCCGGTAAAACCATTCCTAATTCACTCCCCGTCTCAATATAGACTTTGCGATTTGAATTGTGAGCCCACAAAGTCAAGAATCTAAGATATTTTGTTCATGAAGGATATTGCAGGAAGTCAGCTCTTCATGCGGATGAAGATACAAGGGAGAAAATTGTCAAGAGTTCTTGTGTATCTTTTCTCCCTTGCCATCTGACAAAAGCTCCGCACATTGAATGGCGTGGGAGGAAAAAGCTTTGCCTCAAAAACTTCCACACTCACTCTCTCACACATTTTCCTTGATGAAAAATTACCATTGAGCCATTCTTTCTCCAACTTTTCCTACCGCTGGCTTTCATTTACTGGAAGCCGCACACTCTGTGTGTTTCTCTACATAAATCTATTTCATCCCCCCAAAAAAGGGCCGCGCGCTCTCAGCCGGCAAAATTGTCTCTGGCTCTCTCGTTGGCGACTTAATGAGACCGGGCGGCATGAGGTAGTTTCGCAATTGTAATTAATTCAATTAAAATTATGATTGAAAATGGGAGCTGTGCGCTCAGAGCACTTCCGCTGGTCGCAAGAACATTATAGAGCATGTTAATAGAGTCCAAAACCCAGTCCAACCTCAGCGTCCGGACACTCGGAATTCATCTGTCGGAGGCGGGAAAAGGGTTTGCCGAGAGATTCCACTGCCGTCATTTCACCACTCGCGGCCATGCGAGAGGATATTTTCATTTACTCGCCCCATATAATTACATTTTGATGCTGTTCTCGAATTACACTCCATATTACACCCTCCATGAGAACACGTATGGCGTGTGTTTGCCCTGAAATTACGCCGGGGCGTGAATGTTCCATCATTATGAACTTTTTACCGTGTGTGTGCAGTCAGTTTCATCTCTCTCAACCACTCATCAACTGAGTGGCGGAGTACATTTTTGGCAATGAGTCGAGTGACGAGATTCCCAGAATATCTGGGGTGTTTTGTGGAATGAGCTTTAGCACTATTATGCGCTGTCCAGCGTTGGGAATTCTATACAAATCAATTTCAATTTAGTGTGACAGGCAGATTTGAACCATCATCATGAGCTTTTCACATACTATTCTGCATTTTTGCAGCAAGCAAATGCAATGAGATGAAACTTAATCTACATAGTTGTCAACAATGAAGTGAAGCATGTGAGCTTTTAACGTTTTTTTTTTTCGTTGTAAAACTGTAGAGCAAAGTTTATATTCACTATAAACAGAAGCAAAATAGTTTAAAGGCGAGTATTTATTCAATTGTCAACCACCGTAAATGCAAAGGTGACACAAAAATAGAACCAACATGACAGAAATCACATCTGAAAGTTAATCTGATCAAATTTTAATATATTATTGAACCCACCGAAAGCCATAATGTCTTTTGTAATAAAAAAGCGTCATTAATATCTGATGAATGTTAATGTCTTTACTCTCTCTCTTGTGAGTGGATCGAAAAAAGCCTCTTCTCGTCGTTTCAGTGCATTTACCCTTATGAATAATACAAAGACTAAAGGGAGATTATTCTTCTTAGACAAGCATCACACAAACCCCTTTTGCAAGTTTGCTAGGCTGCGCATTAGGCGGCGTGAATTATTCAGTGGACATTGAAAAATTTCCACCAAATCGCGAATTGATTGACCCTGAGGCGAAGGGCGAGCATCCACGAGACATTCACCCTTGTCGTGGGAGATGGATTACACCAATTTTCCGTGTGGTATCCGTTTGGAGAGCTATAAAAGCCGGCGAGGCTTCCCAGAAATGAAATTTCGAGATAAGGAGGTTCAGTGAGAGATTTATTGCTGACAAACCGAAGAGTGACTGAGAGCCAGTATGCAATTCTCCAGTGTGTTTCATAAGGAAACACACTGGAGTTTCTCGAAGTGATATTTATTAAGAGGACCCGAGTGAGCTTCTGGTGAAGCACGAGGTGGTGATTTTTCTTCAATTTGCCACCCACGGATTTGCATACCTGAGTTGAATGCCAGGAGCAGCAGCCCAAGAACACATGGCGCCATCGCGGGCGCCACACCGTTCGCCATCGATGAGGACTCTGGGCGGTGTTGGAGCGTGAGGAAGAGAGCTTCAGCAGGACTCGAGTGCTCCGAACTGAGTGCAAATGGATTTCACCGTACAATACATTTTCCGGTCACTTATTTTCATATTTTATCCAGCAGACTCGCAACTTTCAGCCAAATCACAGCACATCATCACGCGGTATCGATTTTATCACCTCATCTCATACCTGAGCGCGTCTCACTTCAGCTCATATTTAAATTCTTGAGAGCACTTTCCGTGTTCACTCGTTTTGTTCTTCTTCTTCGCGGCACTTCTTGGCGGATGGCGAAACTTCTGCAGCTTTGGCCTCCTGGGCGTGTCAGAGCGCGCGCTTCTTTTCGTCAGTTCGTGAGATGGCAAAAGTTACCACTCGTTCGCAATTGTGATGAATTTCCTGCAATTGAGCAAAGTGTACAATTTTAATGAGGTGGAGAGAGAGTGAGCAGAAAGGAAAGAGGAAAAGTTGAGGGATGACGCGAAACAAGGGAGTCATTCTGGAGAGATTATTTTCCCCCCTCGACGCAGAATGAGAAAAATGATTCAATTTTTTAGATGAAAATCGCCCTTCCGGAGGCGCAACAGTGGCAAAATGACTGCAACAGTCGGTCTTTCGTCATTATTTGCATCACTTGATCGCCCTTCGCCGGAAAACTCCACTCATTACTCACAGGGCTTTTCCTGCCGCTCGCCCAGAATTGTGCTGACGAAAAGTCTGACTGTTCGTCTTCTATGAAATGCGATCATTACGATGAGAGCGGAGGAAGTATTCATTGTGCCGAGGGACAATTTTAATTTTGACAATGCGCCCAGTCTCGCACAAAATATGCTCCAATCTCGCCATTAATCTCCAACTGTTAGGCCAGAGAGAGAGAGAGAGAGAGAGAGAGAGAGAGCAAGAGATTGTCGCTTGGGAACTGCCAGAAAAGCTCCGGCAAGAAGCTCCGGGCGGAAGCGGAAAAAGTTCCTCACGGCGCGCACGGAGCAAAGTTGTGCAGATGGTGAACCACGGGCGAGATTCGTCGACAGAAGCAATTACTCACACGCGAATATTATTTATGTTGATCTTAAGACACCCACAGAGTTGACATTCTCACCCGCGCGCGGCCTTTTTCTGTGTTTGCTAGTAAGATGGGTGCCACAATTTAATTTCGCCACAAAGGAGTCAACAACACCTGCGCACCAGTCACAATAACAGCGTTGATTGTGCATTAACATAATCAACTTGGAAGTACTTCACATCGCCCGGGAAGAAGACTGTCTGCGGAGATAAAGTTTCCGCCCACGGAACATTGTCAGCCCAAGAAACATCTCCACCACACAGTGTTACTTTTCATTTTTTCGCCAATTTTCTTAGCTTTTATGGGCCATTCGGAGCATTTTCGACAGAATTTACACGAATGCCTCACCTTCTCAGGCATTGTTTGCCCGCCAAGTGGGCGGTTTTTGGGGTGTTGGAACTTGTGGCAATTTGGGTTCTTTTGTCACTAGATTGTTCGCATTCTTACATGCTTTTCACACCATTAAACGACACTCTAGGGAATTGCAACTTTTCAGTTACATCATCAGAGCATTTTCACGTGTGACACAGGTTTGTGGGTGGTTTTTGGGGTGGGCATGAAAAGCCTCAAGTGATCGATCAATGTGATTTCTTATTCGCACAAGTAAACTTTGCATATATAGATTCATACACAATCACGAATGTGTACGCTAAAGTCTAAAAGCTTCTGATGATGAAAGGTATTTATAATTTAGCTTAACAAGGAGTTATAAATGTCATGTAGAAGCTTTTAAATCCTGTAAAATGACAAAATTTCTACTCGAATTCCGCAAATATTTTGCCTCGCAGTGGAAAGTTGTTGGAAAAAAGATAAATTTAAAGGCTTAACCTACAGTGAATTGCAGTACGCGAAAGCTTTTCACAAGAGCCAGGCGAGAGACTGCAAAAAAGCAATACAGCAAGATTAAATGTTTGCAGTTGTTTGTTGTTCGCTTTTTTTCGCGACACACAAAAAAGTCCCCCCCCCCCACCAGAGAAAAGAGTGTACAAAATAGATTTTCACTAAGATTAAAAATAATTTTTCACCCGGACGAAAAAACACCCAAAACTATGGTGCTTTTGTAGCATATTTTGCCACCGCTGGAATGCAAGTTTGCGCTGATGTGAGGGGAAAAAAGCACAGGAAAGGCAAACATGAGATCAATTTTTAGCGGGAAGGGCGGGAAAATCCTCGAACGCACACGTGACAAATCAATAATTGAAGCGTGAAAAGAGTGGCTCTGAAGCAGTCATGTGAAAAGTGTGCATTCAATATATCACTCACAGGCGCTCATGAGTGTCGAAGGAGTGCCTTTCATGCATATGCAGCAGCGCTCACTTGCTGCAAATTCACATCGCATTGACCCCCAAGTGTGGGTGGCCCGGGCGCCCCCGCCGCCCGAGAGTGGGCGATGGGATTGAGTGATATTGAGAGATATGTGCATGTGTGGCTTCTGGGGCCTGAGTTTTGGGCGAGAGACGAGAGGCACAGAAAAAGCCCTCAGCCATAAATTATATGAATTGATGCCAGGGCGGAAAATGCTGCAGAAAGAGGAAATGAGGCTCTAAAATTTTTCCTCTTTATCTCACTTTATGCAGAGAAAGTCATCTCTGGCCTCGCATGGCCCCAATCTTTCTCTCTCCCCCCAGAGAGAGAGGGAGAGATAGGCAATGGGGATGAAAGCACAAGTACAGTGATCACAATTTATTTCGGCTTCCTGGGACCAGCGAACAGTGTCTTGAAGGATTTTGGGGTGGAGATAAAAAGTCCTGAAAAATGAGGGAGGAAAGTCGAAGGCAAGAGATGGAAAACTAGATGATCCAAAGATGAATTATGGGAATTGGAGATGCACAAGCTGAATCATGTTGCTGAGAAAGGGACTTTTCGACTCAAGGGGCATGTTATCTGTCCGGCGGAAGGACATGAGCAAGGATAGCAGGTTGTGTTCTCCCTTTATGTGGCAATGATTGCATTTATTTATAATGAACTGTGGAAACATGAGAAATATCTACGAAAAGCCAATCAAAAATAGATGAAGATGTTATCTAGCAAAATGACAAATTCTAGGTAGTCGTAGGTTAGTTTTTCCTCTTTCCAAAACGTCCTTTTTCTTAAAATACGCCGAAAAATGTGGACAGTGTGAATATTTTGATGCAAATTTTATAAACAGAATTTTCTTCTAAGAAAGTGCTCATAAACACCATCTTTTGACCATTTATCAAACTTGAGATGTTCTAAAAAGTTGTAGGCTGTGAAATTACCTTTCTAAAACCGTGCCAGTGTTGGGAATCAGAGAAGAGCTTTAGAAGATATGTACAGAAAAGCTTGAGTATGCTTTAATTATACGGATTCGCAAATATCGCTTAAGAAATGCATTTTTTACTGTGTGAAAAATGTTGTAAAAGTTAAATTGTTAACAATCCGACCAACACTGGATAGCTTGCTGGATAGCAAGATTGAACGATTTCAGTTATGCAAACTTTTCAGAGCAAAAACACACAAATTAAGGCATTATTTTCAGCCGGAACACTTCAAAAACACCATCAATTGACCCACTTTCATCAACAGGCTCTCTTCCATTGGAATAACAATCCCGTGATGTTTTTTCTCTGCCCAGGCAAATCTTGCAAGTTCAACAAAATTCTTTCACTGGGCGCCCGTGCATGTCCGCAGAGTTCAAATTTTCACATTTTAAATGAGTGTCAGCTAATCGTGAAGCATCCCGAGCGCCCCTGAGGCATCCACAAACTGTTGCAGAAGCCGAATGGCCATTCTTGCGAGAGTTGCTAAGCAAACTTTCGTAACACTCGTAAGGCGAAATAAGATTATTGGGCAACTTTGCTTTGTCAAAACTTTGTCGCTCATATCTCCATTCTATCTGTCTCTCTCTCGTCTTCTAATACATCAAAATCCTCCCAGAGAATCCGGCATTGGCCTGTGGATGAGCCCTGGGAAAACTATTTACGACGCTCCGTGAGATTTTCATGGAGAATGCGTCGTTTGTTCGTGTCTATAAAAATTTTTCTCATATTTTTTTCACTCTCCGCCCATCGGCTTTTGTCCCTCAACTGTGACAGCGCCGAGATAAGATTGATGTTAAGTATTTAGGGATGTTTTTCTTCCACCCAGTGTCAACACAGTGGTTTTCGGTGATGATTTCCTCATGCTTTCGCCCTTTTTGGGGGAGAGTGGGGGTGGGCCAAAAGCTCGCCTTTTGTGCCTTAATTCCAAATCTCTGGGGGTGAATTTCCACCAATTTCACATCACAACTTTCCAGTCAAATCTCGACAATTCACTACGCCAGGATATTATTAAATATATATAGCAACAAAAGCTCCTCGGCTCAACACAGAGAGAGGCTTTGGAGAGGGATTACGACTAGCTTCTGTGCGTTTGTGTACACATATAATTTTTGTGCGATATAGAGAAAAGCTCGGCGTCTTTATGTCATATCCATAATGAATTGTGTGGCTCGGCAATTAATTCATCCATTTGCATGGTGAAATAATATTTTCTCGACAAACATCCACTAATTGTCCAGGAGGAATTCGAGATGACTAATGAGTTGTTGTAACTTTTCTCGACATTTTCTCTCAATTTTATTCTCAATACATAGTAGAATAATAATTACGCCAATTCCACTTTGATTTACGACCTCATCTTAATTCATTATTCAACAGTGTATTTTCGAGAAAGTTCTTGGGCTTTGAATAGGAAGAATTTCAGTGAATTCAGCAGGAAAAATCAAATTCAAGTGCATAATTGCTTAGCAATGAATTTTTCTGTCAGCTAATTTATTAAAAGCTCTCATGAATTTTTTCTGTGTGCTAAAGCCAAAAGCGGCGAAATGCTAAATGAACGACTCTAATAAATATTTGCCCCAGAATTTTGCACTGTTTTTTTTTTCAAAGTGATAAATTTTACAGTATAATTAAAATGCAAAGTGTTCATAAAATTTTCATGCTCCCAATGGAATTTCAAGTCGTATTTTTCACCCAAAACACAAACGAGCTAATCTTTCAGGTGACAGCATTTTAACAACTTTGTGGTTTTAAATTTCACAACTTTGTCAACCTTTTTTGCAAAAATATCGAATGATGTCAAAGCTATTGAGGACTTTATAAACAAAGTTTAGAGCAGAGTATTTTACATGTTGTGAGCAAAATATCCGGGGAAAAGACTCTTAAATTTCACTGGAGAACTACCTTGGAAAATTTCACCACATTTGTATGAATGTTACACAGCAGAAGACTTTGTCTGTAGCGGAAATACATTGCGAGAAAAGCTCCGGCAAAGTTGCTCAGTTTACGGCAAAATATACAAATATATCAGAATTTTATTACAAATCTATGTTGGTTTATCTGTCGCAGTTTCCCTCAAACTTTAAAGCTTTCGCAAAAGCCATTGGATTTCATAATTTTCTCTCGCTCTCTTCTCAATCTCTTATATTTATATATTGGAAATTGCAAGAATTGGCCTCGACATTCGGAGAGTGCGGAGAAAAAAGAAAAGATACATAATCAGGTTTGTTCTTATTCCATTTCACAAGGAGGCTTTATGCTAATTTCCCATCACCCACTCGTCCTTCGGCGCTCCTTCGACATTCAGCTTTTTCTTATGCGCGCAAGAATCCACAGAAGAAAAACATTCATGTGGCGGTTCTCCCTGAGATTGTTGCTGAAGAAGTGAGTGAAAATATTGTTTCACAATTTTGCATTACAATGGATATTTCGCTCTACCAGGCAGCTTGATTTATTTTCACTTGCGCGAATTCTTCTCTCTTTGCGTGCCATGGAAAATTCACTTTGCCACCCCGACCCCCCAATTTCCTCTTTGCGGGGCTTTTTTTCTCCCAAAGTATGTGTTTGTGCGGGGGAATGAAAATGCCCCGAAGGAGGAAATGCTCACCATTGCGTCACTTTGTGAGCTTTGGACGCGCTATGCTGCACAGTAATCCAACTGGGGAGTTGTAAAAGAATTTTTAACATCTTTTTATGAGTGACACGCTCGCCATTTGCGCGTGTTTCGAATGGGGTGGGGGAAGAGGAATTCTTGGGCTTTTTGTCCTGGTGCTTTTGACACTGGAAGAACATCAAGAGCCGCAGGCGAAGCAAGGGAGGAATGAAGGATTTGTCCTGCGTTCCACAAATGAAAGAATGCCAAAAAGGTTGGAATCTGTCTTCAGCTAAATTCACAGCTTCAAAATTTAACTCCAAGAAGTGTTTATTTTGAGATTGTCCGTAATAAGAGAGTCACGAGGTGAATAAAATTGATTTCATACGTTCAACTTTGATCATATTGAAACGGATTCTAGGAAAAGCTCAACAGATTTCCTGTATTTCCTCCTCTCTCGTGCTCATATCAATTTAATTGGATATAATTTAACTTGTCATGAATCCGCAAAGACGCAACGTTAATCTTATCAAACTTCATTACGCCACATCATGCGTGACATTCCAACAGATATTTTGCGAATAATACAGCAAATAATTCATTAAAATCAATAACACAAAAGCCATTGAATGAGAAATGTCATATCGCTGCAGGAATAATGACTCTTATTCAGTGTCACATCACTGACTCTCAAAAGGTGACATGAAAGCGAGATATCCCGGACACAAGATCATTATTCTCTGGGTGTCTCATTGAAGCCAACAGGAGTCTTGAGACACACAAATTCCCGCTAACAATCTTCCATTATGCTCACGAAATTGCGAAAACTTCACGCGGAGCTTTTCTTTTCCCTCTTGCATAGAATGCAATATCGTGATTTCCGGGGGTGGAATTTGACCCAAAAAAAGGAACTTTCAAGCATCGCCACACAAAACACTTGTGACGGTGAAAAATACGAGTAGAGAGATCTTCCATCTCAATGTGAAGGATATTTGTCTCTCAAATTGGCAAAATTTGTCAATGTGGTGCCGGTAATTGTTGCCTAAATCTCCTTTAGCGCACATTGCGACGCGCGTGAGGAAAATTGCGATATATTTCTCATGCGTCACACGCGCGCGGTGGAGGATTAATCGTGGACAATTGTGAGACGAAAGAGCGTATTGCAGTCATTGTTGTCGGATGATCTGCTCGGGTTTCATTCACAGGGCATAATGTTAATTAAATTTCCTTGTAAATTACCCAGAAATAATGTCCTTAATGCCTTTTTATTTCCACAATCTCAATTGAGCGCATGGTTCTCAGCACTTTCGCCGGGTTGAGCTCTTTGTCACACACAACACATCCAGCCAAAGAGTCACAAAGGGTGGCTTCCCTATTCACTTCTTCATCAATGGTGAGAATGTGGCACAATTTTTAATTGCCCAGCAAATGACAGCACAAGTTATGGTGATTTGCATGCAAAATGCGACTACTTTCATTTGCACAGTGGAGAAACAAACATTTACTCAACCGTCACAGCACTCGAATGCACTCAATCACCAGGGTGAGGAGGAGCCTTCGAGGGGTTTGTGGCCCCCCGCGGGTGGTTCCTTGGCACTGGAGTTCCCTCACAATCTGGCTCAGCGGAAGCGTGAGATCGCGCGATGGTGTTTCAACCCTTTTGGCGACACGCGAGTGACTTCAATCGCTGTCGGATGGCAACTAAACGAGGACATACCGATGGCGTCACGACGCGCCCCTTGCGTACCGGTTCACCAGAGTCATCATCATCATCGTCATTGAGACTCCAGCGAGAGGGAAACAACCACCCGGCACACGGCGGCGCATGCTCCTGGCCAGCACCTCCCCGCTTTCCCGATACAAACGCACTTCCCCAGCCTTAATTTTGAACTTTCAACGCAGATCCTTGACTCAGGTCATGGCTTGAAAAATTGCACACGTACAGAGCCTCCGCTGGACCATTGATCATGGACGCGCACAGCAAGATTTCCCACTCATGGACACCACAAGACATTTCCTGCATCCATTGGCATTGTTTCCTCCTCCAGAATACCAATGCACAGACTGGTGGACGAGCAGAGCAGAAAGCCATATATTTCCGGGTGGGAATGAAATGGGCAAAGGAGTGATAGATCATGAGATTCCGGTAATGTGGAGTTATATATGAGTCTTTGGGGCTTTTTGCCCAGGGAGCGCAGCTGAAGGAGTCAATTTTGTTGATTTAGCACTTGCCTTATTAGCAGCTATTTTTAGCCACTCGCAAACTTCGGACAGCACGTGTTTATATCTGACAAGGGGGAAATATTGGCACTTTTCCCAGAGATTTCCTTGTTTTGTACTCTCAACGTGGATTTCTCAATATTATAAAAAAAAGCTCTAAAAGTAGTTAAAAAAAATTTACCAATTGATTTTCAGAGTGAAATGACTAAATTTTCTTAGCTGCTGAAGTGACAAAATTCAAAGGAGAACTTCATTAATGTCTTCAAGGAGTTTAAGATCAAATTATCTCCTCCTTGATATCTGAAGAGGTGTGAGCAGCTTGAGAAAGTTTGTATTGAGGATTAAGGCGACTCAATGCCTAAAGAATTATGTGGCAAATTATCCCTGAAAATTCTTGTCTACAAAACTCCCTTGTGCCTCGTTGGGGTGTGAAATCCCGCACGCCAGAGAAGCTTTCCACCATTGTTTCCAAGGCTCTCACCCCTCTCTCTCCCTGAGCCTAAGCCCTCTATTCTGCCTTATTATGTTCCTACCGGCGGAAAAGTTGATTTAGAATTTTGAGGTAGAAGCGGAATAAATAATAAAATTTCCGCAGCTTGAGCTTTTGCGATGGTGAAAGAATATATACAAAGGCGCTCGTCTTCAGCCACTTCTGAGGCTCACAACTCTTCCATCGGCACACACGCTCAGTTCCCACAATTTGTTGAGGGTGGCTGAGGAGCGCCCAGACTCCGCCATGTGTACATTTATGTTCACACAGAGAGATAGAGATAGATAATCGATTTATTGGTATTTTATGGAATTCTTGAGTATATAGAACGGGTGTGTTCGCACAATATGAGAGGATTTTCGATATACAGGCTCAGACTCTTCGTCCTCGTGGATGAAAAAAGGCCCCAGCGGAGGGAGAATGGCAATAGAGACAGGATGGAAATTGATGTTATTCCGAATTGAGCTCCGCTTCCGAGCTCATGTAGCAAATGACTCTTGATCCCTTTATTGATTCGATGTGGTCAAGTCAGTGGCGATTCCGACTTGATGATGATTTCTTTCACTTACGCGCCAATTGAGAACTCGTATGTATAATTAATTTGGGGGCTTTTGCCAGGCCTCCTCTGGGGAGGGCCGGCCGAGAAACCTCTGGGGCAGAGTCAAGCAAATAGCCTTCGATTTGCACTGGGATTGTTTGCTCATGAGACCCGGAGCGAAAGGTCGATTGAATCATTCTCCCCGGGAAAATCATCCAATATTCCCCACAATGTCTCGAGGATGTGCTCAGGAGAAAAATACACTCTGTGCCTCCTTAATTAATATCAAGTCCCGGTGTAATAATACCTCTGATTTAGAGAGAAAATGAGAGTGACTTCAAAAGGGCGTTTGCGGTAATTTCCTCCTGCGATGTGAAATCACTCAGGAAATTGATCTGCTTCTGGGGCAATTGAGAGACATTTGTCGCGATGGTGACCTAAAGATGTGCTGGCAAGATAGTGGCGGCTTTTTACCAACTCATCCAAGCGGCTAATCAGTCAGTCTTTCACCATGAGGCGCCCTTGGCTGAAGTGGCCCCAGAACGTCACGTCTGTCTATGAGAGTTGGAAGCCTTTGTTCTACCTCGCCGATTACTTCCTCTTTGTCACATTTCCCACATCTTCCACACACGAAATTCCCCCCTTCGCCATGTCCGCTTCGCAGCTAATGCGTTTCATACCTTGTGTTGCAATTCTCCTGTTCGTAATCGTCTCAAACACCTTGAACAGCATGTCACACTTTCATGTCCTATCGCCCAGCTATTCCCCAGTCGAGGCCATCGCCGGAAGGCTTGTTCTCACACTCGGGTGTTCAGCTTCCATATCGCTGTGGTTCATGTGCAAAATACTGCAGAGAAGATACGGAAATTTCGTCAAAAATCTCCATGCAATCGATACAAAGGTTAATCTTTTCGTAGGATACTCAAAAAATAATAAATCTAACATTTTTTCCAGATGATGAAATTGAACTACCCTTTAAATCCCAGGCGTGAATTTAAGGATCTCGTAATCTACATTTCTGTTCTCATCGCTATCTTTCACTCTGTAGTCCTGATTACTCATCCACTTCTTGAGTACCATAATTTCTGGATAATGATTCTCTATGCTTATAATATCTACATCGAGAACGGACCTCTGATGACCAACAATCACCTCTGCATCCTGTTTGTTAGAGGAGTCAAGGATAGATTCATTGCCATGAACAAATATATCCGGTAAAGTTGAATAGTTTAACAGCTTCCCAGCTTCAACTGTTGATATTTTTCAGAGAAAGTCTTTTAGAAGGCCACAAACTACTTTCCGATAGCGAATTGGAAGCAGCTTTTATCAACATTGCCAAGTTGCACAGCGATTTGATAGACCGAATCACAGACATTAACTTCTGCTTCGGTTTCCAAATGTTGATCACATTCAGTTCTCTCTATTTCTACGGAGTCTTCAGTTGCTTTGCTGTCTACCGAAATTTCAGTTACTTCGGAAATCCCTTCACAGTTTTCACGATCAACAACATCGTGTGGAGCAGCGTGCATTTGGGATCCATCACTTACTTCATCAATGTTGCCAGTAGTCTGATAAGCGAGGGTGAGAACACGGCAGTTCTTGTGCACAGAGTGGCGAACAGTCTCAAGACGCCCAATGAGGCTGTTCTGCTGAGACTCGAGATGCTTTCGCAGCAATTCCAGCACCGTTCCACCACAATTTCTTGTGGCTTCTTTCAATTCAACTGGATGCTGTGGTACTCAGTGAGTATATGGCATGAATAGGCGGCTTTTCTCCTCATTCCAAGGACCTTTCTTCCCTCTCGCTCTCGCCCTTTTGTGTAGTTTGTCGGCTCAACAGTGTCCATGGTTATCCTGCTCATACAATTCGACTCAGCAGCTGCCACTCAATCGAACATCAATATCACGCGAGCCGTCATGACACCCTGAGAATTAATCCTCTGTTTTAATATTTAACCAAATTGCCATTGAGTGCCCGGGACATCATTAGTGGGAATCACACTTAAGCTCCTCAAATTGTATTGTGTTGTGCGGCACCATTGTTTTCACCACACAAAGCTCATTCTCTCTTCTTTCGCGTCACTGTGCTGATTGATTTGTTTACTTGCGTGCCCGTGACGAGTCATGAGGAAGCCATATTTTAAGTGGCCTCGCGTCCACACCATTTACGAGAGCTTTCGGCCGGCATTTCTGCTGCTCAGCATCGGCCTGCCCATCACCTTTCCCACCTGCAGACACTCACGCAACCGCACGTCTCCTGTGCAGATGCTCAAGTTCACCGTCAATATCGCCATCCTCATCTTCATCTACATCAGCACCACCAACGGTGGCATCCAATTTACCCAACTTAACACAGACTCCGAGATAATGACGGCCGGCACAAGGCTGATGACGGTCTTCGGCATTTTCTACATCACCGGCATCAATATTATCTTTCGCCTGCTGCAGAATCGACTGTGGCTCTTCATTCAGCGCCTCGACGCGCTCGACAGACAAATCCATCAATTTGCCCAGGCGTTTGATTACCAAAAAGAATTCCGAGTCCTCCTAATGCTGGGACTTGTCTTCTTTGCCATTGTCATCCTGATGGTCATTGTCGTTGGCCTTGTATTCGACGCGGACTCCATTTTCATGCGCTGTCTCATGCCTTACTTCACATACCTAATGAATTCCAACGGAGTGGGACTCATCCTCCTCATGATGCTCTTCATCTTTGGCATTCGTGGGAGATTTACGTCCATAAATACCACTGTCGCAGACTTATTGAGCCAGAATAGGGAGAGCCGAGAACTTGAGGATTTGATTGTGCAACTGGCCAAATGCCACAGTGAATTAATTGATCTGACAAGAGACTTGAACAGCACGCTCGTTACCTATGTCACAGTGGATTTCATTGGTATTTTTGTCTTCAACGTCATAAATAGTTTGGCACTCTTTCGCTTCATTATGTACAGTGAGCGTGAGGGGTGGCTATTGAAGATGGCGAATGGTCTCTTGGGCACCTATCAAGGCGTGCTTTGCATCATATTCATCGCGCTTTCGCACTCTCTGCGAAGACAGGTGAAATCAAAGCTCTGCCAATTCAGCTGATTTCAAAGATCATTAACAGTCGATTTTTTGTAGTGCAAATTCACCGGAATCCACATACACAAAATTCTGAACAGCTCCACATCAATCCACGCAGATCTATCAAACAGGGTGAGTGACTTGGTGGAAGCATAACAAAGCCCAGTATAATTGAGCCTTTTGCAATTTCTCCACAAAGCTCCTGATGTTCTCGCAGCAAATCAAGCACCGCTTGGCAACCATACACTGTGGACTCTTCATCTACGACTGGCCACTGTGGCAATCTGTGAGTGATTGCGAATTTCCCACTCATAACCGAATTCACAATGACGGGTTCTTGCCAACTTGCAGATACTCTCGCAAACGGCCACGTACTTTGTAGTCATTGTGCAGTTCGACATTGCCAACCAGCGAAGGATGGAAGCCTCGCGGGGTCAGTGAAAAATGCAGCCGACGTGAAAATGGAGCCAATTCTTTTCACTTTGCTGCACTTTTTTCCCCTCACTCACTCCATCAACACATTCAATAGATTAATGGCGATAACGTGCTCGTATATCAAAATTCCACGATCACCCAAAAGTTTGTCAAGTCAACACTTTTCCGCCCAAATCAATCTGACACTCTCTATATAGTTAAAATAAAAAAGCTCCAGAGTTTTTTGCCCTAGCCAAGATTTTTCCTATCAATTGCTACATCGAGCGGTCTCACAGCCCTTCGTTGTGATTTTTGTCGAGGCGGAAAAATGGCAAAATTCATCCGGACGTCATGTGAGAGTTGTGATTAACAGGGATTCGTGATTTCGCCCCATGGACTTGAATTTCAGCTGGACAAGAGTGGCTGTGAAAGTTGAAGGGCTTTTCCAACTTGAAGCTTTCCCTTTTTAGACATACTTTGCAAGCTGAGAAAGGAAAAAGGGATGAAAATCACATGCAAATGGGCGGAGCGTTTGAGTGGGCGGAGCTTGGCTACATTTAATTATAATTAGAGCAGGCTTCGCATGCTAACTTCTGCCGCCACGAGTAGTTCGAGTGACCCGTGCTTTGCCATCCCTTTAGGCCTATCGCCTCTGGCCGACATTTACGAGGCGAAGGATTTAAATGAGATAACATGGAATAAAGATGTATTAGGGACGGATTTGCGAAGATTCCCCTCTCGCACCATTTTCATCACAGATTGAACTTGAGACACTCCACTGATTCCATGTCACTCTCTCCTATCTCCGGCCTCACACTCCCATGGCCAGATAAATGAACGATTTCGCTGGGCAGTTTGGTGAAGACTTTCGATGCTTCCTGCGTATGTGTGTGCGTGTGTTTTTGTGCTGCTGAAGGAACAATTACCATTTGAAAAATTGATATCAGGAAAATCTGCCAAAGTGCAGAGTCAGCAAGAGGGCTGTGAATAAGGCGAGGGTGAAATTCTTGAAAAGTGTCGTCTCCCCACCGCCGCACAATTTATACATGGCAATTCTTGGAAACATGGAAAATGTAAAGTATTAGAGCAGATGGCAAAATTTGCTGTGAATGCGATAAAACTTTCACGACAATAAATCTATTTATGCCAGCGAGTTGCAAAAACAACACGAAACATGTCTTGAATTTCACGAAAATTTGATTAATTGCTCAAAAGGATGTCATTGGGACACATTTTCTTCCATTTACTTTCACAACCAACACCCAAGAATGACTTTGGTGCAGTCGCTATGTCGGAAGATGGGTTTCAAGGAGGAGTTCTTGTAGCGGAAAGTAAGAGAAAAGCCTTGGGAACTTAATTTCCCGTTCATTTGCGCACCAGAGAAGAGAAAAGAGCTTTTTCGATGGAGACAACTTCTCTGTCTTTCCTTTCTATTTACTCATTTCCTATAGGATTACTCTGGCTTTAATGCTCTGCCAGTGTGTCACCCTCAAAATTATCCCCCACACCCCCTAAAATGCGGGGCATATTATCTGTTTTGCAGACGCTTCGCAATATGGGTAATTTTCTCTTGAAAAAAAATTCCAATGCTCAGCAGAGATTTTTATTATCAGTGGAAATTGTTCTTGTGCATTTCATCGAATTAAATAGACGGCATCCCAGCCGGTCTTTTATGCGAGCAACATTGCCCATAATTTGCTCGTGGCCACAGAAATTCCTCTCAGGGCAGCTTTGATGGCCACCCAGCAGCAGCCCTCAAACAGACTCTGCAGATATTTTATTATAAAAACTACTTAACCAAGTGGGTTTTGTGTCTCGTCATTGCCATCCGCAAATGGCTGAGGAAACTCCGCTGCCGAGTGATTTCGGATGGGGTGAATGGCTGGCCGGAAAAAATCCCTTTCACTCCTCAAAATTACCAACACTGCCGAGATATCGGCTCTCTCATATCGTCTCGTGATCGTCCGACCACAAATTTCACCCAAAATGTCAGAAACAATAATCATCTTTCATCCCCAACGCAACTCATGGTCTGGTATGCCAAGCAAGGGTGAATGAATGCTACATTGAATGATATAGGTGCTGAGTAAACATTTTCCGGTCCTATGCAACTTTGCATTCGTATCTTATAAGATAAGATGTCAAATTTTGTGATAAAAGATCGCGATTTTCTATTAACTATTTTCTGAAAATCTGAACTCAAAAATTCACCAAATATATTTCGACAAGAAAATCTCGCTCTTATGTTATTTGAAATAGAAGTCATATATAGAATTTCTATAAATCTTTTACGATCTTGAATTATAAGACGAGATTCATAAATTTGAAACAGTTTTTTAAGCCTTCAAAGCAGGAATTGTCTGCCCCGCATTCGCCATAGTGTAACCAAACATTGCAGAATAACACTCACTGAGTTTGATGTGCGACACTAGAGGGTCGGTGGGGCTCAAGGGGGTGACACGGGGGCCTCGAGCAGAGACCAGACTGCCATTGGCGGAGACACGCGCTTCAAGGAGACACGACAGAAAAAGGGCGGCAGGCAAAGGATGAACGGAGCCTCCGAAATTGCCCTTCTCTCATTGTTTCTCCCAGGGAATGCGCCACGAGAAAAATCCTCCACGGGAGGGCGGTTTTTGGGCTCGAGGGGGTGAAAAAGTGGGTGCTCGTTTTGTGTGATATTTTGCAGCACATTTGAATGTTCTTGTCGCTGGGAATTCCGCAAATTTGAATACATTTAACCTCGTGCGCGGAGCCAGCAGCCATGAAAAACAAGTTTATTGTGAGAATTATGGTTGGAAAATCCCTTTGAAATTTCCGCCCGTATGCATAGTGTATCACACGCTTGTGGTGACTTCCTTCCAACGGCTTTAGTGAGTGCTGAGGGGATTAGTTCACTTCGGCTCTATGCTAATCGCGTCTCACAGTCGCATAATCAACTCCTTGGCACCCCGCGTGACCTTCGGGATGGCGTAAGACAGAGATTTCATCGCCCACCGCAGAAACTCGCAGAGCTTTCATCGGTGGGCGGACTTGAAACAGGTGTTTTATGCATAATTGACATCTCTCTTTCCCCTCTTCACCCTCCCAGACAGAGAGAGAGAGAAAACAACGACCGAGGAAATTAATTAATGATTTAATAGTCCAGAAGGGCAACCTGGAGAGCCGCACCCCTAAAAGTTCGAGGACTCATTAGAATAATCGTTAAATTCACATGAAATACTTCCACGCCCGTAAAATCCGACTTTGATGGGCCCATTCATGGAAATTGGAGTTCAATAGGCGAACCTAAAATAGGAGATTGTCCAACATCTCAAAAATTATGGGCCGAATCTCGGGAAATTGGCAGAAGAAGGCGATAATCTCGCACAGAGACTCTCACGGAGTATCGATTTCGAATTACGTGAACACATTCTTCAGGAGGGGTTGGAATGGGGCGGAATCACCCTCGCTTTCAATACACATAATTAGGAGATTTTGGTGCCCATTAAGTGCTTTTTATTTTCAATAATAAAACTCCCACGCGCGGATTTTTTTTGCTCTTTCTCTTTGAAGGGACTTTTGGGGGGTAGAAATTTATGCATCTGTTGGATTTAATTTGCCCATAAAGATGAAAACTGGGGTGGAATTCACCTTATAATGCCTCCACACGATGGCCGCTCATGCTTATGCGACAAGACAATTATTAACCCCTCAAGTCTTCAAGCGCGAACGGGGTACTTGTTGTTGGCGAAGAAAATTTATAGCGTGGTTTTCAACACTGATTGCAGGGTAAATCATAAAACTTTTCAATTATCTTTCATCAGCCCATGTTCTTCTCCCTGACGACGGAAGATTCGCACATCTGGGCAGGGAATTTTCCGTCAAATTGGCGACTCTGAGGGTGGTAAATCAAGTGTGTGAAATTAGTGGATTCATTGTAGTGACGAATGGACCGGGGAAGTGGTGTTGAAGTCAGTGGTGCAGAGAAATCCGAAATGACTGGAGAAACGCCGAGGGTGGGAAATGTGGTGTCAGCGGCACGGCATATGTTCCGAATGTATTTGATATTCAAATGAGACAAATTACACTTGAACGAACTCACCATTTCTCCCGAAAATGTGCGCCGCTCAGGGAATGTGCGATTTGTGGGCAGCGTTCTTTGTTTCAGGCGCTCCACTTTGTCAATGCGCCAAAATTGGGTGGGTTTCCCTTTGTTCCACCATCGCCCAAGCACATCCTGCACGATTCATCAGAGGTCCTCCGTGACGAAGGCACAGAAGCAAGGAAATTCACACTAATTGATCATAGGGCTGTTCACTTTAAAAATATCACACTTATTATGGCATTTTCTCTGGCACATTCTGGCAGGAAATCTCTGTTGTGTGTCGCACCGAATTCGACTTCTGGATCGCATCTCGCTCTGAACAGACCATTAATTATCGCCAAATCCGTGGCGATGCATGAAATATGCACAATCGATGTCTCTGCAGTCCGATATAATGCTGATTCCTAATCATGACATTCCGCTTCGCATTAATTTATCGCCTCAGCTCGATCTCACCTCCGATGGCAATGCTTATTGCCCTCAAAAGGGAAGAGTTTGTAGTCGTAAGTGGTGTACAAAAGTCTTTGGAAAATGAAGTATTCAATACTCAAATGCTTAAAAAAGTTATGTGACAATTCAAAAACAGTCTGAACAGAGAATTAACCCTTAAATACATCTTTTGTCATGTTTCAGCCGGAAAATTTACATGACATTTCGTGACGCTACGTGTCTTGTACGAACCTAGTCGTGATCTTGAGTGAAATGCTCGTGATCGAAAATATAACCCCAAAAGAGATGTTTTATACGGATAACTTTCACTATAACATGACAATTAATGTACAAACAATCTGTACAATTTCTGCGGAGTTTCCGAAATTGGTGTACAAATTATATCCACATAATCTCCCCCTTGAACGTCACGCTCCAAATGGACTTCATATGCTTATGGCAAATGTTGGGAAAATATTCAATATAGAGTGAGTGAATATCAAGGTTCAACATTATCCTCCCTCAATTTGGCTCAATTGGCGATGTTGTTTTGAAACGTGTGGAATTGGGTCATGGTGAGAAGACAAGTTGAGAACATCTCGAGGGAAAGAGGAATTGAAAATATCGAATTCCAGCGTGGACTTTTGCAAAGAAACTTTATCCATTAATTAAGTAATGAGAATTTCATTTAGTCTATTGATTTTTCTTTTCCATTTCCAATGAGTGAATCATTTCGCTCTTTTCTCGTTCTTCTTGTTGTTTCCCGAGAAGAATCCTTCCTCGTCATCATCATCTCCATTCCAAATGACTATTTGTCATGTATTTGCCGAGCGAGAGAGCTTTTATATAAGCAGACTTTTGCAGTCCATTAGGACAAAAATAACGAGGAATTAATGTTATTTGGGAAGATATGGAGTGATTTTTCATGACTTTTCTGCAATTGTTTATTTGGCAATGGGTGAAATTAATTTTTCCGAAAATTCAGTGATCTCCTAGAGAAAATCTCTTGGCATTTCAAATGCCATCGTCAGAAGATTTTCAATTTAACTCCTCTTGGCCGCAAGCATTGCAGAATGCAAGAGAGCTTTCGTATTGTGACTGTGGGCACTTTATCCCCCATGAGCCGCCCTGCCTTGGCATCGTGCCACAACTTCTTCCCGCATGAGCGCTCAATGGTGTATTCACCACAGAGAAAGCCTTTCTTTTAATACTCCTCTCGCCCCAGCAAAAACTTATGATTGCCAGAATATTTTTATAGCGCGAGCGAGGAAGAATATTGTCAGGATTTTATTATAGGTTTTTTCTTACTATTGGATCTCCAGAATATTCTCATCACACATCAAATGCCGCATGAATGTTTTCTTCTTTTGCCCACGGAATCTCAGCCACTCAATAAAAAGAACTCTGGCTATATTGACTTCTTGGGCTCATTCTGAGCTCCATCAAGACTTTAATGTGAGCGGAAGAAATATATATATCGTCCTCACAATCAATAGATTAAATTTATTCAGCGTTTGTAATTCGGCGGCAAATGAACCATTATTGAGTGTAGTTTAACGGTATTTGGGTGGATAATCAATGAATACAATTCCCCAAAGTGAGCGAAGCTAATATGTTTGGGGCTCGGAGCAAGAAGAGCCCTTCTTTGATGGATCCCCGGGGGTGGTTGGCGTGGTGCCTGAATACAAATCGAGAGAGTACACTTTCTCTGGAGGCACTGAAGCTTGGACTGAATGGAAAACACAAGGAAAACTTCCACTATACTCTGGCGGATCAAGGGACAGACGTTATGACCTGGATGTTGTGTACAGAACTCTAGGGGAGTCTTAAGTCTCTTCGAAGAAGTGAAAGAAAATGGTGTACAGATTTGAGGCAAATTCTCTCCCTGAAAATCTGAAATGATTCGACAGGTTTTTGCAATGGAAATCTCATTACGCCTCCTTCTCAGTGTGCCTTTGTGCAAAATTCAGGATCATAACGCGAAGCACTGCGAATTATGTCGCTTGAGTATCTCTTCTATCGCTGGCGCCAACATATTCGCTGCCACATTCGCACATCTCGAGAATTTCGTGGAGATGCAGAGAATCAACATAAAAGAGTGTGTGTGTGTGTCTTCTTTGAGACGACGAAAGGCGCGCACTCCTTTAAAGCACAGCGTCCATACATAAAGTAAAGAGCTTTATTAGTTTTCATGTCGACTCCACGGCATAAATATTCAGCTCCATCGTAAAGTTACTTTGAGTGTCAATTTTGCGAATAACTCTGGTGAATCTTCTGACGACGTCTCATATAAAATTTTTCCTTTTTCCCCTTTGCGCGATGCTCCTCAGAAGATATCCTTCTACATGTAATGCGGAAAACTCCCACATGGCGAGTGGCGTTAAAAATTGTATGCAAGCACGCGTTTTGTGGGCGCGCAACTCTCAATTTAATTAGTGTTTGTAGAGTATCGAATGCTTCACCCCTTTTCAATTTGTGTGCTATCAAATTATCAGCCTCCATTATTAAAGTTTCCACTGGAGGGGCGGCAAAGCGCCCGTGGAATGAACTTTGTCAAGTTATGGTAAATTAATTTAGCGAATTTGCACAAGAGTCTCCATCTTTTCGCATGGCAAAGCATACATTTTTCATTGCGTCCAAAATAAATAGAAAATTTTAATGGAATGTACAGACAAGTGGCAGCTCTTCAACCCCTCATGGAACGTCTATGTGGAGGTCTTTGAGCCGTCGAGGGTGCTTTGCCAGTGGAGCAAGTTGGCGCGATGCGTGAAGAAGTGAGTGAGAAGAAGCCTGAGAGGGTAATTTCAAGTATTTATGAAGTCCTCGAGCCACTTTACAACATCCTCCGCATCTTTGGCTCGATTGTCTTCACGCTGACTTCCCACAATGAGCACAACTTCGCTGTGCGTAGAGCAAATTGGGTGCATTTGGCAATTTCTTCAGGTGTCCTTCTGGCTCTCTTCATTCTCAACATCAAATTCGATCTGTACTCTTACAACGGACGCACGGACATCGCCGCCATGATGACGCGCTATATCATCACCATGGGCATTCTTGTGGTCTTCGAGACGATCATCTCGAATCGCTTCCTGCACAAATTCATATGGAAGTTGCTGAAATGCCTTCATCAGTTTGACAAAATGGTTCTTCTTGGCCTTTAATATTTCAATAATGTCTCTAAAATCCTTCCTTTGCAGATGTCATCAATAAATTCCCCAATTGACCATGCTTTGCATCGACTCTGGACAAAGAGGTTCATCGTTGGCATTGGAATGCTTGGCATTTTGTACGGAATTTTCAATGTGACGACGATAACAATAACCTCCTCAAAGACACTCTTCGGATTATTCGCATCTTTGACCTGCACAATCACCTCAGTTGCCTTCACGCTGTACGTCAGTCACTTTCTGGCCATCATGATGAACATCCGGGTCAGATTTATCCTGCTGAATAGAAGCTTTAAGTAAGTGCTTTTGAAAATAACTTCACCTGATGATAATACTGACTTTTGGTGGCTTTTCCAGGACACACTTCTCAACAAATGATTTTTATAAAGTTGTTTCGAACTCGTCTGAGCAAAATTGTTCCTTCGTAAATTCTTTGTCAAAGCTTCATGATTGTCTAAATGATAGTGTGACTCTAGCAAACGGATACTTTGCTATACCGGTACGAACTTTGATGACTATCAAAAGTCATCTTATATAGATATAGATCTTCATATATAATCAAGTATTGGAGCTTTTGACTGTCTCTGTCTGCTCTTCAGATGCTAATCACTTTAACCTGCGTCTTCGCTTTCAACGTAATCACGATCTTCACCATCTACTGTGTCTTCACGAAGGAACAATTCGGTGACCAGGACTTCTGGGCCGCCATAGTTTACGGGGTGAATTGCATTTTCTCCTGCCTCTTTCTGCTGGCCGTCATCGTGATTGCCAGCGACTTGACTTACCAGGGAAAGTACACTTCGGTGCTCGTCCATAAAGCCATCAGTCGCACGGACAACAAAGCCGTGACAGAGAAGCTGAAGATCTGGTCTCTGCAGCTCCTCCATCGCCAGCCGATCGTGAGTTGTGGCCTCTTCGCCTACGACTGGACACTCTTCTACTCCGCCATGGCCGCGATGTGTGCATACGTGACCATCCTGATCCAGTTTGACACCACGAAGTTCTACAGCGAGCGCACCTCCAACGCCACCCTGTGAAGGGGTGGCAAATATTGCATGGTCAATATGTGTCGTGATGTCGCATGAATAAATCATGACAAAGTATTCCTCAAATTTTTTCCAATTGTATTTTTCCCCACTCTCAGCAATTCAATTTGAAGGCCTTCCATTATTATCCAGTCGCGCCAAGATGGGCCAATCAATCGAGAGTGTCTTCGAAGTGACGCTTCCCATGAGGATTTTCTGCAAAGTTTTCGGCTTTCAACTCTTCACAGTGTTCAAGAGTGACAAAGATGGCAGTTACAAGATCAAGACGTCCCTCGTGGATGTCATCTGTTGTGTCCTTTCATTGACTTGCTACAGTGTCCTGCTGGGCGTGAACATCAAGTGGGATTTCTTCGAAGGCTACAGCTCCTCATCCACCATCAACGTGGCCAGCAGATGTATCAGCGTCTGCGGCTACACTGTCCAGGCCGTTGGCGTTCTCGTCAATCTCTTCTTCAGGCAGTTCAACTGGAGACTCCTTCAATGTCTCCACAATTGCGACACCATCATGCGAATCCATCACATCGATCCGAATTTCACGCGTCAGTACAGAATCATCGTGACCAGCATTGTGGCGATCTTGGGCTTCATGATTGCACTCGCCGTCGTGAGTCTCTTCCTTCACGGTGACGTTCAAAGCTTCGCCTTGAAGTTCTACGTGGTTTACGCCAGCGAGTTCGTGCTGACGCTCTCCTACATGGCGTTCATGCTTCAATTCATCTTCATGATGATGGTGATTCGATGGCGCTTCGCCACCTTCAACAATGCCTTTCGGTAATTGATCCAGACCCAAATGTGATTACAATTATTGACTGACGAAATCGGTCACAGGCGACGCTTCGACCTGGAAACGGTGCAGAAGGTCGTGGCGACCAAAGTGGGCACTCTCAAGCTCTTCTGGCACGATGACACCGCTTTTATCACTGACCTGGCCATCATGCACGATTTATTGGCCGACTCCGTGAGCCTGCTCAACTTCTGCTTCTCCATTCAGGTGATGCAATTCTTCAGGAAGATTCCGCCAAAATTCTAGCACACATCAAATTACACTTTCAGAGAAATTCCATTTTATTCCTCATTATATAAATTTGCGAGATGGAGGATTTTTGGCAAGTCTGCAGTATGTAGAATTGCAAGAGGAAATGAGCTTTTTAGTTATGTTTGGCGCAATAAAACTTTATATTCTGAGCTTTCACAGCCATTAAAATTATTTTTTCTGCACTGTTATTTACATTTAAGCTAAAGTTCAGCAATAAACCTGACAATAATCATCACATTTGAGCGCAACTGTCTGTCTCCTTAGGCAATGTGTTGGATTTGCGGCAGCTTCTGCTTGAATGTGCTGGGCTTCTTCACTCTCTACCGCTTCATTGTGCAGCATCGCTGGGATCAGCTCATTGTGGCTGCGATATACACAATGTGGCAATCCTTTGACTACATGTTCGTGATTCTGGCCATTAAGGAGGGAAGCAGCATCGCTCGGCAGGTATGCTCATGAGTCCTTTAGTGCCTCAATTAATGGCCTGGCAAATTGAAATCTCTCTCGTTCCTTGTATTGCAGAGCCGGAAGACGGCGACACTCATTCACAAGGCCATCAATAAGCACGTCGACTCGCCTCCGCTCACGGAGAAGGTAAATGGTCAGATATGTATTATGCTTTGGACGAATGTGCATCAGTGATTCTTTGCGGTGATTGCAGCTGAAGCTGATGTCGCAGCAGCTTCTGCACAGACACCCGGAAGTCTCCTGTGGACTCTTCACCTTCGATTGGCCGTTCTTCGCCTCCACCGTGGGCGCCATGGCGATGTACCTCTCCATCATGATTCAATTCGATGCAACCGAAGGCAGTGCCTGAGACACTCTGGTCGGGAGTGTGCTCAGCAGAGAGGACACAATATTAAGCTGCATTACTTTACATTATTGCCACCGTAATTGCCCCGGAATTCCTTGTGCGAGTGAACAATAATTTTTGGTGTAATTGCAAAAGTTTCCCCATTTATTTAATGCTTCCCTGCAAGACGGAAGCGTCACCCAGGTTGAGACACACATAAATTATAATTACAACTGGAGCACCCTTTTTAATTGGTGTGTGTTTGTGTGTGTGTGTGTGTGTGTGTGTGTGTTGTGGAGGAGGAAGAAATGTTGTACTTTCTCTCCAGTCTCCGAAAACACACTCATTTCCATTGATTCAATTTCCACTCTTGGCCCAAACTTCTGCCGCAAATTGACTTCGCTCAGTCGACACTCAACCATGGCCACTGGAGGGGTGTCTTTCAATTTGGCCCCAATGGTCAGGCTCGTACATCGGTCGTATCAATTAATTGGATTATGCCCGTACAAATTGCCAACGGACATCAATTCCGACCGGTTCGCCGTGTCGAGGCTCACAGCAATTTATTCAGCCGTGCTGGCCTTCGCCTCGGCGCTCTGCCTCCCCTTCCACTTCCTGTGGAGCGACGCCGGGGACGTCTCCAGGTCGAATCTGCCGGACTTCACCATGAGATTCATGCTGATTGGCGGCGTGTCATTTCACCTGCTCAACATCACCTACACGCTGATGAGTCGTCACAGAACGTGGCAATTCTTGCGAGACATCAACAATGTGGACAGAAAGGTAGGGGATTAACACTTGATAGATTCACAGGGAAGAATCCTCTCAGGATTCAAACTCCAGCGGCAATCTCTCAGCTGATAGATGGCTCTGTTCACATTGTAAGCATTTTATGTAATTTTCTATTTTTGGGGCTCTTTAGTTATTTAGATGCAGGAAGATCTTGCGAGTCTTAAAAAGCTCCCTTTCTTCCTGTCCACTTAATATTCCTCTGCGTGTTGCAGCTTCAATCACTGGGCGTTCAATTTAACTACGCTCGCCAATATTGGTTCGTGCAACTGTTCACGATGTTCTGGATATCCTTCGTGGTGGGAATGTTTGCCATCCACTGCTATAACAATTTGCATGCTTTCACCAGCGTGAACACGTTTTTCACCAGAATCATCTCCGACATTCTGGCTGTGTACAATTTTGGGGCCATCATGAGTCAATTCTTCTTCTGCCTCATGCTGATTTACTCCCGATTCGTGTGTCTTAACGCCGCCTTCAGGCGCTCACTTCTGCACAATGACGCACCCAAGAATGTCGATTATGTTGTCACGCAATTTCGCGTCATTCACGACATCCTCACGGACGCTGTAAGCAAAATCAACTCACTCCTGTCGCTCATGGTGAGACTCAGAGTCGATTTGTGCTTGTCCAGGGTGATTGAGGAACTCTTGCAGGTCACTTCGAATGTCTCAGTCTCGCTCTTCTTCGCTGTCTTGACACTGAATGCGCTGTACAAAAAGTTCATGCTTGGCATTGATCCGGACTTGCAGTACAGCTCTTACTACTACTGGGTGGCCTATTTCACCAGCATGTCGCTCATCAACATCATCCTGGCCAGCGTCCTCTTGACCGAAGGCGCCTCCACTGCTGTCCTTGTCAACAAGGCCATGAACAGAAGTGTCCTGGTGAGCAACACTCGTCATTTACGACTCTTCAGCCAGCAGCTGAGAATCAGAGCGCCCATCGTCACTTGTTGGCTCTACAACTACGATTGGGAGCTCATTTACACGGTAATTTGCTCGGCCTAGTGCTCTAGCCAAGGGAAAATAATATAGATAAAATGCGTACAGCATTCTTCGCAAAAACTCTTTATCGCAGATTAGCGGAAGAAATTGAGTTTTAAAATGGTTTTCCAAAACAAACTAATATATTTTGCTAAAGATCTTGTTTTTTATCATTTTCATGAGTCTTAAAACCATTTTTTTCAGAAAATCTTGTTTTTCTTGACAAAAAGCTTCTATTTATTGCTCAGAAAACTCTTCAACTGACCTTTAATACAGTTGCGAATACTACTCAATACATCCGCTGAGCTTTACACTATTTCTAGCCATAATATTTCCCCCTTGGCGTTTTAACTTATAACTCTCTAAATAAAGTAATTGAATTTCAACCGGCAGATGTGCGGCACAGTGTCCATGTACACTCTCATCTTCATCCAATTCGACATCCTGGCGGCCCAGAATCAGCAGACCAACTCGACCAGGGCAGCTCAGTGAGGAGCTTTCGGGGCTTTCGCAAAGAGACTCTTTAGTTTTGAAAGTTTGTTGGATTTCCTTCCGCCATGAGAAGCTGCTTCAATTGAATTTCATGTGTTTCATCTTATATCGTTGTGTGTTTTCTTGGCAAGCAATTGAGACCTTCTCCACGAGCGGCATTCACCCGCCCAAAAAGCACCCTGTGAAATTGATGAAAAGCTCTGGCATGAAGAATGTGCGCTGGTTTCGCCTTCACCTTGCGCCAGAAGCGAGGATTGAATGAAAATCCCGCCCTCACATATGCATTCAATAATGCAAAATCCATTAAAAAGTTTCCTCGCTGGACGCACGGATTGAGATGTTTATGGGTTGATGTCCAAAAGGGAAAAGAAGTTTTGAAAGTTTACAATAAATCCAGTGCATCACTTCAGCAACGCTGGGGTGAACTTCACTGAATAGATACGTGTTTCACTTTTTCACCCCCACCGACGAGACTCTCTGCTTTCGGCAAACTTCCTTTCAACCGGAAGGTTGTTTTTGTCATCTGAAAATTGCATTGGGGAATTTTCTTGGAATTTCCACACCCAATTCCGCACTTTGTGATCTCTTTATTTACACCGCACTCAACTCCATTCCATCAATGTTGGGATGTTCTCTGATGTGATTTTAAGGAAATTTTGCCAAGTGAAATCAAATATGTTTAATTTTCAACCCACAAATTCAAATGTTATACTTTGAGAAAAGGATGAATTGCGCTGCTCAGATGAAATGTAAATTATATTCTTGTGTACAGAATTTCCGGCAACAGCGGATGCAAATTCACCCCATCTAAACTCATCTCGAATCATCGCGGGAGGAATTAATGTGACGTGTCTGAAAATACTCAGTCGCTAATTTAATATTTTATTAAATCGCATAAATCGCTAAATATTCAATTACACTCCGTTCGGCGATGAGGTGAAGTTTAATTGAATTTTAGCAATCGTAATTATTTAATTTCATTAATTAAATTCACCGGAACGCTTTGTGCTCTTGACCCGAAGCGAATTTAATTTTTTTTCGCTGCTTGTTTTGGATGTTAGCAAAAGCGCGAGTGTTTTTATGTAACATGGTAAGTATGATAATTGCAAATCTAGACAAATAATACAAAATATTCACATGTGCATCGTAAATGTTTGATTAAATTTTTTAGTGAAAAGGGAAAGGTTTTTGTTGAGCTTGTTTATTTGTTTGTTTTCACTGTCAATCGATGAGATTCTTCCGGTGCTCAAGAGCACTTAAATATGGGATGAAATTTCATCTCTTTACGTAAGAGACGCAATTAGTGGAAATGTGTTCAACTTACCATCACCGATCAATATATCTTGAGCAAACAATCTTGCCATTTCAATCACCTGAAGCTCATGGAATGCTCCGCCTTTCACTCGCCCACGAAACCCTTTGGCACCGCGAAATGACGAAGAGTTGCACAAGAGGCGAACAAGTGCGGTATTTCCGGTGGAAATTCGACAATCGGAAGCGCACTTTGCGAAGGAAAAATTCACAAAACCTCTTCGTGCGTCACACTGATTGACAACGATTCGCCGAATGTATACAAAATTGCACACACGTTGAAATATTGTGACTTTTTTCTGATGCCTCCCACTGGAGGCGCACCAGTGAGGACGTATAGAGTTTGTGTGAATCCTGCCAGGCAGGATTTCATTTTTATTTAATTTTCTCGCGGGCAAAATTGTGGATAATGGAATTCCGAATCAGATCATGTCTCACTGCCAATACACAATTCACTGCGAATTCTGTCACGTACCATAAATTCGATGCTCGCGCGCACTGGGGAATGTTTGCCGGGATGAGCTGCAAATGGAGATACACGCGGTGGAGTTGTTGCGGAGGGGCATCAAAATAAATAAATATATTTTCATTTGATTGTCAATTTAATTTATTGCACTCAATACAGCGCCAAATTGGAATTTATGCCATTGTGATTGTTCACTTGTGAATATTTTTATGCGCACATTTCTGCCTCTTTTTTCTGCGCGAAGCTTTTTTTCCGTTACCTATCCATCGAAGGGGTGAATCATTGCTTATTTCATAGGGATTCTTCTCGTAACAATTGGCAATTTTGTAGCGCGATTTCTGGTGGAATTTTGCAAAAACAGAAGCTTTAGCATGGCTTTTGTTAAAATTGAAGCATCGATTTTCCGAAAGCTTCTCACTTGCAAACCCCTCAAAGTGTAAAAGAGCACTGCTATTGGGGATATTTTTAATCCACGTCTAAACCATGGATTTGGTGGGGAAAAAAACTCTTTGTGGTGAAAAATATCCTTAACATATTGAATAATTTAGTGACGGCCAATCAAATGTTTCCCGCTCTCATAGGTCAATTTGAAAGCTCAGTGGCAAGCACAGGTGAATTTCCTTAAAAATTCTCACTGGAAAATCTCCAGAATAACTCGAACTTTCTCAACATTCAACATTAATGAGCCTAATGAGGTTCGCCTCTCATCACCGCATTAAATACATCAGCAAGGGAACTTGCTGCCATCAGTGTCGTCATGGCTGGGAAAGCATTCACTGTGGCCGAGAGCAGGAAGTACACTGTGTCCCTCCTGCGAATGGTGGGCTTCGACGTGTTCGTGCAGAAAGTGCCGCGCACCTTCATCTACTACTTCTGCTACTGGGTCAACACCAGCTACCACATCTTCTGCCTCTACACGTTCATCAAGCACCGCCGCGACATCATGATCGTCCTGCAGTGCCTTTCGGTTTGGGGAGCGGCCGGACAGTGCAGTGTCAAGACCATCTTGGCGCTGATCTACAGGAAAACCATGCGGCAAGCTTTCACCTTCCTCGCGGAGAAGCAGGAGAAGAGCGAAGAAGATCCCGAAATCCATGCCGGATATCTCAAGTGGTCGCGACGGCTGAACATGATTCAGAAGACGATCTTCTATGTCCTGAACAACAACATTGTGCTGCTGAGCCTGTACGTGTTGCTGTCGATTGTGTTCTTCGGCGACAGGAAGCATCTGCTGATCTGCAATATCCCAGGCCTGCCCTTCGACACTCACGCTCCCTTTCCCAGCTACGAGATTCACATCTTCTACCAGTTCATCGCGCTATGCGCTGGCGTTTATGAACTGATAGTCCTCGACGGACTCTTCGCCTTCTTCGTGTGCAATGGCGCTGCCGTGGCCGAAACGCTGCTGGTCATGACTAAGAGAATGTCCGCAGAAATCGACCAGAACAAATTGACAGACGACGCCACGACGGAGAGGATAAAATATCTGGTGTTCCTCCATCGCGAATACATGGATTATGTCTCGCGATTGGACGTCATGTACAGTTCAATGCTGTTGATTCAATTCGGCAGCTTCGCCCTCAGCGGCTCCGTTGCTCTTTATGTGGGCGGATCGGTGAGTTTAGGAGAATTTGAGGAAGCCAAGAGGGAGATATTGACCCCAGAAGGTGTACAAATTCGCAATTTTGTTTAACAAAATCAGAAAACCAAGAAATCTAAGCAGAAAAGACATTTTGGAGACACTTGAATGTGCATAAATTCTTGAAACTTCGTCATAGGATTTGTGGAAGTGACTTTAGGAATAATATTTCATCCTTGGAGGAATCAATAAGCAATTTGATCAATCATTTCCCAATTTTAGAGTGACTGGTTCGCTATTTACGGTGTTGTGCTGACCTCGTTCACCCAACTGTTCTTCTACAATCTTCTCGGCACGATTCTGCAGACGAAGGTGAGATGAGGCGACATATTTGTGAATTTTTCAGGACATTTTCTCCCTCTCTCTCTCCCTCCTCAGAACCAACAGATAAGACAGACAATCTTCGAGACGAGCTGGCTGAAGATGTGCGAGAAGAACAAGCGCTACATTCTCCTGATGCTGCAGCGCTCGCAGACAATGAAGACCATCACGGTGGGTCACTTGGCGCCCCTGAATCTCGAGACTGGCATGTCCATCTACAAGGCGCTCTACTCGTATTTCCTCCTTCTCAAGGATGTGTTCAAGTGAAGCATGTGAAGAATTCAAACAATTTCACCACATGGCAGTGAATTCATACAAGATATCAAGTCAATAAATGATATTTTTCAAGTGTATTTCACCCACAAAATTGAGTGGCTTATCTCATGACCCAAATCTCATTCTCTCTCTCTCTCTCTCTCTCTCTCTCAATATTGTCTAAGTGATCCGATGGCAAATAATTGCCATGGCGGCCTACATTTCCTTATCAGTCAATAAGTGCTTTCCGAAACCATCATCAATTCCCTTCGAAATTAGCGTTAATTATTCAGAACTTCACAGAGAACTCACATCAGCACGCACCCTGACAACTCGGGCTCTTGCGGGGGTGTCAGTCAATTATTCACTCATGTGAGAATTATTGAAAACTCACCTTGAAGCATCTGGTAAACATCTTCCCACGCTCACTAATCTACAAATACGCAGAGATGGAATCCGCAGCTTTCAGTAGCGCGTCAGTGATGGCCTCGAGAGCTTTTTCCGTGGGCGACGACCGAGATTACCTGATGAAGAGATGTACTTTCGTGGGGTTGGATGTCCTGATTAGGGATGGGCGGAAGAACATCAAGTACTACCTATGTTTCTGGGTGCCAACATTTTACATGCTCTGTGGCTTGTACACTGTTTACATCTTGCGAGAGGACACAGTGAAGATTCTGCAGTGTCTCTCGATTTGGGGTGCAGCAGGACAGGTAAAAAGTCCTTTCGTTTGATTGCAAAAATTCCTTACAAAAATTACTAATTGACACTGAAATATCGCACTGAAAAATGCACAAACTGAGCTTTAAATATGTGGATTTGACTTCTTTCAAATAATATTATAATTTTTGAAATTAATTTTTGATCATTTTACGGTTTTAGGTCAACGTTAAGGTTATTGTGGCGTATGTCCATCGCAACTTGTTAAAAGACACTTACGAATTTGTTCTGAAGAAGCATCAGTTTATCGAAGATGATCCTGAATTGAAAGTTCCCTTCTTGAAATGGGCCAAAAGACACTACATTATCCAGCGCATACTTTTCTGCATGTTCAACACAAACATGTTTTTGATGAGTTCATATCCTATTCTCAACTTTGCTCTCTATCACACGAGAAAGTACGTTGTGCTCTGCAATATTCCAGGTATTTTCTGCAGCATGCACATGTGATGGATGGATTGAGACCTTCTTATTCGGGTTTCAGGCTTAAATCCAGATCCAGAAGCTGGATTTCCAGACTATGAGATTCAGACTGGGATGCAGTTGCTGTGCCTCTTTGTGGGCATCAACGAGCTGGTGGCTCTGGATGGCCTCTTTGTCTACTTCATCTTCAACGGCGCCTCGTTGGGCGAATGCTTGATCATCCACTTGCGGAGGATGTCGTCTCAGCTGCACCAGGAGTCACTGAGCGACGCCGAGACCACAAAGTGCATCAGGCACTTGAGTCAACTCCATCGAGAGTACACGGATTACGTGAATCGACTCGACAGAGTGTACAATCTCATGTTTCTAATGTCGTTTGGAAGTTTCGCTCTCAGTGGCTCCGTTGGCCTCTATGCAGCCCGAATTGTAAGTTTGTGCAATCTATTATTGAGATCTCCTGAGTGTGCTGCGCCACCCCCGAAAACTTCCCCATTTGATGATGTGAATTTCACCCCCCAGAGTGATTGGTACGCCGTGTATTGGATTGTATTCAGCACGATTTTTCAATTATTCCTCTTCTGCTCCCTCGGCTCTGTCATCGAGAATAAGGTCAATGGTCCTCCAGCAGTCATACCTTTTCATCTCATCTCTAATCGAATTTCCTTTTTTCCCGCTGCGGCTTTGCAGAATATCGACATCTCTGAGGAATTGTACCAGGTCAATTGGCAGTCGATGAGCGTGAAGAACCGCCGAATGATGCTCTTCATGATTCAGCGGGCCAGAACTGTCGATACCATCTCTGTGGGTCACTTGGCACCACTCAATCTCGAGACGGGCATGTCAACCTACAAGATTCTCTACTCCTACTTCCTCCTTCTCAAAGACGCCGTGGCGGCTTAGCACCAAAGGGGGAGATATTGCGTTCATGAATGATTTTATTCATATTTTCTCTTTTTTTGAGGGTGATTTTCCCTAATAAATTTCATGTGTATGAAATAAAGTACATAGTTTGATCGAGGCTAGAATGTTTTGTATATATTCCGCAATGTGAATAATAGAGATTGCCAATTGTGTGGAGAATTCCCCAAACAATCCCTCCACAGAACGCATTTCAAGATACCCCACTCATCGTTGTAAATTGTGAGCTCCCAGAGAAACATAGAAATTCAAATAAGTGGAGACATTGCTGGAGAGCGTCTCACCCCCAATCGAGTTAATTAATTACTGAGCTGTTGAAAACTATTTGTTGTGGGAGATTTGCCCATGCTCTGTTTGTCCGCTGTGACCCGAAGTTGGAGGACAAAAACATGTGAATAATTTGTCTTGAGAAATCATTTGACTTCATCACTTCGCCCCGAGGGAAGGTTGAAGGGTCAATTTTTAATGGACGCCGTCTGTCCATAAGAGCTCGTCCGGGGCTGTCCGGCGCCCCAGTCCAGTGATGGAGGTGTTCAGGAGCGTGCTCACCGTGGCCGACAGTCGCAGATCCCTGGTGGCGCTATGCCGGATCATCGACCTGGATCCGCTCATCACAGACAGGAAGCGCACCATCCTCTTCTGGGCGTGCTTTATCTACCCGTTCTTCTTCCACGCCTTCAGCCTCTACACCCTCTACTACTACCGCAACGACATGTTGCCCTTCCTCCAGTGCGTCTCCATGTGGGGAGCAGCTGGTCAGGTTTGGAGGCCATTTTTCCCATTTGGCACGTGATTAGCATCCAAGGAGCGCCGCTCAGCATGTTTTATGGGTGGAAATTAATATTTTACACTGATTTTCCGCACGTGATTCTTTCCCCATGTAAAGAAATCCATGCTGAAGGATTGGAGGAAAATGCTCTGAAGATTCATAGAATCTTGCAGCTCTTCCGTCATTAGACGAAATGGATTGATTTTGGTGTCTTTATAATTCTATCTCTTCATCTTATTTTAGTTCTATATAAAAATCTTTATCGCGAATTAGTGAATTACACAATTCTATGTGAAACAAGCAATCCTTTCCTGCAGGGCAAAATCCTTGCATTATTCGTAATGTTCGTAACTGATTCATTCCTGTAAGAGCCCATTGATTTAGTGATTGACAATGAGTCTATTGAGCTCTGGAAAGCTCTCCTCTCGAACAAATGAATTGGATACGAATCCACTGATGGTTTTCCGTGCACTTCATTCTTCCGCAATTGTGCAGCAAGCAATCTCCGCCACCATTCAAGTCGCATTTGTACTGATGGAAATCCCCTCAAACAGTGCAGCTTCAAAACCATCAATGCCTACATTCACCGGAAGCGCATCAGGGAGATGTTCGACCAGGTCACGTGCAAACAGTCGGCCAGCGAGCAGGATGAGCGCGTGAATGCGCACTACCTCAAGTGGGCACGGCGCCTCAGTGTCATTCTGAAAATGCTAACGTCCACGCTCCTGTCCAACTTCGTGTTCTTCAACCTGTACCTGCTGCGCGGCATCGTGGTGAATGACCGGAAGTTCATCTTCGTGCTCAACATCCCGGGCCTGAATGCCGATCCCAATGCCGGTTTTCCGGACTACGAGCTGCAATTGACCTTCCAGCTCGTGGCGCTGTGGATTGGGGTGTGGGAGGTGGTGGCTCTGGATGGGCTCTTTGCCTACTTTGCTTTGAATGGCGCCTCGCAGGCGGACTCCCTCATTGTCACCATCAACAGGATGTCCCAGGCCGTGGAGGAGGAGCGCGCTGCCGGCGACGAGACGAGCAGGGAGATAAAGCGCATCATCCAGCAGCACGGACAGTACTTGGACTACATCAATCGCCTGGACGAGATGTTCAACGGCATGTTCCTCATGCAATTCGGCAGCTTCGCCTTCAGTGGCTCTGTTGCTCTCTACGTGGCCCGAATTGTAAAGCAATCCAATTTTGCTGGTGATTTGAATCTCAGGCGATTCCCTTGATTTCAGAGCGACTGGTTTGCAATTTACGGCATTATTGCCACATCATACTTCCAGCTCTTCTTCTACAACTCTCTCGGCTCGGTCATTGAGACAAAGGTGAGCGGAGGAACACAAGGGAGAGATATTATATCAAGCGTTCAAATATTTATTACATTCTTTTTATTTATTGTAAATTGTTAAGATCGTGACTATGTCTGCTCAAGACACGTGTCGTCGCGAAATATCAGTCTTTTACGAAACTACACGGCCGCTGAGGCTCTTTTCCGCTGTATTTTGAAAGTTTTTGAGTTATTTTGCTTTTGCAAGAACGTAAAGGCATTGCAAAAAGCCAAGAAAGTGTCTGAAATGTTAAGAATTCACTAAGAAATGCTGTACAGCTTGTAGTCGCATTATCTCCCCATTGGAATAACTCTCCTCTGCAAGTTCACTTTATCTCGCTTCTCTTGACAGAACCATGAGATTGCTGAGGAGTTCTACAACTGCAAATGGTTCATGATGAGCATCAAGGACAGGAAGATGATTATGCTGATGCTGCAGCGCGCGAGAACAGTGCCAACCTTGTCTGTGGGCCACTTGGCGCCTCTGAATCTCGAGACCGGCATGTCCATCTACAAGACGCTCTACTCGTATTTCCTCCTCCTCAAGGACGCCTTCAATTGATGACGCTGCAACATTATATGTAGTGCAATTTCTCAATTATTCGCCTCGATGATTGCTTGATGTTTCGACGCGAAACAGCACGGAAGTTAATCAACCCTGCGATTGACCATGCTAAAGGGGTGAATAACTGTGACATAGCTCAATAAAAACTGTGTCTCTTGTCAAGTTTTAAGGCTATTTTGATGGAATTTTAGCACTGTTTTTATCTGTGTTGTTTGTATTGTGATTAATTCAATTTCAAATCAATCAGATTCAAATTAGTCAGTTTGCCACTCAAAATTCACTACGAGAAACACTCATTAGCCCCTTGGTCAAGTCGGTCAAGTCTAATTTTATCAAACGGTTGAATTGTGATGGAGTGGTGATGGCATTAAATTTTCAGTAGCATTCCCGCCTAATTCATTTAGCCATATACAATGCAGATTATGTGGTCGGCATTTGTGCTTAGAATACAATTCCAATCAATTTAATTTGTATCGATTGGCCGAATTACCTGGAACAACACCACAAATTCTGCCGGCAGTCCAATTAATACTGCGGGGCGGCGAAGAATGGAGAAGGGCTTCTCGAGTGTTTTGCCAGCAGTGCGAATTATTCACTATTCCTATCGCCTCGTCGGCATGTGTCCGTACAAGCTTCCGCCGGACATCAATTCCGACCGCCTTCCCTTGTCGCCGCTCGGCCTCATCAACACTGTCGCCTTCATTGGGATCTCGTGCACGGCGGCGTACTTGAATGTGCACGTGGACATTTACGAGGATCTCTCATCGTCCAAGATCCTCAACATCATCAGCAGAGGCGTGCTGATGGCAGCTCTGTTCACCACGATTTTCTACACCTTCACCAGCACTCTCATGAGACAATCCAACTGGGCGATGGTGCGACTTCTGCACGGCATTGACAAGAGAGTGAGTTTATCTATTGTGCGGGGATTAAGCTAAGAGGCTCTCAATTGTGCTCAACTTGTCTTTGATGTTGAAAGCTCTCGGCAGTTGGTGTGCAATTCAACTACAAAAGGCAGTTCTTTATGGCCGCCGGCTTCACGCTCGTGTGGATTATCTTTGTGATTCTCCTCATCGGCTACCACTGCTTCTACAGCAGCCTGGGCAGGATGACCATGCTGAAGATGTTCATTCACTTCGTCAGTCACTACTTGGCCGTGTCGGCGTACGCCGTGGTCATGAGCCACTTCTTCTACATGCTCGTTGCCATTTACTCGCGCTTCGCCGCCATCAACATCACCTTCCGGCGACACTTCCTGTTCGGCAGCGCCAAGAAGGCGAGTGATGGCGTCGTGAAGCAGCTGCGAATCGCCCACGATGAGCTGAATGACGTGCTGGACAGAGTCAACTCCTTTCTCTCCATCATTGTAAGTTAGTAGAAGACTGATTAGCAGATTAGAATTTACCTGGAATATTTCGCAGGCAATGACAGGCATCACGCTGTCCATCTTCCTGTGGGTCCTGTCCTGCAGCTCGATGTACAAGAAAAACGTCGACAGCAGCGACAGTCTGCTGATTTCGCCCATCGGCTATGTCTTCTGGAGTTCTTACTTTGCCTTCTTCGTGGTCACAATCATCATCATTGCCAGCAGGGTCACGAGCGAGGGTCGCCGCACGGCTGTTCTCATCCACAAGGGGATGAATTTGCATCCGCAACATCCGGATTTGCACGAGGTGAGCGCTCTCTTGACCCGGAAAACATCAATTTTAATCCCTTTCTCTCTGGCTTTCGCCCTCGCTGAAGCTCAAGATCTTCTCGCTGCAGCTCCAGTGTCGAGAACCTGTTGCCAGCTGTGGCCTCTTCTCCTACGACTACACCCTCCTGTACTCCGTGCTCGGCAGCATTTCCATCTACACCACGATTTTCATCCAGTTCGACACCTTCAACTTCAAGGCGTAAAGCGCAGCAGAACTTTAAGCCGCCTGCAAATACAAATTTGTATTACAATAGACAAATTAGAGATTATATTAGAGAATCTAATAGCTATTTCACTACTTTCTAATACTTCCGCAGAACTGTACACCATGTCTGACCACTATTTGCCCCATGGAGCGGGTAAATAACGTGAGGCAGATGTGTGAAATGATGTCCAAATAAAAGTGTCGCACAAAAAACCATTCATATCATCGTGCAAATGCGCTGAAAGGCAAAAGTGGGGGTGGAAATTCAGTCCAATTACGCGGCCTGATCAATTATCACCATGTCCAGATGATAAATCGAATCATCACGGGTAATTGTGAGTTTTTTCGGCACTTTTTTTGCCTCCAGAATGTCAATCATCGCCGGCCAAACAATTGTGCAGCTTTTGCTAATGAATAACTCTGCATTCCTGAACACAAATGATTTCATTTGCAATCACCCTGTTTGGCAAACAACGCCCAGAGCTTCCAGGGAGAGGGAGCAGAATATGCTCGTATGCTTTGGGGGATGGAGGATGTCGTAACTGCGTAAATGACAACGTATATGTAATTAACACCCCGCGGATTTATATCATATCGCGGCCCCTCCTGTATTGCCGGCTTACTTATTAATCACACATGCAAATAGAGGTGCTTATGTCTGCAACCATCAACATTTTGACGATATTTGAGCAAACAACGCCCCGGAATTGTTGCTGCGGATGTGGGAAAATTTAATTAACTCCTAATAGGGAATATTTCAGCGCCAACTCGCGATTTTCTGGCACGAGCTTTTTGCAACACAAAGTTCCGCACCGGGAAGTTACCGGGTGTGTTTGCTGAAGAGAAGTATGTGAAATTGATGGGTAAATAGGATGGGGGATTTGCCAAAATATTCACACTAATAAATTCAAACACAAATTAGTGACGGCGAATTTATCACGCATTTTGAGGTGCAGAATTGTTTTGGCGCATCTTTGGCCTTATTTATCGCCAACATTTTCCCAGCATCACGAGCGGAATTAGCGTAACACCCCAGACTAAAAGCTATCGAATATATCACTTGCGCAATTCTGCAGTGAATTTTCTGTCTGTCCAATGTTTTGGCGAATTTCTCAACACTCGATAAGCATCCTAAATGAGTCGCGCGCAGTTCTTTCACCGCCAGCGAAAGGAGTGTGCGCTTGTCGAACTCTTAATTAACATGACAAAAGAGCGTGATTTGAGGCTATAAGTGGCTCATGTGAGGGACTCGAGAGTGGCTGGCAAAATGGTCCGAAACAATTCAACAAATGTATCTCAAGAAGCGCCACCGTGAATGGCAAACGCGAGGGAAATTGAAAGTGAATTGGCTCTGTGGCGAAGAAGTCACTTTCTAATATAATTGCACATTTAATGGCAAAGAAGCATGGAAAAATGGCCGAAAAATGGGTGTTGAACCCACTCGAAAATATGGCCAAAAAACGCGTCAAGTGTGGCACTCTAATGAAGCGCAACGGAGGCTTTTGTTGATCTGGATCGCGAGCGCGCGACTTCTTGACCATCACTTTGGGCTGTTGCGCGATGATCGCAAGATGATTTCAGCATGTCATATGATATACGATTGTTGGGCCATTGTTGCAAAACAACCAATTCACGATCCACCAAGTGTTGTGCACCATTTCAATGTGACGGTAATGGCTCAGAAATGACGTGTAAAGCACTTCTGTCGTGTACTTCCATCGCGATTCTGCACCATAAATCCACCAGCATTTCGAAATGCGCCGCCAAGGAAGAAACAGAGTGTCATCCGAGGTGTGAGCAGAAGTCGCGCATTCCACATTTTCATTCATTCTCTTAGGGGAAATTATTAAATTTCGAGCGGCTCTTAATTTGGGGTTAAATTGAATCTAATTTTCCTCATTTTATGGGAATATCTTTTCTGATAATCTCCCAATTATGCTCTCTTATAGCCAATTATGTAATTACAGATGCTTTTGGGAAATTCATAAAAAAAAATTGGCTTTATTTCCTCTACAGTCATGGTAAATGGATTTACTTTCAAACGACAAAGAGAATGTCTTCAATTGTGGCCGCCTTGGCTGACAGCTCTCGTGATCAGCAGCTCTTGCAATGTTTGATGGCACTGTTGGTGCTCTGAAAGGGAACGTCGATGGGAAACGCGAGAGTTTGAGAAGCGAAGACAATTGCGTATGTGACTTATAATTGCCATGAATTATTTCCCATTACATCCGCCCACTTTTTCATCCGAATCACCAGCATTTATACCACTTTGCACGGCATTGCATAAAGAGCTCACGTGCCAGGCGCATAATCAGAGACAAATTTCGTGTTTGTCGCTTATACAAGCAAAACATCTCCAGATCTGTTGTGCTTGTGCCGAGAATACCAAATGGCTCGAGATCTTGGCGGTGATGAGAATTGACAGTCGTCGGACGGCATCTTCCGGACGACGATGCGAAGTGTGGGTGAAAATAGAAAGGGTCGAATTTTACTTTCGTCCGAAAATGCCATTTGCAAACACTGCTGTCGGTTTTTTCCCCAGCGGAGCATGTATAACATAATAAATAAATCATTGCAGACAGTTGGTAGATTATAAATTACCTCCGCCAGGTCTCTTTTTCGCTGAAACATTTGTAGCGTCACTAACGACCGCCTGCATTTCATTTAATTAAATATTGCAATCGCGAATCGGCAGGAACATCGCGAAAGCACCCCCAAAAGCTCCGCTGGGCGGAAAAGCTCCAGCCGTGTGGCAATAATATTTTATTTTATTGTCACACGACAGTTGGTTTTTTTGTGCGTACTTGCGCTGAACACTCTTCAGCACACGATGGCTTCATTGGCTTGTTTATGTACTTTCTCCACACGCCACAATCAGCAGAATAAAATGTTTGCGGTCGTTTATCTCACACACAGCAGCATCGCAACTGATACATTCCAATTTTGACCAAGTTCCGGCAATAATGTGGGCGGATTTGTGGCATTTTCATTCATTATTTCCCCAGAGAGGCATTTGCTGGCAATATGAGTCAGTCTGGAGAGGAGATTCTCTGGCGGAGAAACAATGCTGAGCTGCCCATAAAAACTGCATATCATCAGCCCATAAGATTTGATGCAACAGCCGCAGAACAATGAGTTCCTGAATCATTTCATCACCTGCAATTTGTCACACACCTCTCCTTGCTCTGAATCTCCCCGGGAATATTTGCAATCCCACTTTGCAAATGCCTCTTTGCGAAACCCGAAGAGACTGGCGATGGAGATGGAGAGGAAAATCGTGGCGCGGATCAGAGCAAAGTGTGAATAAACTGCTAAGTAAAATCGTAAAGACAGAATGTGCAATTAAAGATTTTAGTGGCATAAATTAAAAAGCAAAAAATCACGTGGATTTTATTGTGGGAATTTTCTTCGGATGGCCAATTAAAGCGGTGTGTGAGTGTCAAATACCGGGAAAATTTAGCATTTCCAGCGCATGATGAAGAGTTTGTTGTACAATCACCTCTCAAAGAGGAGCATTGTAATAAAATATAAGATGCAAATGCAATTGAATTATTGAGACTTTTTCCGTCTCTCGTCGATCACAATGATTCATTAAGAGCTTTTTGCAGTTTAATCACGATTCTCGGAAGAGGCAATTTTCCACTCATTAGTTGAATGATTGGGAGAGTGGAAAAAAGGACATTATCAAGCTTAAACGACTCTTGAGAACCTGATAAAATGTCTCCTGAGGTCACGAAGTTTTGATGTGTTTTGCGCAAGTTGTGTGTGATCAAATCGATGCTTGGCATCCGCAAAATTTGAAATTTGAAATCCGATCGGATCACGCGTCATTTTTGCCCTGACCCAAAACGACAAGATCTGCAGCGCGATCGGGAGCAGTTTGACAACGCATAGATTGGCCCACGGGCGGATCGTGAGCATAAATCACACGTGATCGGCGATCGCGCGGCGTGGGTGATGGCCCGAGCGACAGGTTGGCTCGTGAGTGGCCAAGGTGATCCATGACGTTGAGTCATTGATGATGGCGGAATTGGCCCCACTTTCCAGCATTTCTCCTGGCGGAGCTCCGCTTTGGGGCCCCCCAGAGACGCCTCCGTCTCGCTCTGCGCCGCGGCCGCGCGGCCACGCGAGCGAGAGAGACATGGCCATGTGGAAGGGATCCCGCGTAAATCTCCGATCAAGTATAATAGCGTGGCATGCGACCATCTGAGTGGCATTTCTTCGTCCAAAGTGGAACGAGAAAAGGTGTATTCTCCAGCGCGAGCGTGTCCCCCCGTGTTTTCTGAACTTCCGTACGCGCTGTGTGAAATGTTTGAATGAACAAGCGGACAAGAAGTGTGTGTGTCTTTTTTTCGCAACATCGCCCGTATAATTGCAAATTGTGCGGAATAATTTGATTATCGCGCTGAGGAGCACAAAAACGCCCCATTTTGGATTATTACACCTGAAGAGCCACTCGCGCAGTCTCTGGATTACTTGAGCAGCGACTTCAGCAAAAAATGGTACAATTCTATCCACATTGTCATTAGTCTTTTCGGAAGTTTACCCCTAATTAATTACCGCACAGTTCTGCAAGATGTGATTCCCATCTCATTTCGATCTCTTGAAAAGTATAACTTCAAGTGAGCTTCTTATCACAATATAAATCCCGAATTCAGTGACTGAAAAAAGAGTGCAATGAAACTGCTTGTGGTGATGAACAAGATCTGCATTTTCCATTTCATTGAAGTGAACGTAATTTCAATTTAATTCCAACGCAAGAGGAGGAGTAATAATGAAAGTAATTGTGTGGTGCATCTTTTATTTCCGTGCCACTCCATGGGAATTTTTTTCATCTCCACACGCGTCAGTTGTTCAAGAGAGAGAGAGAGAGACACGAAGAATAAGAAGCATAAAAAGATGGATTGGGGAGTGAAAAAGAAGCCATCGGGAGCATAAAAAGAGACACAGTGTCTTCAAAATTCCGCTTCCACGTCTGACAAATCATAAAAAAGAGCGCTTTTACAATTCCAATGGACTCTTTTTTATCATAACACCTTCTGTCTTCTTGTCGTAAAAGTCTCTCACCTCAATTGACGAGGTTGTTTTTCCGTTCAGAAAATCAATTAAGAGATTTTTTGACAGTGCAAAAAAGCCACCAGAGGAAGAAAGTTGTTGCTTAAATTGTTGATTAGGCCGATTGCGGCGTTTAAGTGCAATGTGGAGATGAAATCACGGTTTTGCCCGAAATATCTATACAGTCGTGTTGGAAATAATAGCACATTGTTCTTCACTTCATGAAAAACAACACCGCAATTTAAGAACATCCAAGAGAAAGCAATGAACAGAAAATTCAGTTCAATTTCATGTCCAAGAGTTCAACAATTTAATCGTAGGTTTTTTGGGAAAATCTTCTGAACTTGTAACATTTATTTCACCCAAGATTATTACTTCAAACGCCACTGTGCTGTGATAAGACGAATGAGGAATTTGAATGCCACTTTCTCGATGTTTCTCAGTTGATTTTTAAGGGCCCATCCCAGAGTGCATGATTTAGTGCTGCCTCATAATTCATAAATTCAGTAATGCACACATACTTTTGGCCTAACCTTGCCCATCTTCTTCTCTCTCCACTCACACGACTAATAAGCGGAACTTATGCCAACAAAAGAGTGACACTAATGAATTGATCTTGAACTTATTTCGTCCGATTAGAGCTTTCCACACGCCACAAAATCATATCTTTTGAATCACAAATCAGCCTTTCTTTGGGAGATTCTTTCATCGTAATTGATTCTGTTTTTTTCATCATCTCTTCTTCATCTCAACCTTTCGGGACAATCAAGGTGGGGATCAAAGAAGTGTCTGAGCATTGTTGGAAGTCTTGTTTGGGGCGAGATTTGAGAAATTGTATGTGTGTGCTTTCTTTCTGACCATTTCTATTGTAAAAGTCACTTCTTTCATGTTTTATGAATGAAGTGATGTTTCTTTTTGCCTATTCTCATGGCAATTTGCTATGCTGGAAGGCAGCAAAATTGATCAATTCTGCACGATTAAAATTCATACAAAATAGCTCGTGGAGAGTTAATTCGCGTGATTGGATTAGATACATAAATGGCTAGGAATTGTCTCTCAGCATATTGAAATATGATAAATCTTCCCGTCTTATTAGTCACTATCGCGTGTTTTCTCTCTCACGGTTATTGCTAAAACAAATAATTCAATGAGATTCACATAAATTTCCACCACTTCTCGCCGCTCTTGTGGATTTCTGTCTTCCTAATTAAATGGGATTTAATCAATTTATCGCCGCCACGGCATTTTCGGAGGGAATTCATTGCAAAGGCAATCAATCTCGAAATTTATTCAGTGGCATTTGCATGAAAAATTACCTCTAAGACACACTTTCTCACTGTTTAAATTTAAATCATAATTTTGGTGGTTTTTTCCCCCTTCATATCCCATTAAAATTATGTGGTTTGTTTGTCTCAAAATTCCGCACCAGAATTTCACAACTTCTGGCGGGAAAATTCTCATGGCGCGCATGGCGCATTTTCCCAGAATCACCCAACAAAACGAGCGGTGATGCAAAATGAATCACCTCGTTGGCAATATCGCGGAACGGCAGCAGTCTTATCTCCGTGCTAATATCGTGTGATCCGTACTTTATAGCGAGAGTCTCTAAATAATAAACTCTGCCACGTTCAGCATAAATTATTCATATCGCATCTCAACAGTGCAGTCAATGCAGAACCGCGAAGAAGACACATTCTGAGCGGGAATCAATGCTATTTTTGCATAATGAATTCTACAGTTGATTTTGTGTAACTCACTGGAGTAAATAATGTGGGTTTCCCATGTTCCAGTCCGGAGTCAATATTGATTGCCAGGTCTTCACTTTCACCTCCGGGTGCTTTGAAAAGCTTGCCTGTCTTTCTCTGCCCAAAAAGATGATGTCACAAATCTGTGGTTGATTTAAGAAGCTCCATTGCAGCTTTCCACCCATCCACTCTGACCCCATCAAAGTGTAATTGGTTGGTGTGATGTTAATTGTAACGCAGCTTTGATGGGTGAAAGACACGCATGAAATTTCACCCAATTTTCCATGCCAATGTTCAATTTCCCGAAATAATTGCCCCTCGTTTGTACATATTTGCTGCCTGTCAATGACAAAATAATCTGTGACCCAAACCATGGAAATAAATAGTATATTTTGGGTGGTGGGAAATCATTTGCTGGGCGCGAAATAGTTGTAATTTATCGACGTGTGTGTTGTGATAAAGTCATTAGGCGCATAAATTATGATAATATCTTTTGCATAATCTCCGCTCGCACCATTCAAGCCATTGTATAAAATATGTTTTACAAGTCATCGACTTTATTGCAGAATAATCACTGATCTTTTTCTTGCCATGCCTCACTTAGCCGAGGCGTCTTGTCGCCATTGAACTAGACCCTGACTGTGGGCGTCATCTTGGGTGGGGAAAGTCACCAAGCGACAGAAAGAGAGAAGAGAATTCTTCATGGCGCGCGGATCACTATCTTGTCATTATTTACAATTAAAGCCAAATTAATGACACACTCACTTACTTTGTGCTCCTCCAGGCCAAAATTAACAATGAAAGTCTCCACTTTCGATGCTTCTTTCCACTGTACGCCTCATTGAGTAAAAGCTCCGATGGAGCAACAATCATCATTGCGCTGTTTTCTTGGCCATATCGCGCCAAATCGCCGCTTGATTGAGACTTCTTCTTCTGCGCCATAAGATGTGTTGGAGGAATTAAAAAGCATTCGCGCGCAGTGGCAAAAAAAATCCCGCGCGCAAGAGAGAGAGAGCTCAAGAGATGCCCTAAAACTCCTATCTTAAGGTGTCTGACGATGGCCCACTTCGTGGCGAAAAGTGCTCAGCAAACGAGATTCTCACCATGGCTCGAAATCACGACCTGATGTACGCCAGACAATTTAGAGCCCTCTTCCGATTGTGGCCAAGGTGTTCCTCAGAGTTTATGCCGGAACCGCATAGGCTCTAAAGCACACACCGGCCAAAATCTGTCGCTCTCAATTTCAATTTTCATTTAAATGCCTCCGATACAGGCTCTAGAGAAGCCCATTCGAGCGTCCGGTTCGGCGGCAATGGTCAATAAACTGCACCAAATTGCTTTCTCAGCCTCTTCATTTCAACTTAACACTGCGCTCAGCGCCCGAATTCACCATCGATCTCATTTCACAGCCTCGCCAGCGTGCTTCTAACGAGAATTTATCGGCGACACTTCCTCGCACGGTCGCTCGCAACTGAGCCATTGGCCTTAAATCAGAGCCGCGAGCATTCTAGAAAGTCACTTCCCGTCATCGCACCTTTAAAATAGTGCCTGTGTTGATAATGAGGCGTTGAAAGGGGCGATAAAATAAGAAGGAAATTCCCCAAAAACCGGGTTAATTATTTTAAAAAAAAGCATACAAATGCACCTAAAATTCATCGCGATGCAGATTGAATGCGTCAATTAGTAAATATGATAAGTGAGCAAACTTTTCCTTTAACATACACTTTCATTATGACTGAAAGAAGGGAAGTAAAAACAAACACGGCAGAACACAAGAAATACCGTTTAATTTGTGATTTAAAGTTTGCGAACTTGCGGTTTTTAACTTTCTATTTCTCTTAAGAAATTTTTGAATGCAATTTTATGCTCTCAAAAATTACCTCTGATATTATTAATGGGTGAATGGTAAGTGATGCCAGGCTATTAACCTTTCCCTCTCATGATGAATTCACACGCGCTCGCGATGTTCTGGCGAGGAAGTCGTTTTTGGGTGATTTCTTGTTGAATTCTTGTGGTAAAATTGAGGCAGAAATAAGCATTACTTCATTGCTCCAATTTAAACGTACGCACAAAACAATGGAAATTCCTACAGCTTCGCCTTCACGTGCCATCTCAACATACGTGATGTCCATGGTTTTTGGTGGACTTCTTGCTGTGAGAAATTTCCACATGAATAAATTTTGTCCATTTTACACGGCTCTCAATTTACATGAAAACACCTCTTGAGGTGCGCCTCTTGTTTCTTCTCTCCCTTCGGCGTTCTTCTCAATGACCTGACCAAGGGGAAAATGATTTGGTCAGATTCTGTACATCTTTTCTTGACCCTTTCCCATTTTGCAATTCGGACACTTGCGCGGCTTCCAGAACCGTTTTTAGATTATTTGTAGTCATTCTCAAATTTAGTGTCACTGTGTCGACTGTATTGAACTTAAAGAATTATGCTTTGAGATATGCGTAGAAAATTCTCTGAAACTTGCTCTGTAACCATAATATCTCCCCCTTAGACACGGCGTCTCTTTCTGAGCCCTCGAGAGATAAATCTGTGGAAATTTGTCAGAGCGCCGAAAGAGAACTTGTTTCACGCACAGAGAAAAGTTCCCATGAATCCTTCGCCCAGTAAATTCCTCTAATTACCATATTCAAGATGATCTCTCGGATTCTTGGTGAAGATGTCATCTGCAGCATTTTGTGTGGTCTCTGGCGGACGGTGAAAGTTTCTCCCGGCAACTGATGCTGACGCTGGCGCACAAGAGAGAGACATTCTATTGGCGGCTGAACTCAAGATTGCGAGGCCGCGATCATCAAATCCACATTCAATAACTTAATGTATGATAATGGACCTGGTGTTAATTTCGAGGTCATAAATTGCCTGAATTTTCTCTCATTCACTCTCGCGGACGTGCTTGAATTTTGCATCAATGGCAAATGCGCCGCCATTTGATCCACTTTTCCGCCCCAAACCCTCGCGCGATATCGCGGAATTGTATTTCGCGCTATGCATTTCATTGATGGTAAATTGTAATTGAGTCGAAAACAACAACTGTACTTCCTATACATGATGTATAATATTGCTTTTTGCCACCTTTTTCACACACTTTAGCCCAAACGCGCCCAGTAAATCATACCAAACATATGATTGAGTATCCAATTGCATGATGCAGCACACACGGTAATTACGCATCATTTTCCATCAGACAAGAAATCTCTCACTTTTCGCCCGCCACTTTCACTCTGCCAATGCTCAAATATTTAACCTCAAAAAAACTCCCATGGCAGAGGTGCAAAAAAGCGACACACACAGGTGGAAAAACACACTGTGGAAACAATGGAAATTCCTCAGCATCTCCGCAGGCTCTTAGCAATGCAAACACACACTCTAATTGGTCTGTCTCCTCTGCGAGAGGCCTTTTGTCCAATTTCCCGGAGATTGAAGAGTGTGATTTGCGAGACCGCAAAAAGAGAAGACACACGCGCTCTTATGCAAAATGCCTTCGAAATGTGTTGCAGATTTTTGTATGCCGGAGCGTCTCTTGGGTGTGGTCATAAATGCATGCACCTCATCAATTTCTCTCGCGCCTTTTCTCCGCCAAGCACATCGGCACAATTAGCAAGTGTGTATGCAATTTACCTGCTAATCGCCATGCAAATGAGGTGGACAGATCAATCGCACGAGCGCCAAGGAGCCAATGTTATCTCAGCCTATCGATCTTTAGGCTTTAAATGAGCGAAAATCCCCGAATCAAATATAATTACGTTGGAAATTTAATTATTTCCAACGAAACTATCTTACAGCATTTGAACTATTGCCAATTTCTTGCAGATCGGTCTCTCAGTGATCCTGTGGTGTACCTTGCTCGGCGGCCTTGTCGAGGGAGTGGTAAATGACAAGGCTCAACGACGGGACGCCCCGCTTCTGGACTCCTACGCTCCGACGCCCTCTGGTGGAGAATCCCTCGGCCTCCCAGTTCCCGTTTACGGCGTCCCAGACGCTCCCGCTATTAAGTATCCCGCGCCCCCGCCCGACATTCCCCCACCGCCGCCATCCCAGCAGTACGGCGTCCCAATCCTCAAGTACGGCCCGCCCAAGGTGCAGGTGGAGTACGGTCCGCCGATTCCCGCCTTCAAGCCCGTCCACCATCACAAGCCCCACTTCCACACGGCTCCGCAACAGGAGTTCTCCTTCTTCGACCAGCTAAAATCCTCGTTGGGCTTCTCATCCGCCAAGCCCGTGTACGGTCCGCCGCCGCACAAGCCCCACTTCCCCAAATCCTCCTACGGACCGCCATCCTTCAGCCACGGCAGCTCCCACGGTGGATCTCACGGTGGCTCTCACGGTGGCTCTCACGGCAACTCCTACCAGTTCCTCACGCCTCCGGCGCTAGGATTCGGCCCGAAACCCTCTAATTCCTATGGTCCACCATCCCTGGCCAGACCCTCCTTCGGCGGCCACCACCACGGCAGCAGCTCCTTGCCGCCGACTCCCCCGGAAATCCGCTGCGACGGGTGGAAGCCCATCCCCGGTCCCGCCATCCAGCCCGAAACCTCCTATGGTCCCCCAGCCAGCGGGATCCCGCACTCCGCCCCAGCGGAGCCTCATCACGACAATCACGTGCACGAAGAGATCGGCGGCCTTGAGCTGCCGCACGCTGAGCCCTCGGTTCAATTCCACGGCGACTTGAACGGATTTGGACTCGGCGGAGCTGACGTCAACGTGATCAAGAGCAATTCATTTGAGGTAAGCAGACGCCAAGAGGGAGATATTACAGTCAGAATTGATGTGCAACTGAGCAAAGGTTAAAATTTGCCAATTTTTTTTTCTTGACCTTTTCTTGTGGCCTGTTTTAATGAGATGCAAGAAGCTTAGAAAGTGTCTGAAGTGTTGAGAATTCACCCAGTTTGTAGAAAGACAATCTCCCCCTTGGTTGACATCCAACAATCTTAGTTCCCAGGTTCTAGGAAGACTTTTCTTACAGCTTTCCAACAACCACATCGGAGATAGCTACGGACCACCGCCGCCAGTGTCTATCTCGACATCTTACGGACCTCCGGGGCATCACGGAGCACCTCTGGCAATCAATCACGGCTCGTTCGGACACGGATCTCACGGGGGCCACCAGATCTCAACCTCTTACGGGCCCCCTTCGTTCTCCTTCCCCAAGCCCGTGTACAAGGTGCCACCGGTGGGTCTGATGCCGCCCAGTGGCGTTTACGGCGTCCCGCCGGGCGGCACTTACGCCGGTCTGGCCATCCAGCACGGCACTGTGAGTGGGAATCTCAAGCCTTGGCCTGTGCCCGGATCTGCGCCCAAGCGACCCATTCCATTCCGCGCCCCGGTTCCGCAGGGTCTGCTCGAGTCCATTGGACACAATGTGCAGCACTTGGACGCGTTCGGCGTGAAGCAGCACCACGGCGGCGGAGTCTACTTGCCGCCGCCGAGTGAGATTCCTCCACCGCCGCACGGCTTGCACGCGCTGCCTTTGGAGAACTCCCAGAGACCTTTCCTGAGCCAGCACAACATTGGATACTCACACGAGGGTCGCGGTGGCGGTCACGATTGCGGCCACGGACCGCAGGTGTTGCAAGACAGCTACGGACCACCGCCATCGGGAACAGTTCAGCCTACAGCTGAGGAAGCTCACGGACTCGGCTTCGATGTGCACGCCGGAGGAGTGGGCGACGTTCCGGTGGGACATCAACCTCATGCCGTCTATGGCGTGCCAGATTTTGGATCAGGCTTCCACACAGGAGGCGCGGATTCACTGGCGTACGACACAGAAGTCAGGACAGCCTCAATTCCGGCCACACAGTCCAGCGCTGAAGCTGCAGAGGAGGAGAAGACCAAGGCTGAGGTGTCAGGATTGACGGGATTGGACGTGATCTCAGCACAGAAGTCGCAAAGCATAACCATCCCGGTGCAGGGCAGCTTGGGAACGTACCAACTGCAGTTCCAGTCCGCCGATCCACTGTCCGGCGGCGATGGCAACACAATCGACGGCGCTCCGCATCAGCAATTGCTGTCCCAGGGATTGCTGCAGTCCATCCTGTCGGCCATCGAGCAGCCCCATGAGCAAAATCAGCAAGTCACCGAGGACGTGCACAGTGATCACGACGATGTTGCGGTGTTCGTGAAGAGTCCAGAGGGTCAGGAGGCTCTGGCTGAGCCCACGCAATCCACGCACACGCATCCGGAATCGCGATAACTGCGCGCACGCGGCGCATCACCTTCCTAAAGAGACTCTTAGTGTGTGTTAAGTAAATTATTAAGGGGGTATAGAGAGACCACAGAAGAACCGTTCCACACTCTAGTGCTGCCATATTACGTCCTCAGACACCGCATCGTGGGAGGGAAGACAGGGGTTGACCGCGGTTCTGGCAATTTATGGGGTTGCGACACTGCTTCGCTCGCGGGATAATTTCTGGCTGGGAATCACTCTGAAATGACTGCTTTTCATTTTTTTGTGTAGTTAATGGTGAAGAAAAAAGGAAACACATAAAATGTGCCTGATGGTATCATGCACAGTTACAATTAATTTCAATAAAGTATATTTATTTTTTGTAATGTGTAAAAATTATGTTTATTCCGTCACCGGCCGTAAAGAGTTGCGCGGGATCTGTTTCAAAATGGACACGTGCAATTGTTAAACGGGTGGGAAATGAGCGTTTAACGAGCGAGTGTGTCTCTTAAGCGGCGTGTTGTATGAAATACAATCTCCTCAATTTAATATGACAGCGATAAAAAGACTGTGAATGGGAAAGATTGCAGATTGTTGGGCTCTCTTCTGGCCTCCAAACACGCATTTTTCGCGCCCAGACAGTTTCCCAGCGAGACACCAGAGCATTGAAATTCATCGCGAGAGCTTCTGTGCGTGAGAAGAGGGACCATCAGGCGGTAAATTAAGCCGCCAACTCGTCAAGATGGATATCAAAATGCTTTTCGGACGACACTCCCACGGAGGTGTGTTTATACATAATCACATTGTACCTGAGATTTCCCCTAATAATGCCCTCGAATGACCCCGAAACCATGCTTAACATCTCTGTGCGCTGGCCAAGAGATGCACAGCATCTTTCTCTCTTGTCCGCTGACACGCTGACCTGAAAACCTGATAATGACATCAGCCGAAAGAAAGTTGTCCGAAATTCTTTCCTCTCGTGCATTTTTATTTGCCTCCACCTTTTTGCCTCAGCATCGCAATTCTGGGCTTGGAAAGTCACTCTGGCGCGCTTTTATGTTGTCCACACGTGAGAAGATGCTGAGGTGTGTTGCTCATCTTTTCATGTGATGAATACAACCCGTTTCCTTTTCCTCTTGTTCGCTGGCTGCTGCTCGCAGAGCCAATATTGGACATGGCGAAGAAGGTTAAGGTGAGCAGCGCGACTTCTGCAGAAGATCTGCGCGCGCACTGAGAGGAAAAACTGGCGAAAGCGCACAACGAGTGCTTTAGTTGGGCAGAGTTGAGGTATCTAGTTTAATGAAATTGTAAATTGATCGTAAATTGAATTCTCTCTCTGATTTCCTTATACATAAAACTCCCAGTTGCAACCCTCCCAGGCATTTCCCCCGCTTAAGAAAGTCATGCGTCTTAAATGTGCTGAGGAAACTTCTCCGAAGAACACTGCCAAAATGCAATCTAACAGTCTCTAAATTTCTAAAAGTGAAATGATATTTTATACAAAAATTAATTCACTTCGCTTCAGGTTAGAGAATCTGCATAACGTGTGAGAAATGTTTTGTCCTCCATCCGCAATCCGGATAAAAAGCCGCGATAATGAGATGCTGTAATTGAGCCATTTTCCTCACCAACATGGCAAAGTGATTACAAGGCAATTCTTATAAATCATATGTTCGTCAATGCTTGAGATAAATCCTGGAAAGAGGCAAAAACGAAATCACACCATTAATTATTATTTCATGGGAGCAGCGGCGAGTGTGTAATTGGCTATGGGCTAATAATCCGGAGCGAATATGAGGTGCAAAGCCAGTATTAAAATGCTATTTGCACGACAATTAGCCATGTAGTGCCACAATTTTGTGAAAATGGTGTTTTAATGCGAGCTCATATTTGCCTTTTTCCCTTAGAAGAGTGTATAATCAGACTGTGTATTGAATGCACTGTCTGCAGATCACTCGGAAATGTGTATGACTTGGACAATCACGACTCTCAAGGGGCAGATATTGTGGCCAGAAGTGGTGTACAACTCTGCGCTCCTCTAGGTTATGTGCACATCTCGAACTATTATCGAGAGCTGGAAGTAAATTTTTTAGGCATATCATTAGACAAACTCCTTCAAACTTGTGAGAATTTCGCCCACATTATCTTCCCCTTGATGGACAATCACGATTCTCTGTCAAGAAGCGTTCTCAATGGCGAGACATCGAGCACATGTTTTACTTTCACTCTGCATTGTCGAAGGAAGAAGAGGGTCAGAAGAGTGCCAGAAGAGTGTCTCGGAAAAGGTCAAAAGTTCAGTGAGATTCTCACGATGCATTTTGCATGACTTGTGCCAACTTCGCTCCCGACAATCGTCAGGATTCCGTGAGTCACACACTTTCGGTCCAGCCGGATTCTGTGGCAGTGGCCAAATGGGGGCCACTTGTTATCTAATCGCTATGGATGTAATTCCACAACGTCCTACACATGAATGTGTGGTGAAGACAATTATTTGTTATATGAACATCCGGTGTCACATTCCGTGAGGCTGCCCATGACGATGACCAGAAAAACATCGCGCGCTGAAATAAATATTTACATAAATAATTGTGACTTCTCGAGACTTTCCGTGAAGAAATTCAGGTGAAAACTTTCACTTGGCGTTCACTCCGACAATCTTTCGAGATATGGAAGAGTCTTTTCAGGTGGAGATGAAAGGCAAGGGAAAAAAGAGAGAATGGTTGGGAGAGCGCGAGTCTGTTGGGGTCAAGGCCCTGACAATGACACACATCTCGAGCCCGCCAGACAAGTTCAACAACTTCAGCGCGATCTCGCGACAGAAGCACACCTCGCCATTCAATTTCTAATTTCATCATCTCCCTCTCTGAAGGAGTCCCCGCTTCCTTCCTCCTGAAGGAAGCTCAGGAGCTGCAGCACAAAAAGCCCCAAGTTCGGGGGCGGCGGCAGGAGTGCCTCGTGGACCATTTAATTAGTTTAAACTCCCACCGAGACGCCTCCGCACGTCCAACTTCACAAATTGCCAGGATACCATCGACGCTTCGGCCAATTTTGCCCTCGTAACTCAATTCGCTGGCTTCCTGTGCGGATTCAAGGGAAGATTCATGCATGACTTCCGACGTGTGACAGCATTTTCTGGGCGCAAAAAGTGCGTCTTTCTCTCTCTCACACGCAGAAATGCCTGTGATGATTGTGTGTATGTTGTTGAGCTTACAATTTGCAGGAGCTTCTTTGACGGGTTTCACTTTGTACGGCAATTATGCAGTGGAAAAGAGAGAAAATTGAGGAACTCTCTGCAAGAAATGCTCAATAAAAAGAACAGAGTTGAGAGGAAGTTAGATATCATAAAACAATCAATTCTTCTGTAGATTTTGGAGTCATTTCAACTTTTTGACTGTTAATTGGCAACAATTGAGCTTTTGAGCTCTAAGAATTATTTACAAAAAGCTTTGGATGTCTAAAGTATACAAAGTAATCGGGAAGTTAATGGAAAGAGAGTGAAATGAATTTTTAAGACTCTTAATCTCTATCTTTATCTGCTTGTTCACTCAATTGTTCTTTTTTCACCCGTGCCCGCAATGGAGTGAAACGTGCCAAGAAACTAAGAACAAAACATCACTAATAGACACATAAAATGTGGTCAATTCATTGGAGTTTGTGCAATTTGCGCGCAGAAAACGTCCATTGGCAATATATACAAAGAGGAAACTCAATTTGCGCCGCATACGGTACATCATCTCTGCAAGAGGAGTAATTTAATTAAACACCACTCCAATTAGCATAATCTAGCTGGAGAGCTTTTCGACGGACAAAAATGTTTGCGATGTTAGAAGCAATATTTCCCTGTTATGTGCGCAACATATCAAAGAATTTATTCATGAAGAGTTCACACACATGATGAGTTGTGTGCATTTTCCTTGCGAAAGGGGGAAATTGTGCGAGATTGTCATCTGAGGCAGAAATTGGATTCGGGATGGAAACTCTGTGACGGAGTGTAATTTTGAATGTCATGATACTAAATGCAGCTCACTTGTTTTTGTCATGCGACACCCAAAGCCAAATTCCGCACAATCTGTCTTTCACGTGACTCGAACAGCGATAATGGATCAGTTTGGGGTGGGATTTTCATGCTGAAACCACGGCAGATTTATATCCCACAATCACAGTCTCGAGACTCAATTAATTTGTCACATAAAAGGAAATGAGAAAATACTGCGTGCGTTCTGAAGAGACTTTTACCACCATCAAGAGACGTCTGGGGAAAAATGCCACCATTGCAGAGGCAATTATTGAAAATTAATTGGAAAATTCAGGTGAAGAACCACAAACGCTCTTGACAACGCTCAATGATGGCTTTCGTCGGGGAGGGAAAATTAGCAGTCTCATCATCCTGACTTGCGATGATGGGGCTTTTCTTGACAAGCCACATATTGCGGCAAATACATTGTATGTGGCTGGCAAAAAAAAACTCACAGTCGAGGAAAATTACATGTGTGGTGAAATTGAAGACACTCTGAGCGCCATTCCGGAGACCGCACAGACTCTTAATGATGATGGTTTAGATGGAAAGAAATCCCACATGATCGCATTGTAAAGTAAATCCATCATTATCATCTCTTTGCAATTGAGCAATAGAAGAAAGCTGGCGAGCACAAAGAGATGCGATGACAGAGTGGTAAAAAGCAACACAGAGACATGGGCTTATTAAAGGAAATGATCGACAGGTGATCGATAGGAAAAACTTGTGTGGTCGAAGCGAAATAAAGTGAGATGTCGCGATTCTCTCAATAAAACCTGTTGCTCAATGTGAGCTTTTAGCAGAGAAAGAGCGAGCTTTGATTTCTTCAGCTAAAGCATCAATTTCAAAGCAATTTGAAAGAGCACATTTAGAAGAGGTTATTTAGTTCTCAAATCAGTTGTTAATCATAAAACGCAGCACAAACTGAGCTTAAATTACACTGATTTTACTTATTTTCCACTTCAAATTTCTATGCTAAAGATGTCATTCATAGAGAAAGATACATTTTATCCATGTAATATATTATGTACGGGTTAAAATATTAATAATCCGGCCAACACACTGTGTTCAGAATTGTCACAATTTTTAACCCCTTGTCAATGGAAGAAGTTTCTTGGCAGCTTTCAGTGACATTTCTTGACTGACAGAATTTTTCCTCAATAATATATTCCTTGTGGCTCAAAGTCATTCAAAGGCAGCCAAAGAGACAATATAGAGATCTCAAGCTTGGCAGGCTTTATGTCTTTCCGCCATCGTACTGGATATCGAAGGAAATCATATAGATTGCCAGGATCTCGTATCTTCGATTATTATGCAAATGGTTGCAGTATTGAATACAATTTTGTCCCAGTTTCACCTGCACAAGTGTCGCATTCAATGCTCTTCCATGGACGGTTTTAATGGGTGCAGTAAGCTCAAATAGTCCTCCATTTATATGTGGTTTAAGTTCGAATTTCCATTGACCACACCGTTCGACCACCCTCTTGGCGGACAATGTGGACGCAAATGCTGCAAATTCATGTAAATTGAAGCGTCGCATCGATTTCTCTTAAGTACTTTGTATTGGCGATTTGATTGCAAATTTTGAAGTTGGGGAATTTTTCACTCTCTCGCCGTGTGCGAAATTCCAATTTCACTTCGCGTCATCAAATCGCCTGATTTTGGTGGACAATTTATGGGTCGTTTCTAGTCGGTTTTGACACTAATGCATCTAATCACACATTACCTCGTTAGATTAATTACAGGTCTGGTCTCTCTCTCGGTTTATTAATTTACGACTCGATGGAATCATAAATCATTCGCCATTTCATAATTCCCACGATTATCGATTGATGTCCTCGCCAGGAGTGGACAAAGAGACCTGCTCTGGGCACTTGTCGGCTCATCAATTACATCCCCCAATTCAGGGGCTTTTTACACATGCGGAATTTGTCGGTTTTGATTAAGTGAAATGATTTTATCTGTGAATTTTCAGAACTGCACTTTTGCAATATTTGTCGAAATCCGTTCAATTTCTGTTTAAGGAAAATTGTGTGCTGAGAAAATATATAATAATCTTCCCAAGTCAATCTTCGTGTGAGTTTCTTCGGGGAGAAAATGTCAATTTTTCTTACCAGCCAGATTTTCCTAACATTGTTTTCCCATTATCCGTTTTTCTCTCTCTCGCACACGCTATTTTTCTCACATAGAAAAATATGACGCAAAGAATTGATTCTCATGTGATTTTATGGTAATTCGAGATGTGGATCGTAAAAAGGGACTGAATAAATTGTGTCAATTCACCCACTTTTCTACCCGCCCAACAATAGCACAAGGAAAATACACCTGCATCGCAGGCGAAATATGTAGCAGATGCTCACGATGCTGAGATGAATGCAGTTTCTCGACCTATTTTGCCATATTTTCCAGTGATGGGAAGTGACATTAAGGGCTCGAAGAGGTTCTTCATCTCCGCGCGTTATAAATACAAAGCTTGATAGAAAGCATTGTGGAAGAAAAGTCCGCATGAAAAATGCATGATTCTGAGATTTTCAAGTGACGCACGCATTTCGATATATTTCGATCCTCATAAATAAACTCCTTTTAGCATCTTTAGCCCAGAGGGAACTTTTAGCGCCGGTGTTTCTGGCGATGAGTGGAAAGATGGACCTTTTTGTTGGGTGAGTTTTTGTGTACTTTTAACGAAAACGGACACGAATCATCCATAAAGATTATAATTTTATATGAGGCATGCGTCATTTGAGGCGCGCCATGAAATTCCACAGGCCAAAGACTCACACTTTCAGTTAAGAAGTCAGTTTACACCCAAGAGACAGACGGTCGGAAGTGGTGTACATTTCAAAGGGAGTCTTAGAAAATGAGAGAGTGAAAATTCATAATGTTATAGATATCAAATATCATTCATTGTTAATGACAAAGAATGTTAGTGACAAATAATCTTTTAGAATAAGATTTCAAGCTTATCCTTTTTGGTTTACGCAAAAAAATTACGTTTTTCCTGGTATATTTTCCTGCATTCCAAAGCCAGAACTTGGTGACTTTGGCCGAAAAGCTCGGAATGCTTAGTAAATTTACGTCTCCACTCAAAGCCTAAGTCATGTACTCCAAGTAAAATGCGATTTAGCTGGACAGTAGTGAATAAATCACTTGGTGGATTAGCCTGGGCGGAATGGACAAAAAGACTCTCCGGTTTTATTGTCATTCCTGAATACTTTGCGCCCACACCTCCGCAGAACTTTCACTTTTTCCTCCACGCCAAAGCACCTTCTGTACGACTGTAATTGCACACTTTTGCTGTGATTTACTAGCGAGACACACACCGAAAATGTTTTGTTATTTCTCTTCCGCCAAGATGCGTCCTTTTTCTGTGCCTCCGCCGACGGCATCCTTGAGCTGATCCGCGAGGATATACACAGAGAGAGGGCGAAAAAAAGCTGCATGAGGAGTAAATAAGAGTGGAGCGAATTTATCTTTTTCGCCTGACGGTGACTTATGTAACTGTCATGAAATTCCCATTTCCCCAGATGTAATGGGAAAATATTAACATATTTTAAATAAATGAATATAAATGAAGCATACATTTTTGTTGTTGATACATTGAAATTTTTGATGAATTGCCAAGCCAGGCCCGGAGAACATTTCTTGGTGACCTGGAACACGGCGCGAGTCTCGAGATATTTTCTCGTTATGCCTGTTCATCTGACAGTCACGGTTGAAATACACATCCTTCGGTGTGTAAGTTTGCCGAAGGAGAGTTGAGGATGTTGTTTTCTGGCCTTGATTGAAAGGGCTGCAATTTAAAATCCACACCACGTACGCCGCAATTCCTTGATTCGCATTGATATTTGTCTTATCAAACCACCCACGCAATTGAGTCACTCCGCTGGAGAAGTGCCTTTTGACGAGTTAATCCCATTGTTATTCCGCTGCGTGTCGATTTTAATACCAAACATTCCAACCCCCGAGCCACACATCCACTGGCTTTTCCAGCTCATGGGACAGGAAGAAGTGAATAAATTCATCGGCATCGCAACACACTGACGATGATTTATGAGCCACCCCCGAATTTTGCCTGCAGAAGCGCAGACAAAAAAATAATAATTTAAGCCAACAAATGGCAAAGTTGAGAGTTTATATTCCGCGAAATTGTATGACGCACTGAGTGTTATTTAAAATGTTAACTCTCGTAGTGAAATTCAGTTTGTACAAAAGTTGTTTTTTACTGCCCGGGACTTTCTTATCTGTCGTCAGCATTATTTGACACCCATGGCTGGTGCCAAATGCTTAACTTGCGAAAGCACTGCCATTTCCATGTACTAAATGCACAAACTTTCACCCTCAAAGGGGCGGCCAGCTTCCCCCATTTGCGAGTCTGCGATGAATCAAATTAAGCCCCCGAATTGTCAAGTCACACTCGCCCAAAGTCATGTTAATTGAGTCATTCTTGAGCTCGCGGAGTGAGACAAAGTCATCATTTGTCCACCTCTCCCTTAAATTCCATCCTCTCGCATTTGAGGTGACAATTATAACGCCGTCGTGCACTTTGAGATACTCCGCAAGCTTTCGCGCCTTATGCAAATCTTGAGATTTACCAGTGAGAATTAAAGTGGGTAAAATTGCATGTAAGATGAAATATTATAGCTGAGAAAACTTTGTCGCATATTTTAAGAAGACTATCATCAACTTGAGTGATAAAACAAGAGTTCTTTAATAGAAAATCCATTGGATTATAATATTGCTAACAACAAGCGTGTTTATTGGGTTTGTCGTGTCGTATGAAATCAAACAAATTTCCCTAATAAATCTCCGTGAGTGATGCCATAAATATCCCATCCGCCACAAATTCGTTGGACTTGCAAAAAGGGAGGGAAAAACTATTAATGGAATATTTTATTAATAAACGATATATGTCGAGGAAATACATTTTCCACATGGGTAAAAAGAGCGCGGCCAGAGCGGAAATCGCGCATTTTTCCCCAACACATCATCCAAGTCATAGATATATAAATAATTGTGAAAAATCCCCGCTGAAATTGATAGTGTGGCCCATAATGAAAAATTGCGGCGATTGGCCGGCGGGTGTTTGGAAGGGAAAATTTATGCTCGCACATTCCGCATCCCCAGAACTGTCGGCGATGGTATTTCGATGGTGGAGGATCGATTTATTTAATTAATAACACGAAATGATGCCATCATTTTCAAGGCGCTGGCCATAAATTTCAACTGTTTCCGCTGGCCTTTTTCCCTTGGCCGAAAAGACGCTCTCTGACCGGAGGAATTTCTGTGTTTGATCTCACGAGACGCAGGCGCTAATTGAAAAGTATGCAAATCATTCAGCAATTGTGAGTATGCGGTTTCCGTTTCATCGCCCAGCACTCGAATGAACATTTTCGCACATAAACATTTTCTATTGTTTCCACCAAACATGCCGAGGCCCAAAAATATCCACAGAGCACAAAGGCGAAATTTGATTTAGGCACTGTTTCTGCGGTCTCGGCGCAACCTTTCACCTTCATTTCACCCTCGTTTCGTATTCAAATACACTTCTTCTGGGGCGTCTCGTTTTCGGGTGCGAATGATGGAAAAAATGCGGGTCTTTTCTCACCCACAAAAGACTTTCAAGTGGTTTCTGGGAACAATAAAAATCATCTAAATACAAATAGGTGCTGCAACACTGCCCGAAAGATGAGTTGATGCTTCTACTGTTTATCGAAACAATGGCAATTTTAGACAATGTCAGCCTGTTTAGTCTTGATTCCCAAAATGTGTGCCCAAAACTTTGAAGGGAGAGTGGAAAACATAGAACTTGTCACAGAACGCTTAAAAGCATCCTAATTTCCCTGCAAATTGAGTCCAATTCCGACTCGTTTTTGAATTCAAGAACTATCCATTTTACATTCAGAAACACGTGAGTGTGAATCGTTATTTGTAAAAGATAATAAATGAGGTTCAATCTCTAAGATTTCGAGGAACAAATTGATCCCAACCGTCTTCTTGGCACTGTACCAAAACTGGAATACCGCTTACGGGAGCAATTTCTGAAGCACTCAAAAGCAACTTGAACCTGACAATAAAAGCAAATGTTGCCGATTAATATGGAAATGTCATAGTAAATAGTTCTCTCTTTTTCCTCTGCCGACGTCAGCTGATTTATTTATTGCCATACTTTGTACTGCATTACCCTGCAAATTAGTCCATATTGTAGAAGAAATTGTCACTCCTATTCTTGCTACTTAGCGTCACAACCATATGACTCTCGCTCGTTCGTCGTCAAATGAAATTATCCGTGCATGTTCACTTGTGCACCCTTTCAGCCCCGCCAATTGACGCCAAAATGAATTGCCATGGAATTGTTCCATGGGTGATACAATTCAACTCTGCATAACACTCAGCCAGCATTTTCTTTGCGGGTATCATAAATTTTCCGGGTGTTTTCTTCAATTTGCAATTTTATTGTGTGCTCAATGCCGGGAAAAGCTACGGGAATCGCTTTCCTATTTTCCCACTCTGCCACACAACACATGACAAAACGTGCCCGGGAACAATTCAACAAATCCAACGCCGAAGACATTCAACCAACTTTTTCCCACCGACACTTTGCAATGCTGTTAGATGGGAATCTCTAAAGCATTGGATTTATAAGTCTGTGCTAGAGAGCGGGGAAAAAACGCTCAATTCCGATTAACTTTCACTCTTTTTTCTCCCCCTCCGGAGATTTGGTTGGGGTGAAAATCACCCCATTGACGCGTGTGTGTTCTCAATTGAATCTTCAAAATTCAATTGGTCTCTATATATTTTATACACCGGGAAAATTCTAAAGCTCCGCCGAATGGAGCTTTTCCTCCCTCACGCGAAAGTTATCACAGCGACAACAACCACAATATCTACCACAACTCGTTGGTTTTAATTCGTGTTTAATTCAAATTCATCCCCACAGGAGAACACGTCGCGAATTCCAGCAATCTCAGGTCCTGAACACCCTCCGTGATCCTTCAATTATGAGCCTCAATTGACAGACACACGCACGCACATTTCGCGCGAAAATCCTCCCATTAACCCCCTGCGATGCTCCCCTGTTAATTTAATTCGCCGCATATTCGCGATGTGTGTACGGTGCACAAGAGTGCTCAAGCCACACCATCTGCTGAAGATTACACAAAAGTGGGCAAAAACTTTGTCATTGCATACGAAATGAGCGTCACAACTTCTCATACATACTTATTATTGTATAAAAGTTGGGAATATTCCAGTGCTGGCGAGATACTTGCGGATTATGGCTATGAATTCAAATTTGCAACTGAAACTGGCGGAGGAGCGCCGTGTCGCCACTCATAATGGATCCATTTGATGCGTGTAAATTACTTTAATGCTCAACGCCGCTGAATATATTGTCGCGAAGTTGCGCTGAAGGTGCGACAAAAGCGAGTGCAGAAGCTGGGCATTTTTATCCACCCTCACCCCTTGTCACTCTGGGTGAGAATTAATTAAGCAATTCTGCGCGAAAATTTGACAAGAGCGAGAGAAGAACAGACATCTCAAGAGGTGGTGGGAATTGTGGGTGAATTTATAATGGCAGTGTCACTTTATAGGAGCAATAAGTTAACAGTTTTACAACCCTATCTCTCACTTTACACGGCACCACATAAAAGCTCGGTGGGAAAAGTTTCCCTTTGTGTCTCTGAGCACATTTCCAGAAATGTGATTCCCATTTTATCCCCCGATGCTCGTGTTCATCCAACCCACGTGCTGCTCACCCGCCCAGATCCTGCCTCCTTCGTGTCGAGGACTGCTCCTATGGCGGGGAAAAAAACACCCGCAGGTGGATTATTTTAGTGACCATTTCGCTTGTCTCACGAGGAAAAGTGTGACAAGATTAGGCAGGGGTTAAATATTTATGGCGAGATCTTCCACTGTTATGTTTGCTACCTTGTTTGGGGCGTTCAGTATGTCTTTTGATTGTTTTGAGGCGCTTCACGTGCACTCAGAAAAATAAAATAATCTCTCAAGTTCAGGTTTCTAGCAATTTCTTAGACCAAGAATGTTTCCACAAAAAATTAATACCTTTTTGCTGTTATTAAAAATCTTTCTAGGCAGAAAAATGTTTAGAAAGCTTCCGATGACATGAATCTGTAATTCAACTATCTTTTAATGTTTATTTTCAGTCATAAATTAAGACTTATTTTAATAGAAAAAGCTTCAGATAAAGTAAAATCGAAGAAAATCAAGATTTCTCTCGGGATTGAGACTTTAAACTGCGCCAACAAATTTTCAATACGTTTTTTCTTGGTTTTATCGCGGAATTGCCTTGATTTTACGTCAATTTCTCTCTCAGTGCTGAAGACATTTCCCTAATAGAAAGACACTAACAACCAGAATAGACGGAGGAATTAGTAAAAAAAAAAAGAGCTTTCTATTTCAGCGATTTTCTCAAAATCGATTGCAGCCTATAAATAAAGAAAATCCTCCCACTAAGTGCAGAAAAGCGCCTAAGATTTCTCCCCATTCAAAAGCACACAGCAATAAAATGAGTGTTGACGAATAATGCGCCTTTCCTCTTTCACCCGCAAATGCAATCCATAAAAATATCATTGAATGAGTTCATTTCTCATTCCTTCTCTGTCTTTCAATTCACACAATCTTTTACGACACCAATTTTATTGTCATTTTTAGGTGTTGTGCGGATGTTCACGTGATTTTGGTGAATCAACACACGCGGAACTCAATCACATGATCGTGCCTGACGCACAACGCACAGTTGGCATAAAATCAAATGCATAAAACATCTCCGGCGGCCCATAAAAAGGCAGACAATGTGGGAGATTTGCACGTACAGTGGTGATATGGCGTGCATGTTGGCGCCCCGGGTCCATTGATGGCAATGGTGAGACATGCACTTCACGATGGCTGATGGGAATTACATAAAATTCAACACTTTATTATTCCTCATCGACGGCACATGTGGCAGAGAGTTTGGCTCTGGTGTGGAATGCAAAATTCAGTCTGGAGCGCGCCTGAGGAGAACAAGGCGAATGGCTATGAATGATCCAATTGGGCTTAATTGAAATGGAGCTTTTCGGTCAATGCTTCGTGCAATTCTCTGGCCACCCGTTGAGTTTGAACCATTAAAAATTAATAGTCAGCAGAAGATAAACTCTCCCGCTCGCCACCATTTCAATTATGCCACACATATCTCTAGACTATATAAAACGGGATGAGCTTTTTTGTCTCTCGCGCAAAGCTCCCTTGCTGTCGTCGTTCCCTTGTTTGTGATTGACCGCATGGACAAAATTGGCAAAATATTTAAATAAAGCACATTCACATGCGCAAATTTTGGGCAGAAAATTCTATTTTCGACGCTTCACAAGCAAAAATTAACTTTCTTTTTTACATAAAGCGCCAACCGCAACAACAAAAGCCCGTCGACTGAATTGTGGTTTGGGCTCGGGTTTTCGGCAAAGCCATCACGAGTGCATCCCCATTTTATTCGCCGTGTTTTCATGTAATCATTTCGCTCGTGTCTGTCTCTTGGGGGATGAATTTTATGTCAATAGACTGCAGAATTTTTCCCCCCCGTTCAGAAACAGAAGTTGAGGATGATTCTGTATGTGCTGTAAAATGATCCTTGGTGAAGAACATATATTCCAACGACTCTGAATGGCGCGATGCTTTACTCAGTTTCTCTCTCACCACGCGACAGTGTGACGAGATTGAGTAATAAAGAGAGAGTGAAGGAGTCACAAAAGCGTGGAACGTCCACTTGAATGTGGCTGAAAATAGAAAGAAACACTTATTTTACAGTGGGAGCACACATAAAAAGCTCCATGAGAGCTTTTCTCGTGAACAAACACGCCAAGCTTCGGAATTATGTTGTTTTTTCCTCTCCTACCTCATTCGTCTCTCTTCACCCATGCACGCCTTCATTGTGTGGCTCCAATGACGGTGTTTACGAACACCCCACAGGACAGAATGAGAGAGAGAAAGACATTCTTCCATGGGCCACTTCATTAATAGTGCGGAGCTTATGCTGTGTGCCTTTAGAATATTAAAATCACCCCGAGAAAATGTGTTTTCACACAATCTTCGACCACTCCGGAGACGCTGGGGTGATGTGAATAACATGCACAGACAATTGGAAAATGTACTTCAAAAGCACACACAAGCTAGAGACTTACGGTTTTGGGGACAACGAAGGGCGCGAGTGCCTTTTGCAAATGAAAGCGACATTGGAGGCAAAATCCAACCAAAGAGGCTCGTTTAATTACTCCAAATCCCAAGAAGCTTTCTCCATTCGGTGGCTTTCAATGTGAGGCTCTCAGGGCCGCTTTTTTGCCATTCTCCACAGAGAAAAGCTATTCATCAGCATTTAGACATTATAAAAGTTCTGTGCAGAAATACAGCCATTCGAAGTACCTCAAAGTGGGAGCATTTTGGGCCACAATACAGTAAAATCATCCTGTGAGATGTGTGAGAAATAATATTTTGTATTAATTTACTCGGCAAAGGCAAAATCCAGGAGAGGAGAAACACGAAATGTAATCATGAGCAAATAAGATTCCATGTCATATACAACAGTATTAGAGAACTTTTAAAAGCTCCCACGCGGTTTGCCTCAAATATTGATTCTAGATGGTGAATTTGGTTGGAAAATTGTGTACTTTTGCGAGGTGAATCGCAACCACACGATTTTCCCTTTCAAACTCAGCAATTTTCCCATCGCGTGAAATTGGAAAAGCTTCAGGGTTTGGAGAAGAGCAATTTTGAGTTTTTTTTCCCTATGAATTCCACATCGCAGTTCACCTTCATTAGCAGAAACCATAAGAATGTGCGCCTGATAGAATCAAATTTATCGCTGTGAGACACAGACTGTGTGGTGGCTTTTCTGCAAGGAAATTCCCATTTATACTATTTCGCAATGGAGTGCAGTTTCAAGTGGGGAAAATCCCGAGATTTATAGAAGCACTTCGAGGAAGTTCTCTTTCTTCTTCTTGTGTGTTTGCCCTGATGATACGTGAAAAACTTAAATACTTCATACATAAAAGGTGCTTACGAGATTTCTCACCGCACGCTAAAATTGATGATTCACGAAATATCTCTATCATGATTTTCTAAGTAGTGGAAATAAACCAAGTATAAACTGTGATTAATGAATTTTGGAATTGTCTAAGGAGTTTTCTCCCCCCACACAGAAGCAATAACAATTTGAACTATGTTTAAAATCAATTCCAACATAATTGCATGAGTTTGAAATGTTGTTCGTGAAAGTAAATTTAGCAAATTCTAAATGGAAAATCCCCAGTGCAACAATTCTCTTCACATGTGTACTTTAACCATATTCATTTCCCAAGCCAAAACACCCTCAAAATGTACTATTAAATGATATTCTCACCAATTGAGTGTGCAATTGAACCAGAGACGCTTTTTGTGCAGCTGAAGAAATAGTGTTTGCGTGGCCAATGTTTATTTTTCCAACCCCAACATTTGCATTTTGCTGGCAGCAAGAGAGTTACTTACCATGCTCGAGCTTTTTCCCATTTGCCGAGTTCGACGGCGGATCACAATGCCATGCATTGTGAAATGAGAAAGATACACAAGAATTGCATCGTGAAATACTCTTTTCACACGATGGGAAAGCCAAATAATTGGCAACGACTGGCATTTGAGGGGTGATGGCGTGACAGTGCGCAGGTGAGCTTTTTTGTGCCCCTTTTTGGCGAAGGGGCGATTTTACCGGAAGGAGAGCGGAATACATCACAGTGAACAACCCTCCTGGTTCAGGAGTTGCTGAATTATTCATATGGGGTGAAGCCACAGAAGAGCACAACATTGATGGCAAAGAATGGTTTCGTAACAGTCAATTCATTGGCTTTACTATTCATTATTGCAAAGGAGAATGAAAATCTGGACGAAATCAGCTTCTATTTATGCACTTTCAGCTTGTGGAGGCGCCTGGTGAAAGCTCAGGCAGCCTAGAATGGTCTTTGACCCTTAATATTGTCAGACAAAATATACCATCTGCAGAGTGATAAACTATCTTGCGCGAGCAGAATGAAATTTAAAAATTGAAGCACTAAATCTTGCCAGAAGTAATCCCCCTTTTGAAAAGAGTCTCGCAGTTCTCGCCGGGCGAAGGTTTCAAAAGAGCGCTTAAATACACAGTGCGGTTCGGTTTAGTGACGGCTCATCTATTTTCGGAAAATTAAACTGCCACACACACACACACATACACACACACGAGTGCGGCACACCCAAAGCCAGAACTATGTGTTATTTCGTTAATTTCCCTCAGGAATCGGCACAATGTGTCCGAATGGGTGGCGCAGAACAAAAGAAGTGAATGGCATGAAAAGCATTGCGAGAGGCGGGCGAGGAAGCTTCAGCGACACGATAAAGCTCATCCACTCCCCAGATGTGATGATGAAAAATAGACGAGAATATCCCTTTGACGCGTGTCACCACGTGAGCAAAAGGCTGTGACTTTGGGAGGAATGTGTGGCGGGCCAAAGCCTTCACGGTTCAGTGGAGAAATCTCTAAAATCCATCATGGCGAACTTACTTATTCCTTGAGTGGTTTCAATCATCTCAAGACTTTTCGATGAGTCGATTTGGTATCAATTTTGCCTCGTGCGCCGGGAAGTGAACCCATTGTGCAGCCACCAAGAGATGACTTGGAGTGCTCCTAATGTCGATGATGACCTCTCCCTGAAAGCCCCACTCAATAACATCGGCAATCTAACTTGGAGTTTATCTGCTGGCCATTCATCAAAATATCAAGAGCCAGAGAGAGAGCGAGCGAGAGGGTTTGACGAGAAATCTTTGGGACTCTGTGTTTGTCTGAAACACTGTTGATGAACACTTGACTATCGGCAAACTTGCGAAAGTGGATTGGTTTGGCTGTCAGGCATCCCAAATGCTCCCCAACCTGGCTTTTCACATATATTCCTGATTTTCAATAATGCACAATATCAGCCCCATGTCATCTTTCAAGGCGAAAAACATCTCAAAAGCCACTCGGCAAGACTCCGCAATTCTCCGAATATGCCATTGATTGACAGACACACGTGATGTGTAAGATACGGAAAAAATGTGTCCTAAGGGAGGAATTTCAGCCCATCTTCCAAGAATACCAAGTGTGTTTGTGTGTTTGGTGAAAATTTCATCTGCCTGGGAGTTTAGCAATCATCGTAATCCTTCTGCTTGCCACATTGTTTCAAGGAAAAGAAGCTCTTGTATGCCAATGAATAGCACGTTGACAGTACAAAAGAACTCATCTCGGTGGCCTTATTGTAAGTCACGGACTCAAGAGAAGTACAAAATGCATTCAGCACGTCTTTTATTCCTCACCTTGTGCTAGTGCAATATGACACGGAAAAGCCATAGAGATGCGGTTTCTGCAACAATATGCAAATTCTCATCGGGATCTCGTCCTTTCACGTGTCACAAGGATTAATTAGGACTTAGAGAAGATCTGAAAATGCTGAATTTTCTCGAAACATCACTATTTTTTCATCCTCAATGTCCACAACACAATGAATTTTTCCAATGTTGTGGAATTTTCATGGCTCAAAGTTAGCCCAGGGGAAAATTCCTCGCTTAATTGAACGTCAATTTTCACGAGGGTGATGAATATCCTGCGGATTTTGTATTACATATTCGGCCGCGGGACACTTTAGCGATATCCAAAGTGTGTGTATACGAAAAATATCATGGCTTAGCCAGTGGCGTTTTTGTAGGGCTGCTAAGACAGCTAAGAAACACTGAGATTGTGGAATGATGCCAGAAATTATTGCAGAAAATAAAAGCACTGCAAAATATACACATCACGCGATGAGGAATTTTCTCTTCAGTGCACGGCAAAATAAACTCAAGAGCTTCCCAATTTCTCACGTAATGGAAAATTCGTTTTGGGGTGAAGTGAGGAAAAAGGGAGAGAGGGAGAGAAAAAAAGTTGGTGCGGAGAAACATCATCAATAGAGAGGAATTTTCTTTCAACGCTACTTAAGCTATTATCCTCGGGTCTTTTCAGCTCAATTCCTGCTCCTTCACCCGCCCAGTGTGTCTCAGAGACTTATATACACTCGCACAGGCCGGGAAAAATGACTAGAGAAAACAAGGAGGGCATTTTAAAACCATTAAGATTAGCATCTCGCCGGGTGTGGTGATTTTTACTTCCACGCGCACGCATAGATTAATCTGTAATGAAAAGAAATCACCGCGCTCCTTCCAAGGAGGCCCAAGAGCATGGCAGGGAGAGTTTGTGCGACTCTGGGATTGCTTCCGGCGTCGACCCGACATTCAATTTATTTGCGTATGCCACATTATGAATTTATATGAAAATGCTGTAACTGAAATTAATGACTTATACACAAAGCTGTGAGGGCCAGAGTATTGATTAGAAGCCCAGGGAGGAGCATTTTTGCCCATGAACTCCATTAATTAGAACCAATAAGGATAACGCTATATATATGTATATCACTTCTCTTTTGTTTGTTTTGACTACACTTGATTTTCCTCAAGTATTTTCGCATCTCGCTATTCTCCACATTGCGTGGGCTTTCGCTCGCCCACAGGGCTTTTTCATATAAGCTCAACTTTATGCTGCGCCAACCATAAAACAGTCCCGCGCGAAAGCTGGCAATTTCTTGGATCTTCTTTGATTGCCGCTCACAACCGCAATTCGCCGTAATTTTTCCACCATCACTCCAACTGGCGACAGTCAGAGAGGAAAAAGCCCCGCAGCAAGTGATATTTTACTGGGTAGAATTTATGACGCGCCCTCGCTATCTCGCCAAGGAGCAGAAATTGCTGTTTATTCCATATCGGGATCTTAATGGGTGCGCTCTCGCGAAGGGTGTAAACATGTGACCCCATTTCTCAGTGATTAGGATTGATATGCACACCATCTCGCGATCTTTTTCCATCCTCTCATGGTGAGCCTGCCATCCAATCGACGATACGCCAGCACGTCTTCCACATTTAATTACACACACGGCATTATACGAGGCTCCAGAGCAGCTAATTAATTCTATTCTAATTACAGGCGAGACGTGAATTCTGTCGAAGTGTTTAATCGTGTTCCCTAATGGTGTCACTGAAGAAAGTTCCTCTCTATAATAGATTAACGCGAGAGAAGGTGAATTCATAATTTCAGTTCGACACAAATATATATGGAATTGGCAGATATATATACATATTGTTACGTATTCTCAACAAGTAGTTAAAATTTTGCACAAAATTTGAATGAATAGCAAATTTTCGCACGAATTGTGTGTGAAAATTGTTTCGATGCTGGTTTTAGGGATACAAATTTCTCGAAATTGCTTAATTTTTCAAGACCTCAAAAGCCTCTTTCCTCCCCACTAATAGTCGTTACTGCCTTATTTGTTGCCGTGTGAACTGCTAAAAAGAGTGCAGAATTTATATCTTTCGGAAATTTGCTCGAGAGCTCCATCCAGTCCAGCCAGTGATTTATCACTGGTGGAGGCATTTCTATGTTGTACTTCCCATGAGCAGGAGGAATCCCTAGAGAACATTTTCAATTCACCCTCGCTGGCCGGAGATGAAAAAGCTGCCCATTTAATAAGTAGGTGGCTGTAAATTAAATGCAGCAGGGCTAAGTTTAGAGCATGTGATCAATTTTTCTAACATTGCAGAGAGCGCCAAGAGAAAAACAGCCAAAGTGCAGCCGGAGGAGCGCATAAATCATGCATCAGCAATTGAATTTTATGCCCTCAATTTATGTTCGATGTACAAATCACACTGAGAATTGGTTGCAAAAACAAATTTATTGGCAAGTGATTCACCAAAGTTTCATCCCACAAAACTCTACGGCAAATAATATTGGCTGGGGTTGAATATTTACTTTTGAACAAAATACGAAGAAGTGAAATCATGGATGTCTCGAAGTGACCGAAAAATCCTTTTCCACTATTGCCGGGCTTTTACCTTCTTCTTCTTGGAGAACGAAGAATCTCACGAGATCTGCTTGACTAATATTTATTTTCCATTACGATATTTCCCATCCAATAGCTATCGTGACATATTTCCCCGAGATAAAAGCTCCGTGGGTGGGGATGGAATGGTCGAAAGCTCCCACTTTAAAATCTTTCAGCATTAGAATCATTTCTTTTCCATCTCATAAACTTATCTCGATTGCATTTCTCTGCTTGCCCACACAGAAAGCTCACACAGAGAGCTTTTTGCCACACACGACACAATATGTGAAGGGCAATCTCGCTGATCTGCCGCCCATATCCGCCCACTATGGGAGCTCCCGATGAGATATAGTGGACAATTTTCGTTTTTCGAGGCCAACATAAAAATTGATGGCAATGCCAAGCACGGTGAATCCGCCCGTGCTGAGCGCGAGAGAGGCAAAGATAAAGTTTTTGAAAGTGAAAGAGAAAAAGCGTCAATGTGGCATCATCTTTGCCCTTTTTCCCTCATATATGAAGGGTGGGAGTTGGCGGATGTGAAATCACACCCAGAAGGGATGTGGGCAAGGGCGTGAGCGATGGCAACATCCGAGATAGGAAGAAATTCGATGCAGTCGAGTGTAATAATGGAATTAGCATATGGTGGATGTCGAGGGAGCTTTTGCCGGGTGACAAAATACAACCAAGAGACACATATCGCAGGGTGGGTAGAAATGACATGAATTGATGGCTTCTGATATGATCTGCCTGGCATGTGGATCACTTCATTATCCCTGTGAAAAATACTCACCAGTCACACACAATGTCGTCGTTTTCTGTCTGTCTCTTCGCATCGCAAATGTCCAAAATACGACTCACACGTCACTTAACGTTACAAGCATTTATCATATCGCCTCCAATTTCTCCCACCCACACGAAGTCACATATCTTCACCTGTTCTGGGCGCTGGGAAATTGACTTCCTCAGCATTGTTCTGGAGGAACGACAAAAGATGCACACCAAGCAAGATTGCTGCCAAAATATTAACACAATAAACATGACATCGGGAAAGGGTCTCGGGGGGTGGAAAGCTTCCACCCGCTCGCCAAGGCGTGGAGTGTGTCATCAACACTGTGGCAGCTATGCTGCATAAACATGCACGATGTTGGCGTTCGCATTTCGTGCGCAAGGGTTCAAATGAAGCCCAAGAGACGGCAAGTGATGCATTAATGTCTAGATTATGATAGAGATAATATAATGTATTCAATTATACTGTTGACCATAGTTTCAATGAAACAACACAAATTTAATTAGTCTGTGTTGAGTCTTCGCTGAATTATAATTTTCTATTCTAAGCAGGATAGTTTACAGTATTTAGAGAAAATGCTATATAGTGGGATGGAAAAGGATAAAAAGCTCTTCTCTTCCAATCACGCCAGCTCTGGTTGCAAGGAGCTTTTTGAAGAGGTGCTAATGTGATATATAGTGGCGTCAGCAGAGGCATTATCAATATTAGCTTGTGCCCTTCGCCGCGGTCAGAGGGCGAATGTTATGGCCTATTTGCATGTGCAGTCGATGAATTAATTAGATTCGCTCTCTCGACACTGGCAGCCATTCTCAATGAGCTTTCTTGGTCACTCCTAAATTAAATTTATCCCAATTTCGTCCCGAGAAGCGAGAGAAGAGTGAACAGAGGAAAATGAAATGCGGTCCAGAGACTGTATTGCAATTGTGGGTGGGAGTGAATGTTGTGTGATTTGCAAGGGGATGATTTTCACCGACACACAGATTGGTTAAAGTGGAAAATAGTTGAGTTTGTATAATGAAAATGTCAAAAAACATGTTTACATGCATTTTCTTAACTCTTTTGACATGCTTCGTGTCTCTACTGTATCTCAGCATAATACCATAGAATGTGTGTCTGTGTAATGTGATGCTTACATACGGTGGGGATTTGTCTCAAATGACGCCGCACGTTGAATGGTTTGCGGGAAGGGTGGCGAATATTTCCCAGGCAAGCGGTGATATTTCGCCACCCCCGCACCGAATGGAAAGGGTTCTCAAATGAAATGGTATTCTCACCCTTTGCCGCGCATCCAGAACATTTTGGCATAATTTTTGCTCCCACTTGCCGTGCTTCAACCACACCAAACACACCCTCTGCAGAATTTCAATTCCTCAGCAACTCCTCTGAATTATACATGGACGCTTTCCGATTGTTTCCCACTGAATCATTCATGGTGTTATCTGCCACTTGAGAAAATACTGAAAGTGCTAAACCAAGTTTCGCTTAATACACTCCACCCCGAGCGCCAGGTGCCTTTTTTTCCCCGTCTCTCTCTCTCTCTCTCTTTCGCCCCCAGACACCCCCATGAAAGTCTTATTTGTTGCTATTTTCCCCGCTTTAACTGTACTTAAGCGTGTCTCGGCAATTGTGGCCCTAAATAAAATCATCGATATGGCAAGAAATACCTCTCGATTCCACGTGAACTCGAGTACACGCCAATTTATTCACAACTTTCCACCCACCCATGGAGTCACTGAGCTCCTTTCTGCGTACAGCTGACAAGGGATGAACGAAGACACTTCAAAGGCCCATTGAGAAAAATCACTGTGAAGCAGAAATGTGGAATTTAATTGTGATTCCTCGAAATTCTTTCACGGAAAAATCTTCCATTCTCCTCAATACAGCTTCTGTTTAGCTCTGATGGGAATTGCCTGTGAAATGAGATTTAGGGGATGTCTTGGCCTCCACGAGAGCGACGCAATAAAAGTCGCTTCATGTCGTCAGACTTGATATCGAATTGTATGGTAAATACAGAGATTCACGTGACAATCGCCACTGGGATATTTATTTGGCACACCTTTGGGACGGTATTAGCCATTTGGCGGTGCTAATAAATTCTCCCCGAGGGACGCAAAAGGGTTCGATTTTTTCCAGCATTAGCGCCTCCTCAGCACTGGTTATCACATTTCTCGCCAAACACTCTCAAGAGGGGAACCGCCACTTTGCTCATTCACATTTTTCTTGTCCTCGAGTCAAGGATTCGAGAGGTTTCTGCTTTCCAATGCAGGATGATCAGCAGAATACGTCCGATTTTTCTAAATAATAATTTTTCTTAAAAACCCGCTAAAAAATTAATAATAATTCCAACGAATCTACTTTTAAAGAATTCCACTGAGTGAAACAAGATCACTTTTAGGAACTTTAAAAATCCGGCTCTTCAATTGCACTGCCTTCAACCCCTTCTCTCGGGGAGAGCAGAAATTGTCACAGTCGCTCTCTCTCTCTACTTTGGCTTCCGGGATAGCATTTCACCATATTTTCTGTCGACAAGCATTTTATGTTTTTCCACCATTACACCCCCGCCACTGAGGCACGAAGGGATGTGAGCGCAAGAAGCAATTGCAGAAAAGCTCCCACCTTTCCACACCCCCAAAAGTCTCGCACTCTCGTGTGCCAAATAATGGAAAAATGATCTCTGTCGAGAATCTCTCACATGCGAAATGTTATATACTGTCCGAGGGCATTAAACCATTTGTTCAGTGGGCGAAAAAGTGGGATATCGAAATGGAAAATTTATACTTTCCATCTCACTGGCTAATTTTCGTCAATCTGTGTGCCAAGAGGCTCTGAGCAAACACACCCACTCGTGAGTACACACTCCATAAATTTCCATTCATTCCGCGGCATTATCTTATCGCACCATTAAAATTACTCTTAGCCTAGGGTCGGCGAGACGGCCGAGAGTGGGAGGAATGTTCAACAAATTCACACTGGGTGTGAAAAGAACTGGCGACGGGATGTTGCCCAAGAAAGTTTATCCGGGAAGGAAGTTTTATCCTTCTGTATTTATTGTTGCCTCTGCAGAAGAATGAGAGACATAAAGTGAATTTTAGCCCAAGCATTCTTAGCGCTAAAAGACGCTGTACAGAATTGCTTTTGCAGTTGAATTTTCCATGCAAACTGGTGTATTGAAATGATGTTGACTGTTTGGAGCTTTTCTCGCCAATTGAAAGCACAGTTTTGGAGCTTCCTTAAAATCCCCTCCCAGGCGAAAAAATATGATGATCCACCCTCATCGTCTTATCACCTAAGTGGAGACAATGGAATTCCAAGGAGCATTTCACAGTCGACAAAATGGATATTAGGTGGGAAAGACTTCCAAATCTCTTGCCTATGTCCAGATGATGGTAAGCCAGAGTCTTGGCATTGCAGTCACGTCCGGCAATTTGCTTTTGTGTCATTTCACCCTCCAAATCCACACACACGCACGCACGCATTGGTACCCCATATAAATATCGCTCCGCATGCATAAATTGTCATCTATCTGCCATGCCAAGAATGTGTGGCCATTCATAATCCTCTTCCATCTCCGCCCAGCCTCAAGCGTGAAGATGAAAAGTGTGCGGAGGAAATTTCAATAGTTATCATATGGGGATGAATTCATATTTTTCGGGCTTGGCGAATATATTGAGGGGAAGGAGAAATTCATGGGATGGAGTCACATAGAGAGTTGATGCAGAAATCATTTTTCACCACCAGAGAGAGAAAACAACCCCATAAAATCCATGAGGTCTCGTTTGATGAATTTTCTTTTGCAAGTTGAGGGGCTAATAAATATCTTTCGCTTTCATGGGCTCAATATTGGGAATGTGAAGCCATTCATTTTGGAGTTAAGACACTCGAAATTGTATGTGAATAGCATTAGCTTTCCCACCGTTTGGGATAAAATAGCACCGACAGTATATATTATTTGAGTTTTTCAGTTTATAGGAGTGGATTTCTTGTTATAAACTGCATTCACTCACTAAATCACTGATGGTTTTGACAAATTGACGGTAAAATATCAACTTCATCCAGTAGTTTTAAATGTTTGAACAAAGACATAATTCTAGCTTTTCCTTCTAGATTTTCAATCATTTTCAATTGATTTTCAGCTATCTGAAAAGCTCTGCAATGCAACAAGAGGCCGTTTTTGGCCCCTCAACTGTGGCACTGCCGAAATGTGAACGTGAGATGAGGACGCCTGGTGTGTCACACGCTGAATTCATCTGCTTTTTCTTGATTATTAATTACATTATTTCCTCTGTGTATTCAACGTGGCGTGCGTGGGGATGGCAAGACACAGAAGACTCCGCCGAGAGATGGAGGATAATTTTGCTGGGGATATTTTTCTTAATGCCATTTTGCGAGCGGCACTTGGATGTGATTCAGCCGCAGAGCTTTCTTGCACGCGACCCCAAGATTAGTCTGCGGGAATTACCCTGTGACACGGATGAGCACCAGGATTTGCAGATGGGCGGGAGATTTCGCAGCACAACAAAATCAATACCCGTCGGAAACCGCGAGAGTCGCGCAGCATATTTTTGCCATGAGTCACACTTGAGATGCTAAGCATGTAGCATCATATTTATCACGTTACATCCTTTTTATGTCGCGTCGAGGCGCGCTCACGAGAATGCGGGGCATAAAAATAAATTCACAGGCATATCGTCGAGATGCTGCTGGCCATAACGATCGTGCGCTTGAGACACCTTTGGAGTCTTGGCATTCTCCGTACGAACGGCGACTTTACGGACTCGCACACACCATAATTTGTCAAGGTGTAATAGTTTACAATTTTTACTCATATTCCCTCAGCTTCGGAGTGCCTTTTGACACCCCATGTGACCTCCAGATGATGGCAGTGAGCCAGACAAGTGCGAGGATGGGCGCATGAAAAATGACTGCTCATTCTTGATGTGAGATTTCCCACCCCTTCGCCGTCACCCCGCAGTTGATGTGCGGTGTTGGGCTTTCCTTTTCCCTCCGAGAAATGTCAGGAATTCATTCTCTTGTCAGGAAATTACGGCAAGAAGAGCTGAAAAATCATGAATTGTCCATGAGGCGGAGAGGAATGGATGAAAAAGGAGAGTCGAGAGGACAGTTTTATCAACTTTGGATATTCGTCAAGCGAGAATGCGAGAGAAAGTCTAGGATTCCTTTATGGTTGAACAATTCAAACTGACTCTTTACTTGCCCAGCGATGGTTATTAGCAAATTTATTATTTATGAACTCTTCACAAATCGCATTTTATTATTAAATTATAATTTACTAACAAAGCCAGTTGCTGTTTTTGCAAAAAATAACATCTTCTTCGCATGATTCTTTATCTATGCTAATGATGTTGCCCTCAAAATATTTGCATTAATGAAATGATGTTGGAAAATTCTCACGAATCGGATATCCGCGCCCCAACTTCAGTAAACTTGGTGAAACAGAGAGAGGGAGAGAGGGAGAGAGAGAGAGAGGGGAAAAAGTTATCAAGATACATTAGCAAGTCTTGAGATCTCCGGATCCATTCGAAGTCGCGCAATGGAAAATTGAATACCAGGGAATTTAAGACATCATCAGAGAAATTGAACCTCCGAAGATGTCATTTGGCGCGCGTAATTTTCTCAAAATGCCATCTCGATTTTTCCGCGTGGGCTGAAAATGGGGGGTGGCAAATTTCCCTATCCAATTGCTCTGACTGAGCTTTAATTAATAGAGAAGGCATTACAGCATTTTCCGGTGAAAATTGACACACGCGCTGGGAAAACAATGTGGCGATGGTGGGAAAATGGTGAAATTCTCCCCCGAGATACTCTCGCACAGTAAATTAATCGGAAGAAATGGAAGAAGTTCTCCAATGTTGGCATTTTCTTGTCGTGCACAGAGAGCTTTCGCTCCACTTATATTACATCTTAATTGTTGCTACAATTACATTGAATGGCGGGGCGCGTTTGAGTAACCGAAGCTTTCTGGTATTCATGTCGTCAGGGTGACGTTCTGCGTGCCATCGTACGAGGAATCCAGCTGAATCATAATCGTCAAGTAAGTCACACACAGGCCAATAGACTGCAAAAGTAAGGTTGTATAATTGTTTAAGTGAGTTATTGCAACTCTTCCAGTGCGACGTACAATTTGAATAAATTGAATTTAATGAGAAGCACCACAGGAAACTTTTCCCAAAGGGCGCAAAAGTTAATTCCGGCAGAAGTTCCAGTGGAACATTTACTTAGAATGGCTGTGAATAATTTATGAAATTTACTCACCGAGTAAAAGAGGCTCCAATCGAATGCGAACAGTCCACATGTCACTATTGGTTGACGATGGCCGAGTTGCTGGGAAAAGATGCGCATCTGCAAGAGAAAACGTAAAGCGACACAAAGCTTTAGCGAGAGCTTTTAGCAAATTGACAATGCTTTTAAGCTGTAAATGAGGCTCACTCAAAGGCACATTGTATAGATAAAATCCGATGCAATAAACTCACCATCGCCAAAAAACCTTAATTTCATTGAGTTTATCAGGAAGAAATATTTATTTTAATACATCAATTGATTTTATAACGCGTTCAGTACAAACCTTCTTAGTAACTTTGGAGTTTTTCTGCAAATTTATGGCTTTGTGGAGTAAAACTGCTGTTTTCATTCCTTCTCGCTTAACTAAACTACTCAAAACCACGACAATAATTAAAAAAATAGAATACGTAAACATCCACATCAAATTGAGCAGACCAAAAATTATACTGTCGGTTACAGAAAATTTGCCAAGAAGTTGATAGAATTCAAAGATGCCTTGAATTATAAAAATTAGCCATGATAGCATGAACGTCATGACCTGAAAAAATTACACATTTTAAGAGGAAAATCTTGTCAGAGTAATTTGACAATTTACCTGGAAACTGAAGCAGAGATTAAATTGACAAGTAATATCGTTGAGTTGATCATGAATTATTGCAATGTTTTCAATAGTTTCTTCAGTGTCATTTTCAGAATGTCTTACAAACTTGCAACAGGAAATAAAGCGGTCTCGAAATAGAGAATTTATGGAACGAAATCTACTACGAATAGCAAATAGAGTGAAGATAATTTGTCCCATGAGAATAGAATAAGAAAATATTGAAATGAAGTATGAAAAGCACCAAATTTCGTCATAATAATTGCCGAAATAATTGGATAAGACATGCTGAGAAAACGTTGTTGTGGCACTTCCATAAATAAGCATAACGACTATGTAGAAAATGGTCATTTTCTTGTAGAATAGATAATTAAAATTCATGTCAACTTTCTTCATTAATTTGTCACAATTGCTAATCATGACCAAGAGATTTTGTATCGGTCGCTGAAGGCAGAAAGTGACGCCATAAGATACGATAAAATTTATATAAACCATGATTGTGAGTAAATTATAAGCTGGTTTTGACACAGCAGAAGTAGAATTAAGCACATTCACTTCCTTTTCGTTATGAAAGTTAGCTGACATTACCATGTAAGCAGAGAAAACAAGAATTAAAATAGTTGTGTTGAAAATAAACTGTTTCGCGAATTGGCTTTTGGATTTCGGTATTCGCAAAGGATAAGCAGCGTAACCAATGATCTTCGACAGGATGTAGTAAGGATAGATCGCGTCGTAAATATCCTCAACTTTGGTCTCAAGGAACATCTTCACTTTTCCACTCATCACACTTGAGGTGCGTTTGAAAACTGAGGTCATCGGAATGAAAGCATTCCTTGAATGTCCGAATTAATCAACCTAATTGAGCATTTTCGTTTCCAATTGTGTCAATTCGTCCTTTTTGTTGAATAAATATTTAATCTGCGGCTTCACCAAAAAGTAATTGATTAACTACGAACCTTTTTCACCACTTTGTCGTTAAACTGCGAATTGATGGCTTTGTGAACAAGACTCGCTGTCTTCGTCCCTTCGCGCTTTATTAAGCTACTCACAATTACAACACTGCCTAAGAATGCTGCATGACTGAGGGTCCACGTATAAGTAAGTATCGCATAAATCACTGAGTGTTCCAAAGTGTGTATGGAAAAGAATTTATAGACTTCAAAAGTTCCTTGAATTGTAGCAACAAGCCAAGACGTCATCATAATCATGACCTGTAAAAATTGATATTCTTCAGGAAAAGTCTAAATGATTTCTTTATCATTTTACCTGGAAACTGAAGCAAGTGTTGAATTGTTGGGTAATATCGCACAGTTGATCATGAACTTTAGCGATTTTTCCAATAGTTTCTATTTGACTATCAAAATTGCTCTCAAACTTGGAGCAAGACAGAATTTTTTCTTGAATTGCAGAATTTAGCAATTGAAATCTCGTTCGAATAGCCAATAGCGCGAAAATTACTTGACCGACGAATATTAAATGTGAACTTATTGCTAGAAAACATGACAAATTCCATATTGTGCCGTAACAATGGCCGAAATGATCACATATTGCAGAGTGTGAAAGAACTGTGACCAGAAAAGAATGAGAGATGATAATCACAATGGAAATTATGGTAAGTTTCTTGTTGAATCGATAATTAATTGCAATTGCGATTTTCTTCAAAAACAAGTCACAATCAGCAATCATGGACAGGAGATTCTGTATCGGTCGCTGAAGGCAGAAAGTCAAGATATTTGGCAGCAAATAATTCATAAAAACCATTACTTTGAGAAATATAAAAACTGGTAGAGACACAATTGACTTTGACTGAAATGCATTGATTTGTTCTTCCATATATAAATTGTTCACCATTATGCAATAAGCCAGAAAAATTAACAAGAAATAAGTAGAATTCAATAAGAAATACTTCACGCGGAGTCTTTTAGTTTCAGGAATGCGTAAAGGAAAAGCCGCCAAACCGAAAATTTTTAAAACTATGTAATATAAATAAACTGTATCGTAAATATCCTCAACTTTGGTCGAAGGATACATTTTGACTTCTATATGAACTTTTTTACTTGAAAAGCGTTTAAAGACTAACATTATTGGAGATCTTGAGGCATTAGAAACACTAATAATCATAATTGGATCTTCTGAACTAGTCTCCAGTTGATAAATATTTGATTTCAACGCTGCACAATTCCTTTATTCTGAGGTAATTGCTTTCTGTCAATACGAACCTTATCGACAATGTCAGAATTCCACTGTAAATGGATGGCTTTGTGAATCAAAACTGCTGTTTTCGTTCCTTCGCTTTTAACTAAACTGCTTAAAATCACGACACTGCTTAAGAATACTGAAGTACTGAAGGTCCAGAGAAAATTAACAAATCCATACAATATTGCATCTGTCAGGGCGTTTTTGTTTAAAAATTGGTAGAACTCAAAAGTTCCCTGAATGTTAAATGCAAGCCAAGATATCATGTAGAACATGACCTGCAAAATTACATTTCCTGTATTAATAACTGCAAAATAAATCACTCATTCACTACTTTACCTGGAAACTGAAACAGGTATTAAATTGAGAAATAATATCATTTAGTTTATCATGAATTGTAGAGATTATTCTGATAATTTCACTTTGATTTTCAAAATTGCACTCAAACTTTGAGCGAAGAATGAATTGTTTTTCAATTACAGAATTTACTAATCGAAATCTTGTTTGAATAGTCAATAGAGCAAAAATTACTTGTCCAAGAAAGATTGAATATGAAATTATTGCTAAAAGACATGACAAATACCACATTGATCCATATTCATGTCCAAAGTAATTGCATAAGACAAGATGCGAAAAAGCAACCACCAGAATTGCGTGGAAAAGAGTAATCATAATAAAAAATATTGTGCTTTTCTTGTGAAAACGATAATTGATGTCGATATTAATTTTCTTCATGAACTCATCACAATTGTTTATCATAGACAAGAGATTTTGTATCGGTCGCTGAAGGCAAAATGTTACTCCGAATGAAATCAAATAATTAAGAAACATCAGAATTTCAAGAAGATTATAAGTTGGTTGTGACAGACTTGACTTCACTGAATTATTGTCGTGTTCTTCATAAAAATAAGTCATTGTTTTCATATAAATGGAAAATGCAATGACAAAGTAAAGTGTGTTTGAAAAAAAATCCGTCACGAAAAGCCTCTTTGTCTTTGGAATGCGCAAAGGAAAAGCCGCGTATCCCAGAATTTTAGACACAATAAAGTAAGGATAAATGGCATCATAAATATTCTCAACTTCGCTATTAGAATCCATTTTGTCTTCTTTCTGGACTCTTTCACCGGAAAAGCGTTTGAAAACTAACATCAACGCAGAACTAGAAATAATTTGAATACTCTCACTTAATCAGCATAATTAGACTTTCTGAGCCTGTCTTCGATTGATAAATATTTAATTTAGATACGAACCTTATCAACAATATTGGAATTCCACTGTAAATGGATGGCTTTGTGAACTAAAACAGCTGTTTTCATCCCTTCACGCTTTACTAAACTGCTCAATATCACGATACTGCTCAAGAAAACTGAAGTACTAAAAGTCCACAGAAAACTGGCGAAGCCATACAATATTGCATCTATCAAGGCGTTCTTGCTCAGTAATTGGTAGAACTCAAAACTACCCTGAATGACAAATACAAGCCATGATATCATGAAGACCATGACCTGTAAAGTTAGATTTTCTGCATTAAACTCTGCTCAATAATATTTAATTTTATTGCAAATCTTATTATTTTACCTGAAAAGTGAAGCAGGTATTAAATTGGCAAGTAATATCATTGAGTTTATCGTGAATTATAGAGATTTTCTTAACAAGTTCATTTTGATATTCAAAATTGCCCACAAACTTTGAGTAAGAAATGAAATGACGTTGAAAGATAGTATTTAGTAATCGAAATCTTATTCGAATTGCCAAAAGAGCAAAAGAAGCTTGTCCCATGAAGATTGAGTAAGAAATTAGCGCTAAAAATGAATCAAAATACCACATAAAACCATAACTATGTTCGAAGTAGTTGCACAATACAAAATGCGAAAGAACAACTACCAGAATTGCATGAAAAAATGCAATAATGATAAAAAAGATTGTGCTTTTCTTGTGATTACGATAATTTATTTCGATACCGATTTTCTTCATGAACTGATCACAATTATTAATCATAGATAAGAGATTTTGTATTGGGCGTTGAAGGCAAAATGTCATGCCAAATAAAATTAAAAAATTAAGACACATCATAATTTCGAGAAAATTATAAGCTGGCTGTGACAAAATTGAAGCAGACTTCACTGAATTATTGTGTTGCTCTTTATAAAAATTATCCAACATTTCCATAAAAAAGGAAAATGCAATGACAAAGTAAAGTGTATTTAAAAGAAAATACATCACGAACAGTCTCTTTGTCTTTGGAATGCGCAAAGGAAAAGCCGCCAATCCCAGAATTTTAGACACAATAAAGTAAGGATAAATGGCATCGTAAATATCCTCAACTTTCTCTGTTGACCACATCATTTTCATGTGAACACTTCACAAGAATTGGGTTCGAAAACTGAACTTATTGAAGCAAAAACAATTTGTTGACTATTCCAATCCAATTAGCCTAATAAGAATTCTCACTTTTCTATTTTTCTATTTGTCAGTCTGACTGAATATTTTATGCAAAGGTTTTCTCGGTCTTATCAAATGAATATAGCTTAATTATACCGACCTTTTTAGTAACTCTGGAGTTTTGCTGCAAATTTATGGCTTTGTGCACTAAAATTGCAGTCTTCATTCCTTCTCGCTTAACTAAACTGCTCAAAATCACGACACTGCTTAAGAATATGGAGTAGTCAATAATCCACATGTAGTGCATAAATGCAAATAAAATTGTATCTAGCAAGGTGTATTTTCCAACGAAATGGTAGAATTCAAAAGTCCCCTGAATGGTGAAAATAAGCCAAGACACCATAAACATCATGATCTGCAATTGATAAATTGGAATTTAGACAGTTTCTTCAGGCAAATTTCTTATTTTTACCTGGAAACTGAAGCAGAAATTGAATTGAGAAGTAATATCGCAGAGTTGATCGTGAATTGTAGCAATTTTTCCGATGGTTTTTATTTTATTTTCAAAAATATCATCCAATTCAGGACCAGAAATGAATTTTTTCCGGAAAAAACAGTTCAGCAAGCGAAATCTTATTCGAATTGCTGAAAGAGCGCAAATTACTTGTCCAAGAAAATTTGTGTAAGCCATTGTCGATATCACGAATGATAGAAACCAATATATCGGATAATAATCTCCAAGATCGTAATGCAAGAACACCAAGTACGTTAATCCTGACAGAGTAACAGCGTTTATGAGTGTTAATATTAAGTAGATGATGGTGAATATTTTGTGCAGTCGATAATTGATTACGATGCCGATTTCCTTTAAACTTTGATCACACTTGGCAATCATGGCTAAAAGCTTTTGCATTTGGCGCTGAAAGCCAAAACCCAAGCCAATAGAGACAAGGTAATCTATCAAAATCACCAGCAAAAGTATTTTGGATGCAATCCTTGACATATAAGATTTAGACACGGACAATACAATATCCTGTTCATCTTCGAAAATTCCCGATATTTTAATATAGAAATACATCATTAAAATCACGTGAAAGAAATTTAGAAGAAAACACTTCACGAAGAGTTTCTTCGTTTTCGGTGTGCGCAGAGGAAAAGCCGCGTATCCCAGGACTTTGGACACAATATAGTAAGGATAGATCACATTGTAAATATCTTCAACTTTGCGCTTTGAGAACATCGCCCAGCACAGAAACACAAAGTCAGTCGTATTCGGCAAAAGGTTATTCCCAAACTGATTGGCATAAGAAACATAAATAGACCTGAGTCCATTTTGGCCTCTTCTGCAAAATTCTATACAAACATATCAATTTCAAGAGCACCATTTAATTTATTAAGAGAGACTCAGAAGCACATGTGTGCCTTTGAATAAACACTGCGCGTCTCTTTTCCTTACCTTCTCTATAACCCTTGAACTCTGGCTCAAGTTTATGGCCTTATGGATAAGAATTGCTGTGCGTTTCCCTTCCCTCGTCATTAAGCTGCTGATAACAATTACCACAGCCAGGTACATTGTGTAGTAGATAATCCACATCACATCCATGTATCCTATGTATTCGAAGCCGTGAAAATTCTTGCACACAACTTTGTAGAAGGTGAAGAAGCCGTGAATCATGTTCACAAATGACGACACCATGTAGATCATAACCTAAAGTGAAAATTGGAAAATGCAATGTTTACTCTTGCAATCTCGAAAAGAGTCGCATTATTTGCTTACTTGGAAAGCAAAGCAGAAATTCGTTTGACACACAATATCATTCAGCTTGTCGTGAATTGTTGATATCTGGCGAATGAGGTCAATTTGGAAGTCCTCTTGAATTCTCTCATAATGACAGGAAATGTTGGAAAATCTCTCAATAGACATCGTTTTTTGTTTGGCTATGAAGTGCTTGTTAATGAAGGAATTCAGTATTTTGAATCTCGCCCTAATGGCAGCCAATAGGAGGATTACATGGCCGAGAAAAGTCGTGTAAGACACTGTCGATATGAAATAGCTCACAGTCACTTCTATTTCCGTAATCTTAAGCTTCATATTCTGCAGTGCTTCCTGCGAAATCGCTATGACAAACAGTGCCTGCAGAAATGTTCCCACCAAATACAGTATCACAAATCTGCGCTCACGACGGTGGTTTATGGAGATTCCCAAGTTCTTCATGCACTGATCACTCTTTGAAATCATGCACAGAAGCTTCTGGATGTGGCTCTGAAAGGCAGCACTCATTCCCAGAGCCAAAAAGTAGTTCATCAACACAATCACCATTATCAATTGCGACGTTATATCGACCAGAACAGAGTTTGTCTTAAACACATAATGTCTCTTATCGCGATTAAAGAATCTGAATATCATGTACATTTCCGTTCCAATGACAATTGACATGTAAAAGAGGTTGAGGAATAAGCTTCTGAGGAAGAGCTTTCGAATTTTTGGCTTCTTCAGGGCAAATGGAGAAAATCCAAGGACTTTCGACACCAGATAATAAGGATAAATCACGTCGTAAATATCATCAATTCCACACTCAAGAAAGAACAACATTTTTCACGCGTTTTCACAGTTGAACTTCACAAAGGCAATTTCTGATATTATCTGCACAACCAATTCATCCCTGGTCACCCTTTGCCATACATTTAATCAGCCTAATTGATTGACTTTTCGCATCAATATTAGCCTTTTGTATCAACTTACCTTTTTAACCAGCATTGAATTTCTCTGCACGTTGATAGCTTTGTGAACCAAACTGGCCATCTCTTTTCCTTCTCGTGTAACCAAAGCGCACACAATTATTACAATTGCCAAATATATGCCGTAGAAAATGAACCACATAATATTTATGCATCCAGCAATAATGATGTCATGAACACCAGTCGAAAGGACGCGATAGAAAGTGAATAAGCTGTGAATTGTGAAAATCAGCCAAGACAGCATGTAAATCATTATCTAAAAGTTGGAAAAATTAAGCAATTCCCAAGGATTCAGTCACTCAATCCTGAGTGTTTACCTGAAAACTGTAGCAAAAATTCATTTGACGAATAATATCATTAAGTCTATCATGTGCAATGGCGATTTTCCTTATCAATTCCAAATCATATTCTTCTCTATCCACTTTGAAATGCTTCTCAAATTCCAATGGTTTCTCTCTCACCATTATAACAGATTTCTCTTTGGCCATGAAGCGCTTCTCAAAGAAGCGATTAAGTGTTCTGAATCTGGCATAAATGCCAAAAGGCGCAACAATCATTTGGCCAACAAAAGTCGTGAAAGACATTGATGAGATTAGAAAGAAAAATGTGAACAGAAACCCATAAAAATCAGAGTTTATGGACTTTAACAGGCACTGTAAGAGTGCGACAAATCCCATGGAATGCACGAAAGTTTCAATCAAGAACCAATTGATAAATTTCCGATGACGAACGTGATTCACAGAAGCGCCAAAATTCTTCATGCACTGATCATTGTCATTAATCATGGACATAAGATTCTGAATGGGTTTCTGAAGGCAGAAATTCATCCCCAAGGCGACAAAATAATTCAGTAGAAGAATTATCAGTAGAATATGAGATGAGAAGTCAAACACGCGTGAATCCTCAACGTTCACAAAGTACGAAAAGCGCTGCCTGAAGGAATCTGCCATGAGATAAAATTCACTTATCACAACACACAAGAGATAAAGAAGATTGATAAGGAGACTCTTGAGGAGAAGAGCTGTGGATTTCGGTGGTCGCAAGGCGAACATGGCAAATCCCAAGATTTTAGACACCACGTAGAAAGGATAGATCACATCGTACACATTGTCAACGCCACTTTCCGCAAAGGACATCTCACTGGTGAGTTTTGCTGTCTGAGAGCCACTAAAATTCCACACTCCTCAAAAATACAATCCTATCGCACGAGCAAAAATTAATCAACTTAATTGAACCCATCAATCATCATTTATGTAGTAATGCGCGAGTGTATTAATTACAAGCTTCATTCACTTAATACGAACATCCTTTTTACCCTCTTCACACTTTTTGGCACGGAGCTTTTTGTCAGCAACACTTTATTTGCTTACCTTATCAATAACTTTGCTGTTCCAGTGCAAATTGATAGCTTTGTGGACTAGATTCGCGGTGTCTTTTCCTTCTCGTGTCACAAGACTGGACATAATCACGATCATTCCCAGGTAAATGAAGTCATAAGTGACCCACATCAGATTGATATATCCCATTACTTTGAATCCATGAGTCTCTATGATAGTGAGACGATAAAAGGCGAAGGATCCATGGATCAAATTCACTAAAAAAGCCACCAAGGCGAGCATGATCTGAAGATTTTGTAAGAAAATATTACAAATGACTCAAATTCTCATGTAGATCTGTTTTTCTTTCACCTGAATAGAGAAGCACACATTATTTTGACTGGTAATTTCTGTCAATTGATCATGAATAATTGCAATCTTTCGAATAAGTTCGCTCTGATCCTCAAAGCTCAACTTTGAGATGTTATTCAAGATGCTGAATCTTTCCGGAGTGTCCTCAATTGCCTTCTTTTGTGTTATGAATGTTTTAGCAAAGAATCTATTGAGTTTTCTGTATCGCACGTAAATAGCGATGAGCATGAGAAGCATTTGACCAATAAATGTTGTAAATGCAATTGTGCACATTACATAGCCAATTGCGAGTATAACAATTGGGTAGATTTTGAAGACGCGGCAATTTGAGACTGCACTGTGAGAGGCGAAAACCATGAAAGCGGCATTAAGGAATGTCCCAAGAATGTAGAAATAGACGAAACGACGATGCTTCCAATGGTTTATGCTAATGCTAATTTGCTCCATGCACTGATCACAATTTACAATAAAGTCCAGAAGCTTTTGGATCTGTCTCTGGAGGCAAAAGTTCATTATCACAGCAATAAAGGAATTTCCCAGCACTATTATCATTAGCATATTCGAGGTGACTTCTATTATATAACTGGGAGATGTGAAGAAATACTGCTCGTGATTATTATAGAAATGTATCACGATGCAGACTTCCACGGAGATTAAGCCTGAGAGAGTGAGAAAATTCAGCATTAGACTCCGCAAGAAGAGCTTTCGATTTGTTTGCAGGCGCAAAGAAAAGGCCGAGAGGCCCAGAATCCGTGACAAAATGTAATATGGATACACAACATCATAAAAATCTTTGATCTTCGCCATGGTGATGATTTTTAACACTTTTTCACTCTCTTTTATCCAACACAACTCCCGAGATGGTTAACGAGGAAAGAAACACTGACAACTCACCTCAATTAATCAACTCAATTGACTCCACCTGTTCGTCCATTTGCGAAAAAAGCACAGCAAACATATCCATATCCACCAACGCCATCGCGTAGCATAAGCCAAATCGATACTAAAACACGCCTCGAAGTGTGTGCAAAAGCTCCGCCACAAAGGGAATTCCAGCACCGGGAGGGTGAAAAGAATTCCACCTTCGCGCGCAATTCGACAACCCTTGAAAGTAAATCAGGGCGCAAATAAATTTTTAATCTGATGCCGCGGGTGAAAAACAGCGAAATAAATTCTCAGTGGTCGCACCCCAACTCATGGGGCTGCGGACACTTCTCGGAGTGCGGTGAAAAGAAAGGTGATTCCGGATGAGAGATGGGAGCGAAAGACAAGCGTGTAGCTGCACGTAAATCCATCCATTTGATCCTGGGCGATGGGTGGGAATTTCCCACCCACACACGAGAGCAAATGAACGTCGTTGCGGTATGAATTGAGTGTATATCTACCTTTCTATCTGGGACGATTCATTGTGCCACACGCTGAACGCCTTGTTTTCCATCTACCAGAAACTCAACACGGGAAAGTGTCAAGGGGCGGTAAGCACTTATACCTGCGCTAATGTTGATCACACCCAAGCCAATTTAATACTCCTTGTGTGTCCGCTGCAATTGGAACCCATAAATCCCTTGCAGCAAATATTATGCCATGTACCGCTTTGCAGTGAGCAAACTGTCTCAATTTACCAACCCCTTAGCTGAGAATTTGCCAATTGTGCAAATACAACGGTCAGTGTTTGGGGTGAAGCATGCAGGAAATGGATCTAGGCAACACCTTTCTCTGACGTCCTACATTCTTCAAGGGTTTGTTTCCTCAGACTGAGAACAAGGAGCAGATATTGTGGTGTACATTTGACTGGAAATGCAAGAAAGTGCTTAAAGGCGCTCAAAATTCTATCAATCAGCAAACCAGCAGTGAATCAGTGATGAAGAAAAGCTTAATAACAAACTTAAAATAACATTAGAGAAACTGATATTCTGTGGCGCCACGCGTCTTGTCTCAAGACCAAGCTGCGATCTTAATCCGGCCAAACTGTGAGGAATTCGCACACATAAAACAAAATTAAGTGGAAATGAATGAAATAATTAGACTGAAGCTAAGAATTTAATTCCGAAGCGAGAAGTGCAAAAATATGAAAATGACTGGAAATGTTGTACATCTTGCAGCCAAATTATCTCTCCCTTGGATGGGAAGCAAGAATGTGCATATTCGGTTGGCTGAAAGTTGTACTACTTGGCGCAATGAATGCACAAAATGCAAACAATAATTAATTTTCATGCCAGAACAGGGTGATTTCGTGAATGGGATTCCAATGTGCAGCTGCAGGAACACTAATTGTGGGTAATCTATGGCAGCAGATTCCACTTATTTGTGACCTGTCACTCCAGGTGACGCCTGAGCAACATTATAAACTATTCCCTCATCATTCTTTGCCATCTCGTCTGTGTTCTTCCTGTGGAAAATCGGAATCTCCAACAGGGAGAGAAAGAGTCAGCTTCTGACGCTCCAGAGGAAGGAAGCTGTTCGCCACCCTTTTATGTGCTAGAAAACAGAAAAAAGGCCCGGAATCATGACTTGGGAACGTGACGCAAACTCGCCATGAAAGTCTGGCACAATTGTAATGAGAATCGTGTAGCAAATATCACTTGTAGATGACAAATGTGTAGTCGTTCTTTGTTCTAGCATTCATTGGTTTCAACTATCGATGTAGAGAGGAAATTGTCATGATTTTCGCGATGGTTTGTGTAATTAGAGTCATTTAGTTTTCATGAGAAGCCTTAAATCTTTCCACCGAGAGCTTTAGCTGAATAACCCTTGGGAAAATAGATTGAAATAGCGCATATTTGGCGAATGAATGCTAAATGAAATCTGAAATGAGACAAACAAATTGTTTACCTCTGATGGAGATTTTGTAGAGAATTATTAAAACAAGCAATGCAACGGTATGAATTACTCTTGTGCAGCTATGCAAGTGTATGGATATCATCAGCAGTTAATTACGGCAACATACATATATTGATAAAGTGTAAATTACTTGTTTGCAGTTTATTATCGCAAATCAAAATTCTAGTCAATATGCTCAAAATTAATTCCAAATTGATATGTGATGAAGAATGAATGGAAATATATTAGAAGAGAGTGAATTAGTGGATGCGATAATAAACAACTCTTATGGATTGATAAGAAAATCCAAGTTCGAAATAGACAAGGCGGAGAGATTATGGACGGAAATGGTGTACAACTCAGTGGAAATGTTAAAATACATTTTCTTTCTGCAGCATTAAACCTTGAGATCGTGATGCGTTGCATTCCTTTCTTGATCATTCAAACCGTTCCCAAGTCAGATGCTGCGGATGATGCGATGTCATGGTGAATTGTCTGGCAATTCAGAGAGTGAAACTGGCTGGAAATGACGCTTTGAGTCTCTGTGTTATCATCTCATGCAATGAACATGATCTGTTCGCCACCATAACTTCACATTCCATGTGACTGATTGTGTCATTCGCCGAGATGACCAGACTTGCCACGTAGTAAATTGTGTGCGGATTAGTATCTGGGGCGAATCATTAAAGTTTGCTCTGCGGGGGAACTTTTCAAATAAACCACCGGACTCAACCACCAATTAAAGCACCCGAGAGTGCATTGGTGGCGTGTATGTGGGGAGTTCTCAGCCCGCCTCAGGCCTGGAAACTTGAGGCACACAATTAAACTTTTGTCCGCATAAACAGATTACAAGTCCTCACAATCCAATGAACAAGCTTTGAGACTTCTTGAGCAGTGCTTCTCTCATGAGTTGTTGCAAGTCAGCAGGATGACCCGGAAGATTGGGGGTGATTTATGGGCAACAGAGACTGCTGATGGTGATGCATTTTGGGCGCAATTTCTCAAGATGCTCCCGAAGAATTTAGGAAATCATAAGCTTAAATTCTGCAGACGGTAGGTAATTTTTCAAGCATGTCCGAAAAGCAATTGCATGGCGAGAAGGAACACTTTGCCGAATGTGTTTTGCAATTTGTGAGCACATCTCTCACAGTTTATCACTTCACCCCTTTAGGGTGTGTTTACAAGCGCCCAAATCTCGCCCATGGGCATCTAAATTAATTGCACTTGTACCTTGTTTCCTCGGATCCGCACTCCTCCCGCGGGAGTTGCAATATTTCATTCACGACATGGACTAATGCATAATAATTGAAAATAATCGTCTAGACAGGAAGCGCCGAAGGAGAGCTTCTCACCCGGGAATCAATTGAGGAAATCCACCATGTAAATCCCAGTGGAGTGTGTCACTCCAGGAGCTGAAAGGACTCCATCTGCAGACGTGATTCTCCTATTTACTGGAGCCATACACTCGAGAGCAAAGTGAAAAATCGAGTCACACTTGCCGAGATTCGCATTTTCACTCAACATCGCGCCGGGAGAGCATCAATCCGCACGGCGGGACGCCGACATGCACAGCTCATCGCCCTTAGACATCTTCACGCGGCTGCCACAGAAGGCAATCATATTTGGATTGTAGTTCAATTGGCGCTCAATGGAGGGAATTCCGAGAAATGAGATAGGATGCATTGAATACATGAGAAATTCGGAGAAAAAATTCTTCTTGTTAACCCTCAATAGTGAATTAAGATTAGTTGGAAATTAAAGCTAGAAGGGGAGAAAGAGTCGCAAGAATCATTAAAAATTTGTATAAAGGTTTCAATAATTTTTTCTAAAGCGAGTAAAGCTGATCATTTAAAAGAATATTCAGTTGATTGATATTGAAAGTTAGGATTGTCATCCCCTTGGAAGACAAAGGTGAATAAGAGGGTGTGAAGTGTGCAACGAAGTTGATATTCAAGAGAGGAAGGAAAGTCGTTAGATTATTATTTTTGGACCGAGACGGCCGCTATATTTGCTCTTCTACTCTACATTGGTCAATAAATACGTCACTTTGGGGTCTTTACATGGTGCAGGTCTGGGGCACGGCGAAGTTGATGTAGCGGGAAGGAGCCTTGTCGCGCAGATCGGGGTTGGCACCCTTGCGGATCTGCTGGCGGTAGAGCTGGGCAGCGGGCTCGGAAGCGGGCCTGCAGTACACGGGCACGCGCTTGTCGATCTTCTCGGTGGCGTGGCAGGGCTGCTCGCAGGCAGGCAGCTGGCGGATGGTGAAGCAGATCTCACCGTTGCGCTCAACGTACTGGGTCTGGTGCTTAGCCTCGCACTTCTTCTGCTGGTAGTGGTGCTGCCTGTTCTTCTCGGCAACGGCGAGCTGCTCCTCGTCGGCAGAGGAAGAGTCAGAGGAGTCGTCGGAGTCGTCGGAATCGTCAGAGTCATCAGAGGAAGAAGAGTCAGAGTCAGAGGAATCATCCTCATCATCGTGGATTCCCTGTCCGTAGTGCTGGCGACCAGCCTCAATGTCAGTCACGGCGTCGGTGAAGAGGAGCTCCTCCTCGAAGCACTGGGCCTGGGCGGCCTCCTTCTTCACAACCTTAGCCTCACCCTCGCAGGTGGCGTCATCCAGAGCATAAGCGGCCACGAAGTGGGACACCTTGCGGTGGTAGCACTTGGCGGGGGTCTGCATATCGTTCTCGCGCTCACCGTCGTTGGAACCGCACACACCGAGGACCTCACCGCGGTTCTCGGGACTCTCGATCACGACAGTCTGTCCGTTGGTCACCACGGTGGCGGCGCCATCGCGGATCTCCACGGTCACCTCACCGACGGGTCCGCAGTAGATGCGGGCCAGGGGCTGCTGGGCATCATCCTCGCTGAAGATCTCGATGGCCTCCTTCTCGCTCACGGGCTTCTTCTCACCATCCACGTACACGTGGCGGGCCTGAACCTCCTTGGCGGGCATGTAGATCACGAAGTCGTGCTGCTCCTCCTGGGCGAGCACCACCATCACGTCCTTATCATCATCACCGTTGGGCTGACGCACCAGGATGGCGATGTCCTCATCGTCGAACTGCTCGTTCTTCTCCTCATCCTCGTTGTCGTACTCGTACTCATCGGCATCGGTGATGTAGGCCACGTGCCAGCACTTGCCGAAGTTGTAGTTCAGCACAGAGGAGTCGAAGGTGTTGATCTTGTTCTTGTTGATGCTGCAAGTTGGCTTGTACTCCTCATGGAAGGCGGTCAGGGCGACGCGGTCGAAGAGGTCGTACTCGGGGTGCACGGTCAGGGCAGCCCTCAGCCATGGGTTGAGGTGCTCGTTGATGAGCTCAGCCTTGTAGGAGGGAGTGGCAAGGGTGAAGTTGCCGTAGTAGCCGCTGGGGGAGAGCTCGTAGGCGAACTGCACGCGTCCGGGCTTGCCCTCGTAGGTGTGGTCCTGATCCCAGTTGAAGCCAGCGCTGAAGTATCTGGCCAGAGCAACAGCCTCACTAGTGAAGTTGGTGACCTCGGGGTGCTCGAAGTTGTACTCGATCTGCAGCTGCACGTCCTGCATGAGGGCGGCGCGGTGGGTGGCGTTCACACAAGCGGGGAGCTGGTAGTCTCCGTGCTCCATCTGGTACAGGCACTGCTGTCCCTCGGGGGACTGCTTGATGTAGCGTCTGAAGGCGTCGGTCTGGGCAACATTACCCTTGATCTTGGCGTGGAAGGCATCGGTGGAGTCGCACTTGTCCATGCCCACGAGGACATCGGCAAAGAGATCACCGCCGGCGACGGTCTCAAGAGCGTGCTTGAAGTTCAGCTGGGCGGCGGAAGGCAGCTTGGCCTCGGCCACGGCGCAGAGGTGGATGGGGGACTCCTTGGCGGGAACGGCGGCGGCGAAGAACAGAGCCCTGGACTTGTCAGCAACGCTGCTGTCAGCCACGGCGAAGGTGGCGATGAAGTGGGCAACCTGGCTGCTCTTCTCGAAGTAGGCACCCTGCTGTCCGCGGTGGAACACGGCTCCGCAGTCCACGACGTAGGCCTTGCTGTTCTTGATGCCAGCTCCGGCGACCTGCAGGTACTGCTCGGCGCGGCGCTCGCTGTCGGGGTTCAGGGAAGCGGGGATAGCCAGGTTGTCGTACTGGGAGCGGGGGGTACCGCGCACCTGGGCGAACTGGGAGCGCTGCTGGCCACCAGGTCCGAACTCGGCGTCGTACTGCTTGGCCCAGTTGAAGTAGAAGGTCACGGCGTGAGCGGTGCTCTTCTCAGCGTCGAAGGCCACGTTGAGGTTGGCGTGGGGAGCGAAGTGGACGGCCCATGGGAAGAAGGCGAACTCCTCGATGTCGTCACGGTGCTCGGCGAAGTGGCGCCACAGAGTGTACTCGACTGGGGTGCGGATCTCGTGGTCACCGTAGAAACGGAAAGCCATACCGGTCATCTTGTCACCGTAGCAGGTGTTGAGGTTGACAGTGGGGCGCAGGCGCAGGGGCTTGACGTCCTTGGCCTCGGACACGGGCCTCAGGTCCATGATATCCTTGCGGGCAGTGTAAGGCCAGCTGCTGTAGTGGGCAACATCGATGGACTTGTGGGGGAACAGAGGGCGCAGAGTGGCGGAGAAGTGCTCGTTCTTCAGGTCGATGTTCACGGCAATGTTCAGAGGAAGATTGATCTGGAACTTGCGGGTGTGGCCGGCGATGTAACGCTGCTGGTCCTGGGGAGTGAAGAAACCGGTCTGGCTCTGCATGCTCACGGCATAGACGAAGTGCAGGGCGCAGGTGGCGTTGATGTAGTCGGGGGTCTCGATGGGGGCGTACATGTCCTCATCGCGGGGACCGAACTTGGCGGCATCAGGCTGGCTGCGGCCACGGAAGTCACCGGTGGCGCTCACGTAAGTGGGCACGGAGAAGCGGTGGTAGAAGATCAGACCGGACTCCATGGGGAAGGCCACGGTAAGCTGGTCCTGGTTGAAGAACTTGGTGTGGTGGAAGTTGTAGCCCTGCTTGAAAGCGGAAGCCAGCATGCGGATGTAGAAAGGCATGTGCTGCTCGACGGTGGCGTTGCCGAAGGCGAAGAAGCGCTCAGCTCCGAAGAGCTTGACGAGGAACTGGGCCTCGACGGGCTCAGCCTGATCGGGCTGGATGTTGAGCATATCGGCGACCTTGTCGTAAGTCCAGTCGGCGAAGGCGGCGTTCTTGGGGTTGCCACCGCTGGCGGCATAGCTGTACTTCTTGCTCTTGGCGGAGGCCTTCTGGGCCTTGTAGTGCTGCTCGCGCTCCTGCTTCTGCTCCTGGTTGTCCTCGAACTGCTCGTAGAACAGGTCGAACAGACGCTCCACGGAGGAGGTCATAGCGTAGGCGAGGGTGGCACGACGGTAGCCACGGTAGCTCTTCTCAATGTAGGCGTGCACGGCGGAGGGCAGGATGCTGTCGTCAGAGCCAAAGCTGGTGAACTGGGCAAGGGCGGCAAGGTTGAACTTCTCAAGGAAGGCATCGCGCAGGTGCACAATGCTCATGGAAGCGCCAAACTCCTCCTCGGTCAGCATGGGGACGGCGGCGCGGGCGGCGGCGGCGAACTCCTGGTAGTGAGCGTGCTCAAGATCAGCGGCGGACTCGATGGCGGTCTTCACGCAAGCGCGAACCTCGCGGGATGGGTCGTGGTGGGTGAACTCAGCCATGGCCTGGAGCATATGCACTGGGGGCTCGGTGCGCATCAGCTGCATAACAGCGGCGCAACGGACCTCATGGACCTCAGCGATGTTCTGGTACAGCTTGTACAGCACGCTGCGGGCAAGCTTGGGGTAGTTCTGGGTGAGCTGGTCGAAGGCAACAACCATGGCGGCGCGCTGGAAGCCAGTGCACTCAAGCTCTCCCTCAAGGAAGGGCTCGAAAGCGGCCAGGATGGTGGGGTGTCCGAGGTTGCCGAGGCAACGGATGTAAGTCAGGGCCTGGTGGCTGTCCTCGTGCTCGATGGCGTGCTTCAGCTCAGCGCTGAGCCACTGGGCGACGTCGTGGACGATGGGGGAGCGCTTGTCGGCCAGGCGTCCGTACACGTTCACGGGGTAGTACTCGTAGGCGGTCTGGTTGTTCACGACAGCCTGCTCGACGATCTGGGTAAGAGCGAAGAGGGCGGTGGCGTTCAGGTACAGCTGCTGCTGGACAGTCTGGCTGGTGGCCATCTTGAAGAAGTCGTGGAGGAGCTTGTCAGTGGGGACCTGGACGCTGTTGGGCAGGGTGGCGACGAGCTGGGCGGCCTCCTCACCATGGACCTTCTTCTTGGCAATCCACTCGAAGATGGCGGCGACGGCGGGACCGGTTCCGGCCTCGGCGCAGGCATCTCTGAAGGCGTACCAAGCATCATGAGCCGGGTGCTGCTGGGGAAGACTCTCCTGCAATAGCAAACAATCGTTAGAAGTCGGAACAAGAACGAGAGGAAGGGATTAGCGTCTTACCTGGTTGTACTTGTCATCGGGTGTTTTGCGGTCAGCAGCCTTGGCGGCGAGCATGAGCTTCTGGGCGACGAAGTCGATCTGGTCGAAGTCCATAACGCGGATCAAGCGCACGGCGGTGGTGAACTTGGCGAGGGTGTTGTGCTTGGGCAGCTGGGATGGCTCCTGAGCATCACGGGCGATCTCCTGGAAGAGCTCCACGGCCTTCTTGGCCACATCGACCTTGGCGGCGATGGAGTGACCCTTGTAGCCCACGAAGAAGGGCAGGAAAGCGTGCTCGGGGCTCTGCATCATGTTGGGCTTGGGGTGCCAGAACTCCTGGCTGTCATCAAGACTGTCAGAGGAGCTGCTGTCGCTGGAGTCGGAGTAGGAGCTGTTGGAGTCATCAGAGTCGTCGGAAGAGGAGTCAGAGGAGTCGGAAGAGTCATCAGAGTCATCAGAGTCGTCAGAGCTGGAGTCGGACTCACTGGATGGCTTGTAGTTGTTGTAGTTCTTCTAATGGAATCAAAGGAAAAAGAGATTTTATCGACTGAAAGATTAGGGAAATCAATAGCTGATTAGCTCACCTCCTCCATCTTGTGGGTGTACTTGATGTCCTGCTGCTGGTGGGGGTGTCCGGCAACGCTGCGGCGCTGGCGATTGTGGTGGGGCTGGTACTTCTCGAAGTTCTTCTCCTGGTTGTAGCGCTTGTTGGCCTTCTGCTTCTCCTCCTCGCGGGCCTCCTGCTTGCGCTGCAGCTTCTCGTGCTCGTAATCGTCCTTCTTGGCGTACTTGTTCACCTCATGTTCCTCCTCAGAGCTAGAGTCGGAGCTAGAGTCAGAGTCAGAGCTGGAGCTATCATCATCATCGTCATCCTCCTGCACGGGGCGGATGGCGTTGCTGGTGTCGGAGGGCAGGTTGTAGCGGCTGACGAGGTCACCGGCGGGCAGAGCGTTCTCTGGGCCCTGGCAGGCACCGTGCAGGGGCTTCACGTCCTCGAGGGTCACCTTCACGTAACTGGCCACCATTGGGGACTCGTCGTCGCGGAGGTTGGCACTGACGTGCACCTTGTTGTAAGTGGCGGCGGACTGGATGGTGTAGTTGGTGAGCTGGCCGGTGATGTACACGTTGGACACGGAGCTGCGAGAGAAGAAGTCACCCATCTGGTTGGAGTTGGGCTTGTCGTCGTTCTCCTCCATGGTCTGCAGGCTGAAGTGGTAGCCGATGCGCTTGTCGCAGTTGTCGTAGTTCTTGGTCTTCACGATCTGCACGTTCTGGTAGGTGTGGTTGTGCTTCAGCTCGGGAATGGGGAACCACTCGCGGTGGGTCTCGGCGTAGTGCTCAGGCACAGGGGTGACCTGGTACTGAACCTCGCACTTGCCAGTCACGGTGGACTCCATGGCCTTGTAGGAGCCGACGATGTTCTTCTTGGGATCCTGAGTGGGCACCTGGTTGTACTTGCACTTCACCTCGTTCTCACCAGTGAGATCGAGCTGGAACTGCGACATGACACCCTTAACCTGGTTGGCGTGCTCGTTGGACATGCACGCGTCGAAGGCCAGAGAGCGGATCACGCCGTTCTTGTACTCGATGCTGAAAGGCTTCTCGCAGAAAGGCTGCTGCTTGTAAGGCAGAGTCTTCTCGTCCACCTCAGAGGCCCAGCCCTCGATGAGCTGTCCATTGAAGGGGGCGTACTCAGCCTTGGTCAAGCGGCCGATCAGCTCGGTCTCGCTCTTCTGGCACAGAGTAAGTCTGGCACGGGAGAACACACCGGCGTACTGGTCCCTCTGCTCGGGGAAGCCAGTCAGGGTGCGTGACTCGACGGCGTAAGTGTATTCCTGGTGGGCATTGAAGGCGGCATCGTGGCTGGCCAGAACACTGGCAACTGCAAAGAGACAAGAAGACTCCTTAGCACGTCCTGCGCACATCCCCAAATGAGGACTCGCTACTCACCCAGAGCACAAAGAATTACTGCACAGCGCATGGTGGCTTGTTCTGCTACCACAACTGAACTGTGATTCCGACATTGGCGAGAGAGGTGTTTTATACCCACCTTTCGCTGTGATCAGCATTCTGTGCATCGCCAGATCGGCGATAAGGCCGGGTCAAAAGGCTGCAGCGCCCAGTTCAACGCCCAACTCTTATCAGCAAGGCCTCGCAGTAAGTCTAAATCTTGACGACAATTGTTCAATTGGTGGGTGATCAAATAGCGATCGCAAAGCTGATCTCTAATCACTTATGCATGTGACCCACAATATACAATGTATACAATAATACGTATGGGGATCGTTTGCAGCTGATCATTTGTTGTCAATGAAATAAAGTAGTGAATTTTGTGGGTGTTTTAATTTAATCTACTGAGAAAACCAAGGAAAAAGTGTTATTGATCCTGTATGGAAACAATGTATAGTGTTTACGCAAAGGGATTGCGGAAAAATTATGCTCAATTTTAATCATATAAGATGCTTTGGTGCTCTTTGAAGTTCAATATTGAGCTTTTTCTAGTATTCTTCTCCATTTTCTTCTATTTAAGTATTGTTTTAGTGAGATTTTCAGTTTCTTTTGTTAGCATTTGAGGTGATTTTGAAAGAAATGTTGAATTTTATTGCTTTTCCATCTCTTAAAAAATCCTTTTGTCCGAAATTTACATTTTTTAAAGATTGTACATAGTATGAAACACAAAGTTATATGCAAAATATAAATTGAGAAGCATGAATTATGCCTTATCAGTCTTATCAGCGTAACCACAATCGATTTGCAGTGTTGGCAAATTAAGATGTTTCTAGAGCAAATCTTATTTGGAAAAATTTCTACTATGTATCAACAGATTGATGAAATTGATAGTAAACAAGCCGATTTTCACTTCTTCCGGTCACTTTGCAGCAATAAAAGCCAGCGAATTCGCCACCCTTTGACTGCAAATAGCCTTCTTCTGCCATGAATTTGAAGCGGATAACTTTGCTCAGTGGAGGAGTTTAGAGGGAAAACACACCCACAAAGAGCACCCTGCAAAGCCCCTATGAAGAGTCACTTTAAAGAAAATTGCATTAAAGAGTCAAAAGCTCTCTTCCACCCTCCCAACTGAAAAGTTGTGCCGGATTCTTGGCGTATGATGTTCTGGAGAGCATGAGAGATGCACTCGTGGCGGAGAATCACATTGGAAACGGAAAACGATTCGCAGTTGGAATATCTTATACGATGTAATGGAAAATTGAATGCTGAAGTCATGCGGAGTGCAACAAACCATGTATGATATTTGAACAAAAGTTGAGGCAACTCGGCCTGAAATATTGGCATTTGGTCATGCTTGAATTAACCCAGAGGGAAAGTAATAGCAAATTCGTTTGGGTATATATGAAAGGACAGTGCGCGAGCGGGGTTGAAATTTGCACACAATCGTGCATTAATAATGCCACGCACTGCGACTTTCCCATTTCTTCACCCCCATTGGCAATATATTACCCCAGCAGCATATATGACACGATAATGTGGATGTGGGCGCAGGAGAGCAAAAATTAATGACAGAAACTTTTGCCTCTGCAACCAAGTTTCATCGTCTTTCTGGGGCTGTGGATGAAGTTGCGGTTGAGGCAACTTTTGAACATTATATTGGTTTTGCTTCATATTTTCCACCACTAACTGCCAGCAACTCTCATAACATTTGTAATCTAAATCAGTGAAAGCGCGCGCGAGAGAGCTTTCTGGGCGGTGGGTGGAATTTTGACATCACATAAACACCTCAGCATTCCATCTCTCATGCACGATATATGTGTACGTCATCCCACTTGTTGAAGTTCCCCGCAATAGTAAAGTGTTTATGGATCGACGAAAGACCGCAGAGTTGACACAATTGTAGATTAACAATCAATATGAATTGCTTGTCAAGCGAAATTGTTCACAAGCCACACAAAAATAAACTTTAACTTTGACTTTCAGTATATTTTATGCACTTTGTGTGTGAAAAATCAAGTGTTTCCATTTGAAAACAGATGATTTTCTCAACTCTTATTCTTTGTCAGTAATCGAGAACTTCTGAAATTCAATATAACGCCATTATCTCCCCAGTCTTTTCCCCACAACTTCCACATCCCCACGAAAAATATGTTCCACAGTCAATTGAGTAGAATTGAGAGAAGTGCGTGGAAGAACATTGCTCAAGCATCAATTCCTTACTGACTTATTAATATTGCGAAAGTTTATTCCGATCAATTTGTTGATTTGCCACACGAAACTGCGTATGTTGATCGTATGGCGAGACAGAGTTTGGAGATGTTCAGGCGGGAAACTTTTGTTCCATGGCTGCCAAAGAAACTTCGGCTACACGCAATAAACAACCGAGGGCGGCGGCCGGGGGGGGAGGGGGTAAATCTCAAAAGTTTGCACCTGCCTTAGTGAGTTTCCAGCACGCCTTGGGAATTTGGTGTGGATCCAATTTGTGATTTGTATAATTTTTCATCTAATAAGGTAAATACAGTGGCATTTAATAGTCATGGCACGATTCACTTTTATAGCGTCAGAGACTTTCCCTTTTTGCTCCCCTCTGGCCGGGGAAATGCCCGGGCATTTGCCTGGGATGAGGAGGATGGTAAAAGGGGAGATTCAAGTGAAATACATCACGTCGTGCGGGATGGAAAAGGGGCGAATTTCACAGAAAGTCATTGTCGTAAATAACTCCGGCCACTCGCATGGCGCGCAATACAAGAGAAGTCCTGAGAAATGAGCGAGAAAAAATTCTGTCTCACTGCCAACAATTTATTCACACCTTCGCTCGCACTTTGTGCCCAAGAAGTCACTTGAAGTGCGTCGCTCGGAGGGAAATTTCCCAAGCACAAATGACCCCTAATATTAGCTCAGCATCCCCCATTTTTGACCGTTCTCAGCCGGCGGCAAAGTGACTCCAATATTTCACAACAAGGTCGATGAAAGGCTTGAATTTCCCATCTACTCTCAATCTGCACTCGTAAATTGTTTCACAATCTCCTCTCCTGACGCCTCATGAGGATCTCCCGCATGCGAATCTACTGTAAATCTCATCGAAAGCTCAAAAGCTCACCCTTTTTAATGCCTCTCTGCTCAGAGAAGTGTCTTTATAAAAATTCCACCCGTTTCGGTGGAGTTTTATGAGAGGACGTTTTATGCTGAAATTCATAATTAATTTCCCACCTCGAAAGGGAACACATTTCAGCAACAAGGCGGAGATATTGTAGTTAGAAGTGGTGTACAATTCAACGAAAGTATATTGCGTGAAATTGTTCTTTTTCTTCAAATTGACACACCAATTCTTGCACTTAAGCCGATAAAACTGCTAATATTCTTATGAATTCTGATTCTATACTTATTTTAAGTTCATCAGTTGGTGCTGTATAAATTTCAAACCCCTATTTTACCCACATTGAGTCGCTTCTGTGCATCGCGCTGACCCACAGAGTTTGAGATTGTCAATGACATATTTTAATGCGAAGCACCACCCTCTTTCCCACCCCAATTTTAGCATAATATAATTCATTATGTAGCACCGAGACGCGGGAGAGTTCACGGGGCAATAAAAAGTTGGTAATGCGGAAGAATTTGAGTTGCACGAAAGTGGCGAGTAATTTCATTGGGAAATATAAATTATGACCATAACCGTCCATGACGAACTTTTATTAATTTTTCATTGCTCTCCACCCGCAAGTCCTCTTTGTTTGCCCGCCAAGCTATAGCGAAAATGCCGAAAGGTGCTTCGCCGCCGCCAGTTATAATGTTTATAAAGCACACCATTTAATAACTGAAAATACTCTTTTACGCTGGGGCGGAAGAGGAATTTAAGTGCTGGCAATTCAGGTGGAAAAACTCCTTTTATCGATGAATCTCCACCGAGTGCTGGCAGATGACAAATTGGTGCTTGTGCGGGAAGAAATCACCGCGAATAATTGGGCATTTGATGGAAAGACCATTGAATGAATGGGTAATAAAAAGTTGGTTAATTTTAAATGGCGCGCGATGTCCCGGGCCAGAGTTGAATTGATGGCCCTGTAATTCTTCAGCACATTTTTCCGCCATCTTCAGCACCGGAGTCAGCAATTGAATAAATTACATGCGGCGAAGTTCAGGCATGGTAAAATATGTCCATTCCATCCGACAATTTGCATCTCCTCCACGGAAAAAGGGGGAGCAAAAGAGCAGAGAATGCACATTTTTTCACGGCTGCCATCGCGTTGGCTTCTTGCCTGCGATGGCAGTGTAATGACCAGTGTGATGGAAAACTTATTTAAATGCAGTCATTCAGGCGAAATTCTCCCTTAAACATCCCATAAGTCGTTGTGCAGTTAAATTTCGAACAGGGAAGGGTGAAGGGAGAAGGACGTTTTCTAGCAATGGCATTTTAGGGGTGGTTCTTGAGAAACTCCTCAACAACCATAACAATATCCAAGGGGATTTTCTCCATGGAATTCATGACTAAATAATGCGCTTTTGCGAGGAGAATTGCACCAATTAAAGAGCCATTGAGCGGAGTGCTTAAAAATTTGCTGCATACAACTGGAATTCAATTTAGCAGTTCCATCATGGTTGGCTTTCTGGGACAGAGAATCACTCCACTGACCCAATTCAACTCATTTAGGGCGCTCTTCTTCCGCAAAATTGCACAGAATATCCAGAATATGCTAATTGAGAATGTCGAAGTGGGTTTTCCTTCCCGGGAAAAGCCGCAACCCCCAAGTTTATTGGTTATGTGAATTTCTAGATTTCCCAACAATGCGAGAAAGCGCAATTCTTTCTTCCCCAATTAATTCATTTGAAAAAGCAAATCTCCCTGTAAAATTCTCTCTCTCTCTCTCGGTGATCGTGGAAAATTGTAAACATGTGCGAATTTTGGAGGAAATACTTATGACAGAAATCCTCAAGTGTATTAAAAGACGATGTGAAATCCTCGAAAATGAGTTTCGAAGACATTTTCCACCTGCACGAAAATCCTATAAATTGCGGATGCCACATGATTTTCCCATGGAGGAAAAGTCTTAAGTAAGTATAAATAATTTCTCTCTGTCTCTCTTTCTCTCTTCTCTAAATATCGTGAATTTCCTTCTCTTTTAAGTAAATACGCCTGAGAATTATTGAGGCTTGTATAAATCATTTCGTGTCAATTTGCAGAGAAGTGATGTCTTTGAGGCCTGCAAAGTTTGAATTTCTCCCCATCATTTTTCAAATATTGCCTACATTCATATATATAAAACTTGATCCGAGTTAAGCTGAATTTAAAACTTTGTTCAGCGCTTCTCAATGAAAATGCCTCTTGCGATGGGGAAAAAAACTTTCTCCGGTGGCATCGAATTTGAGAAGCTCCTTGAGGTGTTTTGTTGCGAAGCATAACAATAATTCTTCACACACCATCCTTATTATCGCTTCCCATAATGTTATCGGGTTTTATACTGTACGTGAAAGCTCCTTTGGCGCAGCGTTCACAGGCCACATGGAATTTACGACGTGACACGAAGATAAAAGCCTCTCCGAACCAGGACACAATCCATGGCTTTTATCTCCTTGCACGGCATCCGGAGGAAATCTCCTTCACGCCTCCCCTTTGTTCCTTGGCCACATAAAGAATTTCGCGTGCGAGGAAATTGCGAATAATTAGTGGAGAGTTGTAATGCTTAATTTTTTATCCGAATATGATATTGGAATTAATGCGTTTCTATGTCAGAATTTGCGTCGTAATATCTTACGCGCGGTCCTTTTTTTTCCTCTCTTGCACATTGGCAAAAAGTTTCTGTGGCGCTCGTGAAAAAAAATTCCCCATTCTTAGAGCATTGTTTATGCTTAAGTGTTATGCGGAATTATCTCGAGGCTGAGGAGCAAGAGAAATTAAATTGCGAATCTCACACACACACAATGCCTCGGGAAAGAGGGAGAAATATTATAAAAATTTCAGCAGATGAGAAATGCTATCACTTGTGAATTATTGAAATTTATAGTGGCACCGGGAAGTTGGAATGCGTGGGTCTTATCAAGTCCTCGAAGAAGGAGGAAATTCTCTAAATTTCCCTCCTATTTATTATTCCGAGTGTGTGGATTTTTCCCGAAGTTCGTCGGGGGGTGGAAAAAAGTGCGAAGAAGCTTCATCATACATGAAAGAGAATTTTCCCACACTCTCTCTCTATGGCTTGATATCTTCCATTTGGGATGAGCTTAAAGTGTTCATTGAAACAGAATATATACATTTTAGATTAGACACGTGCCAGGGTGTGTTCAGTGTGTCCCTGGGGGTGAATTTTCAGGATGCATTCACACTCAATGTCACACTCAACTGTAACACTGTGTCTGCCGTCCATAAATTTCCACTTAGAGACTCCTCAAAGATATTTTAGCGTGATTTGACGCAGAGAAGTTTAATTTTCCACCCGAAATCCATTCCTCACATGCACACTTATGTGTGGTGCAAGAAGTTCGGATAGAGTGATCAAATTTATCCGCTCACTCTCTTTTTCACTTCAGGAGTTTGCAGACATTATCATAATAGACGAGATAGCGAGTGATGGAGATTTTTCCTCCGTCGTCCGATAGTGAAACGATGCTGAGAATGTAAAGTGAATTGAAAGTTTTTCAGCAAAGGAATTTACATGCCAAAGAAATCATCTCAAAATGGATCAGAATTGAGTGGATCATAGATTGAAGATAGGGGTAAAAATACATTTAATACAGAAAAACCAACAAATTGAGTCTTCTGTTAGTTGAAATTACAATTTCCAAAATTTTATTTCAATTTTCATAATGTAAAAAAAAATTGTCAAATTTAAATGACATCAATTCTGATGAAGTGAAGAAAACGCCAAAAATGAATCCAAAATAATTATCAGTCAAATAAATGTTTAGAAAACTGATTAAATACGACACTATGAGCATGTGTCATTTAATCCTCCTCTATAAATCTCTGATGGCCTTTTCAGCTCTGCTGTGGAATGTCGTTGAAAAGTTTGGAGAATATTGAAGGATTTCGTCAATGCACACACCGTGAATTTGGGGTGGACAAAGAGGGAATGGAGAGTGATTGTCGTACGAGGAAATCGGTCAAGAAAGTTTCCTTCCACTCCTTTTGTCCGGACAAGCAAAAGCAGGTGAATTGAAGTTCGTGCTTGCGTCATGTTGAGGGCATGTATTGAAACGCCACTGGAGACTAACTGCACTTATTGAATTTCGTACAGTGAAAAACTTCAATTTTTATCCGGCAAAAGGAAGAAAAAGGTTTGAAATTTCACATTTGACGCGGAACTATTGTTGCAAGCAAGAGATTTTACATATAAACATGACAATCATCTCGAAAGTGTGTTGGTTTGCTGTGAACTTTCGCTCTGTGTGTGTGTGAAATCCGTTGAAATTCATACTTCATATCCTGGAGCTTTGGACGGAAGGTGAGAAAATGGTTTTGCACAAAGATGAGTTATGCGGCTGTTTTTCATTTGTACACTGTGTGTGTGTATGTGTTGTGGGAACAGGAATAGGGAAACACTTTGAATCCGAAATTCTAATCCATGATCCCATACAATTCTCCACCCGAAATATGTGTTAATCTGGATGGAGAATTGTGAAATTTCAATTAGGGAAGTTGTTTGCAACTATGCTGAGGTGTTCTGTGTATGTAAATATCACTTCAGCCATGTTCAGCCACAAATCCACCCCATCGAGGGTGTTTATTGAAAATTCATAAGAACGATTACACGCGATTTCGTCCCACGTTGAGAAAGTAATTTCTGGGTAAAGCACAATAAATCACCTGAACAAAGTGCATCGATAGTCACACAAAAGCAATCCTGTGAACTTTTCACATTCTGCTTAGCAATTCCTGGGTGCAATTTCCATATTCTCTTTAAGCTCCTCTCGGCTTTATTGCCCTGAACTCTCTCTCACTATAATATCATCATTGAATTTTAAACTTAAGACATGCAACATTGTTTATTTCAATCATTGTGACTTCTTGTATAAAAGCTTCTCATTTGCTTGGGAGCTTTTCGGCAAGAGCCAGAAGCGCTTTTCCTACGTGATACGTTGAACCACAAGAATGGAAAGGGGCTTTGTAAAATGCTTATTTCACTTGAACAAATAGAACATGGAATATTCTCTTAATGGAGTTCATCCTTATCAACACTCATTTCATAAATTACTTTCAATTTTCAATTAATGTTGCGGGTGATGAAAAATTCTTCAACTTTTGCAACCCCTCGAAGTGCTCAAGACTTTTCCCTACAGATCATTGAATTTATAGAGCATCGCGTTCGAATGTGAATATTCGTTTAGAATTCTCAGATGCACTTCAACCAGCACAATACAATGTGCTCCAGTAAAATGCCACATTTTATCGCCTCTCAAGATTATCTGTACACAATGTCGAGCCAGTGTCTTGACATTCCTGCATCTTCAGGTGGAGTTAAATGGCAAAATGTGCATATCTTTCGCATGGACTGAACTTTTTCTCTCTCTCTCTCCATTGAAGTGGAAAATGAGAATCTCCTCAGGAAATCAGCTCACGTGGATTTCATCCCCCGTCACCCTCACAGAAGATTCATTTGGAAGTTGAGTAACTTCTCAATTGCATGTGCTTCGCAGTGACAAATTGGAAACACGAAAATCATTCTACCTAACTTTGCCCCAGATAATTCCTCCAATGCCAATGTCTGTTTGCATCATCAACTGAGGCATCTAATTCGACGCGCGACATGGCAATTTTCCATGCGGTAGGAATTCCTCATTTCAACCTCCTCGTGAAGGGTGGCGAAGTGACAAAAGAATTCAGCATCATGTGTGCCCCAAGTTTGGAAAATATTATTGTCATTTGTGCGCGCGCGTTTCGGGGAAATGGGAAAATGAGAGCGAAGAAGACATTTCAGGTGTGCCTGATGGAATTCCTCAGCATCTCCGAATTTGGTTCTTCGCATAATTCATCACGTTGATGGGCCATGCTGAGCTTGATCCCACAGTGAAATCCCAGTCACGTTCGCCCAGTGTGTCGTCAGTGGTAAATTACTCACGCAAACTGTCCATATTCCTCGACACTAAATATTCCGCATGGGCGTGAAATCCACTGCGAAAAGGGCGATTTTCATGCGGAAATCCAGAGAGAGAGAGCGATTTTTTTTTGTCCAAAGGACAATTGTGTGTCCATTTTGTCGAGAGAATTCCCGAGAAATTGCTTAAATTAGTGTGAAGTTGACGAATTTCGATGGGAACTGTGACAAATCTCTCGTGCAGTTGCCCGGAAAATTGATCAGAACTCAATAAATGACAATCAAACGCTCCTCTTGTGCACTTCCTCATAGATAGCAAGAGCACACAAAAAGCATATTAAATTCTACATGCTCAACGCTCAACATGGAAGGGAGAAATTAATTAAGAGCTCGCATCGCAATTCCATGAGAACATGCTTTCACCTTCCAGCCATAATAACATGGATCGATTTTAATTTTTAAACTGCGGGGAAAGATTGTTAGGATATTTTTCAATTATATGAAGCTTAAGAGATAAAACTTGTTCAAAGCAGATAATATAATTATCGTAAGTTATTATTATTGCTCAAGATAGAGTACTCTGGGCAGTTTGTTTGCCATCAATAAATGGTGCATAGCTTTCCACCCCTTAATAACAACACATAATGACGAATAATTCGTTCAACATTATCAAAATAGAATCGACAGATGTTCAGTCAAAATATATATTAAATACGGTGCGCGAGCTTAATTCACGAGTGCACAGTTCCCAAGGGGATAGCCTGTGGCAGAAAACAAAGCCAGTTCAGTGAAATGCACCCCCTTCAATTCAACCCCTCACTGGACAAACAAGCCCTTGTTGTGGCACACAAATTACAACGAGCGAGGAAGAGAGAGAGAGACTGAAGAATGCCTGAATTCTCCGCAGTGCAAATAGCAAAGCTCACCAACAAAGCTTTCGCGAGAGCAAAAGTACATATTGCCCGAAGGAACTCCATCAAATGCCGTTGACAGAGTGCAGCGGTTTTTCCCTGGGAAAATGTTATCACAGTAAAATTGAGCATTCAATGAGAAAAAAAAACTTCTAATCTATGGGAAACTGAGAGATTATGAGATGCTCTCTCTCTGTCTCTCGCAATGCCAGAGAATATTCGCGAAGCGAGATGAGATTGTAAGTTAAGAGTGCATAAACAACTGACGAGAGAAATGAATTTTGAGATTAAAACATGTTGATAACAACACGTGCCATAATACCATAATGCTGCCAGCTTCTCTGACTGTTTGATGACGAAGAGAAAATCCATCAACTGATGTGTTCAGGAACAGTTGATGATATTCTCTTCAAAATTGTTAATGATGCGCATATAAACTTTCATTTTTGATGCAACCCAATAAAACTAACAGCTTTGGGGGAGTGAAGTTTAGAAGTGGAAAATGTTAATCCATTTGCAGTGTTGGGATTGTTTACATTGCAATATTTACGCTCAGAGTAAATCTCATGTCTAAAAAATGTTTATTTGAGTCAATCTGATCATATCTTCTAAAGTTCCCATCCGATTTTCATAAGTAAGAGCGCGTTGAAAAGGTTATTTCACAATATACAACTCTCTAGAATACATCAAAGTCGGCAAATGAACACAAGAAGGTGTAAATATTCATAATATTTGACACAAAAATCTTTTTATGCATTGTGCAATAGAAATACTCATAGAAGTGTTGTTTTTGAACAAACTTTGAAAAATAATAGCGCTTTGAAAGAGAAAAGGATAGCCTACAACTCTCTAGAACACATCATTTCTGTTAGACTTCGTCTTAACCTAGATTTTTTACTTTGTAAAGACGCAACACAGTCCACTTGACTCTCACATTTGCTCAAGTTGGGTGGAATTTCCAATGAGGCGCACACAAGAAAGTTTCCACCCGCAATTTTTGTGCATTGACACTCGCCATGGCGGAAGTTTGGGCTGCACGAAAATCCCTTGTGGGGGGGGAGGGTTGGAGCATCCCTCTCGAGTGTGGGCTTAAATGGGCTAAACGGCAAAGTTGTCGGTTATCGCATAAACAGGCAGTGTCTTATCATGGGAAAATATTTTCAGCGATACTGAGCTCTCTCTGAACTTGTTGAAAATTTATGAAAACACCCTCGTCTATCAAGCCCTCGACAAAGTTCTGGTTTAAAATAGCAAAAGAGGAGGTCACAGGATCTCCTCTTTATTGCCATGTCGGAATTTGTCTTATCATCTCTTTTCGCCCCTCAAATTAGGATAATTACACACACATCCACAACCCCTGTGGGGTGGCGGAGGGCAGCAACTCAACAGGGCCAACTGATAAGAGGGAGCAAATGTGAGAGGAGTGCGTGTGGGACGATCTGCGGGGGTGAATTAAAAAGTGCCATCCGGTTAATTGGCACAAACCCAATGGGGAGTGGGCAAAGGGGTGACAAAAGGGTTGTGCTCGCTCTCTCGTCACACTCAATTATTAGTGAGCGGAAGCGTACAAGAAATAGTGAAATTAGCAGAATTATTTCTTCGAGAGATTTGCTCACGATACGACTGGGGGCAATTGGGGTGGAAAATTATGGAAAGCAGAGTCACACTGTCGCACTGATAGCACAATCTCCATATCTCCCATGTGAAGAAATCTCTTGAGGGGTTCACAAGTTTTCAGTTGAAACTGACAAAGGCGGAACTTTCAAAGTTTATTAATTTTTAATAAAATACAAACAATCTCAGGCTTCGCCTGGGAAATTCACAACTCCCATGAAACTTCCCGCGCGCGCGGAAACTATGTTTCAACAATGCCACAGCACCCAGAGTTTCTTCGCAAATGCCATCACCAGAGAGCAAATCTTATGTGGCAGATGCAATTAACTGCGGGTGCGGATGAAGGGAGAGTGCCAATTATGAGGTATTAAATTACTAAATTCATTTCATTCTATTAAAAGAGAATCAATTGCGAGTCAGACAACAAAATTTATGGCCTCTATATTTACCCAACATTGTTCAACTGCACCAAGGGTGCCATTTTCGCCGTATAAACACCCTTTTTTGGGCGGGGCATTCGAGTGGGCGGAGCTTAGAAGCCTCTCGGCGGTGACTCGAAGACCCCTTGACAATTTGAAACAACCCAAATAACATTTCTGCAACAGAATTCCTATTCGGTGGCTAAAATGAAATATGCAAATTCTGCCTCCCATCTCTTTGGACACACACACCATAAACATAAAGCACCCGCTCAGCACTGTGTTTCAGTGCATTCGGGCACTCAAGTGGGGCATGAAGTCCTGCCACGACCCGACCATCATTGCCGGATGAGCTTTTGTGTCTTCCTCAGCGGCGCAGTTGTGTGGTCACGTTTCCGCTGCCGCCGCAAACACTCCTTGGGCGACAAATTGTGCACATTCTTGTGGCTTTCCGAGTTAAGAAGGAAATCACTGATCCCCCAAATGCACACTATCACGTTTCAGGCGACTATTTTGCAAATTATGCTTATTTGCAAATCAATAGACAACCCGACAGTGTTCCTCCTTAAAGTTACACTGCGGCGTTTCTCATTTTGACCACAATGCCATGAACGGTGTAAACCGATGTCGTCATCTTTTGGATAAGTCTGGCTTACCAAACACGACCGCCGCACATATTCTGGATATTTTCAGCAAAAGGCCTCTTGGGTTGGTTGCTGGTGGAAGCAGATGCCACTGTCATGGCATGACGCTGAACAGCCGCTGAGTAATGCTTCACAGAGACATTCTTCTATTGAATTTGACCTACTTCAGATTATTTCTAACGACTTTTTGATTATTCCTGCAACTCGTAAGTTTCCAGCATTTTATGACTGCAATGCTGGCGCGCTTCGAGAGTCAATTAAGTGTCTTGAATCTCCTTGAATCATGTCTGGTTAAGCTACAAGAATCCCTGCAACTCCTCTTCATACTCCTTTCTGCAGGACTTTGAGATTCTGGGCATTAGAATTAATTAGAGAATCGCAGTGATGCATGAAATATGGCACAAACCACATGCATGAAGTAGATTATTAAATGGGTGAAATTCCAAGAAATCTCCACATTTACTTAATCATCAGCCCAAGAATCTTCTCAGTCAGTAAATAATGTGAAAATTTGTAGTTACACGTCTTTGTCCATTGATTTGGGTTGATAAAAAGCACCTCAAGAGTGTTTAAATTAGAAGCTTAATTTGAATGGGGAGCAAAATTGAGCAGTCAGAAGCTGAGTTTGTACATTAAAAACCCCTAGCAAAATGCCCTAAATTGAATTTGTCTGGGCAAAAGTTAAAGCTCTGCAGCCAATCGATAAATGCGCTGAAAGTTGAGAGACATCGACTGTGAAAGAATTCCGCACACAATGTGGACATGGTAAATAAACAGAATGCAAATGCAATTTCATCTTCCTCGTCGAAACATCACCATAAATCTCACCACAAAAAGCCAACGATTGAATGCAGAAGAGGATTTTCGGCATAAGCTATTCTCTTTGACTGAGTCCTTCGAGAGTTCCTTTGGTGGGAAATGCATGAATATAAAGTTGAAACTTTTACGTCCAAGCATCATTTATTGACGATAGTCAGAGCAAAGTTTATTTGCGAATCACTCCCAAGTGACACATTTACAAATGAGCTTTGCTTAATGCATATTTTATGGCGGGATTTTTCGTCGAAATTCTCTCTCGGCCCTTTGGCATATGATTTGCACAGTTCAGTGGAACGAGAAGCTCCAGGACGTGCGATGCTTCCTGTCAGCTGCAGAAAAATCTATTGATAATTTCAATTACGCCCATCAGTGAGCATTTTGCGGGTCAGTGTTTGTGATGGTCGATGCTCACCGCAGACCATCAGCAACAGTCTGCAATATTAAACTGCGGCAAATTGAAAAGCTTCCGCTTCACTTCCCACTCAATCGTCGTAATGCATCTAATGCAATTGACAATTTCAGCTCCACGGATGTGTCCTTTTCCTCCTTCCTTCACGTCACTGCCAGGTGCACGTGAGTCGTGCAATATTTCGGCAAATTTCGCCCCCTGAAAAAGTTCATCCATTTTTAATGTTGCGCGTGATTCTGGTACACAAAAGTCACAGAAATCAAATTTGTATTTATATTTATTGATTTAATAAATAAGCATCATGTGAAAATACTAACTGACATAAAAATGTAGCATTAAATAACACTTTTTTGCAAAATAAACGCCAAGCAAATATGGAAAATTGATTGATTTATTTATGTGTGCACAAATAAACAGACAAATTAGCTTCATATTAATAGATAATTAAATTAAATAATATTCCTGGAAATTCAATTTGCAATTCTAAGAATCTAAAAATAATTATTTTAACAAATTCCCCAATTTTCCAACACTTGATATTCTGGAAAATTGATTTGCTAGTTAATGAAATGTTATTTATTCATGGTTTTCCATCAGCTCTTTTTAATTATTCATCCAATTCCACCGGCAATTGCATTTAATTGATAGCAAACAGATGCAATTGGTCAGCTTTTCATGTGCAACTTTTACCTCTCGTGTGCTCAATCACTCACACTCTGGCTGGCTTTTATAAATTGGAGCATGATTTGTGCTCCCCCAGAATGTATCTTCTTCGTGTCTCTCTGTGGCCACCCCGAAAAAGATGGGGAGAAAGCGCTGATGCTGAGGGAAAAAAGGCGACTCCGATAGATTATCAGCGCCACATTAATGTCAACCCTCGGTGAAAAGACGATTACGAGCCCCATTCCCGCGCATCACCCCCAAGCTTTTTTCCGCCCCCGCAGCGCTCAGTGATTCGTGTGGTGCTGAAAGCTTTTTGCCCCGTCTCAATTTTATCGATAGTTCTCCGATGCTTTCCTCCCCCATTCAACGTCACTTTAAATAATCACCCTCTACTTGTTAGACAAAAATACGAGTGGGAATGATTCCTCATTTGCCCGTGCGGAGATGCTGAGTTTGTGGACGGAAAGATTTCGTCTAAAATCTTTGCACGAATTCCAAACATTTCTTCTCAAGAAATATCTTAATTTGAGCAAAATTATTTATCAAGGCTGAAAAATGTTTTTGTAAAAAGTTTAATGACTAATTTAAGAAATTCTTCATGAATCATGAAATTGAGGACGAAAACATTGCGTAAATAAGTGATTTTCCTACAAAAAGTTCTACAATCTTGAGTTTATCAACTTGGAAAGCAACTAAAAACTTTGCTAACGAGCTCACTGAAATCTTCAGAGACATAAATTTTCTTAAAACTATTCTTAGATGTATCTTTATTGACTAATGAAATATGTTTTTGGAAATCTTCGATAAATCCTCGTTAGAATTTTCAACAATTGAATTTGCAATGTCTTGAAAGTCAGTCCGAAAATGATTCTTTCAAGTGGAAAGTGTGTCAGAAATTTATTAAATTCTTAAGATGAAATGTTTGTTATAGAAATGTTGATCACAAAATGAAATAATATTAAATTTAAGCACTTCATAAGACACTTTCGTTTGTGCAGAAAATCTGCAAATATCGCTCAGCAACTCTGTTCTTTGGCACTGATAGAGATTGTTCCGTGGCTGTGACACATCCCCAAGGTAGCGCGCATTCAACAGGGGGTGGGATTTGGGGTGCTTTTCCCAGGAACTGGCAGAGTGACACGCGGTGTTTTGTGCAAAATGTGTCAGCGACAAGAATGTCTTTCACTCGCAAACTCTTTTGTTTACTCTTTTCATTCTGGGGCGATTTCCCCGCAGGAGGGAAAACCACAAAGTCCGCGCGCGTCATCCAGCACCACCGGGAAGAGGCCAAAAGGGAGGAGAGAGCGTGAGGATCTTTAATTAGGGTGCGTCAAAGGGTGTTCATTAGTCATGGAGAAGGTCAGCAGTGGTAAATTAAAACGTCATGAAAAATTAGCTGAGCTTTGGGCGGTAAGATTCGCGGCGGAAAATGCCGTCGTGGACACAAATTTCAATTCCATCCTCACACCTTCTCAACGCCTCGGCAATAATTAGGTGTTGCTATATTTGCTCGCGATGCCGCACTTTTTCCGCGGCTCAGTGCGGGAATTATTTATTCATTTCGGAAAACCAACCCCCCACAATGAGGGGTCGTTAGAGTGAAAAAGGGGTCTTCGCACGCTCAATGGGAATGAAGAGCGCGGGATTATAATTGAAAAATTCTTCAGCTTATGTACACATGGCGTCGTAATGCGGAGCCTCATTTTCGGCTCTGCTGAGCATTTTCCACCAAAACGCAGAAAGAGAGAGAGACAAACGCCGAGTGGATTTGTGTGCCTCCTTTTCACTGTCAGAGATCTCGCGGTATTTCATCTTGCGCGCAAAGTCATCAAATCGGCGGGAGTCAGATGTGAATTATTAGTGTGTTTTGGCAAAGAGAGCTCTTGGCTTGTGGAACACGCGTTACGCTTTATCCTTCGCATTGCCTCAAAAAGTCTTTTTGAAATACACCGCGCGTCTTTGATGTGCGAGACTTTTGCCACAAACACCAAGGCTAATTTAATCTCCTCTTTAAACAGACTCTCTTCGGTCGAGCTTCGAATTTCACATGGTGGAGAACTTTATCTCTTTCTAAACATATCGTTGGAGCAAAAGCACTTCTCGTGCAACATTTAGATAAAGAATTAACGGAATAACTTCAATCCCCTCTTCTAACACACACACACACACACACACACACTATACATAATACGAAAGTGCATAGGGATTAAGAGGAGAGATTACGAGCTTTCAAAGCTCCCTTTGATACCAACACAAACATTTCTCATCTTGCGTGAAAACTATAATATTTATTGTGCAATTTATCACGCTGGGATGACTCAAAATTGTTCATCACCCGACGAAGGTTTTGGGAGGGCAAGATAAATTATTATCCAGAGATGAATGTACAAAGGGAATCATTGAATTCTATCTTGATGTGGGTTCTCACCCATGAATCGCATGAGGAAGTCAGTGAACTAAAAAAAAGAGGAAAAACCGGGGGAATTTTTACCAAGAAGAGGCCAAACTTTTCTTCCCCCCCACAAATATTCTCTCCGTTTTCTTGTCTAGTTCAAAATACACTTCTAAACTAATAAATCTCTCCAGCGCGCGCCGGAACAAAAGTGCTGTGGCATATTTTCTGCTAAAGCATTCCATTCCCTCTTGTCCGCATGTTTCGGATGCTCAATCTTGGTCGTCGTCATAAATTTATGTAAATTCACTAATTTCGATTCCTATCAGGTTGAAAAGCTGCCCGTGGGGAGCAATTCGAGTGGTTCGTTGACGGGGAAAGTTTGATTAAATGCCTTGTCATGAAATGTAAAAGCTACACAGAAGAACAAGGTAAAGATTTTCATCACCTTTCTTTATGAATTAAAGAAATAACAAATATTTGAGCATGAAAAAGACACAATTAAATACATTTTAATCTCAACAACTGCCTTATAGATTTCTCCTTAATCAGGTTATTTTAATAATATATTCTATCATCTTTCTACACAAACGAAATTTACATTGATTAAGCGAGGCAATAAAGCTTTATGGCTTATTAGAAATATGCAAAATGAAGAGCTTTTGCAAAATTACATTTTACAGCTTAAAATGTCATAATTAAGAGTGATTTTGCGGTCAAATGTAATTTTGAAAACTAGCTGAAAATCCCATAAACTCCTTCAACAATTCCAGAGCTTCAGTCTGAGTGGCGAAAAGCTCTCTCTTTGCCAAAGAAGCTTATCAAGCCCCAAAATCAAATTGCTCTCTAAAGTGCCATAAAAAATCATTTTGGCAATTTCTCAGCGTGCCAAAGTGGGCCAAATATGATCGGCAATCGAGTGATTCTCCACTGATTAAGGGTGAGAGATTAAAGCCCCATAAAGGGCACAATGATGTTCAATTTATTGATGGCGCCTCATGGAATCCGTCCTGCGTCCGGGAAGATTGTCTTCCGCTGGAAATTAATCTTTCCCGGGAGGAAGATTGCGGTCAGGGGCGGCAAAATGGCATTCAAAGGGACTATTAATTATTTGAAAAGGTCACGTAGTCGATTGGGCGATTACTTCTCCTTCGTCGCTTTATATGCCACGCAGGAATTGTCATCTCGCCATGGGAAGTTGTGCTTTTGTCCCACGTGCGATGATTAATAGTCGTCCTCTCGGCACGAGATATGTAGCATTTTTTCACCCGCCCCAGGCAATGCGTCAAGAGGTCTGCATAATGCAAAATAAATCGCCTTCGTACCTGATGTCATTCCGTCTTCGCCGTTCGGGACTGTCTAATTAATTACATGCGCCGGAAAGGAGAGGATTTGAGGCCAATTTCCACGAGTCATGACTTCATTAGGTCCAGGTCAGGCGGGTTAATAAGCCACTTGAGGCGTTCGCACGACACTCGACGGAGAAAAATTGCCACACACGCGACGCCATATAAAGTATGGAGGATGAAAAGTTGAGGTCGCTTTTGAAAGTTCACGACTGAATTTCAAGATGCCAAGATAGCTTCACTTCGGGGAAATTTGACAAGGTGAAGATATTACATGGTTAGAAATGGTGTACGAATCCGTGTCAGTATTAAAATCTTGGTTTTACTAAGTTTTTATAGGTTATGTGCGCTTTTTGACTAACTTAAGAGACACTAAGTTGCTAAATTAAAGTAATTTCCAATATTAGCAATATTCTGTCATTTACGCTGAAAAAATTAAGATTCTGAAACTTCAGGGCGAGAAATCAGCATAAAAGATTCACATAACCTAAAAAAAAAAATCATGTTGAAGTTTAATATTTGAATTGAATTTCCTTTAAGTTTACTTTTAGAAAAATTTCTACTAATCAAATTCATTGACGTGTTAAAGCATTTTTAGTCTGATTTGATTGATTTGAAGACAAGAAAGTTATGATTGAAAGCGACTGCAAGTGTTGTACAGCTTGTACGTCAGCCTATTCATCTCCCCTTGGGATTCAAGGGGATTCGCACTGGTGCTCAGCTCTGGAGCACTTTATTATTGTAACTTTAGCCGGACAATCTGGCCGAAACTGGCGCTGCGGGCGGGAAAGTGGGTGGCCGTGGGGTGAAACAAACGAAAAGGATGCTTTTTTCCTCCGCCCTGCGTGTGTGTCAAGCAGGAAGAAAGACTATTAGTTATACACACATCAGCACATTGAAAAATGAGCTCCACTTCAGCTTCTCTCCATCATTCTCAATGTTTCGGGGCACCCCCCAGCCTCCGAGCCCCCTCGACATGGGGTGGATGGCGAGGTAATAAAGTTCTTGTGTGGCATTGCACGCCCCAGAGGCGGCGTGAAACAAACCAAGAGCGCCAGACGGAACTCCGGCGAGTCTCTCGGCAAAGTGCTTCCGGATCTATTCATCTCCCCGGCCGCCTTTGTATCGGGCGGCGAATTCGGTGGGAAAAAGGCCCACCCACAAACAGTGTGTGAGTGTGTGTGGATGAATGGCAATTTTGACGATGAAGTGCTCTTACTGAATGTCACATTTTCACCTCTGCGTCCTCGGCTTTTTCCTCAGCATCGGGAGCGGATTCATTAATTTTCCTTCCACTCCACTTTGCCATCGCGTCCAACTCCAATTCCCGGGTTAATATTTGACTAAGGGAGCGCCATTCCATCTGCAATAACTCAGCACTAATGATGATTTTAAAATAATATTTAACTTCATTCCTCATGAGACGCTATCTTCACTTCCCCACGCGAAAAGGTGAAGCGCCGAGTGATTGAAATACCTCGCGAAGAACTACAAGGAATAATTAGGAAAATGAGCAGCAAAAGTGCTAGAAATGTTGTGAAACTTTCACTGAAATTAATGATGCAGAAGCTCACATTGCTATCACTGAGAATTCTCAAATAGACACGATTCTAGAGAGTCAAATAAACAAAATTAATTGAGATGAAAACACAAGACATTCAGCATTCGTTTCCCAAATGAAAATAATACGGATGACTTCGAAATTTTCACCCCTAATTTCCTCAAGTTCTTCTTATTTGCCGTGTTCTTCCGCCTTTTGGGCGTTCATTGGAAAAGTGCGCCGCGTGTGTGTGAGTTGCGTGAGAAAATGGAGTGTTCATTATTAAATATCTGTTCCAAATATTAATTACAATTTGCAAAATTAAATTCCTTTCCGTTCCCGACACGGGAAATCTTTTCATTTTATCACTTTCCACGCCGGTTAAATTCTCATGAGCACTTTTCCTCGTTTCTGCCATCTAATTATTGCCGAAGAACTCTCGTAAACACTTTTTCCATCGCTTTTTCCAACGGACATCCACAGACGGATTTCCGCGCTGACCTGAATTATTAACAAATAATTAATTCCGTCGCGTCCGCTTCTGAACTTGCCGGAGATTTACGAGTTGAGAGCATTTTGAGTGGATAAATTTAAATGATTTTATTGTCTGGCCATTTCTCATTTGTCGCACAGCAATTCCCAATTAATTGAGCCATTTTGTGCATTTGAATAAATTTCACGAGCCACCAATTTGCGTGAATCGTGAGAACTTTTGCAGGAAAATGCGGAGCGATGGAAAAAAGGACTGAAAAATCACGGAGAAATTTGCATTGCAATCTACATAATATTGATTTTATTACAAAAATATATGCTGAAATATCAATTTTAATAACATTTCGTCATGTCAATTAAAGCCCAGAACAGAGAGAGAGAGAGAGAGAGAGAAAAAACCAATATTAACTCTTTCCTTTACATAACAAGGTTGTAACTTTAAAACCGTCGTTGCTTTTCCAAGGGGAAGACAATTAGGCTCGAATTTGTACATTTTTCTGGCACTTATTCAAATTGCAGAACATTTTTGCAGAAAAATAGGCGGGATTTTCAAGTTAGAATATCGTTTTAAACTAAAAATTACTAATTTTTTGATAAGAAATCAAGCAAAATATCCCAAAAATTGCACCGAATTTCCCAATAATGGCGTAAAAATGATCAAAATCAACTCAAAAATATATAAAACTGATCTATACACCACTTTTGGCCGTAATATTTTCCCCTTGCTTTTGATATTTCAGCGAATTTTTCCAATTTCCTCCCACACACAAGAAATCCCATCGCAATTCCCTTCCAATTCCAATTACATTGCCGACTTCCATTCGACCGCGGTCCGGAAACTTTGCATACTTTCTCGGTTGTAAGCGAAAAAAGGCCCCGAAAAGAACTTTCCACCAAGCGAAAGTTAGTGATAGTCTTAAGTTTTCTTCCACGTCACACATAGTCAAAACCACTTTTGTCTGCCGCGCGTCTTTTTTCTCCACCAATAAAACTTTTCCATTTTGGCCAATTTTCCTCGTCGCCGCGCGGAAATGCGTCCAGAAAGTGCAGAAATCATGCAGTTTTCCCGCCTCTTTCTGTCCACACTAACACAAAAAGTTCATTTCATGCAAATTTAAACGAGAAAGACGAGCTTTTTTGCACTGAAATGACGTCAAGTAACAGTTCTTCTCTTTTTATATTGGATGTAAGGGTTGAAAAATTGGGTCAAAGTGTATAGTTTTCTAATTTTAGGTCACTTGCACAGCAGCTGAACGACGGAATAATTATAATGATAAGGATAGTTTGGAGTAAAATCAATAAAATGTAATGAAAAATTTCGTTGCAATCGTCATTCAAAGTTCTGTGAAAACGCCTTAAAACAGGCGAAGACGTATTTTGATACAAATAATATGTTTTAGAGAATTGTAGACTGTAAAATCACCTTTCCAAATCTGTGCCACCTTTGCCAATCGGATAAGAACTTTGGAAAATATGCAAAGATAAATAATGTAAAATAGAAGAAAAACATTAGTAATTACATTAGAATTTTCTTAGGGCGCCAAATATGTTAAAAGAAGCCAAAGAAATATTCAAAGTTAGTATTTATTGTGTGAAATGGGAAATTGGAGATTAATTGGCATGGATTTCATGGAGAAAAAACACAAGTAGAGCATAGATTTTTCTATTTTCACCTAATTTTGTTCAGTCTGCTCCCTTTTCTTACCGATTTCAGCGCCTCACCGTGGCTGGAATCTTAAACTTGATCTATAACTGTTTTCACTTTTATTTGAACTTCATTTCTTACAGAAAAGGGAATTCATAAGATATTTGGGTATTAATTCAGTGAATGAAGTTCTGAAAAGCTGTCCTTAGAAAAGCTCCTCTGTCTCCGTCTCGCTCGTGGAAGCGCTGGCCTCGCTGGCCACTTGGGCGTCTTCTTGTTCGGAAGAAGCCACAGAATTCATCTCGCTTTGTGCTTCTTCCTCGTCATCAACAGCCATCTTCTCCAGTCTCTCAATTTCTTCCTTGAACTGTTTCACGAATTTCTCGACTTCAGCGACCTTCGCCTCCATTTTGGTGGCCAATTCCTCGTAAGCGCGAACATCCATCGGCGGAGAATTGTCTTCAAAATCGTTGAAAAGCTGGTCGAAGTGCAATGAATTGACTGGAAAAAGGAAAATCTCAAAACAGGAAAGCTAGGAATTGGGATGACACTTACGCTGTGCCGCGACTTTGCAGCTTCGCTTGTAAATTTTCCTGAGCTCTGCATTGCGCTTCTTCAGCATCTCCACTTTCTTCTCAGCAATTATCAAAGACATTCTGAGAAATCTCATGGTACGCTGTTGCGAAGTTTCCTGCGACTGCTTGTTCTTCCTGTTCATCACTTTGTTTACTGACTTTCGTCCCAAATGAAAAACTCACGAGGAAATTGGGAAAATAATGAGGAAAAACGAGAAAATTCACGCGCTAAATGACGAAGAGTGAGGTTGTGAAATGTGAGAAAGCCGTCAAGTGCTGCGCCCTGTCGCGAATAAATACAACTTATAAGCCGAGGCATAAACCCAAGCAAAAAGGAAAACACAGTTTCGCAGCCAACTTCACATCACTTCATTAGCGCGCTAAAAATCACAAAGTTATCGTGGATCAGAAACTCTCTTCGCCGTTTTCTCCTTGAGCTCCGTCAGAGCGCGAGCTTCGTGGATGTAAGCGGGAATCTCGATGCCCTCCTGAGTCTTCACAGCGCGGATGAATCCCTCGTTCGATGTGACAGTGAGAGCATTGTGGAACATGCCGAAGATGAAGATCTGGAAGCTTCTCGGCTTGATTTTCCCTCTGATCTGCAGATTTCTCCATTTTTCGGGGATTTCCGTGACATCCGGCAGCACTTCTACTCTCCTCATGAGCTCCTCCGTGCGCTCCTTCTCACCCGGACCGCCCAAGAGATCCACAATTTCCCGGAAGGATTTCGCAGCCGTTTCACAGCAAATCAGTCGCTTTCCCTCGAAGAACTTCTCCAGGATCGCCTTCAGCGGATTCTTCCGCTCAGATCTCGCCTGCTCAGTGAGGATGGCCTCGTGGAACTCCCAGTAGCAGCTGCCATTCGTCTGGGAACTCACGTGGCAGAGAAGTGTTGTAATATCGAGATTGAGCAGCGAATGCGATTGCTTCGCTTCCTCGGTGGAAAACTCTTGTCCGGGAGTGAAATTTCTCACAACAATTCCCTTCTTCTGCAGCTCCGACACCAGCCCGTCGTCCAGCGGATGCAAACACACGAAGTAGATCGTTGGTCTCCGGAAGTTGATGGGATTTTCCGATGCAACTTCCAGAAATTCATCAGCATGATCGAGAATGCTCTTGGAGCCATACTTTCCCTGGCCAGAGGCGGCATCCTTGATGGATTTGCTCTTGCGCGCGAAGATCTTGAGCCACGACATTCCCTTGTCACAGACAATGTCCACCCGAAGCGGCGTTCTTCTGCTTCCGGACGCCAGTGGAAAGTCGAATTGCTTGGCAGACTTGCACGTTGCTAAAACAGCCACAACGACTTCGTAGTGCGTCAAATTGGTGCACAGGATGTGATTCTCCACGATGGTGGAGTTCTTCAGGTGCTGCAGGAGGGAAGATGGGTCAGTGGAAGTCCAAGATTTGCCACACAGCAACTGACTCACCGTGCGCAGGAAGCTCATTTCGTGACTGATCTTCTTCTCCAGCTTCGCCACGCCGTCGACATGTCGCACAGAGGACAATGTCTTCAGCAGATCCTCCGCGAGACTCACTTTTTCCGCCACCAGCACTGCCAACTCCTCAAGAGACTTCTCCTCGCTCATTTTCCCCCAGAAACTCTGACGAAAACACTTTCAGCGCCAGAAAGTGAGGTTAGATTGTTTATTTTCACCCAAACCCACCAACTGCAAAGGAAACACCTTAAATGCATCGCATGGCGGCATTTCAAATTCAACGGACAATGGAAGTTAATCGAGAGGCGAGAAAAAAGCACTTATCGTGGAGAAAAAACAACAATAAAAGTCCCAAATGATAACTTTCATTGGATGAAACTCGGTTTTAGCTCAATTATCTTCATTTATAACACGACCTATCGTAATATGAAGTCAATTAAATTAATCGAGACTCTTTTTCTTCTCTCTCTCGCTCTTCAATTCAGCCAACAATAAATATGCCCGCATGCACTGCATTCACTTACTTAAGTCACCGCGACTTTTTTGTCATCCATCCAGCAGCCAGGGAGTGATTATTGCTGCCAAAAAACACATTTTCCCGCAATTTCCATTCGAACGCGAGCGCGCGCTCGAGTTGTCAAAAAATGCGGGAGGCACAATGACAGCTTTTTTGCGCGCCACCAGCGCACGATTCGAATTTCCTTCTTGCAATCCGTGGGAACACCGAATCCGGTGCATTTGCATTCTCTGCGGGCGTCTAATGGCCAGTGGAATTTTTGTCTATTTGTCTCTCATCAATTCCGGGATGGCAAATGAGACGATGGAAATCAATTCCTCGCAGATTCCGGATGAATGGGATGAATTTATTAATCAGCCAACCAATTGACGCCCCTCTGATAGGGGCGCATTGTGGCAAATTGAGCCCTATTAGTTGGAAAATGAATTGAGCGATGGCACACAAGTAACAATTTCTCAATTCGCCACCAAGTCGACGGCAGAGCATTAAATATTCACGAGAGAATGCGAAATTTGTCGTGAAATTATCTTGCTTTGATCGACTGACGTTGCGAGGACTCATAAAAAATACACAACAATTGCACTAAAAGTCTTGCCGAAGGATTTCAGGGGGAAAATCACTGCACAGAAGAACATCATGCAAATTCTCCATTAATAAGTGAGTGAATTGATTACAAGATTGAGGACGTCATTGAAGGGAATTTTTAATCATCGAAAAAGTAACACAAATGTTTAATTTTTATTCTTTTCATTGCTCTAAAAATATTTTTTAAATTTCATTTCCGTGATTTTCTTAATGCGAATTGTCAAAAAACTCTAAAAAAAAAACCATAAATAACTCAAAAACTACTAATAAATAATCTTCTTAAAACCCTCTAATCGATCTGCTTCTCTTTTATGACTTTTTCTTAGCCAAGGACAATCATGTTCGGAAATTTTTTTCTTAGATAAACTCTTTCGTTTTTTCAAATTACTTTAAACGGGAATTTCTGATCAACTCGAATTGTACAGTAAATTGCGAAAAGTTGGTAATATTCGTACCACAATTCCCTGCAATTTGTCCGCCCCCTTTTGGGGTGGAAATTCCGTGGGAAATTGACATAGAAATTCGCGTGCAAAACCGACTGACCGCGAGACTATCATTTGGCGCGTGGAAAGGGGCGAGACTCGCCCTGGGTGGCAATTTATTCGGATTGTTGTGGCATTTTTCCATCCACCTGACCAATTTCCACGCGAGCCACCGAGTCGCCAATTTTAATAGCAATCCATCAAGCACCACTCCGCCGCCCGCCCCGCGGCTCGCGAGTGGCCGCGCGCGCGATTCAGCGAAATTGGCAAAGCTCTGCGCGCAATTACACTAATGAAAATCCCTAAAGTGTCCCGCGGGAATTATTAATCCGCGCAATCAATATTGTGTCATCCGTTTAATGCGCGGCGCTTCGAGGATTGTCAGTTTATTTTCCCAGGGAAAAACACGGGCTGCAAATGCGGAATTTCCATTAATTGTGTGCGCCGCATTGCTTTTATCAGTTGGAGAATCGCAAAACCACCATCAGAGATGGCTAATGACATATTTTCACAGGCGAGTGAGAGAGGGAAAAAGGGTGAGAAAATTGCACCCTTTCCCAATGCTTTCACACGTCAATACATGACATTCTGCGCAATATTTCACAAGCGCCTCTAATTGTGCTCCTCTGCAAAATTGTCGCGCCCCAACAGACACACACACACACACATCATGTGAATTTCCCGGGGCAGCAACAGGTGAGAAGGAAAAACCACCCCGCGCAGCGCTTGAAAGGGGATCAATTGTTGTTCACCACGAGGTCGATTTCTGTGTGCAATTTATCGCACGCGAAACATGAGCAATCGCAAAATGTGAACCGCGCGGAAAGAGAGGAGAAAATGGGGTTGGAAAATTGACTGTGGAAAATCGATGAATTCTGGGAAATTTAAGCTGTAATGTGCCAATAAAAATGTGCATTGCGGATTCGGGGTGAATTTACTGGTGGAATTTTTCAATTTGCTCAGCATATGAAATTGATTTTCCGTGGAAAAACCGCGTGCAATTTCTCGACTTTGTGGAGAGAAAAAGTCTCTCTTTCTCTCTTGTTGAGCTGATGAGTCACTTGAGGGCCAATTTTGTGGTATATGGAAAGTGCGGGTTTGTCATCGAGAATTGTTGAATTATCGCGGGTGAATGTACTTGACTCAATTTTCCCCAATAGAACTTCTGCATTTCGGGCAGATGAATTGAAATTTTTACGACGCGGAGATAATTTTATTTGATCGCGCGCGTTCAGCGCGATATTTCGAATGGCTTTTCCGCTGAATAACACCACAGTTGATTTCATGCAATTTCCCGGGAAAGAGTGAACACAGAGAGATCTTCCAGAGAGTTCCTGGGACACACAAAAGACCCCGCGCGAGGATTGTTTCTAAGAATAAACACCTCAATTTAATGCCGCGCGCGCTTCCTTAACCGTGATTTCTCGCTCTGGAGGCGCGATAATTTCATAATATTTACACTGGAGCTCGGGAATTTATTGCATTGGGGGTTCGTGGAGGCAAGAAAGGAAAAAACTGAGGTCAGTGTCCTGGCGCGCGCGCGAGTCAACATGCATTTTGAGCCCCCACGAGAGCAACATTTAGCAGCTTGAACGCGCGCCCAGGAGACAAAGTTCTCTCCTCTCCAGCCCACAGTGCATTTTGTACATGAGCAAACATTCCGTGTGTGGTTGGCGAGATAAAAAGAAACTCTGATGAGCTTTATTTGTTTTAGCGCACCGAGAGAGTCAATGGCATCGCGCTGCATGTGCACAACGCGCTTATCACGGGCGCCCTTATCGCGCGGAATCGGGGGATTATTGGTGGAAATTCGACAAAACCGATGGTGTTTGCTCAATCGCCGACTTCGGACGGCGGAGAAAGTCACACCCACTTGCGCCAGTATTGCGGTCAGTGGACATTCGCTATCTTCCAAAGGGAGCCATTTAAGACAGACGCGTCTATTTAAAACAACGCCTGCGATTAGGCCTGAAATATCTCGGAAATTTACGCTCATATGCAGAAAATTTGAAAGTATGAACGGCAGAAATTGACCAGCAAATAGAGAGCTGTTGAGCTATTGTGCACAGAAATACCGAAATGATTGATAAAAATTCACAAGATGCATGAACAGGGAAATTTCTACATGGAAAACACTCATTTAAGACTAAGAAAGCGCTCCGGAGGCAAATTTGAATCGCAAGTGCAGATTTGTGCTTGTGATGTGACAATTACGCGGACTAACTAGTGACCAGTCACATGTGTCTCGTGTCTGTACTGTAGATTTGAAAATAAATTTCGAATCTTGAATTTCTACTAAAATTTACTTACTTTTGAAGTATTCCTTGAAGAGCAACTGGAATTTCTTATGCGTAATTTTGTAATAAATAACTTCTAATCATATTTTCCCCACTCTTCCCTGGTTCATTTTTCTTCATTTATAATATCTTTCATTGAAATTTTCCAACATGCAAAATCCTCAGCCATGATTTATTTACTGAATATTTAACATTTCATAACAACTACAAATCTCTCTTTTTTCCCATCTCTGTTTTCCTCATTCGCGGCTGTTATTTTGCAAATATTCGAAAGCCGCACAGCTTTTGTGCTGCCCTCAAGCTGAGGCCCTTCGACCACAGTCTGGCCATTGTTTTTCACCCAGCGATTCCAAGAGTGGTTCGAGGTCGAAGAGAGGTGAATTGCGTAAAAATCCCACTCACGGAACTCGGTGGCGATGGCCAAAATTGACTTGTGTTGTGTGCAGATGCAATATCGCTGTGGATAAATGTAATTTTCCTATCGACACCTTTCCAAGCGCCTCGAGGCGCATTTGACCGGTCGCAAATCGGGCCTTTTGTTGCGCACGGGTGCAATTCTCGCGCAATTTTACATTAATCATCGCGCGCTGGGCAGCCAATTGCCGCCGGTGGACACTCGGGGCGCTTTGGGGCGCGCACATTCCTGCCCAGGGAGGGGCAAATCAAAATTGAGAAATTGCTGTTGCGCCACTTGATCGACTTTTTAATCCACAGCCGAGATATTCCATCAGCTTTGCGCATTGAACAAATATTGTTATCGCCGCTGTTTTTCGTGGCTCGGGCGCGAGCTGCAGCGCGGCCAGAGGCGGAGGGTCTCAGAGTCCGCCAAATGGCAGCTCAATTCTGCGGATATTGAACTCAACTCTCACTCTCCCTCTCTCTCTCTCACTCTGTCCACTTTGACACCGAGATTAAGCAGGCCCTCTTTTCCGGGCCCTCGCGCTCGTTATGGCATTAATTGGTGCAGAGACCAAAGGCCAAACTCGCACTCTCGCCCAGGATTGATCGCTTGGGGGGAATTTTCGACAGATAATCCATTTCCGGATCCCTCAATTTTCGCCCTCCCGGACAGAGAGAAAAAACTGCATTTCGCGCCTCACGATTTTCTCTGTATATTGGCTGAGGGCAGAGGAAATGACTGCCAATTTGCAAGAGTGTTGGTCAATTCCTTGGAGAGAAATTACAGGAAATCGCCAATCAGTGCAGGGAATGAAATGTGGGATGGATGGCATATTCTGCATTGGCGTGGCGCGCGCTGAAAAGCGCCTCTCCAGACCAAGAGGAATTCGGTGGCTCCAAAGTGAATTTGTGCGTGGTCTTAATTCATCGTTGAAAAGTACACGAAACACGCCACATGGCGAACCGCGCGCTCCCAGCATAAATTGCCGCTTTTCCCGGCACTTTTTGTGGAAAATTTCGCGGCTCTTCAGGGATTTCCATCCGCACACACAGAGGCACACACATTTTCAGATAAAGAAAAAAAGGTCTGCCCTCAGCCCAACACGCGTCGCATGGCGATAAAAATGCACGATAGAGCGACGGTGTGTGCCTTATTATTACGATTTTTGTGCGTATTTTATTCGGGGCTCGCGGTGTCAATGGCCTCCCAGAATTTTCACCAGACCCACACTGCTCAGTGCGCTCATACACTGCCACTTGCGGGCCCATTTCACGAAACGGCAGCGCGCGAGAGGAATGTGTGGGCCGTGCACCGAACGGCGAGCAAATAGAAAAATTAATGCTATTTTGTTAGCCGCGCTCTCCAAGACATATCCAGAGGTCGTCGCCACGTGCAATAAATATGCACACATCGCGCATTCCCAACTGGGTCGCACACGTGTACACAAAGTGCTGAGCAAGAAGCTAAAAAGCTCCTCGAGAGGCCTCTCGATGGGCGGCCGAAAGTTCACCCAGCAAAGCAGCAAATATTTGCGAAAGTTTCCCAACCATGTCTCAGCATTTGCCCAGCATTTGGGCATCGCGGAGCGAGAGGAAGTCCCGCATATGCGCTATGCTCAGGGGGGTCAGTCGATTTGGGGACAGACTGACATCTTCATGACGAATTGGCTTTCTTACCACTTAAGAAGAACACTTATCTGAGTGAAAAAAGCCTTCTTTGGTAGAAAATCAATGTTTTTTCAATATTTCCTGCAGAGTTAATGCTTCATAACAAATACAAAATATATTTCTATTAAATATTTAAAGGTTCTTTCTATCTTCAGCTTTATTAGGTTGATTAGGCTTAAGATATTGCTATTGTAGTTGATCTAGTTGGTTTTAATACCTGTTTTATTGTACCTAACCTTGCTTTTTAGGTTCTTTACGCACAAAGTAAAACTTAGGGTCAAATCAAGAAAAATTAGGGGTTAATTTAAACAAACATGGGTTGTTTTTGAATAGAAAAAAGTAATTCTTCTTGTAGAACAAACATTGAATTTTAAAATTAACTTAATACGTTTCTATCTGTCTAATCCTCTAACCTAAATGATAATGAACTTGCTGAAAAGCTTTCATAAAACACAATTTATCTTCAAGTTATCATTTAGCATTCATTCTTCGTGATTTCTTAAGCCTTTGGCTTCCCGCATCTCACTGAATAGTTAAACGTCTTGAAAGCCTCAATGAGCGGCCCCTTGGCGACTCGGTGTGAATGATCTTGTGAGTGATCGACTGCTTCTGCGCTGCCCTCCGCGAATGAGTGTCCCATTTCGGGTGTCCACATCGGCAATTTAGCGATTGTGGAGCCATTTGGCGCACATGTTTTGCAATAGCATCCAAAGCGCGCGCTCCGAAATGGGTTAGATTAATTTCACATTTTTATTACTCTGCTCTCATGGGTACATTTCCCATTGGCCGCCAGTCATTCGCATCGATTGAGCTGTGCACAAAACGCGCATAAACTGGCCAAATTGATGGGTTGAAGAATATTATATTGAGGAGAAAGAGAGACATTTCACAATGCGCTGAGTATTGACAGTCTCAATTTTTTCCTCCGTCCAGCATTATTATTTATTCATGGGGAGGGAAAATGGGACAAATGGTGATTGTAATTAATGAGAAATGGCAGATAGAATGTGACAGTGTGGCTCCCACACCATTTGCATCGAGTCCCAGAAAAGATGGACCTGTTTATTTGCTTTAAATGGAATCGGTGAGAGTTTTCATCGACAGTCGCAAGACGCATCGCTCCATTTGCCCGAAAAACTCCACATACAAGAAGAAAAAAAGGTGTTTCGATAAATACGCCTTTTTCCGAGGCATGGAAAAAAGGTTGAGGAGTTTGAAACCCCTTTTCTCAGTGTGTGTTTTATTTATGCAAGAGCGCAACACACTGTAAACACAGACGTCTGAAAAAGCCATCTTGAACAAACATCCAACAACCCCGCTTGAGGTAATTTTACATTCAATTTTCCATCTCTTAAATCTCCATCAGAGAATTGTTAGAATTTTCCTCATACTTTTGTGCATAAAATATGCACTGAAATTGCCCTGGAAAATTTGCCACTCATCAACAAATTGCGCGCTGGATTCCTGGAAGACACTCGAAGTAAATTGCTGTTTAGGTGTTTATAGTTTGTGAAAACCTTAAAGCCACTCCGGGAAAACTCCGACGGACGGAGGCAATGTGAGTTGGTGTGGAAATTAAGTGAATTGAGAATTAGGTAATAATTAATTGCCGGTAATCATTCTGATTGCGGTGCGTTTAGTCAATTTAAATAATGAGTCTCATGCGGTGGGCAAAATGCTCGTTGGCAGCACTCAAACTGTGCCTGGAAAAGTCGTCTCAAAATGTGGAGCAGCAAAAAAAAAACAGTCACACACATTCCTGATAGTGTGATAAGACTTTCATTTCGAAATCAATGAACATTTTTCCACCTTTTACAGCTCACCACGTATTAATTTTTATCTCCCCATTTGGAAGCATCATTAGCTCACCTTTCTTCATCTCATCTTTTTTCTTTCTTGCCTCTCCGCGCAGAAATTGTGCTGTTTTCTATCCGCCAAAGTCATTCAGTTCACCGGGATTTTTATGTGCGACACTCTTATTTTCACAGTGGTGGAAATATAGAACGAAACGCATTACAAAGTGAACGATAAAATAATAAACTGCAAAGTTCACGTAAGCAACACGTGGAAGGTTGTATTTGGGACACTCGCAATATGCTCATTGCTATTATTTCATGTTCGCAGTGACAAGGCGCTTTGGAGACATGCAATCTCAAGATTGTTTGCAATGGAAAACAGCTAAGAAATATGCAACGATTCTCTGCCTAATATCAAGTTCAGCATCAAGAAACCTACTCAGTAAAAAAAATAAACTGTTTTTTGAATGTCAAAACTAAGTTTTTGAGGTTATCTAACTTTTTTCTGACCTTGAAGACGTCATTCTTCTTCAAAAGTTACCGAATACAGTCAGATTCTCGTCTCTGTCTTGATTTCATTATCATAATTCTTGAATTCTCCTCAATCTTGACCTTGATACTGGTGTCAGAATTGGGATAACTCTCTGTAACAGACAAAACACTTGCTGCTCATCAGTCTGAACGCCTTGCAATTACTATTTCGACAAGTGGCAGAAAAAACTGCCGGATTAACTTTGTGGTGCACAGAAAAACCCACGATAAAAGCCCTCAAAGTGTGTCATTGCAATGTATTCCACCAAGTGAAGAAGTATGTGGCATTTTTTTCACCAACCCAGCGAAGGAAAATCTATCAAAATTTCGACAACTTTTCCAACCGCTCGATAGAGTTGGAACTTATAAAATAGTCATAAGCCATCCCATTTTATTCCACGCACAAAAAGACAAAGTGTATCGCCATCGATGTGTTTTTTTGGCCACATCAAATGAGGGAAAATTGCTCCCCAAACCCATTTGGATGAAGGGGTGGTTTTTTTCTCTCTCTGTGGCTCCCTCACACCCCTCGGCCAGCAAAGTGACCACCGCGCTAAACCCATAATTCCAATCAATTCCCCTCCCCCCGCAGCGGTCGCGCGGACTCGCGATAATGGGCGCGATGGCGAACAATAGAAGCGGCCAAAAAAGTTCATGAGGGTGGCTGATAAAGAATTCTACGCAATTATCATGAATATTGAATGAATTGGCAAGGAGAAAGTAAGCCAGTGGGCCTTCGAAGGGACCTTTGGCCAAAGGCTGTGGTGCGAGGCGCTGAAAAAAGGACCTGGAAAAGGGGATGAGAAAGTCCACCTGACCGTATATCTAATTTATTATGAAAGGCGTACGTAGAGTGAATGTGAAAATATTGGAGAATTTTCTCTGCTCTTCAGATCATGAGAGACTGTAGTGTAACAGGTCGCACGATGTCTTGTCTCACCGGCGTGAGCGCTTGGCGAAGCTTCTGAGCTTTCGTCCTTCCTCACGCACCGTTTTCCAGGACAACGGGCTGAACTCATTTTTAATACGCTAAGTGGGTGACTGATATACTGGAAGTTTCGTCCAATTTAGCAGATGTCTGATGGACATGAGGCGTTCTTTTTCCCAGCCACCCACTGCCGAAAAAAGAAAAGCGCCCGCCTCGGGGGGTGATTTCTCTCTGGCGGCTGAAATTTGGTGAAGAAAGCGAAAGTGGGTGGCATTCTATCAATAATTCACGGAAAATTCTTCAATTACAAGCCTTGACTTGTTGTCCCTCCGCCACAGAGACACGAAGCACCAGCAATAATTCATCATGCGAGGGTGGCAGACATATTCGGCGAGTTTTTATTTCACATCATTCTCACCTTTTTCCCCTATTCATGCGCCTAGAATTCAAATTTTTAGCTGTGTCGCAGTAAAAAACTGCATTCAACCCTTTCAATTCGGTCTGTTGTGTTTGCTTGATGACTCTTTTAAACCGCCATTTTCGGTGATTTGATGCGCATATCGTGTAAATACTTCTTCGGTGAGTTTCAGGATGAAGATGCCGTGAAGCGGAGAGGCAAAAAAGAGTTGGAAAATGCATATTTTTAAATCCACACAGTAAAAATGCCTGTTTTCTCTCATACCGCGAGTCTAAATATTTAAACATGCGTTGCGCGGTATTATTGAGACCCTCCGACTTTTTCTGCATCCTCCCAAGAGAAAGAGAGTTGAATTCACCGGCAGTTCTGCGGTTTTCTCACTCTCCTCAAGAGACAAAGTACCATTTGAATGATAATGAATGAATTCTTGCTTGTCGTTGTCCCCTTTCGTCGCCCACGCCAGACGATCTCGCACTCTACAATAAGAAAAATCATCCTCCCGCGCACAATAGGCAGAATTCTCTGTCTTTTCTCTCCGTCAATTGAGCTGCACAATTTTCCCTCTCGCTCCAACACGCCCAGGAGTGACGGCGAGGCAAAACACATCCCGCAGAGGCAGAAAAATCCCAGAGAAACTCTCCGCCGCACATCTCGTGGCCGGATGAGAGTGGAAAAGGGATGGGAAGAGATCGAAAATACATGCAGTTCATTAACCTTCGGAGATCTTGTGGAGAAGCAGAACTTCTCTCTCTCTGCCATTTGGCGGCGAGAGGTTTTGGGAAGATGAAGAGTCTCTGGCCTGTCTTAACTCAAAAATCTCATTCCTAGGTTTTTCCCCAGTCACACACAATCGCAGCCTTTGCAGTCGCGCCCTACAAATGCACTTTCAATCGATCGTTTTCTCTGGGTTGGCGCACTTGAAGTGCCGCTCAGAGTGGCAGAAGATCGACAGAACGGCGTTGCGACAATTCTCAAAATGAATTTCAATCATGAAACGCATGAATAGTCATGAATTCTGCCCAAAACACATGAATTGCGAAAGCTTGCAAATCACTTTTTGACTTCCAAGGCTGGCCGAAAAGCCACACAACAAACCATCCAAATGAGATGTTTAGCAATGCGCGCGATTGGTTTTATTCAAAATAATTGGCTTGCATCACCATCAATATTCCAATGATACGATCATTTCGGTGTCTGCGCTCCCAAATGAATTTTGGAATTCACATTTATCGCCGGACTCGCTCAAGAGTGCATTTCTCGAGGGGCCCGTGGAAGATGAGGACCAGAAGGGACTGAGTGAAGTTCAAGGGCAACGGGTTGAAAAGAAAAAAAAAGAGATTTCTTGGGGAGGCGCACGAAAAAAGAGACGCAGAACAAGGAAGACATTGTGAGGCCCGAAAACCGCCACAACTGACTTCTTGTTCTTCAATCAACCATGGCAGCGCAGCATCTTTCGGGGCATTTTGATTGGCGATGAAAAGAAATCAGAAAGAGGGCCTCTGGAACACGATCTCTGCCCACACTTTTTTGCTCTCCCTCTTCACTCTTCGCTGTCCCACCGAAAGTTGTTCAATTAATTCCGGCAAGTCTCCAGGATGGAGAAAGAGAGAAATCCCACAAATATTGCGCGAGCGGACAAGAACATATGCCGCGAGAGCGCCTCAATTTTAATCATCATTGGGCGAGAATGTGGCGAAATAAATAACGAGAGTGTGCACGAAAACATCCCCCGATGAGAGTCTCTGGGAGGGTTGCTGGCGGAGTAAATTTATAGTGCTGGGCTAGATTGGTGGGCTCTCGAGGAGATACAATCGTGTAGATAAGGAGTCCCTCGGTCGGTAATTTGTGTGTGTGTGTTTGGATCGGCCAAAAAAGCGCGCCAAACACCCCTATAAAATTTTTACCCACCGTGCGAGGAAAAAAAACTGCGGGTCGGACGTGAATTTTTATGGCTCTTGAGGGAAATTCGCTCAAGTCTGCTTTTTTTCTCTTCTCGCGCGCATTAAAACCACCCCGAAATGTATAGTGGTGAATTTGGTGAACACACTTCATCCCCTCATTGTATTTTTTCGGCTCTGTCGCAAGCACCTTTCATTATTGTTATTATATCTTGCAATAATGGGCGAGGGTGGACATTTTTTACCTCGCTTAACTGCCCGAAATATAGCGTGCCACTTTGTCATTTTGGCGCGCTCGCAACCTTTCGCGTTTCGCCATAAGCATTTGCGCACGACAATCCGTGGGGAGAGCCAAGGAGAGAGTCCTCAAAATCGAGGGTGAGTCCACATAGTGTCCAGCAGGAGAGAAGAACTGCACCCTTGCAAGTCTTTCAATTAATTACAATTCTCTCCTCTCTTAATGTAATGAAAATCCCCACAGAATTTTTGGTGAGAGTGAAAAATCACCCCCGAAAAGTCCGGTGTGAAAATGTTGGGTTGGGTGGCGAAAAAAAGAGTGTCCTCACATTGCATATTCATGCACTTTTCCATCGTCACGTGAATGGGAGTGAAATTAATTGCATTTCCTGGGAAATTTCCTGCCGACTTTCGCACACACACACTCTGCACTGATGCATTATACATCGCGAGGAAGGCATGCAATTGGCAATTAATATTGCAACAGACTTTTGGATTTACCCACGCGAAATTGCACCACTCAAAAGGAAAAGGGGTGCACAAATTGCCAAGATCAGCGCAATGGAGCGACAATTCCCGCGAATTACACCGTAATTGTTTTCATGCGAATTCTGTCGCGATATCACGCCTCAATCACGACTGCAATATTGACGTTGCGCAATATTTTCTGCGCCAATTTGCTCAGGAATAATTCATGGGTTTTTCCCTTTAGCAAAGTCGCCCCATGTCAACAGGTAACGCCACACAGTCTTCTGAGAATGTCTCATTTCTTATGCAAAAGTGCTTGAAACAATGTAAGCCGCGGATTTCTGCAAATCCCGTGCAAGAAAACTCCACACTTCCCTATAACTCCACTTCTTGTGAATTTGTGATAAAAAAAAACCTTTCATTCTCCCCACCCCCAACGCCTTTAATATTGAATTCAACCCCAATGCGAAAGTTTGCACGCTTCCCGCCAAATTGCGTGAGCCTTTCAAAAAGACATGTTGTATTTCCGACTAAAGACTTTCTCACCTCTTCAATTGCTGCCCATGCATTATTCATGGCAATCAACTCACCAGATTCATTACAAGAGAGTGTCGTGGCGATGAAAGAGATACCAATTTTGTGCCATGTGCAAATGATTTATTCTTCTCACCGTCTCGAGATTTCGGAGCAGAAATTCGGTGTGGAGGCCAAAAAAAAACTGCATTTTATAGCGCGCAATTCATGAATCTCTTCTGTCCTGCCCACACTTTTTCTCCTTCTCTCTCTCCGGAGTAGAGGAAATGCTGAGAGCAAAAAAAGGCGACTAACGATGCAAAGTATCAGATATAAATGCCAAGACATTGCACAAATATTTCCAGTTCTCTTTTTTTTTCTTCCAACCATCGCAACATTTGCTGCACATTTTTAGGGCCTAACGGGACTGAAAAAGATTAAGATGGTGAAAAAAAGGTGGACAAAGCAAGATCTCTTGAGTGTTGAATAGAGGCAAACTGGTCCAAAATGCGATTTTTGCCTTTTAGCACCGATTAAAGGTGTGCCTTCTCATCCTCATCACGTGCAACTGTTGCGCAAATTATCGCTTCTTTTGTGTGCCCAAAAAGTCACAGCGGGTTCTTAAACCCCACACACGTCCTGGGAAAGCTCTTTCTCACCCTCTCGCAATCTCTGGGGGATTAATTGCGAAAGATCCACACGGTGATTAATGGAATTAGAAAGTCACTTCTTCTTCTGCCTTTGGAAAGACACACACACACACTCAAGAATAGAATGTGTCAAATGCGAGGCCCTAAAAAAGCGTCCTTTTCCCAAAATCTGGAGAGGGAAATATAAAAACATAAATATATCAATTTCTTTGGATCTGCCGTGCAGGTAGGAAAATGTGAAATCCGGGATGATTCGGGGATGCAATGAGGTGTGTTTGCACCTGTGCCAGACAGGAGACTCTATTTAGACACACAATTCCACTCTTGTGTATTTTCCTGGGAACCCTCAGGAGATTTTGTCTGGGACGTTTTTTGTGCCACTTCAAATTCGATATTTGCCTATAATTTCATTCCTCCAAGAGTGGATATTTGCCGTTGGACTGACGAACGAGCAAATTTGGAATTTGGTGGGTTGGAAACCTCTCCGTTTCACTTTTGTGACCAGTGGAAGTTATTGTTGTCGTCAGAGAGTGAAAAATGGGGTGAGAGAGCATCAAATCCTGAATTCTAGCGCGAAATATAACCATTTGAAAGTATTTAGGCAGAATAGAGGGAGATGGGGCAGCATTGCGCACCGGGGCACTATTGTTTTCAACGATTCTCGTAAAAACGCAAAGGCTCGGCTTCTGTTTTTTAATCAAAAGTAAGATCTTAGAGCATATTATTATAGTTAGTCACAAACAGTCGCTTCAATTTACTTCATATACGAGATAATTGTTAGAAACAATGGTGTCCCGGTGCGCAATGCTGTCCCATCTCTCCCTATTTGTCAAAATAAGGACTGTTCACATCAATGAAAGATATCAAAGCAGCGAGAATTCTAATTTTACCACAGGATATTCTTGATCTTCTGAAATTTCCACCTTCCAAACTTCTCTCGAAAAATCTTACCTGCCTAAAAGCAAACTTACAAAGGTGTTTCATCGCTTTTTGACTTCATTCGCTCGTCCTCTTAGGTAGAAATTCAAGAGCCCAGCACTTCAGTACAAAAAAAAACTACAAAATTTCGAAAGTGATAACCAATTCAAGAAGATATCCAATTTATAAGGAGGCACGTCAGTCCCGATGATTGCAGAGGGATAAAAAAAATCCTCCCTTTCTCAGTCAATAAATTTCTGGGGCGTTTTTTGCCAGAGAGAAAGAGAGTGTTTCGTAAGGTGAGCAACAATTGCACTTCTCTGCGCAGATGCTTGACTATTGGATGGTGGAATCCGCCACTGCCATTGGCGAAATGACGATTGTCGGGGTTGAGATTGCTCTTCGGTGCTCGAGGTCCAATTAGAGAGTCACAGAGTCAGACAAAGCATCACCTGAGTCAAAGGACAAAGGCACAGCAACAATTTGTATTGTGCGGGTGAGAATGCTGGCGTGGCTGAAAGGGCTCCTCGGCAGGGGGTGTCTGGGCATATCCGATGGGGTGTTAATAAATTGGCACAAGGTGGCTGACGTCTCAAGAAAAAGCCCCTCGCGCGCAGCGAGAGAAATGCATAATAAGCCAAATCCATTAGGAGGAAAAGATATATATTTTCGTCTGAGCCTCTCTGATACGATTAGAAGCATTCCAAAGTGCCTTTCGATGCGTGAGGCGAAAAAAAACTGGAAATTCTACCCTTAGCGAATAAATTTTATAGTCGTCTGGTGGACCTTTTGTGCCTCTGCAGCGTCTCTACCTGCGATTGGGTACCTGTTCGATGTTTCTGTGTCCCTTTTGTCTGACTCTTGATGCCTCTTTTCGAATGCACTTTCCGTATATGCGTGTGGTGCGGACCCGGGAGTGTGAGGAGATTAGATGTTGATTCACCTTTTCCACAAGTTTCACCGAGTTTCTCCAATGTTTCACACTCTGTTCCTCGGGCGGCCTTATGTTTTTGAAGGAAATTTTGATGATGCTTCTGATACTTTTCATTGAAACTCCCAACCTTAGCGAGAAATTCCCTCTCCAATGGTTTTCTGTCGGGAATTTGAAAGAATGTCCCATTATTTTTTGTTCGTTCGCGTCTCGCATGAATTTGTGCGCCGAAGAGGCAGCCAAAAGGGCCCAAATCTCTACCCGCGTGTGGACATTGCATCACGACTGGCCGCCTGATTGAGCACACAGGGATGATGATGATGGTCAGGGTCTCAGTGGGATCTGGAGCATATAAACTCCCTCCGGCCGGTGTGCGGTCATTTGTATGGAAATGATGCCCTCTCGACGGTGGGCCAGAAATGCCTCGCATCTTGTCAATGGGAGGAAGTGCGGCTGAGATTCGAGGCAGCGCCGCACACTGAACAATTAAGTGACCTATCCCAATCCAAGAAATGTTTATAAATAATGCCCGCGGATGGCACGGAAGAGCCGAAGAAGAGGAATGGAGATCAAGAGATCGGATTAACATACATCATCGTGTTGGAATAATTGGACGATGATTTCGGGCGAGGAAATCTTGGTTACTTGGTCGACGGGATGGTGAATAAGTGGAACAGGTGAGTCTCAATGACGGTAATTGCGGAGTTACTTTCAATGCCATTGAAAGTGGCAGTCGCATAAATCATAAGGGGGATTCTCTCCCTCTATTCCTTCCTTGAGGGTCATGCTGAGGATGTTGCAGAAATGCAGCACAGAAGAAAGGAACATTTGCTTCCAATCCATCCCCGAACAGCCGAAGCACACATGCAAATGCGAGATATGGGAATGTTTCTGGAAGAAATATGGGCTTCCCTTCCCTCCCGTGGGACTCAATCTGCTCAACGTGATATCTCGTGAATACAGAATCCCAAGACGACGAAGGAGGAGAGAAAAGAAGCGACACGCTAATGTTAAACACAGAATATTCGTGGTGAGGCGAATAAGTTTTTTTCTCCTCTCTCGCGTCCCCGGGAAAAAGCGAGAGAGAATTCTACACTTGAGCGCGGCGTGTTGAATTTTAAAAAATTCTCCTCAAGAAGGGCGTTGGCCCGTCTCCATTTTGGCCTTGGAACTGCATTTAACACTGCATCGCCATCCCGAAAAAAAGAGAGTCTTGTGTGCGTGGAAGAAACCCGCGCGGCCGATCCCTTTTTTTCATCCATATATTTAACGTTCTTCCCGCCGAATCGACATGTATAATTTTTCTTTCGCTGGATTTTTTCGGGTTCTGCCTTCGCGTCGCGGAGAGCGATGGCATGAAAGAAAAATGATGAAAAATTACCAGCGTGAAGAGCGTTGAAATGAATTTTTTCGCGTGTTGATTCCCTCTGAAAAAGAGAGGCAAACTGGGTGAAGGTTGGATGAAAAAGCCAACAGATATTTCGACCAACAGACGCAAAAGACTTGTTTTGATCGCGCAATTTATTTGACAAAAACTCTTGCGAAACTCTTGTCTTCTCGTGTAAATTCGTCAGGAAGTGCGATTGATTTTGCTTGAGGCAAGAATTCAAAAATTGAAAGTGGATTTTATGCCTATAAATTCAAGTGGTTGATTCACCCTTAATCCAAGAAAACCCCGCCTTCTCCTACTTGCGGCTCATCGTGAGAACTCCTCAAAAGGAATTACCTTTATCAGTTCTTCCTCGTGCGGAATTATTAAATTACACTTCGATGGAAATCTAATTAGCTCTGGCGCTCCACAAAGGGTGGAAAATTCTTATGCAAAGGCACAGAAAGAGACGTCAAAGTTTATTGATTGTGGCAGAGAAGAAGGAGAGCGGCTGGCATGAAATGATTAATTTGCTGCTCACCCCCAAAGAAAAGTCCACCCTGAGCTATTTTGCACGTAATCGCGCTGTTCACTCATTTGGCAATTTCTCCTTGGGGACATTTTTGCGGGTCAACACGCAACAGCAATGAACTTTCGGCCGAAGGGTTGAACTTTCATTCACGGTGACGCGATGGCTCACGTGGTCGCGCGCGGGTCAACCTCGTGGGGTGGCTTTTAGAGGCGCCATCGCGCGAGCCATAAAGCGCGAGAAGGGGTGAAAATTTTTATGCAAAAAGATATAAAATGTAGCAAATGTGAAAGAAATCGACTTTTGGCGACGACTTTGTCGGCCAAAGACGGTGGTGGAAAAAGACTTTTGCACGCAAATTTCTCATTATCCCGCCGTGGAAAATGAATGGCGGTAAAAACCAGTCTCATGTCACCATATCAAGAATTGTGTGTGGCGTTCTTGGCGGTCTGATCTTCTTATTTTGAAAGACAATCCACCGCCTGACCCCAAAGTCTGCAGAGAACTCACAAAGGAAGCATCAAATGCCCGATGGAACAACTGCGCAGAGGGCATGAAAAACAGCGCTTCTCCTCCTCCTCCTGCTGAATGTCTCTCGGCCCACGTAAGGGTTAAGAAATTATGGTGCGGAGTTCTTAAAGGCGAGCAGAAGGTGGAAGAAATCCAACAGCGCGAGATTTTTTTCCTCACCATCAGAAGAGACGGGAATAATGGAATTGATTACAGAGACGTCTGAAATTTCCTTATGGAGTCAAATAGTATCAAATTTTGATGATTTTCATCCACTCTCGACGGCACAACATAAAAATTATTTATAGTACAATAATTCAGACCAGCCAGAGGAGGAAGGAGAGAAGCATTATAATACAATTTCATACCTGATACATTGTGTAATAAAAAGTTTCTGACTCTCCCTCGCAGCCTTTTCAACATCCTCGACATCACCAGACTTTCATTGTTGTGATAAATGGTAAAATTTATTGGGCAGATGGTTTAATCCGCGACGATGGAAGAATACCTTATTGACCCATTCATTCGGAAGACGCATTTTGTGCATTTTGGCTGAAGAAAAAATCCGCTTCTTACACATAAATGCGTTGTGTGGGAACTTTGAGGAATGCGCAATGACAATCCGAAGCCACCATTGTCGGCATTTCATGCTCAGGTTGATAGGCAAACAAATGCCTTCCATCATGATTAACTCCCTCGCGATCCAGCGCAATCTCGTCAGTGTTTGCCTCCAAATCCCTTTCCATCCACCTCACTGGGCCCGAGTCCCGAACTGATGCGTTCCCATGAAGCTGCGGCCGTGATGGGATAAATTGCGACGAATTGATTCCTCGAGATTGGAACACAAGATTGCGTGCATGGGAAGACGAGCGCTCGCAACCCTTTGAGACGCTGCGCACAAAGGGCGTCGAGGAAGGTGGATAAGAAGGTGCAGGAGGTTTAAGGGGTGCCTGGGAAACAGAGCGATCGCAACGATGACAAACACCTGCGCGAATTCAATCAACCCTCGCCGTCTATTCAGCACTGCGCAACTCTACCTGGCCAAGCTAGGATACTCACCAGAGTTGAAGCACATAGATTGGAGGATTTGTAGTCTTTGCATAGTTAATAATAAATCTCTTAAGGTTCCATTCATCCCGATAAGAAATCTTTTAAAGCTCCACTTGGAAGCTTTCTAAATTATAAAATCATCTGTTATGATTTGCTAATGAACTCAAAATTACTGATTCCGACTTAAAATCTTCCAGAATTTTTCCAAAATAAACATTTTCCAAGTCTAAGCGACTTCTTTCCCGTCAGACGAGGCTCTCATCTAGAATTTCTCTCCTTTTGCGCCCACTTCAACTCTGTCGTGAATCGATCGCAGCGAGAATGCAGCCAAATGGAGGGTGAAAAGAACAATGAGCATGTTGGTCAGGGGATGAAAAATGCGCCAACCGCTTTAGCGATTTTGTACTTCAATTTGCCCTTTTCCTGTGTTGCGATTCTCCCTCCACGAATCGCCACCATTCTTGCATTTTATAGCGGAGGCGATGGTGGTAGAAAAAAAAACACCCAAATTGGGCAGATGGTCTTCGACTTCTTGTTCCACCAACTCACCTTTTTCCGTGTGCGCTTTTTTATGCGCATTCTGAGTGAAATTCTTCGTCTCTCCACCTTCTTTTTTTTCCTTTTGGGCATAATTTTTGGCCCAGGCAATGGCGAGGGGAATGTTGGAATACAATGACCATTCGTGGGCAATTTCTTCGGCAATTAACAGGCCGCGGCAGTGTAATAAATTCTCGCCGATTACACCTGCTCATGCAATATTAAACGTGAATTCGCAACGATGATTTTGTCTCAATTCCCCGATGCTGAAGATAAAAATTGTGTGGGAGTGAATTTTTAATTTATAAAACCACAACACTTTCACCGAGTTTCACGGCTTTTCTGCTTCGTCAACTCAAAATATGTTTTATTGAGATGACAAGCAGAGAGAAGAGAGAGAGACAAATTTGAGGAAATATTTGACTACGACTCTGTGTGACGAATTCTGCCATGGAAAATATTAACACATCGAAATGTTTTATCTCTCCAGAAATGTTTGTTCCAAAAATACATGCGCGCAGTCAGTAAGGCCCTTTATTCACGCCACAAAATGCATTTCAACGCGAAAAATTTGGCCTCCAACAGCCAAATCTCGCCTCTGGATTGAGAAGCGAGACGCGCATTTTGCTCGAAGATGCCGAATATGTTAAGTAAACATCGCGCTGAGGAAAAATGACACACATTGCACAACCAATTTCTCGTATTCATCGCGTCTCACTTTGCCGTTTGCTTTTTTGGCCATCTTATGGCGCGCTCTTAAAGGTTAGTCCCTTCAATTTATGCGCGAATTAGTAAATAAAATTTACTGTGCTGCCGCTGGAAGAGAAGGTAAAGTGAAACTCGCGCGCGATGTCAATGTTTTCGCCTCTTTGCCACATAAAACACCTTGGCGAATGCGGCCGCAAAAAACAGCGCAGATTTTGCTCATTCCGAAAAATCCAAGGGCCACTCACGCCATAAAGCGCAAGAACGAGCACTTTTGGCCACATTGTGGCCCTTTTTTGGCGGACCGGCTGTAATTTAATCTGTACACCGAAGCGCCACATAGACAATTCACATGATATTGACCCAAATTTGCACAATTACCACGTTAGACGGTTCCGAGAGATTTTTCATATAATAATTTCTCAACTTTTTTGCGCTCCGCACAACCAAAACGACACCATCAAGGTGATTTTTGGCCATTTTACAGCTTTGGAAGCCATTGGAAAAGTGAATGAACCACGAACCTTGGACGCTTTAAACTCGCATATTTAATGTCAATTTGAATTGGGAAAACTCTCGATTTTTCGCTAAAATACCGCACAAAACATGCGCTCAAAATGAGCCACTTTTCACAGAGAAACTGGCCATAAAAAAAGGAGACTCGAGATATAAATTGACACATGTCAAGATTACGGGTCAAATATTAACGTAAAAAAAATATTCTCCAGACATTTTTCCCCCCTCAAAAAGAGAGAGAATATTATTCAATATAGCGCTGAGCGCATTCTCAAGTTTCAAGAGAGGCCATAGCAAAAATTTTCAGCCCAAAAAGCGTTAATAAACATGAAATGGCTATTTTTTATTGCTCTACTCTCTCATTCGCCCCATTTAACAGACACACAATCACGCAGACGAAAATTCATGTTCTCGGGCTTGAAGTACGAAAAAACCTCATATCGTGTTATCGGGCGCTTGCATTCAAAGTTTATCGCGGTTCCGGAGCACAAACTTCATAGTCTCTTGCCTTCTCACTTTGGCTGATGGGATTTTTAGGTACGATTTGTGTGAAGAGGCTTTTTTGACGCTCAAATGCGCCAAGAGAAAATCCATCAAACTCACTGCACTCAGAGAAAATTAGTTCCCAAAAACCCTTTCGATAAAAATGTGGATGTAGACTGCAAAGGGCGTAGAAATGCACCTTTTGCTGAAAAGATGATCGAAATCGGTTGGTAAACTGCGAAGATCGACGCTGCTAAAGGTGTGAACTTTGACCTCCATATCTCTGGAACTAAAACATGAATCTTGATAATTGTAGGTCCATTGGAAAGATCTTGAGATTAGCTGTAACATATCAAATATTGAACCCGATCTTCCCCATAGAAGCCGAACTAATTATGAAAATGTGCTTTTTTAGTTCTAAAAATGACGGAATCGGATTTGACAACACACCATCTTCTGCGCAATTACATACTTTGAGCGTTTAAATCTCAGACAATTTGTCGTGCTTTCTTGGAGTGCAACGAAGAGAATGATCTTGCTTACGAATGTGAGTTGATTGATTGTAAATTATTACAATCGACGCTTGATAAGGGAAAATTCATGGGTTGCTCTTGAGAGCTGCATAAATTGGATTATTGCCCAACATCGCCTCAAGGGTTCATTTTTCCCACTGACGCAGCGGAGAAAAAAAAGACGCACAATCGTCTGGCGTAATTACATGGTTGCTGGAGGGCTCGAGGAACCCTTCTATGATGGGGTAAATTGACCATTTCTTGTGGAACTTCAGCGCGCAGAGCATCTGCCAAATTGAATTAGTGGGCATGATTTTTTTTTCTGCCCAAAACTCTCAAGCTCAAGAAAACCTTCACAAATGATTGACCATGGATTTCACCTGCAGATTAGTTATGGGATTGTCTGCGACTTCCATTTGCTGGCTGCGGCGAAGGATGACACAAAAAAGCCAGGCAGACAACATCCATCAAGCGTTCCCCAGACAAACAACCCTTTCACTTTTAAGGGATCGTCTGTCCTGTTTTTTCTAGCCTATCCGCGCGACCAGATTGCTCATCTTCGTCCAGGAAATTGAGGCTTTTTTCCCAGTCGCCCACCGAAATATTTCAGGATGCTCTCGTCATTGCGTGAAAGGGTTGACGCGAGAACATGTGGAGGATCCATTTGCGAGGAGAGGATGTGAAGTCATCCTGGCGGGAAGTGTGGGAAAATTAGCATATGTGAGGCGAGAGTGGAGAAGCACTTATCAATCAACAGGTAATGAGCACGTCGTCGATTCCACCGCAGATTATTTCTGGTGTTTTGCGTTTTGCGGCGAAAAAATACGCAAATCTGGGTCACATTTCTTCATCCGCGCGCGCGACCAACATTCGCAATACGAAGTGAGGGCGTGAAAAAGTGTTGCGGGCGGGGGAGAAAGTGAAATTGGGAGTGTGTTATTTTTGGCGCAAGAAATTCCACCATCAGAGTTGCGGGTTTGCAAAAACACCATTAAATCAGGAGTGTAAAATCGCGTGAATTTCTATCATTTCTTCGCGCCATCGCTGTGGCCCTTTTTGCCACTCATTCCACCGTGAAAATTAATTAAAAGCACTCACATGAAAACAATGTGTGGGGAAACACACACGATGACTCAGTCGCGATGGTCAGACAGTCGATATTCCCGCCCTGCGAGCACTTGGAATGACTCGCATTGTCCGCGGTGTGCGAATGAATAAAAGAAACCGGCCTCTTGCCAATTAAAGAAAATTCGACAATGTTGCGGTTAATGTCTCGTGATTGTGCCAGGCGAAAAGAGATGAAGTCCGCAAATGACAATGCGGAGTGACAAAAGTGTGGACAATAAAAGTAAGCACTAAAATCATTGTGCATTGTTGTGGTCAACACAATTCACGCTGTGTTCGGTACAAAAGGCAAACACACCAAGTACCCGTAAAATGCAGAGCCTTTACAAGCTTTGCCAGGCTTTATAAAGGGTCTTTGTCAGGATCACAAACATGCGTATTAAGTGCGATTTGCAATGTGGGTGATTGACTGATCTCCTTTCTACCTGCGCCAAGGAGTGGCAGAAAGTCACAAATTAGGTGACTTGTGTGTCATTCACCATCTCGTCAGTGCCAATAAATGTGAGAAAATACACCAGCGGGAAGCTCCTTTCAGCCACTATGTCCTTGTTATTTACCCAACAATATTTACAGGGCGGATGTCCTTCTATTATTCCCGATGTTTCGCCTCATTCCCTTCGCCATTCCGCCTTCTCAGCCAAAGTCACACAGTCGCATCGGGAGAGGAGTATTGAATATCAATTGATTTACTCATCAAACATCCCCCAACCGAGGATCCTTCACTCACCCTTTCGTTGGCAATCGAAAGTGTGTAAATATATTTTCTCAGGAGAATTCAGGAAATTTACATATTTCCGTTCTCATCATATGCAAATCCATGTGAAAAATCCACACAATTCGAGCCAATTGATCCCCGATTGAAAAATCTCTTCTCTTCTCTGTATTTGCTGGAAGTTGTGACCCAAGAAGACCCAGAAAAAAAACGATCGAACACATGTCGTTTTGAGGGATTTTGGTGGGAAAAAATATCTTGTCTTATTGCCTCTCGCTTTCCGGATGGAATCCTTCCCGTCCACACCGAAAAAAGGGTACATGCAAAAGGTATGCAAATGAGAGCGACTGAGAAATTGTCATGCAGTCCTTCGAGCATCATCCCCTTAATAAATTGATACCATTGTGCACCAAGGAGATTTGCATGGCAATAATTTGCATATGACCGAAAGCCTGAGGGTGAGGAAAATCCAGCTGGAGAAATTTCCTCATTATAAATCAAGTTCCGCACAGAGAAAGATTGGTCCAAGAAGTCGGGGACAGAGTTGAGCCTCTCAGACAGTGTGTTATGCAAATTTGGCAAACAAGCATGCCCTAATTTCTCAGACCATCAAGACTCGCTGCTTCACCTTTCACCAGAGAATTCCCAGTGCGGACGGGAAGGAGTGCTTCCTCAACTTGCAAAAAATGCAAATAACCCGACCATGAATAATGCATGAGGAATTCCACACACACACAACATTCTTGAAGGGTCACATCATCGATCTCCAAATTAATTTAATTTATTTGCGAGCACTCCGCCATGTCGCCACCAATTTACCGTTCGACTGCAGTCAAATGCGGCGTCGTGAAATGCAAATTAACATCAGAAATCTCATCTCTTTGCCATTTAATGCCTTTTGTAACTCATCTTCCGATGGACAAATAAAAAAACGCGCGTCTCTTTTTCAAACCCGAGATTGTGGAGGCAAAAAATGGCACAGAAATTTCACAATTTGTCAACTTGAGGTGGCCTCATGAGTTTGTCGTCGCAGGCAAATTCCATTCATATGACATTGACCGGAATGATTGTGAGTGAAATCTCCGCACAGGATTGGCTGAAGGCAGGGACAAAAGGACTTGCGTTAGGGTTGTCGAAACCAATCAATGAGCAAACTCCTCAATTTTGCGGCCGTTGAAATTGCAGCTGCTGGATTAATGAAGTCTTCAGAAGGATGAAGGATCTGCTAAAAAAGAATTTATGCAATTTTAAGGACTTTAAAGATTGATCCAAGATTGATTGATCTTCAAAGATGAAATTACGAGATTAAATACTCTTTCCAATGAAAAGAGAACAGAAAGATCGTTGTTAAATCGAAACGTTGCTCGAAACAAATTTTCGATTTTCCTATTTCAAACAAATTTTCAACTTCCAGCACATATTTTTTACAAAATACATCATTAACTTGAAAAGATAATTCTTTTAATTTAATGTGTGATGTTTATTTTACCGTTTTGACTGAAATTATTCTCAAGATCGTTTCAGTTTCCTTAGGAAATTGCTTCAACTGCCCTTATATAGGCCTATAATTCTGATCCAGCTGAAGTTGACGCAGGAATTTTATTTTCTGGCTGGATTCTAGTTGCTCTGACTGCCTAGGCCTAGTCTTTGGCCTTCTGACGAGGGGCTGACGATTGGCGGCAGCAGAAGAGCCTCGAATTAGGAAAGCATCGCGTCAGCACACAAAGTCCCCACCATTGAGGCCATGATTCGTGAAACCCGCGATAAAAGTTAATTGAATAAAATTCTCTCTGGGCCCTCCAATAAATCGGGCAAATGCGAAAGTGGTCGTGAGTCTCGTCTGAAATTCACTGTGCATTTCACCACTTTGAGAGTCGCGCTGTGGCACGAAAAAAAGCATAAGAGCAGCGAAGAGACTCTGCGCCTTGTGACTTTGAAATGACCGTGAATTTTCAGGGGGTAACGACCCGATTATTTCGTATGGAGTTTTTCTGGAAAGAAGCGAGAGGATTTAATTTACAACTTTGCCCACACACAAACACACGCCCATTGCAATATCAGAGAGACGACTCTCTTTTACACCCAAGAAAAAGAGTGCCTCGAAGAGATGGTTCTGTTGGTGGCACACAAAAGCGCGCCCGAAGATTTCTGGGCGAAGGGAAGAAAGAGTGCGCGCTATAATGGGAGAATGAGGAAAAAATTAACATGAACCAAAGAGAGATTCCTCTTGAATGCGCGTCTTCGCCATCACAATTTTTTTTTCACTCAACCCATCCAGAATTGCCTCTTCTCACACCACCTCGCATTATTTATTTTCCAGACTGCACACAACAGGCTTCAATAAAATGAATTCGTCGTTGTTTCGTCTCTCTTCCTCAAAATCCCAAAGACTTCTTCTGCATTTTTTCAACCCGCGCACACACGGCGGCCAAGGAAGGCCCACAGCATCGGCCGCGGAGACGCGCAACCCTCAATCTGCTGGGAAAATCAAGACACCAGCTCGCCTAATTGGACAGAGATTTTTGCTTCGGGGCCCCGAGAGTGATTGTAAGACACTCTTTCGGGCGTTAAGGTAGGTTAATAATTGATTCTCTCACTCTGATTCTCGCTTGTGTTGCTGGCAAAAGCAAAATTACTTCCATTTTGGATATAATAATAAATCACCAAATTACACCATTTCCCCCGCGCATTGAAAACCTCGCGCGCGCGGTGATTCAGGTATTCTGGAAGTGTCTGGAGACGGTCTGGAGATCCATAAAAGGTGCCATTCTTGGGCCTCACACTCTCTCCATTCAATTTCTACTGTGTCACTCTCCCAGAACGCATTGTTGAGTTGCCGATTTCCCCTTCTTCCAGCCCCACAAAACACTTTTTCATGTCTAGAATCATACACCTTTATTCCAAGACCTCCTTTACAAACAATCAATCGCATAACTTCTGTGGAAAAGACACTCTCGCCATGATTGAGTGGCTTTGATTCTCGGATGCACACTCGAAACTCGAGAAATTATTGATGCAGTCTCGAAGCCACACACGCTCATCAAAATGGAGACTCAAGTGCGGCTTAAAGAATTGAGGTTTATCCATCTATAAATCAGGGAGAAAGAGTGCCTTTAGTATGCGCGACTCGCACAATTTTCCCCAACAAAACTCTTGAAAAAAAACATTGAACAAGAAGCCGCTGTGAATTTAGAGTTTTCGGGCATAATTTCTCAACTCTTCCCGAACACGCACAAAAAGCTGCACGGCGGATGGCGAACAGGAAGTCAATTGTTTTCATTAACGCACTCGGTAGTGCATGCACTTCGCCATCGCGCCAAGAAGTCACAGAAAGGCTGACTTTCTGGGAGTGAAGAGAAAAAAAAACGTGAGCCATTCCAAATTCGTGCCAGTTGCTTTTGTGTGATGGTGTTTTCTTTCGGCGAAGATGCGTTTCCAGAATCGTCTGCCGGATGATTGAAAAAACAAACAATTCCACCGCGAGTATAGTGAATAAATGCCGCGCACAACACAAAAACCCGCTCTCGCCCACCCTCGAGAGCCGGTCCGAGAGCCCAAATCGTCCGCATATCGCCCAGATCTTGTGCACTTTTTTAATGAATTTTGAGTTAATTCACAAGTTTCTTTTACGACGCCTTAATAGCCATTAGAAATGTAGTCTGGAGGAGGTTTTTTTCTTTCATATTAAATCTCACCGCTTCGTCGCTTCACTGTTGTGTTGATCAGGGAAAAAGGGTCTGCGACTGAAAGAAGTCAGTCCCAAAATATTTTTATATTATGTTTAGAGGAAACATGCGAATCACGCCGACGTTTTAGAGCATTCTTCAGGCCCGACGAAGGGACAAACTGACCATAAATAATCGCCATAAAAGACTTCTTATGACTCCTTGTATAGTTGCCGAATGTGAAGCCTGAGAATTTTGCAGCTCCTCGGCTCAAGTATTTAAATACAGGTCAGACAAACAGTGACGCAAAATCTCCTATTTTTACTGAATTTATTCGAATCTGAATAGTAGAGCGATTGCCAGTAAAATCAAGAAAAAACAGACTTGCTATTCTCACTAAACCAGTGTTAAGGAGTTTTGAGAGATTGTCTTAAATCACTATAACACACTTTTAACATTCTTTGTTTCAGTGGAAATCGCTCCAGAAATCTTGGAATTGCAACTAAACGCAAGATTAGCAAGCAGCCAAAACTACGCCACTGGCCGCGAAGATGGTGAGAAAGGGAATAAAATGCATCAATTAGTGAGCATTTTGGAGGGCGAAAAAGGGACTCTTCATAGTTGTGTTGCAAAGATCTTAGATATCATTTTCACTTGCCCTTTCATCCCTTATTTGTCCCTTTGGCAAACACAGTCGATCGTCCCACATCAGATCTCTTTTTTTGCTCCTCCGGCACGAAGATAAATGTTATAGGTTTTCTCGATCGCAAAAGAAATCACATTTTATATGGAGTTTTGTGTGTGTAAAAATTGACCATCCATCTTCGACCATCGCTTAAGAAAACACCAAGAGTTTCGGTGCTTTTTTCTGATGCTGTGCGCTTTCTTGAATTAAATGGGAGAATCGCTGTATATGAAAATGCGATCTCCACCCTTCGGATCGCTAAATAAACTCAAGAGGACTCGTGAATTGTTGCCATGTGGAGAGGGATGCCTTTTCTTGTGGCAAACTTGCATTTATCATGATGTCCAGAGTCGATGTTCGCCCAGGTATAAAAATCATGGAAAGGCGCAGTGCAAATCTCCCGTCCAAATCAAGAATTCCTGAAGGAAAAAACCTTTGTCAGGACGCATGAGAAAAATGAACGAAGAATGGAATAAAAATGTTTTTTTTTCGGTGAGAAACGCGCGATGAATCGAGGTGTTCGCAATGATCCGATCTCGATGGCATTAAATCACAGGCAATTTTTTACACCCGCGCACAAAAGGACTCTCGCTTTGATATAAGGCGATTGAGTCCCTCTTTTGAGCGCATGCAATAAGGTGGGAAAGTGGAGTTTTTGGCTCTCTCGGAAGTTCTGGCAAAGTCTCTCTGGTAACTCTTGATCTATTTATGGAAATCCACGCATTATCGTTATTGCCGACTCAGAGTCGAATTTCTGGTAATTCTCTCCCAAAATCGGATGCACTTGAAACTTGTGTCTGGTTATGGTAAGTCGAGAGATATCGCGTGTGTGTGTTGTAAAAATAGCACTGGTAATCCAAACAAGATCCACTGCATGTTAATCCAAGGCTTCCAAGCGTCGATTCACACTGCACAACATTATCTTGCACCACAAATTGCGCATTTCCTTCCAATATTTGCCCGGCCTTTTGACCAGCCATAGATTACGCATTTTGCGAGGCGCAATCTTCAATCAACAGCGCCGTGGGAGAGTCAATATTGGGACCATGACTGTTCGCCCTGGAGTCCGCGAATCGAGTGATGTGGCCAGAAAGTCGCGACGGCGATTAAAGCGAAAATGCGAAATGGCGAGATATCGCGAATTCTCTCTCACACACTTGCCAATTCTTTCTCGCGAATCGGTTGCCCGCTTTTTGGCGGCCGCTCGCGTGGCGAATTTTCGCGAAATTCACCCCCAAATCCCCGGTTTTCGCACCCTCGGAGGGCGCAGCGACAGTGGGAAGGGCCGCTGAGGTTAATGGGAAGGTCGAAGGGTGATCTCAAGTCACCCTTTTGCGCACACACCAAGGATTGCGCGCCACGTTGTCATGGGAGTTAACCCTTCACTCACAAGGAGACTCAGACTCGCGCTCTTCCCTCTCCCTCGCACCCCCACGGCGGCCGCACAAGTGCGAAAGGGACGGATGCTGGCATGCGAAAAAGTGCGTAGTCCGCAACCCCACCGACTTGTCTCTTTTTCGCAACGGCCTTTGCGCAACGCACACTCGCGAAATCGCCCCAAAGCGAGACGGCGCGAGGCGCGTCCAGGAAGTGCGCGGCGGCTGGAAAGGGAGGACAGCTGCGGACTGAGGTAGGTCATGGTCCCAAGCTCCGACCCGAGAGCGAGATAACTCCTTTGGCAAGTTGCGCAGGTCGTGGCAAATTGCGCGAGTGTTCGCAAATCGCGCACGCACAGTATATAAGCCTGACTCTTGGCCGCGGCTCCTGTGTGTGTTGCGATCGCAAAAAAAGCGCCACCTCGCGGTGGTGTGTGTCACACACACGACAATTACGCAACGCACCGCGCTTCGGGTATTTGGGTGATGGTCAAGGTTACGCGATTCTATTTCGCACGCGTATTCTGCTGAAATCCATCTCTCGAAATTCGCGCACGCACTCAAAGCTCTCGCGCACTTTTTTCTCGGGCTGTTCTGTGTGTTTTCCGCAAAAACCTCTTCGCCATCTTCTGTGCGCACACACACAAGCGCGCGCACACATTTCAGGGAATCATTATAGCAAATTATTTCATTTTCTGCCGAATTTCGCACGACTCATAGGCAAAAAAACACCAAACGTTGTGAGGCGTTTTCTCAGCCACAACCACGCATTTATGACCGCACCGAGATAATTTTGCCCAATTGATTGTGGCCGCTTCAGCGCGCGCACATAACCTACAAGACTTTGCGAAAAAAGAAACATCGCGTGGAATGTACGCAATAAGTGGCGTCAGGCGCGAACCTGTCCAACAGGGACACCCAATCTCTCCCCCAAGGCGTCCAAATGCACTTAAAAGAATCCGCATTATTGTTGACTTTTGGCGATGGCGAAAACCTGAAATGTCGAAAAGCCATGAAAACCACTATCGCAGCGTCACTCTAAATTACCACTCTTGGCAATATTCTCGACCGGAGACGCCCACAGGGAGGAAATCAAGCCATGCACAATTTCCTGCGATGCATCCAACTGAAAAAAGTGAACCACACACGACATTTATGTGTGACAAAAGGGGAAAACTCTTACTTTCCCCCGAAGAATGGAAGACACAAATATTGAGAATGTTTGCAAACAACGAGTGACAGTAAATGGAAATGCGCGGTAATTTATGGAAAGTCCAATCAAGTTGAGTACATTACTGGCATTCAATCATCACCACCCACAGGAACGTCACGAATTTGCCTCAATAAAATAATCATGCACACAAACAATAGCGAAAAAATACTCACACGAATCAATTCTAATTACTATCAATTTCTGTCCACCCTTCGAAGGGTGGCCGCGGAGTCCATTTAATGATGGGGTTGTTCGTCATGTACTTGATCATTTGTCAAGACTGCGTATATATCAAAGTGACTTACATGCAGCTTTAATGAATTTAAGCAATATCTTCAGCTGAATTTTCAAAATTCAACTTAATTTTCACTGCAAAATCATTCACTGACGTATAAATTCATACCCAAGGGGCAGATAATGTGATCAGCTGTGGTGTACAGTTTGAAAAGAAGTGTTAGAAATTGGAATTGAAAGCTACTGTTTGAACAAATTGAGGCATTTTCTAAATTATTTTGGTTTGAAAAATCAATTTCATTGCTTTTTTGGTTAAAACACAGCTTTAAAGTTAATTATAACCTCAAAAATATCACTTCAGTTTAGAAAAATGTCTCTTTTCTTAGTTTTTTCACGGTTTGAGACTTGATCTAGTAAAAACAATGAGATATTCAATCATTTCTATATTCAAAAGGATTAAAATGAGTTAAAGAAGGATTTTAAGCCTCATTCATAACCTTACAATTTAAGTATCTAATTATTTGAAGAGCTTTCAAACTTCTCGAATCGAAAAAGCGATAGAAAATGTCTTCAAAGGCGTTCAGAAGTGTCTCAAGTGTTACAGATTCTGCACAGAATCCGTGGAAATGTCAGGAAATAGTGTACAGATTTGAGGCATAACATCCCCCCTTGTTTACACCACAATGCATTGAAGAGAATTTCGAAGAGCAAACCTGAAATGAACTTTATCAGAGATAAGACGGAAAAATGTGACTCACCATTGCATAAACACACACCATTTTCGGTTTATCACAGCGATAAACATTTGGTTTGGAGGAAAATTTTGTCGCCTTTTTTCCCATCACAATAAAATGTGAATGTGCAATTTTCCATCCCTTCTTCCGTCGCCCTCAAGCTTCACAGTCACACATTATTATGTTTTTCAATGGCCATCGGCGTGGCTCAGCAAAATGTAAAATTGTGATAACAATTTGTGCCTTGGAGTGGAAATTGTGAACATGCAAGTGAAATGCGGTGCGCGTGGCCGAAATGTGTTCATTTTGCGCCCAAGATAACACAGAGTTGAGGAAAAAAAAACCGTGCAACACCCAAAATTAATGACATGGCCGGTCACTGCACTTTAGTATAAACATTCCTTTTCCCCAACTGATAAAAATAGTTCCTCCCGGAGTGAAATTTTGCCATGGAAGCGCACACAGAAGATTCGCTGCTTCGCCGGAATTCCGATGGTGCAATAAAGGAGATGTTTTATTTCTGCAATTTCCACTGAGACGAAAGAAGAAGAAAAAACCCTTTTTTTCTGCCGCGCCAAAAAGGAACAAAGAGCTGGCAAAAATGTACAGTGAAACCCCTTTTCTTGCGCAAAAAGACAGCCTTGGGCCCCTTATTGGAGTGACAACCCTTCTCGGGTTGTTCCTTATCTACCTGCATGTCGGAGGCGCACAAAAAGCGGGAAGTTTCTGTGCAGTGAAATGCATAAAATTTGCAATGAGGTCCTGGGTTTACGGTGTGGTTATTGTTGTGACGATGAGGGTGCGTTTTATGCTTCTCGGCGAATGCGGGCGGCGGAAGGAGAGACTTTATTGTTTAATTGTGCAAAAAAAAATGTGCCAAAGGATTGCGCAAAAGGGGTGAAATAAACCCTCTCGCTTGTGAGGAAGAGAATTTACGGTATAATTCGAGAATTCCTTGGAAAAAAGACACCGTGAAGATGAGCCAAGGATTTTTAACTAAAGGTCGAACATGAAAATTTCAGTTCTTTCCCCGAAATACACATTTCAATATTCCCGCTGAAATTGGTCAAAATGCGTGTGATTGCTACCTATTAAATATGCTCGAATTCACGAATAATGTATGACAGAATGTGGCCCAATTGAATTGGGGCGAATTTCGGTGGGGAGTGTGAGTGCGATGGTCGAAGGGTGGCGCGATACATTCCCAATAAAAAAGCCCTCCCTTCAGCTCTTCGTATGAATATTTCAGCAGTGACACATTTGACGAATTTTGTGGTTCGTTATTATGTCTTCTCGAGTTGAGATTAGAGGTTTTTCTGCCTTCACCGCAGGCGAAAATTCCCTTGCAAAACCAAATAGAAATTGAGGCTGATTAGACACAAAGATAGACTCTTCAAAAAGTCTCTCCTTATCTAGAGGCGTTTAGTGGCTTATTTTTTGCGTGTGTCCGCAATAGAAACTCTAGAGGGAAAACATTCTGGCCAGAAATCACTTCCGTTTTTGGCAAAAATCAACCACTGCGATCGCCCCGAACGGTGAGAAGGTCTTTTTCATGGCATATTTGGCACTCTTGTCGAGGGGCTGAAGAGGAAAAGAGTGATTACGCCAGATAAAATTGGGCGTTCTTTCCTTTTCAACGACGATATCTCAAAATTGGTGCACACAATCGCGATATATCATGCACACGTGATGCCACCCCCGCCAAAGGGTGAGTGTTGTGGAATATTAAATTGAAATCGTGTGTGTGCGCGATGGACACAGCGCCCACTTCCAAAATTCTATTCGGCATTGCGTGATGATGGAGGAAAATTCACTCGATTGGAGCTTCAATTCGTGAATAGATAAGGGTGGGCTCTTTTTTCGTTTTCGATGGACAATTTCCCACCCCCAATCGACCCCGCACAACTTCTCTGGTGGTGGCGCTCGCGGGTGTGAGTGTCGGAAAATATTGTAATGCGGACAGTAACCAAAGGCAATTTCGGGAATATGTAATTGATGGCACATGAAAAATTAATCAGAACGCCTCTGCGGGCACAAAATACGCGCAGGAAAATTGTGTTTCGTCCTCGAAATGCCAAATGGTGTGGAGGGAAAAAAGCAGCCTTCCGATGGTCAATTGGAAGTGGGTGGGTTTTGCGCCCGCGGGAAAACCCACCCCGCGCGAGGACAGCCAGAAAAGCAATGAATTACTTGAGTGACTTATGTTGGCTGGTGGCACAAATTTATTCACTTCTGACGCATTTTCAGACGACGGGGTGGTTAATAATCAGTGGTTTTTGCGTGATTTCACCACCAAATCTCCAACACCGTGTTTGTGGCAAATTTGCAGAATCAGAAAAAAGGGGAGCATAAATTACCCACGCCTTTGAAGGTGTAATGATTTACGACTGAGTCGGAAATTTCGCACGAAAACCACGTGAATTCCTCAGCATTTCTTCGCTTTGGGGGTGACTTTCCGCCACTTTTATGAGGGTGACATTAAAAAAGAACATTAAATTGTTTTTGCGTCTGTTCTGAAAGCTAATCTAGCATTCTCGTTCTGGATCAAATTTGAGAAATATGTATTTATGACTAGAAATTCAAGTATTCTAGGTTAGAATTACAGTAAGAATTTATGAAAATGAATAAGTAGATACTAAAGACTAAATCAGAGACAAATAGTGACGAGAATGCTTACATTTTTATGAATAAATGGGAATGAAAACAGGAAAAACAATTAGGCTCAAATTACGCAAGTGGGCGGAGTATGCAAAGGGGCGTGGTATCCGAAATTTTTAACTATTCACGCGTTTAATGAGTAATTTCGAGAGAATTGACATCGGCATTGTTCTAAATGTTCATGAAAGGGTGGAAAAACAGCTAATGATGACTGTTTGTGCTAAAAAGCCCCAATCAACTGTGCAACCCTTCTGTGAAGCACTTCCAAACCAGCTTAGACTTCCCCTCAGCGCGAAACCACAGCTTTGGGGTGACTCAGTGGGAGAGTCTGAATGGGAAATCGCCATGAAACCGCCAATGGCGAGTCTGTATGAGTTGGGGAAAAGTCTGTGGTCGATTTTCCCCATCAAGTTTGATGTAAAAAAGCATGTTACACGCCACAATTGGCATCAGTCGACGTGCGGTCGCGGGACAATATATATTTTCTCAAAGTGAGAATTGCGAGAAATTTTTCCACCCAAGATCAAATTGTGGAGTGAATTTTCCCGGTGGTGTGTTTGGATGATAAAAAAGAAGGCGAGACAGTCTGTGCGCGATGGAAATCGCTCTTCGACAAGAGTGTGCATTACAGACGCGAGCTGTTATTCTCTCCCCTGACTTTAGTGTGTAAAAATGACTAAATTGACGATTCTCATGATGTTTTGCCATGTTCCAGAGCCCATCGGGCCAGAGATGCGGGGTGTGCGAGGTTGTGCCGATGTGTGCGTATTGAATTTCTTTTCGGGTTCGTTCAAAATTTTTTTTGCGCCACGCATCGCGCCATCCTGCTCGCGCCCGCGTGCACACGCACTTTTCCTCTCTCGCGCGCGCACTATCGCGTCTCCGTCATTCCATCTTCTTCGCACACGCACCGAGCGCGCCTCACGGGTGAGAGTGTGACGTCGCCGCCACTCTTCTGGCGGCCGGGCGAGAGCGGGACAGGCGCACGCACAGACGGGCGGTGCGTGTGTGTCAGTTGGTGAATTTGTGCGTTGCCCAAAAATTTCTTGATATTTCTCCTCAATCGAAACAGCACACCAGCGAGTCTTTGCCACTTGAGCCCTCGCTCTCAGTCTCATATGGCATTTTGCTGAGTGCGGTCCAAATCCCGGTGTCTGTTCGCACGTGCAATGAGATTTTCCCAGTGCATCCCAAATGGAAAATCTCACCGTGACCATATCAATTAGACGTGTGATGTGCCCCAAGAGTGATTGTGGGGTTGAAGGTGCCCTGAAGCGCTGCTGAGCGCCCCTCTCGCGCACACCAACGTTCTTTTTTACTTCCTTCTAAACACACATATTCTTTGGGTGCCTTTGGGGGGAATTTGCGAATCGTTTCCTGCTTCGGCAAATTCGTCTCTCACACATTTACGCACTTCTTCGCACTGCCCAGAGAGCCGCGAAGTGTGGTGGATATTCGGCTAAAATTTTTTTTATCATCATCAACATCATCAAACTTTTGGTGAATCCGCGACAGAACATTTTTGTTATTTCGCCAAAAAGACGCCCTTTTTGTTTGCGAAAAACAAGCCACGAATGAGGCATTTTTCACCATATCCAGAAAGCTGTAGAAATTCTCTGCGTGCTGTTTTTGATGAGAAATTCTGTTTGTGACAATGTGTATGTGTTTCGTCTCATTGACCAGACCAACGACGACAAATCGACCAACCAGCAGAAATGAATTAATAAAATTTCACCAGCAAACAGTCTAAAAAAGCAAAGCCTAAAAACTCAAAAAATATTACCACAAAGTGACTAAATCGCGACAAAGAATCGACTTTGAATTGAAGTGCCTTGAAAAGGAATAAAAAAAGGACACACACTAACGAGATAATGTGAAGATAAGCAAAGTGATATGTACACTGAGAGAAGAGCAAGACTCATGAGGGCAAGCCTAGTTTGACTAGATTAAATTAAAAAAAAAAAACAAATAAAAAAGAAAGACATTCGCGAAAATTCGACATAATTTTTGGCAAAATTCGGCAAAACCAAGTAAAGTGAACTAACAAAGAATCCCAGCCCCACACAGCTAAAAAACAATTTTTGAGAATTCACCAGAAATCTGAACGAGACTCTAGCATTTTTGGACTTTTTGGTTATATTTTTGGTTGATTTATAAACTATCTTTTTTTTGTAATTTACCTACAAAACTTTTCGGCCTGAGCTGTGTGTGTGGTTTCCCTATTCAAAATTTTTCGTTGTCAAAATTATTCACTTCCCAAAAAACAAAATATCAAAATTCAAAATTTTTCCTGAAAAATCCAACATCCAAAACTATCCCCAAAAAAAATTACTAACCAAGTTAAACAAAAAATTGCGAAATTGTGAAGCAAGAGAGAGGATTAAGGAGATCCTGTGAATTCCGTGGAGAATTTCTCGTGTCGATGCCAGGAGGAATTTGCATCTGCACGGACTTCTTGGTGAAGAGCGTCAATTAATTTTAGTGGAAAACGGTAAGTCAATACATATGCCGAGTTACATTTTGGGCATTTGAGGGTGGATTTTACAGCTTGCACGCAAGAAAAGCCCCCTTGTGAATCCTTATGCAAAGTCTTCCCCCAGCGTTTTAGCATTTTCTGCAGTTTATTTTCGGGCACTCCAAGTCTGAGAGTCAATCACCCTTCGGAGATGCTCTTTCTCTCTCTCTGAGGAAAGTGATAGTTCTTCTGAGCCCCGCAAATGTTGAGGTCTTTGCACCCCCTCATTGAAAATGAATCGACAGGAAGTTTGTTCTTTTTTCCTGGCTCAGCGCAACCCACGAATTCCCCCTTTTTCACCAGCACACACACTGCACTCAGCCGTGCTTCTGGCAAATGAGAGAAATATATATTGACTGAGGAAAAAAACATCACCAAACTATGCTGCGTGGAAATGATCAAAAACGTGGCAATTCATCGAAGCGTGTAGCAAAAATTATGGATGCAAACAGTGCGGAATTCCCACGCATTTCTCTAGAGTGCGCGAAAAGGGCGCGAAAAGTCCACTTACTTACTGAGGGTTGAAGCGAATCAACCCTTGAAAAATTCACGTGTGAAATTACAAATTATCTTCCATTTGCAAAGTCTTTGAGATTCTCTTTGAGGGAAGTTAAAAATGTAACGTTAGAATTAATTTAATATGTATAATTCCTACCCCATAAAGTTAAAGGCGTATATCTCCGGTGTTTGTGAACCGATTTTGATGATCTTTAGCGCAAATGAAAGATAATTTCCTCCTCTACATATCTTAATGTAACATAAAAATTCGCTAGACCACTGCTTTGGACGATAGAATCACATTTCTGAAAGCATCTCAAAATATTAATCAACGACGTACTAATTCTTCTATAAGTCACCATATCTTCACTAGAAATGATTTTGCAAAATTTTACGCAACAAAGTCAATTGAAGAGATTTAAGTCACCTTTCATTTGCGCATAAGATGATCAAAATCTGTTCACAAACACGAGAGATTTCCGCCCTCAATTTTATGCACAAAATTACCCATATAATGATAAATGCGCCACTTCCTTACGATGTCCCTTCGGAACACACTTATTTCTGTTGCCACTTTGGCCGAATGGATGAATTTCGAGAGGCAAGAGTGTTGGAGAAACTCGTACACAAGAAATCCAAAGTGAATTTTTATTTTTAGAGACCAACACAGAGAGACTTTTCCGCCTGCACTGAATTCCCCCTTCTTTCTCAAAAGCGACGCACTCATAAAATTTTCACATATATAAGGAATGAAAAACCCTCAATTTGTCTGCCCTCAACATCTCAAATTCTCTCCCAGACGCTCGATCTTTGCTGATCCTCTGCATAAATCTTTACGAGAGGATCGGAGAAAAATGCACATGTGCATCTTTTTTTTGCTACCTCCCAATGAGTCCACAAAAAAGGACGCACAAGCGTCCTTTTTCGCTGAGACTGGGGAAGAATGCAATGATTTTGTCAATTTGCATATGTGGCACTTTTCCAGCGCTCTCGTCCCTATTTTGCATTTATCACACAGTATGCAAATCACGGCGTATCCCTTTCACTTTCACCCGTGGGTTTTGTGGGAAAAAAGGAGTCCTGCGAAAGGACAATCTCTCTCTTCCTCATTCCCATCATTAGCATCAGTTTTGCATATCAATCAGCTCGTGGGGATGCAAATTGTCTGTGTCACTGGGATGAAAGGATTGCTGGTGGGAAAATTGAGTCCTTCGACAGGGATTTTGCATAAATTTTCGCGATATCACGGGCTTTTGAAGGCCCATGTTTCATCCATGTTTCACACAATTCATCTTTCCTGCCTGCATTTGAATGGGAAAGTAAAGGTCATGGTCTCGCCATTAGACACCGAGGGGTCTTCTTCTCTCGCCTTCAACAACAACACTTCCGTGGCACACAGAATGCGACAACTGAACTGTGAATTTCTCTCTCTCTCTCTCGTCTCTCTTGCAGTTGCATTTTTTGGGGGGTGAAAGAAGGAGAAAATTCAGCAACATGAGTAACAGTGAAGGTCAGACATTCTGCCTGCGGTGGAACAACCACAAGTCCAACCTCGTGGAGATTCTGGACGTGCTGGTGAAGATGGAGAACTACGTGGACTGCACACTGTATGTGGACGGGAATGTGCAGTTCAAGGCGCACAGAGTCGTGCTGGCCGCCAACTCGCCCTACTTCCAGTCCATCCTGCAGGCCGTGCCCAATGACCACTGCAGCATCCTCTGCCCGGGCGTGAGCCAGGTGGAGATGCGCACGCTGCTGGAGTACATGTACTCGGGCGAGGTGAATGTGGCACAGTCCGAGATTCCGCGCATCATGAAGATCGCCGAGCAGCTGGAGATCAAGGGATTGTTCGACATGGCGGACATGAAGTACAAAATGGAGAAGTTCAAGTTCGAAGAGCCACAGCAGTTCTTCGGCACCTTCCACCAGAACAAGCGGCCCATTTCGGCGGATCCCTACACCAGGAGCGGCGACAACGGCGGCCCGAGCAGCTCCAAGTCCAACCACCACCAGTTCCCGCACCACCAATCCTCGCCAGTGATCTCGACCTCGACCAACGTCTCGTCGGCGCAGAGCAGCAGCTCCTCGCCGCCCTACAACTACAAATCGCCCTACTCGAGCCTCTATCCGCGCAGCCCCGGACCCAGCTCGGGGCCCGACCGCGGGCCGCAGTGGCCGCCACTGAGCGCCTCTCTGCCCACACAACATCTACAGACCGCCGCCGCCGCCATGCTGAGCTCCGTATACGAGTCTGGATCGGATATGAACCCACTAAAGCGCAAGAAGATCTCCAGTATCTCCAGCATGCTCATGTCCAGGGACACGCCGATCCTGCGCAACGTTCTGGCCCAACCCAACGTCGCCGACTCCTCGCAACCCGTGCCACTCGTGTGCCAGCCCGGCGACCACAGCGACCGCCAGTCCACGCAGTCCAACGGCAGCACTGACTACTCCTCCAAGGTAAGCTCACTCCCCACCGATCTCTCTCCTTATTACGTTCCTATGCCGCATCAAGCGAATGTGCATCCTATCTTTAATTCAGCGAAAACAGAATTTGAGCGCTCCCAAAATTCCTCGCTCTTCTCTATGCCAATGCTTGTGAAAAATATCATAATGACTCATTCCCTCAGCATTTCCTGCAAATACCAATGATTTAATTCCATTGCAGAACGTGAAGAACGAGGAGCCACACTCGCCGTACACAGACAAGTCCTTCGAAGACGACACCATGGAGTCTCCGCAAAACTTCTCCGGAGACTCACGGATCGCGCCTTACGTGCCACAGCAACAGAAGCCGGAGTGGAAGCGGTACAAACAATACACCAGGAATGACATCCTCTCGGCCATTGAGTGCGTGCGCAACGGAATGAGTGCTCTGCAGGCGTCCAGGAAGTTTGGAGTGCCCTCGCGGACGCTGTACGACAAGGTGAAGAAGCTGGGAATCACGACTGGCCGTCCAATGAATCGCACAATCAAGAGGAGTCCGAGCAATGGCACCAGTCCAGCCGCCTTTCCGTACGGCATCAGTGGGACCACAACACCGTATTCCCATCACTCTGGAGCTGGCCAGGATGGCGCTTCGCTGGCTCACCAGGCACTGGGCGATGACAGGGACAGGGATCAGGCGCACCACTTGCCGCCGACAATTCCTCATCCCGCAGCCGCTCTGCTGGACGCCACTTTCCTCCAGCAGGCACTAGAAGCGCGCGGCGGAGACATCGCCGGCCGGGAAGCGCTTCACGCCATGGCCTTTGCGGCCGCCGCTCACGCTGCCGTCAACGGTATCTCCACCAGTCCAGGCACGCACGGCACCGCGCGATCTCCGAGTCCCAGTCACTTCATCAAGTACATGAGGCGCTCCAGGACGCCGCCAGACGCCGACGGGGACAATCATCATGGGCCAGAGGAGGACTACCGCGCCGAAGACCTGTCGATGGTGAAGAAGGAGATGGCCTCGCCCTCCGGCGCCTCTACGCCGCTGCCCCAGGGCCCGTCGCACCACTCACCGGCGTCTCCGGACGGCTCAGCACCCGGCTCGCCGGTGCACTCGCCCGCGGCGCCGGCGCCCAGCCAAGGCGTGATCGTGCCGCCGCTGACCAAGGTGTCACCCACGCTCAAGGATCCCTTCCTGGAGGAGCGCCAGCGCGAGGCGTCCCCCATGAACGAGGAGCCCCACGACTAAGCTCAAATGAACGAGTTGCTCAAAGTCGCTCAATCATTTTTGATCCCGTGTACAAGAGAATTTCTAAAATGCTTCAATCACCGACTGAATCTGTGCAATAAGGTAAACATTTTTGCCCACTTCAAGAAATTCCTCAAAGGCTCAAAAGAATTAAGATAAAGGAGAAAGAAAAAATCCATGGTAAACATGAGCAAAACCGTACTTTTTAATTTAAAAGATGAAGAAAAAACACTATTTCCTAATTTTCTTTCATTTTGTAAATAACTTTTTTATTATCTCTTTTCTCTCTCTCTGACTTTCCTTGTGCAAAAATTCAACCAACTTTTATTTCCTCTTACTTTAAAATTAAACCCCTTACTTTAAGAGCTGCGATTTATCGTCAACTTCTCTTAAAGTTGTTGCGTGAAATCACAGTTCGATTTAAGCTACATTTTTTTGGTCTTTCGTGGAAGAAAAAAGAAAATTAATGTTGTGGATCGTTTAGTGAGTAAAACTTGGATTAAACTCGTAGATTAACGACGTCGGAAGGTTTCGACGGTCTGTGTAAATTTTAAATCAAATCTGTCCTACCACCGAGTGCCTATTAGAGAAATGTAGCCTTTAAAGAGAATAACTAGACAAGAGAGACACTATATATTGAATGTTTTTGAGCATTTTATTATGATTTTTTTTACGAGGAAGAGTAAAAGAAAGAAAAAAAAAACTATATCGCATAGTTAATCACCGCCATTTAAGTAATCTTTTAGCACTAAGTCGTTTCATTTTACAAAACTCTAAACATAATCATGAGACAACAATTTTACGTAATGTATTTAAATGGAAGGAATTCTATAGTTGTAATTCGTTGATAGAGTGAAAGAAAGTCCATCTGGCGATGAGGATTAATAGAAAGTCTAAATGATATTTGAATAGAGTTATATTTTTAACGAATATGTAAAAGTAAATAGAAGAAAAGAAAAAAAACCAACAAAAGACTGATTGATGGTATAAAGTTAAATTGTGGAGGATGAAAGATGTGTAATGTAGCCATTCTTAAATGTATTTTAACTCTTAGTTGGTGGGAAATTTTTTCACTCTCAATTTCGACCCACAAAAGGACATTTTTGAGAGTGACTAATTTGGTAGAGCAAAAATATTATTTAATTAATAAAAAAAAATCTAGATGAGACTGATTGATTGAATTTCTGTAGTTCACATTGGAAGAGCATTAAAAAAATATTTCTGCACAATATTTTGCAAAATTTCTTTGTAAATGTTCAAACAATGCACACAGTAAATGTAATTTGTAAAAAGTGTTTTAAAGTTGAAAGAAAAAAATTAAACATTTTAATCTTACTCAGAATGCTGAAATACAAAAAATATTACTTCTTTTCCTATTTTTCAAATGACGATTAAGAGGATTTTTGCAAATATTAAGAGAGAGTATAAAAATGCTGGGGCGATGCAATATTTTAGTATTGCTCCTGAGAATTCAGTGTTTTTTTTTGTGCGAAGGATGAAGAAAAAATACACAACAAAAAGAGGACATATTAAAGAAATTAGCTTTAATAGGAATTTTTCGGAAGAAGAAACAATAGATGATAAAAAAAATAGGATTAGAATTGATTTGGAGAAAAAAACATAAAAATTCTTGGCAAAATTTTTTTAGGTAAAAATTAAGAGTTTAATCAACTTTCGGTTTAGTAATTATATAACTTTTTTGGCATTTAATAATAAAATCTCAGACATGGAAAAATGCAGAGAAAGAAAAAGAAGATTGAGAATAAGAAAAGAAAAACAGGCAGAAATCTTGCACAAGACATAAAAAAAGAAAGAAATTTCGCGCTAAAAAAAATAGATAAAATGAGTAAAACATTTTTTATTTCCTGTGATCTTTTTAATAGACTGATAAAGTAATAAATAAAACCTAATAAACATATAGTTGTATAGATTCTTAAAAATGAAAAACTAAAAACTGAAATATTATTGATAAATTGATAATTGTTAATTTGTTTTTCTCTCCCGTTAGACTGATTTTGTGTTTATAATTTTTTTTCGAGGTGAACTTCGAGCGAGAAAGAAAGTAAAAGATTTTATTAAAAAGATAAAATTGCAATACTCAAAATTCAGATTCAACATCAAGACAGTAAAAGAGAAAAAAAAACATACAAAAATTTTCTGCGAAATTATAAAAGTGAACAAGATTTTGTAAATAATAATATTGGAGAAAAGAATTCTTCTTTGGAACACAGAAAAGAACTTCTGAGAAAATGCATTAGATTTTCTTTCTTTTATAAAAAAAAAAAAAATGTTTTCTTTTGGATAAAAGAACGTATAAATTTTAGATGGAAAGACTGGCAAATTTGAATTTTTCTCAAACAAACAAAAAAAAGTGGCTTGAAAAATCATTCTTGAATGTTGCAAATATTGAATGATGTTTATATGAATATGTAAAATCTTTCAAAACTTATTCCACCCAGTTTTTGTGCCTTTTTTGCCATAAAGAGCGTGTTTTTGTACGAATGACAATGAAAATATCGTGTCTTTTTTAGAGAAGAAAGAAAAATCACTCATTCCAAATGTATTAATCATTAGACGTGGTGAAAAGGTATAAAATAATAAACCTGCAACTGTAAGCAAACTGTAATCAAAAGAGGAGTAAATAGATTTATATATTTTATCACAAGTGTTTTCAAAGTAAAAAAAAAAAGAAAAGAGAAAATTAATGTGGAGAAAATTATGCAAGCAGAAGAAAGATTGAGCAAAAATTATGGATACAAATTAATGTTTTCGTTGTTTGCAATATGTATACATTCTTTTTCGGATGATGATAAATGTAATATTAGATTAACTTTTAATATACGTATGAAAACTATTGTAGAAAGTATGAAATATATAGATATTTACAAAATTACTTCTTTCAAATTACTCCAGAAGTCTCTTAGTATCAATTGGTCACGGAGAATTGCAGCTAATTCGCCGGCATTTGTGAATTTCTCTCAGTGTTTTTCTCGCCCGGGAAAAGGTCGAGATTGAGAAGCGCTTCAACAGCAACCGGTGAGATTTTGACACGGCGATTCGCGACGCACTTCACGCCGAACGGCAGCTTGAGCTTCTGTCAAAATTCTTTCGAACGTCAAAGGGGAAAATTTGTTTTACCAAGTGGTTTTATTGCGATTTCCATCCCAAAATAGCACCTATAAATGTGGCAAATTGCGTGTGACACCACCTTATGTCGCAATGACACCGGAAATTCGCATGCATCCCCTAGATGAGGTCTGCTTGATGTGCGCGAAGATCAATGAGGGGCCCCCAACAGCAATCTTTGAGACGCCAGATTTGATGAAAATCTTCAACACCGTGACCGGAATCCAGGTGAGTGGCGAGTGTGTCCCGTGGACGGAGTGGCGGGCGTGCGTGGCGCGAGACTGGGCACTCACGGCGTGGCTTCTCTCCCGGATAGCTCACACGGGAGGAATATCTGCCGGAGAACATCTGCTTCGCGTGCTCCTTCACCCTGTATCGCATGCTGGAGATCCAGAGGACCATCAAGAGGAATATAATGCACTTCAAGATGAACTACCAGTACCGGAACGCGAGCGAGAAGTCCAAGCTTCTGCTCAACACCAGCGTGATCCGGAACAGCAATCCCAACGGGCTGATCATCTCGGACGTGCGCGGGCAGGTGCAGGTGGCGGACGATCACCTCCTCTACTCGCCGTACGACGAGACGGCGTGCCTGGCGGGGCGTAGCCCCAAGCTGGACCCCGCCAGCCCCTCCTCCAACACCAGCCGCGCCTCCAACCTGCTGCGCCCCATCTACATGAGCGTGGAGAACATCCGCGACACGGAGTCCGGCGGCGCCATGTACAGCGGCACGGCGTCTTTCCAGTGCGGCCTGTGCTGCAAGATCTTCTCCCGCCGCTCGCACCTCACGCGCCACGTGAACAGCCACCGGGCGCAGACCCGCGCCAGCTCCAGGGCCTCCACGGTGCGCAAGAAGATGGTGTTCAAATGCCGCGTGTGCGGTGAGTCGTTCGCCGAGAAGCGCACGATGCTTAGCCACAGATTGACGCACCGGAGTGAGTTTCCGTGCCACAATTGCCTTAAAGTCTTCTACCTGCAGCGCGAGCTGGACTGGCACCAGGCCGAGTGCCAGGGGCGCACGAATGCTGGCCGGCGGAAGGGTCTGGCGCGGCACAACACGCGCCTGAAGAGTGTCGCGCTGGAGCTTGACGAGCTGGAGGAGGAGCAACAGAAGCAGCAGCAGCAACAGCAGGAGGAAGAAGACGTTTTCCGGATAGAGTCGCTGCGGCTGCTCTCGAAGACGCCCACGCTCTCGGAGAAGCTCCAGAGTGTGCAGAACTGGTGTGACAACGCCACCGGCTTGGCCACAAATGCCGAACCGGAGGCTGAGCCTGAATCTTCCGCGGAAGCACAGCCAGCGGAGGAAGTTGAGCAGCCTGAGCGACCACTTTATGAGGCTGATGACGATGCGAGATCCACAATTTCGCGATTCACGTCTGTGTCGCAGAAGACAACGTACTCGTGCTTCTCGTCGCGCAGCTACTGGTCCGGCACGAGCATCTCCGTGCGCACGGATTACAGCTACAAGACGGCCAAGACGATGCAGACGCTGAAGACGGAGCGAGAACACCTTCAATCGCGTCGCATCACGCGCTCAGTGACGAATAGAATCAAGAAGATCGACATGGAGATCAAGGTGAGAGAGTTGCCCAGGAGATCCTTTCGCTCCAGCAAATCTCAATTGTCTTCGCGCCGTCATCATGACATCACGAAGAGAGGTGAGTGTTTGGGAATTCATCAACACTGAACATATCATTGAATGATTGACTTTTGCAGCGAAACTGGTGAAGAGCAACAGCACAACTGTGCTTCCGGACGCCTTCACGTGTGATTGCGCCTTCACGTCGAAGAATCTGCAGGAGTTCATGGAGCACGAGATCGACTACCACAATAATTTGGCTCTGTTCGCGTGTCGGGAGTGCAAAGAGAGATTCACGCAGAGGTGAGAGTTTGACCAGGAAATTATCAAAGACGCTGTAGAGCTGATGATTCTCCCCTTTTTACAGGCGCTTCCTGGAGAAGCACAAGGAGGTACATAATAGAATCTACACGTGTGTTTGGTGCTTCACGAAGTTCGTGAATGAGGCTGAGCTGAAGGTGCATTTGAGGATGCATTCGCTGAATTCCATCGCGTGCAACTTCTGCGAGGCGTCATTCATCACGTACAAGGAGTTGAAGGAGCATTTGGATGATATGCATTGGAAGGAGAATGAGAAATCCAGTCGCAAGTCGTGCATTCTCATCCGGACGGGGCAGAAGAGGAGGAACACAGTGGAAGTGGGCAAGGAGTATCGCTCAATTGAGTTGCCTCAGCGATCGCCACTGAATCGGCGTCGCACGACGTCTTATTCGCAATACAGGGCGATTCGTCTGGGCTCAGTGTGCAGGGAGAGATCGCCGGATGACATGGCGATGGCGCCGGTGGAGGCAGCGCCGCCGCCGCGGGAGCAAATCCAACTGCCGGTGGCAATGGACATCTGTCGCTACAGCACGCCATCGCCGCAGATCAGCGAGGAGCGCGGCAGCAGCATTGCCAAGATGACCAACACGCCGCCGCCGAGTCTGGAGGAGCTTGGGCTGTTCGACACGAACTTCCCTCTGACCAATGGCAGTGCGGAGCACGCGGAGGAGGATGAGGAGGAGCACGCGTCGCCCGTGGCGAGTCCCACGGGGCGACGGAAACGCTCACGCTCGCGAATCACACTTGCGCATCGCGTGACACGGCAGACGCTGGCGCAGCCGCAGATGCGCAACGGCTGTGACAACATCCTGCCGCCGTACGAGTCCTGGCCCATGTACAGATCCTTCATCACTGTGAAGACGGGTGTCCTGCCGCAGCCCTGCCGCATGACGTGAAGCCCGAGTGTGTGGTTTTTTTGTGTGACAAAATGCCACTTTGGCTGATGAATTTCAAGAGTGCAAAAGTGCTTTCGCGTGACGAAGAAAGAGAAGGAGAAGGAGAAGAAAAAAGGTCTCAATATTGTCCTGACAGAGTTCTCAAAAGTATGATAATAAGTATGAAATAAGGAATGTGTATATAAAATGGTTAAAACGTTAAAAAAGAAAGGATATTTCTATGAAATTTTTATTGGAATGTTGAATTGGAAAAGAAAGAAATTTTGTATTATAACCAATTTTTTATATATATTTTCTCTCCAACTTTCTCTTGAAAAGAAGTAAAAAGAAATTTCGTTATAAGTTATTAATCAATAAGAGAGAGAGAGAAAAGCAATAACGAGTTTCGTTTCTTTTTATTTTGGATTTTTTTTTTTTTAGAAAAGATAATTATCAGGATTTTAGTCTTAAAAACAAAATATTTACCATTAAGTAATATTTTTTCGGCATTGAGCTTTAAAACCCTTTTTCATCATAGCAAGAAGTTTTAGCAATAACAAAAAAAAACGCTGTGCTAAAGCGCGAACCTCAGTTTGACATGTGTAAACTTTACTTTTAATGAATCATCTAAGCCTGCTTTATCTAGTCATCCGTAGAATCTTCATAAGCTAATCTTATTATATTAGTTTTTTCGTGTTAGAAATTTATCACACAGGAAATATGTTTTAAAAAATCGCAAAGGAAAAAATCTCTGACTGACATTTTGGGGCCACCGCGAATTGACACAATTATAAGTAAAAAAAAAAACGAGTAAAACATAACATAATGTTGTCTTGCCAAAAAGGAACATTAGCATAACAATAGAGAATACTTGAAAAAAAAAGAATGAAAGTAATTGTAATACAGATTAAGAAGGATTTTAGAGTGTTAGAAAAGCTGCCATTGCAATTGAGTGACGGTTTTTTCTTTCTTTCATCAATTCCAAACCAAAAAAAAGAAAACACAATTCTATCTCACCATTAGACAATATATAATAATTTGTGTGAAAGCTTATTTATTGTATATAATATAATTGATATAATTTAATGTAATAACGATGAATTTGGTGCCTTTTTGCTCTCATAACACGCAAATTCAATTTTGATGATCATCCCTTGACAAACGCCATCTCGATTTTATCACACTTTAGCTTTACGGACATTTTCTTTCCTCCTGTGATGATCTTAAGATATAAGCTATATATATATATATAAATGATATATTTGAAATTATAGACGAAGAAAAAAACGTGGCGCAAAGGAAATGAGATTTGTGAACTGTACAAAGTTGTGTATTACTTTTTTTTCTGAAAGAAGAAAAACTATAACAAATTAGTTTTAATCAAACTTGGTATAGTCAATTTGCCAATTGTATCGTAAGTTTGACAACTTCAGCGTCTTAATCACTCAAAAAAAATAGAGAGAATTATTAGCTATTCAGAAACAACAAAAAACACTATTTAGTGAATATTCGTAAGATAAAGTAATGTATTTTTGTGTAAAATAAAATAACAGATGAATTATAACTCAGTCACTTTCACTCCAGTTTCTTCTTCACAGCTTCATTCAAGGCGTTTGGAAGGCTCGTGAAGATGTCCAGAATCGACACTGGGCAGTTCTTAAAGATTTCACCGCAAGGAGCGCCGGATTTTCCTTGCTTTTCCGCGTGGAAATACTCGTTGTCGCTGTTGTGTGAGATCTTATCGTTGGTCGACGACGGCGCGAAGACGATATTCAGCAGCTCCGCCATCAATCCACTCTTGGCGCTGAAGGGCCTCAAGGCGGCTTCGCAGATGGATCTCAAAACGCACGATCGACCGTCGAAGCCATTGCTAAAGACGCCAAAAGGAGGAGTTGACTTTGAGTTGGAATTTGAGCAATTTATATGCAAAATCATTAAGATTTTGACTGGAAATGTTTTTAGAAGCCAAAAATCTTGAATAAATCTTGTTCAAAGCCTTAAAAAAAAATGAAAATCAAGTTCTCCAATCTTGACATTCAGATTTGGACTCCTTTTCCATTTTCTAGCCATATTAAAAGTCTTCGAGACACAAGAACTCACTTTGATGCGATTGCTTCCAATCCTTTGTACGTATTCCATCGAGATTTCTCGCCGAAATCCACATCTTCAGGTGGTTTTCCCCAGAAAGCCTCGGCGGCCTCTTTGGTGGCCTTCTCCTCGTCATAGGGATAGTCTTCTTCCAGGAACGAGAGATCTTCTGGTGGATTTGTGGACTCTTCAATCAGAATCTCATTCACTGTGTAATTCTCCACTTTCGTCGCTGTGTCTTCGAGATCTCGTTTCTTGCGCCACTCGTGATGCCACGACTCCTCGCTGGGCCGCCAATCCGACGCCACAGTGGGCAGGAAGTACTGCGCCTTGAACACATATCCGGAGGTGATCGCCACGCTCGTGAGATCGACGGGAATGCCGATGCCGGCGATGAACTGATGGCGCGTCGGAGCGGTCGGAGGGACGATGAGGAATCTGCGATTCCTGGGCAGCAGCGCTGGCTTCGCTCCCACCAGAGCCAAGAGCCCAACTGAGGCGATCAGGAGAGGAATTTGCTGCATCTCTACACACTGAGAACTCACTGAAGAATAGAGCGTTGAGCTTCTCTTGGGCTTCTATTGAGATCAATTAGCACCTGAGCGACCGTTAGCATGATCAGCGTTCGCTCCATATTTCCTCTTCTCTCCGGGAGTTTTTATAGCCAAAATTCTGGTCATTCTAATTGATGAGTTCAGGGGGTGAATAAGAGGCAGAAAATTCTGTCCCTTTCCCGGAAAACCCCGCAATTTTCCACGTGAATTTTATGAATTGAAAATGGAAGAATTCCCGGGAATTCCTAGAGTTTTTGAGAATTAATCATTGTTCTGAGACTAAATCGGCCCCTTGAAGATGCCAAAATTCCCACTCTTGAGACAATGACAACTGTCTCTCATCTTTCACTCTCGATTATTTGATGCTTAGAAGAATTTCCTGGGAAATGCGGTCAGTTGATTCCGGACAAGACAACCAGAAGCATGAAGACCACCCAATTGATCGCGATCATCTTGCCACTGATCATCCTCATGGAGACAGTTTCCTCATCCCAGGAAGTGCTGTCCAGAGACAAGCGCTTCCTCTTTCCGCAGGGCAGTGATATCGGAGTGAGTCTGGAGAATTTCCCAAGCGCTTCTCTTCTCACGATAACTTCCGTAGGTTCTCGTGGCGATCGCCGTTCCGCTGGATCTTCCGCACAGAAGTGTCTTCGTGTCCTACAACTTCGAGACCAACTACAGCCCGCCAACAATGGCGTCAGACATCATTCCTGGTCCTCTCAAGTTCCTGGAGTTGATCGACAGACGCGGTTTGGGTAGGAAGAACGGCGGAGGAAGTGTGATTTCAGTCACGGAACCGTACAATAAATCCACATCGATGGATGATGAAGAGCGTGGAATGAAGGACGATTTTGTGACCACGGAAGTTCCTGAAGTGCCCAAAGTGACCAAGAGTCCCCACAAGAGATACGCCAGTGATTCCCTTTTGACCAGGAAGAAGGTGTACAAAATGCTGGAGAGCAGATTGCAGAAGTATGTGAATTTCTCAGGGATTTTCCTGTGGGGTGTTTAAATATTCTTTCTTCCAGTCACGGCCTCAGAGGCAGAGCTTGTCTACTCAGGGCAGTTTGTGAGTCCTCCGAAGGACCAATTCACGAGCTGACAGGTGTTCTTGGAGACGTTATTCACATAATTCTCACGTAAGGAGAGTCAAAAGACAATATTCTGGTCATGAAATGATCCTCAATCTCTTCTGCAGACCCTCAACTTCCGCTGCTGAGGATCTCAATCCGGAATACTACAGAGCTGAGGAATTGGGACGCTCTGGAGACTGCGCCAAGTACAGGAAATACTGCCCTGAGTGCATTCTCGATTACATAAGCCAAGTGATGCACATGAAGTAAAGAGATTCTCCCCAGAAATTGCAATCTTTTAATTGGTCAGGCACGCTTCGCAGCATCTGCAAGAGATCAATGCTGAAATCACCCTCATTTGCATTCTGCTGCACAATGAAAATCCTCGTCTTTGTGGCCCTTTTTGCTGTGTCTTCTCAATGTGCGCGAGAGGAGAGATTCGTCGTCTTTCCGCGAGGCAGTGTTGTTACTGTGAGTAGAATCTCCTGGACGGCTCTTGAGGGCAGTTTCTCAGTCACTCTCTTGTAGTCCATCATCGCCATTGCTATTCCGGTGGATTTGGTGCAGCGCAGCATCTTCAATTCCTTCAACTTTGCCGCCAATTATGGTGTTCCCACGAATTCCACGCACTACACGACAATCCCGGCGAGATATCCCGGCGTCCTGGCCAGATCCCGCCGGAATATCATCAATCGCAAGTGGTTTTATCGTATGACTTCCAACTATCTCCGGCACTTTGGCTTCAACGGCACTTCCTGTCTCCTGAGGACAATCTGCGAGGCATCAGAGACTCCTCTGGACACAGTCAACGGTCTTCATGGGGAGATCTTGCAAATCATTCTGTCGCCATCATCGTCCGAGGACGAGAACCTGCCCAGATCCTTCTATGAAGCTGAAGAGCACGGAAGGGCGGGAAATTGTGAGCAGTACAGCAAATTCTGCCCACAAAGTATTCTCGATCTCTGCACGTGTCGTCGAGATTCGGTGTAATTGTTCTGGAAAACATTAAAGCAATTATCACCTGAAAAACCGTTACCAATTTCTTCTCTCTGTCCAAAGACGATGGTTTCTGCAAGGCTTTAATTGATGACACCGTAAATTTATGAGACAATCTGGCCAATTTCCCCACTCACTCTCGCCAGTCGCGTCCCCACCAGGCGAGAAGAATGAAGATCACCTACTTCTTGACAATTGTCTTGGCGTCTGCGGTGGCAAAAAGTGATCATCGCGAGAGGGAAAAGCGATATCTCGTCGCATTTCCCACCAACAGTGCGACTGGAGTGAGTTTTTTCGCCAAAATCGTCATTTTGGGTGTCTTGAGTGTGTTTCTTATTTGTGGGCAGATTCTAGTGGCCATCAGTGTTCCTCTGATCCTTCCCCAGAGGAATGTCTTCGTGTCATACAACTTCGAGGCGAACTACAACATGCCAACAACGGCTGCGGATGTCATTCCAGGTCCTCTTAAGAGATTGGATCTCATCGATCGCCGGAAGAGACACGACAGAGAATCCCTCCTGACCAGGAAGAAGATCTACAGAGTCCTAGAGAGGAGATTCAAGCGATCGTGTCTGCTCAAAGCGATTTGCCAGGAAGCTAGAGAGCCTATAAATGACCACAACGGTCTTCACGGGGACATTTTGCACATAATCCTCACGTAAGGAGACTCAAGAGACAATCCTGACCATAAAATAATCCCATCAATCTCTTCTCCAGACCTTCAACTTCCGTCACAGAGGATCTCCATCCGGAATACTACAAAGCTGAAGAATTGGGACGCTCTGGAGACTGCGCCAAGTACAGGAAATACTGCCCGAAATCAATTATTGAAAATTATCTAATAAATTAACTCCATTAAATTGCATGCGATTTATTCAAACTTGTGAATCCCTTGAAATTCTATGAAATCCGCGCCTCTGTGATTGTAGCGCCATGAGTGACGGTGGGCGGAAGTTGGGCGCACGTTTCTAGAAATTTCATGAGCGCTCGCCGAGTTTTCATCAGAGCTCCTGTAAACTGCATTTACCGCGGATTGCCGTGAAGTCTTGTGTCCAGAGCACTGAGTATCTCTTGTTGAGCAACCAGACACCGCACAGAAGTCAAAGGTGAGTGGGAAATCCTGTCGGAAAGGACGGAAAAGCGGGCTGAAGTGCGAGGATGGGATGAGAGATGGGATTCGATGGTGGAAAGGGTCCATGAGGAAAGTGCGTGATTACGTAACACGCAGGAGTCGCCGGCAAAGGGCGCCCAGTGCTGGTTTTAAGCAGAAATGTGACCTATAGGGTGCTTTGTAGCCTCATTGTGGATATTCGCCGGATTGATAAAGAATTGAGGTTATGCTTCTCTGTCCGGCAGATGTATCGCCTTCCCAGTGTGTTGAGGATGTCGGCGGGGCGCCAGCTGGCGCTGCGCGGCTACGCCAAGGACGTGCGCTTCGGCGCCGACGTGCGGGCGACGATGCTGAAGGGCGTGGACGTGCTAGCGGACGCCGTGGCGGTGACGATGGGCCCGAAGGGGCGCAATGTGATCCTGGAGCAGAGCTGGGGCTCACCCAAGATCACCAAGGACGGCGTGACGGTGGCCAAGGGCATCGAGCTGAAGGATAAGTTCCAGAACATCGGTGCCAAGCTGGTGCAGGACGTGGCGAACAACACGAACGAAGAGGCGGGTGACGGAACCACCACGGCCACGGTGCTGGCCAGAGCGATCGCCAAGGAGGGCTTCGAGAAGTGCAGCAAAGGCGCCAATCCCGTGGAGATCCGCCGCGGCGTGATGCTGGCGGTGGATTGCGTGAAGAGCAACCTCAAGGCGATGTCGAAGAACGTCACGACGCCCGAGGAGATCGCCCAGGTGGCTACAATCTCGGCCAACGGTGACCAGGCGGTGGGGAATCTCATCAGTGAGGCCATGAAGCGGGTGGGCCGCGAGGGCGTGATCACGGTGAAGGATGGCAAGACTCTGCACGATGAGCTGGAGGTGATTGAGGGCATGAAGTTCGACCGAGGCTACATTTCGCCGTACTTCATCAACAGCAGCAAAGGCGCCAAGACGGAGTTCCAGGACGCCTTAGTGCTGCTGTCCGAGAAGAAGATCTCCTCCATCCAGTCCATCATTCCGGCACTGGAGCTCGCAAATTCGCAGCGCAAGCCGCTCGTGATCATCGCTGAGGACGTCGATGGCGAGGCTCTGAGCACGCTGGTGGTCAATCGCCTGAAGATTGGCCTCCAAGTGGCCGCCGTGAAGGCGCCCGGCTTTGGAGACAACCGCAAAGCCACGCTCCAGGACATGGCCATCGCCACGGGCGGCATCGTGTTCGGTGATGACGCTAATCTCGTGAAGATCGAGGACGTGCAGGCGGCGGACTTCGGTCAGGTGGGCGAGATTGTCATCACGAAGGACGATACGCTGATCCTGAAGGGCAAGGGCAAGAAGGACGACGTGGACAGGCGCTCAGAGCAGCTGCGCGATCAGATCCAGGACACCAGTTCGGAGTACGAGAAGGAGAAGCTGCAGGAGCGCCTGGCGCGTCTGGCGTCCGGCGTGGCGGTGCTGAAGGTGGGCGGCTCAAGTGAGGTGGAGGTGAATGAGAAGAAGGATCGCGTGAATGACGCCCTGAACGCCACGCGCGCCGCCGTCGAGGAGGGAATCGTGCCTGGTGGTGGAACTGCTCTGCTGCGCTGCATCCCGGCGCTGAATCAGCTCAAGGGCTCCAACGCTGACCAGTCCACGGGCATTGAGATCGTGAAGGGCGCTCTGCGGATGCCCGCGATCACCATTGCGCGCAACGCCGGCGTCGATGGGCCGATGGTGGTGGCCAAAGTGGAGGAGCAGAGCGGAGATTTCGGCTACGACGCCATGAACAACGAGTACGTGAACATGATTGAGAAGGGCATCATCGATCCCACCAAGGTGAGAACATCCTGAAGTCCCCCGCTGGCTTTCCGGAAAGCTTGACTGACTCTCTGTCTCCTTGCAGGTCGTGCGGACGGCGCTCACCGATGCCGCCGGCGTTGCTTCCCTGCTCACCACCGCCGAGGCCGTCGTCACAGAGATCCCCAAGGAGGAGCCGCCGATGGGTGGCATGGGTGGCATGGGTGGCATGGGCGGCATGGGCGGGATGGGAGGAATGGGCGGAATGGGAGGCATGATGTAAAGTGTGTGAATTCCAACCGATAAGGGCATAATTTTAAGTCGCCAGTGTTCACTTGTCGAATAATCTTAAGGCATTCTTTTCTATCAACTATGTTCGGCAAATCATTATCATAAATCATTTTTTTCTTTTTGTAGAAAAGCGATGGGCAAAAGTTGTATCTCACAAATGCATCACTAATATTTTTCAATTAATTAATTTCTATAAGGACAATTGCCATTTTCTGTCTCTCGGGGTTGATTAATTGAGAAATTTGGGGTGAGTTTTCAGCGGTTTCCGTGCATTTTCCCATAATACAGCTAAAGACCAGAGAGATTTCTGAACAAAGCACGACTTTATGTGAAAGTATAAACAATTAAAATGAGCAATGCATTTATTTTTATAAGGATTTCGCGAGGAAGTTGAACGGAAACAGCGCAAGAAACTCAGTAGATTCATTTGATTGTAGGATTGTAGCCATGTTGAAGGTGTGTTAGAAGGACAAATAGGTAGAATACTGTGAATTTAGCTATTACTGGTAGAAAATACATTCGAGACATTTTTAAAACTGCATTTTTCCTTCCAAAAAGAGACCCAAAATAAAGTGTATTCTGAGTTTCTGAGTGCGCCACTGGTGGAAAAATGGCGCACGAACGATCGCGGTTCAATTGGTTCAATCGGTTCAATTCTGCGAAACATGCTCCATATTACCGCAACGTCGGGCAGCCATTTAAAAGGAAACAGAGTGCGTGAAGAACGTGGAGAGAAAAATGGATGTAAATCCAGAAATTGAGCAGGAAACAGAAGATTTTCTTGATCTTCCGTATTGGGATGACGTCTTGGTCAGTGATCTCCTGAAGGAAGAGTACGAGATATACAATGGAGAGCTGTCAGATGACGAAAAGTGAGATGCTAAAATTTATAATCTTTCTTTCTCGTTTGATTGCTTTTATTTCACAAATTTCACAGGATAATTGTCGGAAGTGAGGAAAAGCAGAGTGAGGAAAGGCAAACTAAGGACACTTCCCTCAAATGTGGAATTTGTGGAAGGTATTTTGAATACAAGTCCTTTTTGAAGAATCACATGGTTAGCCACTCCACTGAGAAAAAATTTGAGTGTGCTGTTTGCTCAAAGAAGTACAAGAGCAAGTTATTGATTTTGAGCCATCTGAAAACACATTTTAAAAAGCCTCGTTCGTGTCCACACTGCAAGAAGAAATTCGAGAATGCACTGGAACTGCAAAAGCACATCCGGAAGGAGATTTGCTGGCAAAATGTTGCATATTTATGCAAATGCGGAATGTTTTGCCAGAGTCGTTACATTCCTCACAAGCATTTGGAAAGTCACAAGACGTATCAATGCAACAGTTGCGATCGCAAATTTTCGTACGAGCATTCACTGATTCGTCATATGAATCTGCTAAGAACGGAAAAGGCATTTGTTTGCGAGATTTGCCAAAAAAAATTCTGTAGGAAGTCGGATTTGAATGTCCATAAAGTCTCCACGCCGACTTGTTCGATCACCAAATGTCCTTATTGCGCCAAAATCTTCGAAAAGCAGTACCTTTTCACCAAGCACATGAATAATCAGCACAGTGGTCTTCCCAAACAGCCAAACAGTAAGAGCCTTTTATTTCTCTGCATCATCAAGATGTTTCCATCATATTTACTATTTTGCAGAATCTCTGTCGTGCCAGATCTGCAAGGAAGTCTTCGTGAATATTGCAGATCTAATGGATCATGTGAAGATACATAAACTTGAGGACAAGCGTGTGATTTGCACGATTTGCGAGAGTATCTTCAAATCAAAAACCAATCTCGAGAAGCACTATAAGACATTCCACAAGGAGTCGAGGCTCTAAATCATAGTGTTGGGCAAAAAGGATTCTGAATTATCAAACAAACTAAGACAAACTGGATATTTTGAAAAGCATGAATTCAACTTTAATAAACGGGAAAATCTGAAACCAATCTTTCATTGCAGAGAAAAGGCAACGGAAAAATGGAAATTTCCTGCGTGCATGAAAACCACAGTAGAACAGTTGTTAGCACAGTTTCGCAGAATACCGTCCCCAGAGGCGCTGCTGCTCGGCCGCCTCTGCGCTCCCTGGTGGCGGACAATGTAAGTGCGTCAACCATCTTCGTCGACAAAACAAAAGTTACGCTGCGAAAAATCCGTGCGAGTCGCCGTGAAAGCCGCCCAAGAGCGCCGTGAAAAGGCGGAAAAGGTACAGTGAAGTGGCGTGAAGTGTTGTGTGATGCCAATTGGGATGGTTTCCATGCGATAGGGCCCAAATTGTCGGATGACCTCAATTGACGTTTTGCTCTGAAAACGCCATTAAATTGCAGAAACTGCCACCAAAGTCTGTTCTGCGTGGACTCTGAGGGATTCACGTTTTGGGGCTCCGCTGGCGACACAGGGCGTCTCTCGGGGGTTTTGCTGTGGGTGTTTTGGGGCGAGAGGGGAAGGGCTTTTCCGGGTATTTTTGCGGTGTGTAAAGATCCGTGGCGGCGCATGAGAACTACGCGTTTTTCCACCATCGTCAGCCTTCCGGAGGGAGAGAACTTCAGGAGGGGCTCCAGAGGTCCGGTCGTGTGTTGTCCGGGATGAGTGGTGTGTGTGAGCGGGATTTCTGGGATTTAGCTGAGATTGGGCTCAGGTGGTGTTTTTTTTTTCTTGGGCTGTTTTTATTATTCTCCTTGAGGACAAAATTGGCCGAGTCGCCAAAATAAAGCGTGATTTCCGTATAAATAGCGTGACCCCCCATTAATCACGGCTGCTGGGCAGAAGTTGGGAGAGAACATACATTTCCGTGGCTCTTTTGACTAATGTGTTGTCTCTCTGTTGGCAGAGTGCGAGACGCGCGCCTGGGATTCTGCGAGCCCGCGTGAAGTGCCGTGTGTGCAGTGATCGGAGCAGCGCCCCACAATCATTTGGATTAGCGGAAGAGTGAAGTGGAGAGCGAGAGAGAGAGAGAGCCGTAAATGAGTGGCACATCGCCATAAGTATCGAAGAGTGCGCGGGCTGGAAAGAACAGAAAGAAGGGCAATTAAGTGTTGGACAGCAATGTAGATTAGGAGGAGAGGAAAAGCGAGTGTGTTCAATGGGAAGCGAGTGTTGATGGTGCAGAAACAGAATGGTCGGTGTGCCTGACGACAATTTGAGTGTCCAAGTGAAAAAATGCAGTCAACAGACTCATCGCCATCGTCCGGAGACTGTTCCCGCTACATATTGCAGGTAAGAAGAATTAAGGAGAATTCACTTGCATCCCTGCACAAAACGCACACACGCGCACTGGCTGCAATCCGGGGCTTTCTCTGGGCCTTGGACTGTCTCTCTCCCGGGGTTTATTAACCCATTGCAACAGGTCACGGTGTGTGTGCGTGCAGAGAGAGAAGGTTCCACCCTATTCCCCCGGCCAGAGAGCCAAATCCACGAAATCCCTGGCCATTTCCACACCTTCTCTTCCTTCTCTTATGCGTGGCGCAAAACCCGTTCGCGATCTTGACCAACAGCGTGCGCTCTCTTCCAACCCACCAGCGTCTATTTTGGTCAATTTCGATCATGGGAAGAGTTCGCAGCGAATGTCTCCACACTCGGGCATCTCAATAGATAATCGACGACAGATATTGATACGCACGCTTGTCACGGTGTGATGGAAAATGTGAGAGAGAGACAAGATAAACATGCGAGTGACTTTCACGGTGAGCCTTCACTTGTGGTCATTTTAAAATAGAACTTTTTAGAGACAATATGGCAAATTCTCACGGTGATTTTCACCCGCTCTTGGGGTGGAAATTGCGTGAATCAATTGACCGATGATTCAGCCATGGGAGATAGAGAGACAGAGAGAGAGAGAAGTTAGTGTCTCTCTTTTTTGCTATTCTTGCGGCTCTTCCGGGAGGAATTTCAAGTGTTCTTACACAAGAGGCACGTCGAAAAATCGCGTGAACTTTGTCGCTAACCAGAAAAAATGGTATCAAAATCGCGTGCTGGAAGCTTATGACTCAGGAAAATGACTTATTCTGCAATTCTGTAGTCTCGAAGAGGGATTTTTTGAGTTTTCTGTTCACCTGCAAAATCACTTTGATACTGAGATTATCGTCCTTGATTTTACTAAACTCTCAATCGCTTCTGTCTTGGTTCAGAGCTGAAATTGACTAAAATCCAGCTAATTAATTGCAGATAACACTTCACATTTTCCTACACGGAGATTTTTGTGTGACGCGTCTTTTTCTAGCACTGTTTCTGAGGCGCTCTTTAGTGATTTAGTGAATTCCAATTGAATGAGGAATCTTCGAGGAAATGTTAGTTGGAAAAGACATTAATATTTCTGTGTATTCTTTCAAACCACGTGTTCGTGGATGGAATTGAATGATGGGGAGCGGCATATTAAGTATCAAATATAGTCTGTAATAAAGAGTTTTGTGTTCACATCCGAATATCTTGTTGGCTGAACAATTCAATTCAGAGGGGAAAATTCCCAAAAGGAGAGGTTTGAATGCGGATGAAAATGATAAGAATTCGCTGAGTATTTACCTAATGTGCAATTATTGAATTACACACTATAAATTGTCAGAGATAATTTCTATCTCACACGTTTGCCGATGGCTTTTGGCTCTTGTTTGTGTGGTTTGTGTTTATTGGTGTGCGAGGAGAGTTGGTTTGGTGGCTTCTTGATTGGGAACCGTTAATGGAAAGTGTAAGAAGTGGCGAGATGGAGGGAAAGGAGGCATGTTGAGAAGAGACTTTTGATGATTTTCAGATTTTGTCTCACTCTCACCCGTTTGACCAATTATCAAGACACCATGGATGACGACGACGATGATGATGATGATAGCAAAATGTTTGTATAATTAAAGTGGTGGAATTTCATATGGTGTGCAAGGGAAATATTTCTCTTGCATCGCGCGCGCGGCTCGCATTAGGAATCCACACACAGCGAGGACACGAGCTGAGTTGGGATGATTGTTGTTGTTTCTTCTGGTGCTGGACGATGATGGCGAGTGTGTGATTGGAAATTAATGCAGTGGCTAATTATCTCATTTGTGTGTCCAGAGGAGGGGAGAGTGAAAAAATGGATTCAATGAGAATTACATAAGGCCGATCGGTTCGATATGACAGAGAAAAGGAATAAACATGAGGAGAAAATGTGATGGCGAAGGAATATAGAGAGTGAGAGAGAGATTTTGTGATTTAGACTCAATAGCTATGGAGTTAATTTGCCAACATGGATGAGGGCGAGAGAGAGAGAAAGAGAGACCGCAAGTCTCTCATCGTATAACTTTTAAAATTATAGTAATGAGACGATTTCATTTCCTTCAAGTTCAAGTTTACACAAGCAAAGAGTTCTTTTTTTCTCTCTCGCTCGCTTCGCGTCTTTTTTTTTTTTACTAAAAATACCACAACACTATATGGCAATGGTGAATATTTCTTTCCTTATACGCCCGGGAGAGTGAGAGCACAAGCCATAGAGAAGCAAGCAAAAGTTGTGTGGATTGAGCTGTGCTGTGTTGTGAGTCAGTTTGGAGGAAATTGAGTATCGCACTTCCCATTCTCAAGTAGTACAAGTCACGGAAAGCGATAAGTCTGTCACGTCGATGGGGATTTTTGTCCGTTTTCTCTATCTCAATTAGTCCCTCAGAGAATGGGAGATGAAATGTCCATCAATTTGCCCACTTCTTCACGTGATAATCGCCAATAGATGGGATCTATTTTCGTCAACACCACAAATACACGTTGTGGCAAAATTTTTTTGCACCAGACACACACACGATTGGCCAAGAAGAAGATGGCAGTTGAAGAAGAAGACATTCTTATTTGTGCATCGCGCAAAATTGCATGCGGCGAAAGTGTTGTTGTTGCTGCACAGCAACTGAAATGCGGGAGTTTTGAATGGATGGCGCAAGAACAGCGTGTATTTTTCCTTGTCTATTATTACGCGACGGGGGGAAAAAGGGGGAGGAAGAAGAAGAAGAAATATCATTTCACATCCAAAAGGTAAAGTTGGAGAAGATATAGCATTTTTTCCGACAGCAGTGGCGATAAAAAATAAAGAACGACGACGGTGTGGAGAGTTTTGTGTGAGTGCTTTTGGAGAGGTTCTCTTCTCCTTTTTGAATTCAACAATCTGCGGTGGTCTCTCTTTTCTTGCTCATTTTCCCCCCCCTTGGTCTTGAAATATAAGAATATTATGTGCTTGTATGTAAATGTCTTCTTTTTCCCAAAGAAATCAAATCCTATATACAAAATATCTCGTGCGCTATTTTTGAGTCTAACACACAATTCCATCCAACTTTATCGCTGTAAAACAAACACACCAGCAAAGCAGCAAAGAGAGTCTGTCCGGTGTGTGGAGAAATGGGGTTTGTGTCTGTTGATGAGGGAGGCAAAGAAGATTGGTTTGGAAAAAGTCATAAATTATCCATTGCAGAGATTGAAATATTATCATATGAGATTACGATGTTATTTGGTCATGTCAAAACATTTCTCACTTTGCAGACAATTATTCTCATCTGTGCGCATTGAGAATCTTTTTCTCTGCACAATTTAACATAATTTTCACACTCTTCGGGCCAAAGAGAGAGCGAGAGAAGAGAAGAAGGATATTTTGGCAGCTGAAAAAGTAATTTGTTGCTTTTCACCACTCGCGGCCTTCAATTCTTGGGTGCGTGGATGGTTTTCCACAAAAATCTCAGCGATGCTGTTTGTTTTCAAACCACTTTTCAGTTGGCATGTTTTAGTTGTCTGACAAATTTTACGGCTGTTTTCTCAAAATTCCAACCAAAGAGAAAACATACTCCTGAATTTTCTGTAATAATGATGATGAGATGGTTGAGCTGAAGAGAGAGAAGGAGAGAGAATAGAGTGTTGGTTGTTGTGTGGAGGAAAAATTCATAAATTTAAAAATAATAAATATTGGTTCAGAAATATAGAGAAGGCGAGGGTGTGAGATTGGGACCGACGCAGATATTTGAAATCACTGAACCGAGAAGAGATCCTCTCACGCGGTGGCTCTCTTTCGCGCGCGCCCCTTTATGGCTGTGCCATTGCGGGGGAGGGAGGGGTTCGGCCGGGCGGTGCGAGAAACATAGAGAGAGAGAGAGAGAAGAGCGCGCAACCCTGAGTGCTTGATGAAATTGCGGAGAGGAAAATGTGTGTCCGCATGACGTAAGTTTAGTGCTGGGCGAGAAGAGCAACAAGAGAGAGAGAGACTATGAATTTATATGATCCGCGCCAGTTCACCTCCTCTTGCCGCCCGCGCTCTCAAATTTCAATCACACAAGCTATATTTTCCTTCCAGAAGACGCGCGCTGTCTATGGAAGAGGGATGAGTTGGGAAAGGGGGAGAAGACGGTGCACAATGAGTGATCTAAACAATATTTGTACTTCACGCACTCTTCTCAATTGCATTGGCACTCGGATATACATTACCATTGTTGCTATAAGTGAGCAGAAAAGAGAGAGAGAAAGAGTGATGTTGCAATGCAATTTTCAACAATTTTATTATTGTCTCTCGTGTGGCATCTTCCTATGACGAAATGTTCAAGGTTTCATATTTTAGAGAGAGACTAATCTGCGTGTGTCAGAGGCCACTCGCCACGGCGCAGGTACTGGATAATGATGAATTTATTTCACAAAATTGAATAATAAGAATCGGCATGAAAGATTATGAATTTTTAGATGAAAAAACTGTCTGGAAATGCTTACGATTCAATATCAGACATGCATACAAGTCTTATGTTTCCTGGTCGTTATGCCTTACAGAAAAATTTCCTAATCATAGTAACAAAAGGCATTCTGGAAGGGTATTCGTTAGCCATTCATGTCTAATAAGCCACACCTTTGGACTATTTCTTTGAAGCTATATTATTGTACAACCAATTAGAGACTAAGAAAACTATCTGCAGAAATCCTATTGAGAGTGTTTCACTGGATTTTTCTAAACAATCTCTTCTGTTCTTTATTATGGTAATTCTGAAAGCTTTCCTGTGTATATCGAGCGCTAAATGATGTGGTGTTATCAGAATCATGAATTTAAATGATTCTTTAATTTGAACACTGTCTAATTTTTCTCTCATGACTCAAGATTGCATTCGATATTAATGATTTTTCTTCAAGAAAATTTCACACATCAAAAGACATGTGAGATATGCTATAAATGGTGGATGTTGATGATGGTTTGAAGGGTCAATTATAGGGGGAGAGAGAGAGAGTGAGGGAGAAAAGACAGAGAGAATGGAATTGAGCTATAATTGCTCAAAGGTTATTAATCAGGCTAAACACTCTGTTCCACTTCTTTGGTGTCCACAATGGTGTTGTGCACATTTCATGGGATTGTTTCGTCGAAATTCCCTGCGAAGAAGGAGTGTGCTGTCTTTTGCGCGCAGACAACAAAATACCATATGAAATAATGCTGTGTGTGGCAAAAAGAAGTATAAATTGGTCAATTTAGTTGCGATATATAATATTAGTTGGGTCTCGAGGTGAAGAGAGTGAGAAACGGAGAGACTTTGTCGATTCCCTCAACACTGTTTTCTCTCCCCTTTTTTTATTATTATTATATTTTCTGTGGTTTTGATAAATTGTGTTGGGGATTACGAAAAGAGAAAACTGAAAGGAATTCGAGGGTATAATTTTTAATTGGAGACGACAAACATACACACAGAGTACAAAAGGAAGCACTTGAGGAAATAATAATGTTCATAATATACTAAAAAAAATTTATTTATTTCTCACACTATTCAACTCTTTGTGGTGCTCTTTTGTGTGCTGAATTGTGTTAAATTATGGGGCGGGAGGAGAGAAGAAAAAAAAAGGAATGAGAGCTACAAATGTTGCCAATGCAACTGATAAGGGAACTTTTGTCGCACTTGTATCGCAACATGTGTTGAATAATGTTGGTTGATTTGTCGCGATGTGACGATGGAACAAGGAGTGTTGGTTGTATTTTCTGATATCATTTATTATTTCCTCTCATGAATCAAATCGAATTTTGTTGTAAATACTGTTTGCCATTATGTGTACCAAATGGCAAAAGAAGATGAGGAGAAAAGGCGGGTTTTGTTGGGTGGAAAACATCGCACACGCTTGTTTGTTGATATTATTTCACCATCAAACATTTCCCAAACACACAGAGAGAGTGAGTGAGAGAGACAGAGAGAGAGAATTACATATTCTGTTGAGATGATGATGTGATAATTGCTTGAATATAATTTTTCCCTCTTCACCCTCTTGAGTTGGCCTTTTAATCAATCAAATCGTTAAAATTTCCTTTCTCTATAAATAAATTCACAAGTGTTTGCCACACATTAAATATAAAAGCCAACTCTTGAAGGAGGAGGAGAGAATTTCAACGATGGGCGCGCGCAAGAGAGATGAAATAATCTCAATGTGGTTTCCTTCTTCAGATTATTATTTCATGATATGACACATTTGAGAGACGAGGAGTGATGAAGAGTTGTGATGGAGAGGAATTTCTGATGACAGATTTGACTTGCCATTAATGAATGCAGACGAAATTCACAGATTTTCAACAATGATAGTCAAATGTGATTGATATTAATGCTTTTTATGCACTTCCGGGCAGCATTTTGTCCATCGCTTTGATCTATTAACATGATGTTGTGGGGCTAAAGTTGTTCCGTATGAAAAAATTTCCCTAAAAAAATTCAATATCAGCTACAGTGTCTGCAAAATAAATAGGGCATGGGAATAATTATTAATAGTAATTTTGTAGGTTTGTTTTTAGGGAAGGAAAAGGAATATCTCCAATCTTTCTTCCTTTATTTCTCATTGACTTACAAAAATTCAATAATTCAATCTGCAACTGAAGCTGTTCTTATTCAATTTTACTACACTGTAAGACTAGAAATTTAATAAAAAGAGCAACTCATAAAAAGAACTCATTGTGGTCGGTGTTTTTTATTCTTTCGCCACCACGAATCACGAAGATTAAATTCAAATTATTCATGACTAATTTCAGTTTGGCGAATGATAGGGAAAAAGATGAGATAAAAAGTGAGAGAATCACGAAATCTCACGAGAAAATTCTGTGACAATGATATTTTTTTCTCTCACTTCCTTTGTCATTAATTCCAAGAACATCCTTATTAAGTGTTTCTAATACATATTAGCAAGTATTTTATACATATATAGAAAACATTAAGCAGCGTCAGAGATAGACATAAATGGGAGGGATTTTTGATTAGGACAACACACTAAAAAACGGTGTAAGAAAAATGCACAAAAAAGGTGTTTTTGCAGTGAAGGTGAGGAAAAAAAGAAAGAAATATAATCTCAATTCGTCATCGAGATGTTAATCTGGATTCTTTTTTGCCCACTCAACATTGTCGGTTCTTTTTTTTGTTTCTTGTGTGCAATTGCGGCCATTTGTTGGGGTTTGTGTTTGTGTGTCTTTTCTCAAAGGAAGAGAAAAAGAGATCTTTTTTAATTATTATTTTTATGGTTCTATTTACACTGTTCGTACAATTCATCCTCAACAATTCAAACACATAAAATTTACCACAATTTTCCATCTGCTGCCTTTTATATTATTATTTTATTATTGGTTGAATTGTATGTGAATTTTTGCTCTAAGACGAGACGTTTATATATGTATATAATTATATTTTTTTCTGGCTGGGCGAAAAGTGTCTGTGTGTGTTTTATTTATAATATTTCTATAGTCATAAGAGTGATAAATTCTGACAGGAGTCGCGCATTTTCCATCTTTTGCGCCCGGTGTTTTTTCTTCTTTTGCTGATGGTTTTAAAGGCAAATCATGTGAGGAGAAATTATTGAGGAGCTCAGATTGAATGACATGTTAATTTTTATGCTGTCTGTCGCGGCCTTTTTCCTCATCTCAAAGGAAGAGTGGCTGTCTTGTGGATGTGGAAAAGAAGGAGGCAGGCGCGAATCTTGTCTCTGAATTTTCCATCTGGGTATTTTTCCCTCCCTCAATTCTCAGACACACATATACTATATATATTTATATGTGATGGAAAGGAATTTTAATGAATTTTCTCTCTCTCATCTTGTGTAATATTTTTGCACATTGCGCGTCTTGTCTTTCACTTTGTGTTTGTGCCACAGAAGAAGAAGAAGTGTCTTAATAATTTTTTCTCATTTTTCCTTTCCATCTTTTCAGGTGTACGTGGGAGCTCTTTCCCTCCACTATGAGGCACTGAGTGTGGAAGCGTCTAAACAAACAACCGCCGAAGAAATTGTTTCATGTATTGTTGAACGCTTAGGGCTACCGGTGAGTCTCTTCTTTTTCCCTCTTTCCTCCACATCTTTAGTATTCATCTCAAAGGGAAGATGAAAAACAGAGAGAGAGAGAGAGAGACACTTTTGTGTTGTTGAGAAAATGCACAAGGAAAGAGTTTATTTTGCACCTTGACATATCAATCTTTCTCATTTTTTTGTCCTTAACGCTTCTGTTTATTCAATATTAGGCTTTTATCAGGTTGAAATCAAGAGGTGCTCTTGATGAGTGAAAAAGTGGCTTATCGAGCACTTGCGATGAGGTTTTTTTTTTCTATGCCTCTTCGCCTCTCCAAAAGTGTCTGAAATTCTCTTGTCATTTGAGTAAATAAAATCATAAATATATTTACATTGAGAGAGAGAGAGAATTATTGGACAAATATTTGATCTAAATGTATTTTCACGTGTTTGATTATTTCGTGTGGTGACAAGAAAAGTAATAATAATAATAAGAAATGGGAAGAGGAAGAAGGTGTGAAATGAAGGAGGAAACAGTTCTCTTTCTCTGTGTACACAAGAAAAGAGAAGAAATTCTTTTCCTCTTTGGCGGGTTTTTTTTCTTATGCACTAATTTGTAACACATGAAATGACAATAAAAAAAATGTTACACTGAAAATATTGTGTAACACAATCAATTTCAGGTGTAACAAGTTTTTCAAATTGTCTCAAAGAAACTGCTGAATTGACAAGAAGAAATCTAGGAGAAAAATCAAAGACAGAAACTGTGTCAAAAACAGTGAATAACATCTATGATACTTACATTTATTAACTTGAAAATTGTCTATTATTGCAAAATGCTGATTGAATTCCAAAAGAGGTGTTTTTACCACGCTATAGTGAGATTTTAAAGTCAAATTTTGCAATAATATTTGTTTGGAAAAGACATGAGAAACGTCAAGGTTCAGTTATTATTATTATTATAGTAATGTTTTGTGTGTGAAATTCTTGTCAATATTTGATTAGTTCTCTTGCGAAAAGAACCACTTTTGGGTGAATTGTTGCTCTGAAGAGTGCGCGAACGTCTTGAGTGTGAGGAATTCCTCTAAATCCACCTGTAAAAGTGTGCAAGTCACTTGAATGGCACTCTTGAGAATATAATAATTGAGGCAATTACATGATTCACTTTACATTATATTTAGATTGGCTTGAGCAAATGCAATATGGAGAATTTATTTCATGACTGTGTTTCTCTATATGCATTTTAATAATGCACTCTTCTAATGTTTTCTATGTGTGTGTTTTTCTTTTTGTCTTTGCAAATGGACAAAAATTGCAGGGAAGCAATTATGAACTTGCCGAGGTGGCTGACGAGAGCAAAGAGAGGCGATTGTCGCCAGAGGAAAAGCCCGTGTCAGTTATGCTTCTGTGGCCAATGCATTCAGAGAAGGATTTTCATAGGTGAGTTTGCAGAAATGTTGTAATTAATTTCTTGTCATTGTGCTAAAATCTCTCTCTTTCTTTCTTTCTTTCTTTCTTTCTGTATTTGTTTGAAATCAGGTTTTATCTACGCGAATCCCAAAATGATATTCCCTGGCTAGACAATTTTGGTCTGGATCCGCACATCTTGCGGGATTTCATACCATTTCTGCTGCAGCCAGAAAATCGGGAATATCCAGACTTGTGCCAATTGCCAGACTTGAATGAGTCAACATTGTTGGAGAATTTAAGACAACGCTTCGATGCTGGTCATATTTATACTTACGTAGGGAGTATTTTAATAGCTGTGAATCCATTCAAATTTCATCCAATCTACAATCCCAAGTATGTAAGGCTGTATCAAAATCAAAAAGTCGGACCCATTCTTCCGCCGCACATCTTTGCAATTGCCGACAATGCATATTATTGTATGCTGAAGGAGAAAAGAAATCAGGTGAGTGAGCGTGAGATTTCAATATTTCACTATATTTTCATTTATTGAGAAGTGATTTTGAAGCAATGAAGAAAACATGCCTGCGAACAGGGAGGGAATGAGGAAAATGTGTGTGGAGAGTTGTTTGTGTGATTGTGTTTGGAGAAATTGCAGTAATAAATCATGTTCTAACTTAGGCGCAAATTGACTAATTTCCCTTCAAACTTATTACTCTAGATTCAGCCATAGATTCAAAAGTAGAGTGATTTTATTAGTAGAACAAGATTTGCAGGTGAGAATTTATAAGACAAGATTCACAAAGGTAAAAGATGAAAAGCTGTTTTATTTTATTCATCGTTTTGTTATATTTTAATTAAAGTTAGGTCTTGAAATTTTGACAATTTCCGTGCGATTTTTAAGTTATTTTGTGAAAATTGCCTATTTTTGGCACGAAAAAAAAATGTGAAAATACATTTATTTTCGCGCAATAATCATCAATTAATAACCAATTTATCAATGCCTGATTCATCTCTGACCACATCAGTGCAAACAGAGATTCTTCTTTCCTCACGATTGTGTGTGTCTGTTTGTGTTGTGTTGAGTGAAAGAGATGTGAAATATGTTTAATTTGCAATTGGAATTTGTCTGTTCCATTTAAATCACTAATACGCTATGTACTCACCTGAGTATCTTCGCACCTCAATGATCTGTTTCCTTCACCTCTTTATTTCATGCTTCTTCATCTTCTTTTCTTCTCCTTTTGCCAGTGTGTCGTGATAAGTGGCGAGAGTGGCTCGGGAAAGACAGAGAGCACGAATTTCCTTCTGCATCATCTCACGGCGCTGTCACAGAAGGGATCACACGGATCTGGTGTGGAGCAGACAATTCTCAGTGCTGGTCCTGTTCTTGAGGCATTTGGCAATGCTAAAACGGCGCACAATAATAACTCGAGTCGCTTCGGGAAGTTCATTCAGGTGAATTATCGCGAAAATGGTCTTGTTCAGGGTGCTGTTGTGCAGAAGTATTTGCTGGAGAAGAGTCGAATTGTCTCACAGGTGAGTGCATTGAGCATTTTCTACAATAATAAATAAATAGTATAATTGAATTGCCCAGCGAGAGAGTTTAGTCGCGTGGAAAAAAGCTCTCGGAAGAGTCATTAAGCAATTAAGCCATTTGCTCACTTCTCTCTCTCTCTCTCTTTCTTTGCTTGCGATGCTCTCAGGGTCCGTACGAGAGGAACTACCACGTCTTCTACTATCTGCTGTCGGGCGCCACGGAACAGGAGCGTGAGGCTCTGCACTTGCTGCCGGCGGACAAGTATAACTACTTGAATGCAAAGAATCTGATCCTGGAGAACTGCGATGAGAAGTATGAGTTCTCGCGACTGAAGCAGAGCATGGAGATGGTTGGATTCTCGGCGGAGAAGCAGCGACGGTTGTTCAATGTATTGTCAGCAGTTCTGCTACTTGGCAATGTTGAGTTCTTCCCGAAGAAGTCCACCTATCACCATGATGAGAGTGTTCAAGTGCGCAATTCTGATGTTGTGTCGATCATCTCGGAATTGCTGAGGGTGAAGCACGACACACTGTTGGCAGCATTGACATCGAAACGCGTGAAGGCGAGCGGTGAGACGCTGATTATGCAATACAAACTACCTGAAGCAATTGCAGCGAGAGATGCATTGGCCAAGTGTCTGTATGGGGCGTTGTTCGATTGGATTGTTCTGCAAGTGAATCATGCACTGCTGAATAAGGATCCAACGGGACCACCGCACACAGGTCACTCAATTGGCGTGCTGGATATATTTGGCTTTGAGGACTTTGGGGCACAGAACTCCTTTGAGCAGCTGTGCATCAATTATGCCAATGAACACCTCCAGTATTACTTCAATCTCCATGTGTTCAAGTATGAGCAGAATGAATACAAGCGCGAAGGCATTAAGTGGCGTGATATTGAGTTTATGGACAATTCGGGATGTTTGCAGTTGTTTGAGTCCAAACCAACGGGTCTCCTTTGCATCCTTGATGATCTCTGCAAGTGAGTTTGATGGAATATTTTTTTTTATAAATTGCATGATGCATTATTTCTCATGTCTTTTCCCCCCAGCTTTCCCGGAGCGACAAATGAGGCTCTTCTGCAGAAATACAACACCGTTCACAGAGATAATCCCTTCTATGAGAAGCCACAGAAGAAGGAGAATGCTTTCATTATTAAGCACTATGCGGGAAAAGTGAAGTATCAGGTGAGATTGAAGAAGAAGAAAGTGGTGTTGTTGAGACACAATCTTCATGCGTCGTTCTGTGATGATGATGATGTTTTCAGGTGGCGGAAATGCGTGAGAAGAATCTCGATCTCATGCGTCAAGACATCGTGAGTGTCCTGAAGAATTCCAGCATGGCTTTCGTGCGAGAACTCGTGGGCGCCGATCCGGTGGCTGTGTTCCGCTGGGCAATCCTGAGGGCCTTCTTTCGTGGCTATTTTGCATTCAGGACGGCTGGCATTAAGCATCGTCTGGAGAGAGCTGATCAGGCATTCAGCAAAGTGACGGTGAAAACGCGATATAGACCACACAACGATTTACTAATCAGGTGCGTGTGTTGATTTATGTCTATTTTCACTTTTAATGCCGCCAGTGACAGAAAATGGTCTCGTTGTTGGGATTTTTTGCTACTCTCTGGCTTGGGCTTTGGCGATTGATGGAGAAGAGCAAGAAGAGATGGAGTGTGCGCGAGCCACGGAGCGAGAGAGAGAGAGAGAGAAGGATGGGTGGTGGGAGCAAAAAGTTAATTAGATTGGAAAAAAGTAGTGCATATTTCTATTAATGATTGGAAAAAAATTAAATGGGGAGAAAAGAGAGAGAAAGACTCCCATTTATTGATAAATAGCCGTTAACATGCCAACAATTTATTAAACTCACGATGAAATAATACTTCTCATTTTTTTCTGCTATGCCGCTAACAGTCATCTTGTCACCGTATCCGCTGTGAATTTAACAATTAACAGAATTGCGTAAGTGATGTCGATGTGAATGTCTCTTACTACTCAAAGTCTACAGTGCATCGCAGAATTGTGCAAACTCAGTCTGGGGACAATGACTTATTGCTGAGTTGTGTTAATTTGTTCTTCTTTATCTGCTATGAAGGCTATGAATTATTCGGTTGTTTGATAGTGAATTGCTGTGGCTTAATTACCACAGAATAATGGCAAAAATGGTTTTTTCATGATAAACGTGCAGATTTCAAGACTTGTCAAGCGTTTAAGGATAGTAAGAAACGTCTTAGACAATTCTTGAAGATGTTTTAGATAGCTTAAACAACATTTTAGGGCTAAATTGTCAATTAATCAATCACTTTGAATACTCAAATCTTCAACGATCTTCAAGTAAATGAAGCATTGATTGCTCAGATACTTTTGCGAAGCACTGTTGCGAACCAAACTTGGGGAAAGAGAGTGTGAACAAGAGTGTCAATGAATGTCTTTTCTGCACTGTTGTTGTGTATGTGTTGAATTGTTATTAATTCCGATTGCACGATACTTTTATTATATACTATGCAACAAATATTATTTACTCGATGGCTTTTTTTTACTCTTCTATTTGGCCATGGTTTTTGCTGTTGTTGTTGTAATGTTGTATGATTTTTTTTGTATCAGTTTCACATATTATTTCTGCACATTTATAATTTTTTTTCTTTCCTTTTCTTCTGCTCTTTCTCGTTTTCCCTCCGCGTCGTCTGTGTGTATTCACGTTGAAATACGCGGAAAAAACATCGTCAATGAATATTGAAATGAAATGAAATGATGATGACGAAAAAAAACAACAACGACGACGACGGTACAAAACGTGCTCTCTATTAATGTGCGACGATGATGATGATGATTGCGGAAATAAATGGATACAGCAAAAGGGTGAATAATACGACGAGTGACTTGACATCGATGCATCATCACCAGCAATCGCCGATTCAGCAGTTCAATTACATGAACAAGAGTCCGAGGCGATCGTGGTCCAGCATTGCCTTCAATAACAAGAATTTTCCAGACGGAAAGCTGGGGTATGAAAATAGCCAAAACAGCAATAACAACAATAACAACTCTGATAGCGGTGGAAATAACAAGCTGTTTGCTAAAGGATTTTCAAAGTTTGAACGGTCCAGTCAAGATGTAATGGCACGTGCTTCCCAAATTGTTCAGTAAGGCTTCAATTTTTTATTTCTTATTATTTCTTATCATTTCCCATTTGTTACTCACACACCCATTATTATTATTTTGTTATTTGTTACTTAATGGTAAAACCGAGTGTGTTAATTTCAATTGATTAATAAGTTCTCCTTTTTTGCACTACTTTGTGTGTATTTTTTCCATCTTCTTTTATACCTTTTGATGTTATAACAAAAGATTTATCTGTTGTTTCTCTTGTGTTACCTGCATATCTACATATATATATTTTTTGCTGTGGCTTAAAGACAGTTTTGCTGTGAATTGTGCGCACGGCTGAGGAATGAATAGACATACAGCGCATATTAACTCTCTTGTTATAAATTTTCATCTTGAATGTTGCGTGAATTTGATTATTGTGAATTAATGAGAGAAACAAATATTATACAGTAGAAAAAAATACGCTTTCCTCCAAGAGTTTATTATAATAAATCATGAGGGGAAATTATAATATGAGAGAAAGATAAAAGTTATTGTACAAAAGACTCATCCATTTAATTGAAATTAACATGAATTGCTGTCTTTGTCTTCGACAATACAGAGAAATAATCTACATTGGACGAAATGACAGTATAGAATGCAAATGAAATGAAAAAAAAGATGCCAAAATGTGTTCTGTGAAATTTTTGCAGGAAGAATAAATCATTCCGCCCTCGCGAGCGTCCAAAGAAGGGTCTGAAGAATCTGCAGACAGTGAAAACACTCACAGCCGGACAGAATTTGTCCAATCAGACGTCCATCAAGACGAGAAAGCAACCATTGACGGTTTCAGCGCAGTTCCAAAACTCTCTCACCGCCCTGATGGACACCTTGAATCAGGTGATTTTCTGCCACTGTATTCGCACGTGCTGAGCATTTTCTCTAACGCCACTTTTACACTCTTGTATTTTGCAGGCTAATCCCTTTTTTATCCGATGCATCAAGTCAAATCCATCCAAAATACCCAACAAGTTTGATGACAACACTGTGACGAGACAGGTAATTTTTGGGTGTAATGATTTACTTCCTCAATTTTTGTAAATACTGACCTTTCGTCTCTCTCTCTCTCTCATTTCCTCAGCTACGATACACGGGAATGCTGGAGACGGTGCGAATCCGTCGCGCGGGCTACAATGTGAGATTGACGTACGAGGAGTTCATTCAGCTGTATCGAATCCTGCTGCCAAAGGGTCTCGTGAGCTCGCAGAAGGACGTGCGGGACTTCATGAACACGATGGACTTGAATAAGCAACACTATCAATTGGGTAACAAGAGTAATCAAGACAGTGTTAAGGATCTCTAAATGCTCACAATTTGCCTCCTATTTTGCAGGTGTTACGAAAATCTACATGCGTGAATCTCAGAAGATGCGACTGGATGTGAAGCTGCACACAAAGATCCTTGGCAGTATTGTGAAGATTCAACGGTGGTTTCGCAGTATTTTGCAGAGACGGAAGTTTGTCAATGTGCGTTCTGCTGTTGTCACGCTGCAATCCTTCTGGCGAATGTGTATGGCTCAGAAGCAATTGCTGGGATTACGACAGGAGCGTGCGGCGGCCGTGATTCAGGCGACATGGCGAATGTATGTGACAAAGAAGTGGTTCACGAAGCTGAAGAATGGCACGGTGCTGCTGCAATCGCACATTCGAGGGAAATTGGCAAGAGCGAAATTCAAGATAATGTACAAACAGGTAGGTTTTGCCACTCCACGCACATGCAACTCTCGCGCGCGGGCACTTAGTGTTTGTTGTTGTTATATTATAAACTTGAGCAAAAATTGCACTCATCTTCTCGTTTTCATGTCGCGCGCGCGCCCCACTCGCAATGTGCAGAAGTTGCTGAAAGAGAGATCGAAATTGCGACCAACACAGAGTTTGCCAGCCAATGAGAGGTCGATCGATGTGCTGCCGCCGGACGTTGACACGTATGGTCAGAGAGTGACACTGACAAAGCCGCACAGCAGTCTGGATACGGAGCTGGAGAATGCCGCCAAGGTGCGCAATATTCATTCACAATACTATCATCATGTGAACAGGAGTGAGGAGAATCTCCTGGACTACTCGTTGCTGACACAGGCGTCCATGGAGAAGCGTGATGTACTCAATAAGGCGGAGAATCAGTTCAGGAGTCTCATGATATCGTCTGGGAATAACAATAAGAGCTTCAGCAATAGCAATAGTGATGATTATCATCATCCGGACTATCAGAATGTCAAATACTCACAGCATGACAAGCAGCAGCACTTCCAGCGACAATCGCATCAAGAGGAGCCAACCAGTCTCGTCACAATGAATGACATCCGCAAAGCCTACATGACGTACATTGAGCCACCGAAGAGGTGAGTTTCCCATCATGCGCTGGAAGATCTGTTTTTTAATGTTCTCTCTTCTCCTTGCAGCTACGATCCTCTGAAGGCTCCTGTGCGTCGTGTGGATTCAGGACCGACGCCAGTGCGTCGCAGTGAGATGAGGTATGAAGAGTCACCGAGTAGGATGCTCGGAGCGGCGAGAAATGTGGGCAGTTTGGGCAATAGTAATGTGGAGATTGTGTATGTGGACAGCAATGTTGATCCCACGGCGACTTCTTCACTGGACAGTGTCCCACTGAGAAATCCACCGAGTGTGAACAATCAGCAACAGCAGCAGCAGCAGCAATATTTGTCATCATACAAGCCGACACGCCGGGAGATCATCTGTCGTAGTTCAGGAGATGAGATAAATTCCAACTACCAAGCATCATTGGCACAGCAGCAACAGAGCAAAGTGCAGAGTGTGAACTATTCAGTGAGTCCATCGCATCAGGGTACATCGAGTCAGAGTGTTTATGTGCAGCAGCACAATCAGGAGCATCCGGAGTTCCTGCAGAAGGCCTTCTATTCGGCACCCAAAGGTAAAGCAGCAGCTCTGCTGGGCACAATTACGGAGGACAAAGTGAGAGCGGCGCATGCGAAAGAAACCAGCGATTACACTTATCACAGCAAGACTGGACGTCGTGTGAAGACCAATTTGAGTGATGATGTGAGTGATGTCAATCTGCACAGTCACATTGTTCATCCGCGTCGCGGTGCATTGAGTTCTGAATCGCTGCGAAGGAGGAATTCTGATCCGACCACCAACAAAGTGCCACTGTTGGAGGTGAATCGTGGCAATGACATGTATCAATCCAGCACGCACATCAACATTGCCGGACACAGATTCCGGAAGGCGGCGCGGATTGGGAAGGCGGAAAAGTGTGCGAGTTGTGAGAAGAGTGATGCATTTGTGAATGAGGGTCATCGGTGTTTGGATTGTAAGGTGCTCGTGCACACGAAGTGCATACAGAATGGTGGCGTGAAGACGCTACAATGTGAGGCGAAGCGATCGAAGAGGCGAAAGATGATGGAGAAGGGCAATGAGAAGCCAATGACGCCCAATTCGAAATACTCAGGAACGCGAGAGTACACAGATTCGACAGATAAGATCATCAGTGATGCCAAAGAGTTGCAATTGATGCAGGATTTCATCACGCAGAAGATATGCAAGATGGAGAGTGACTGTGGGAAGCCTTCGGAGGTGGATAGAGTGTTTAAGCAGGCGCTCAGGGAGTTTAAGGACAACCTCGTGGCACACTACAGTGTGGCGCACAAGCAGAACTCCGATGCGCTTAACATCAAGTATCGTGACTTGATTGCCAATTTTGAACAGGTGATGGAAACGTGTTGCGGCCGAAAGGATGACTTTCCACTCACGATGGGTGTGAATGCATTCAGGGGTTTTATGAATGAGTTCATGAACTCACGCGAGACAGAGAAGCCCAAGACGAAGAGGAAGAAGGACAAGAAGAGGAAGATTGAGGAGCACACAAGTTACAATGGTGAGTTTTCTTCTTCATCTTGTGCTTTGTCAAGATGGAAAAATCACAGAAGATTCTTTGTTTTTAAAGGTCACACCTTCCAATTGACAATCATCAACATTCCAACGGCGTGTGAAATTTGTCAACTTTTCCTGCTGTGGCCCATTGAGCGTGGATTGGTGAGTAATAACATATCGATGGAGGAAAAGCGTTGTTACTTTCATTTGCTCCTCCGTCAAACTCTCAGGCTCAGCATTCTTTCAACCAAAGGGGTGAATAAGTGTCTTTCGCAGTGTATCTTGAGTGGCAGATTTAGCTTAATGATGACTATTGAAGAAAATATCGAACATAAGTAATGAAATATTAGTGAAAAACCGTGAAATCGCCATTCAAGTGAACTGTGATCATCACAGTTGTTTACCCCTTTCTTTCAGCTGACATGCAATGGATATCCAAAGTGGTTCAGCAATGATATGTATCTTATGTGCGCGTGTGTGTTTAATGCAATTTCTCTCTCTCTGTCTCTGTTTTGTGCCTTTGCGCGCGTAGGTGTGCCAAAACTGCCGGCTGACGTGTCACAAGAAATGCTATCAGAAGACGGCGCCATGCAACAAGATCTCCGGCTCCTCAGGCAACATCTCCTCCTCCCAGTCGGCCCTGGTGGGCTCCAAGCTCTTTGGGTGCAGTCTCACAAGTCTGTGCGCCGCCGAGGGTGGCGTGAAGATACCCGTGCAGATCGAGCAACTGATCACGAAGATTGAGATGCACGGTCTGTACGCGGAGGGAATCTACAGGAAGAGTGGTGTGAATTCGAAGATCAAGGAGCTGAAGATGCGAATGTCAGAGAATGCACAGTCAACGGAGGTGGATTATGAGAGCTACAATGTGCACGTGCTGACGAATGTGCTGAAGTCGTTCCTGCGCGAGATGCCAGAGCCTCTGCTGTCCTTTGATCGCTATGATGACTTCCTGCGGGCCGCGGAGTTGTCAGAGACGAATGATCGTGTGCAGACGATGCTGTCGCTGATTAAGAAATTGCCACCGTGTCATCATGCGCTGCTGGAGCGATTGATCTTCCATCTGGCATTGGTGGCGCAGCGTGAGCAGTACAATAGGATGTCCGCCAGTTCGCTGGCCATTGTCTTTGCGCCGTGCGTGCTGCGGACGAATCGCATTGTGCCGGCGCAGGATAGTTTGAATGACATTGGCAGACAGACCAAGTGCATTGAGACACTGATCACGCAGAAGATGCACAATGTGAAGAGCACACTGGCGGACATTGACACGCTGGACACGGCTGCACACACGGCCACGACGCGACTGAGCACACTAAGGAGCTCCAAGGTGTTCACACCGGAGGAATTGGCGCCCAGGCAGGGCAATCTGGAGTCTGAGGCGGAGGAGATCTTGCTGGAGGGACACATTCAGGAGATCAAGAAGGAGAAGGCGCTTCTCACGTCAACACTGCCGAGTTTGGCGCGCGCCAGTTCGGATGATGATCTGCTGTCGACTGATCTGGATGGCGAGGGTGGAAGTCTGGATGATTTGATATTGCTGGGCGGCGGTGGCGGCGGCGGCTGCAGCGGTGGTGGCGAGGGCAGAGATCCGAACAAGGACAGTGTGGATTCGGCGCTGTACAGTTTGGGTGGTGAATCGTCAAGGAACACATTCAACAGTGATGTGGAGATGATGGAATATGCGGCGCAGAGTGGTGAGTTTATGAATAGTCCGCGGAGTCAGCAGATCTCAATGGAGCGCGAGGCGTTCCTGCGGGGCGCCTACAACAGTCCCAAAGTGGCCTCCACGTCCAAGTGGTCGAGCAGTCAGCAGAATCTCAGCCATGCGCCGGTGACGGTGAAGCAGAGCAGCTGCGAATTGCAGCGTCAGAAGCCAATTGTGATGCGGAGCATCTCCACGGGCTACGACACGCCCTCCGTCACCATTCAGCACCACCAGCCGTGCTCCAGCGGTGCTGGGGCGCCCGAGGCTGCGTCCGGGGGCGCCAAGGAGCACAAGGGTGTGGGAGCGAAGGGCAGAGGCAAGTCCAAGAGGCAGAACAGTCTCGATGATGAGCCCATCATGGTGTAGGATTTGTGATTTGGCGACGGCGGAAGCAGGGTGTGTGATCAGTGATGTGTGTGCGTGCGTGCGTGAAGAGAGAGAGCGAGAGAACGAGAGTTTGTTAGGTGATAAGATGGGGAAGAAGATGTGTGCGATTCGCTCACTAGCGAGAAAGAAAGGAAGAAAGAAAGAGAGATTCAACCACCAAATTTTTTGAGTGAAGTTAGAGAAGATAGAGAAAAGAGAGAAAATAGAATTGAGATAAATTTATTTTTTGAGGAAATTCCACTTACTGTAACTACATTATATAAATGTTAAGCAAACTTACATGTGTGTATTGAGAGATAGAAGAGAAAGAGAGAGAAATCAATTTGCGAGAGAATCATGCACTGAACATCAAACGTCGATATGAGAGAATAAGGAGAAGATGTGAAAAGATGCCTTCAACATAAGAATAGAGAAAACAAAAAAATTAATGCAGGAAAACCAATGAAAAATTTATTCACTTTTGAGCGCAAGGAAAGATTGAAGAGAGACGTGAAAAATGTGCAAAGAAAAGTATTAAGAGACGGTGACTTTTTATGGTGTTATTCACAATTTAACATTATATTAAAAGATGTAAGAAATATAAGAGAAACAAAAATAAAAATTGTAACAACCGTAAAATGTGTGTCAACGTTGAAAATAATATGTAAAAGAGAAAAAAGAACCCTATATATTTTAAATGGAACTCCTAAAGAAAGAGAAAGAGAGATAAATTGAAAGATGAAGATGAGATACTTTTTAGACACATTGAGAAAGATATTTCGTATTAAAAAAAAATGATCGGAGAAAACATTGTTATAATTGTATAAAAGAAAAAAAAAACTGAAAATTTGCGATGGAAAGTGAAGTTGAGATGAGAATTGTATAATTGTTCTAATTGTAAAACCTATACAAACAATATACATTTAAACAATTGTATATTAATTCTTCTAATCATGTCTTATCGTATAAGAATTTATTGGTGAGATTATGATGATTGTGTGAGAGAAGAGCAGAACATTTGTGTCTCTTTCTGTTAACTGAAGAAGAAGAAGAAGAAGAGGAAAAACCATCTCTGTATTTAGATAAATATTTGACGAATTGTGAAGGTGAATGTGAAGATATTTAGAAGAAGAAGAAATGTAATAAAAATCTACCAAATTTGATGATGATGAAAAACACAAGCATTAGAAAGAAAAAACCATATTTTAATATTGTGTATTTGAGTGTGACATTTTATCAAAAGTCGCACGCGCACGAAGGGGTGAAAAAAAGAGGGTGAAATTTGATAAAATGACACGCTTCACTGTGTATTTCTCTACAATATTTAAAGAAGAAGATGATGATGAAAAAGAAAAGATAACCTGAAATGTTCTTGTTAGACTTTAAAATGGAATTTACCTTTTTTCTAAATGTGTACTTCAATAACAAAAAAAAAGAAAAACCTACAAGAGCATAGCTGTAAAACACAAGTTATTTAAAGGAAGAAAAAAAAACCAAGAAAAAGTATTCGAAGAATTTTCTTCAAGGAAGCAATCAAAAGAAAATAAAAATAAAATGACGAGAATCATAAAATAAATATAATTCTGGAATGTCAAAAAAAAATAATTGCGCGTGTGGAAAAGCAAGGAAGGAGAGGAAATCAAAAGAAACCCAATCGGTTCAAGTGCAATAAGAAAAAGAAAAATTACCAATCAAATTACTTTTTGCTTCTCCTTCTTTGTCGTCTCCATGAGCGAAAAAAGAGATGTAAAAGAAAAAAAAACGATAGAATTGAGTGGAAAACAAACCATTTTATTGAGAAGTAAACATTTGCATTTATGTGAAACTTTTTGTATGAAGAATTTTTCTAATGATATTTTTTTCTACAAACTCTTTAAAACCCTTTCACTGTGACAAAGAAGAAGAGGAAATGCTGAGAGAAAAGGAGAAAGAAGAGTGAATGTGTGACGATGAAGATGATGATGATGATGATGATGAGGAGGAGGAGGAAAAGGAGCCAAATCTTGAAGACTTTCCACGGGGAAAAAAACACATAAGAAGAAAAACACACAGTTATTCATATTATTTGCGTCTCAATGGAGAAAAACAACTCTTATATTGTAAATATTATTTTTTATATAAATATTATCAATCACTTTGGACGACGCGAGATGATTTTGTGGAGGTGATGAAGATTGAAAGAAAAATTGTTGTAGTTTATTGTTAAGTTATTTTCTCTTTATTGAGTATGAATTAATTATTATTATTTTTCGGAAAACGATGAAAATCTCTTAAACACTATTTTTGTGTGGTTTAGAATTTGTTCTTTATTATGTAAATTCTTGAGCAATTTTATTTACTCTTTCATCTCGACGAATTTGTCCTTTTTTGTCTTGTTTCTCCATTTGATCACTAATTCTATATATTTTTTTGTTTAAAATACATTTAATTCACCATTTTTATATAGGAAATATTGCATCCATATTCATTTGCATTATTCACACGATGAAGAAGAAGGAGAGAAGATGAAAAAATCAACATGAATCGATTTAATTTAAAGAAAAAAACATGATTTTTGAAAATGGAAAATCAAACACTGACGAAATATTCACTATGATTAGGAAATTTATTACTTTGTAATTTAGTTGTGAGATTTGTGAAATCAACAATATTATAATTATTATATTTTTTGGACACTCTTCTGCGGAAGAAGACAAGAAGAAGAGAGGAGAAAAGAATGATTGAGAAGAAAAACAGGAAGAAAATTTTTGATGGGAAGGGAAAGAAGAAAGTAATAATTGTTTTATTGACACCCTTATCTATTTTTATATGATCTTCTTTCTTTTTTTTTTAAATTATAAAGCAACATTTATGAAGATAAAGAAGTGAACAAAAGAATATTTTTCGATAAAAAAAAGTATGAAAAAAGGAAAGAACATGAAATATACTCTTCCATTTTCTATCGCTATTGTTAATTTTTATTAATTATAGAAAATGTATAAAACGTTAAATATATAAATATAATAAATTTACTATTATATATATTAATTTTTGGTGTTTTTTCCCAGTGAAAAATTGAATTTCATTTCAACTTTTTCCATCTTATTTTGCCATCTTTGAGTGATTTTCTCTGGCTCCACTCCACAGATGTCGCTACTGTGCAACTCCAGGACCTAATTTCTTGTGTTTTTCACCGTCGCGCTGCAGTCGCGATTGTCTGATTCATTCATTTCGTGGACGCCCTAACAATTTCCCGGAGATTTCCTGGAAGGAGTTCTCTTTCCGCCCCAGTAACACTGCGAAAAGTGTTCGCATCGACCCCGTGAAGGTGCATTTGGTGGAGTTTGCGTGAAATACGCACTGAATACCCAGTAAAAGTGAGTGTGAAAAGTGCGCGACGGAACAAAAATGTCAGATTTCGGCTCACTTGCGATGAAATGGGATCCCAAGAATCTGGAAATCCGCACGATGACGGTGGAGAAGACGCTGGAGCCGCTGGTGTTGCAGGTGACGACGCTGGTGAACACCAAGGGGCCCAGCAAGAAGAAGAAAGGTGAGTCCCACGGGGGGTGAAGTGGTGTTTTTGGGCGATGCCACAGGGTGTGCCGCGTGAAGTGGTGCAATTCCCACGGTTTCACTCAGTCAAATCAGCAAATTGCTCATTGTGGGAACGACGATTGTCTCTTGCAGGTAAATCCAAGCGTGCCAGCGCCCTCGTGGCCGCCGTGGAGAAGGCCACGGAGAACTTCATCGAGCGCGGCGAGCAGATCGCGTACGAGAATCCGGACATCACGTCTGAGATGCTGACGGCCGTGGAGGAGGTGCGCGAGAAGGGCTCGTCGATGAGCATCGCGGCGCGCGAGTTCTCTGAGGATCCGTGCAGCTCGCTGAAGCGCGGCAATATGGTGCGCGCGGCGCGCAATTTGCTGTCCGCCGTGACGCGTCTGCTCATCCTGGCCGACATGGTGGACGTGCACTGTCTGCTGAAGAGTCTGCACGTGGTGGAGGACGATCTGGACAAGCTGAAGAATGCCTCCAGTCAGGACGAGCTGCTGAACAACATGCGCCAGTTCGGCAACAACGCCAACGAGCTGATCAAGCAGGCGGCGAAGCGCCAGCAGGAGCTCAAGGATCCGCAGCTGCGCGACGACCTGGCCGCGGCGCGCGCTGTGCTGAAGAAGCACTCCACGATGCTTCTCACGGCCTCGAAGGTGTACGTGCGTCATCCGGAGCTGGATCTGGCCAAGGTGAACCGGGATTTCGTGTTCAAGCAGGTCTGCGAAGCCGTGAACACCATCAGCGACGTGGCGCAGGGGAAGTCTTCGCAGCCCACCGACATGTACTCCGGCGCCGGCGAGCTGGCGGCGGCACTGGATGACTTCGACGAAGGCATCATCATGGATCCGCTGGCGTACAATGAAGTGCGCTCGCGTCCGTCGCTGGAGGAGCGCCTGGAGAGCATCATCAGCGCCGCAGCGCTCATGGCTGATGCCGATTGCACGCGTGATGAGCGTCGCGAGCGCATCGTGGCGGAGTGCAACGCCGTGCGCCAGGCGCTGCAGGATCTGCTGTCCGAGTACATGTCCAATGTGGGCAAGAAGGAGCAGAGTCCGGCGCTGGAGCGCGCCATCGGCCAGATGTGCCGCAAGACGCGCGACTTGCGGCGCCAACTGCGCAAGGCGGTGGTGGATCATGTGTCGGACAGCTTCCTGGAGACCAACATGCCGCTGCTGGATCTCATCGAGGCCGCCAAGATGGCCAACGAGAAGCGCGTCCGCGAGAAGGCCGAAGTCTTCACGAAGCACGCGGAGAAGCTGGTGGAAGTGGCGAATCTCGTGTGCAGCATGTCCAACAATGAGGATGGCGTGAAGATGGTGCGCTACGCCGCGGCCCAGATCGAGACTCTCTGTCCGCAGGTCATCAACGCGGCGCTGATCCTCACGGCGCGGCCTAACAGCAAGGTGGCGCAGGAGAACATGGAGGCCTATCGCATGGCGTGGGAGAATCAGGTGCGCATCCTGACCGAGGCTGTGGACGACATCACCACCATCGACGACTTCCTGGCCGTGTCTGAGAATCACATCCTCGAGGATGTGAACAAGTGCGTGCTGGCGCTGCAGGAAGGTTACGCCAAGGATCTCCGCATCACCGCCGGCGCCATTCAGGGTCGCTCGGCGCGTGTGTGCAACGTCGTCGAGGCGGAGATGGACAACTACGAGCCGTGCGTGTACACGAAGCGCGTCCTGGAGGCGGTGAAGGTGCTGCGCGAGCAGGTGATGTCCAAGTTTGCGCAGCGCGTGAATGTGGCGTGCGACGCGTTGGAGTCCAATTCGCAGAAGGATGTGGACGAGAATGACTTCATCGACGCCTCGCGGCTGGTCTATGATGGCGTGCGTGAGATCCGTCGAGCTGTGCTAATGAACAGGAGTTCTGAGGATCTCGACACGGACACAGAGTTCGAACCGGTCGAGGATATGACTCTGGAGACGCGCAGTCGATGTAAGGACGAGTGATGAGGGATGTTTTCGGGACTTTTACTGATGTTTCTGTGTGTTTTTCAGCGAGCGCTCACACTGGCGAAGGCACTGTTGATGAATATCCAGACATTAGTGGCATTACCACTGCAAGGGTGAGTCTTTAAGACACTCAAAAGTGCTTGTTTTGAGCAAAACTGGTTGAAAATTTAATCTTAACCCTTCGAAATTTACCAAATTCACCTCAAATATCCTGTAAAATTGGATTAAATTGTTAATAATTGCTCTGTTTTACGTATTTTATACGGCATTTAGTCAATTTGACTAATGAAATACAAGTCTAATAATGCTTTTAGTAGTAAAACAGATTAAAATTCGCCTCTGATTCGTTTTGTCTTTTTTGCAGGAAGCGATGCGAAAGATGAATGAGGAGGACAAGCAGAAGATTGCACAGCAAGTTGAGCTCTTCCGTCGTGAGAAGTTGACATTTGACTCGGAGGTGCTGAAGTGGGATGATGCCGGCAATGATATCATCTTCCTGGCCAAACACATGTGCATGATTATGATGGACATGACAGACTTTACACGCGGCCGTGGCTCATTGAAGACAACAATGGATGTCATCAATGCGGCGAAGAAGATTTCTGAGGCGGGAACGAAATTGGACAAACTCACGCGTGAAATTGCCGAACAGTGTCCTGAGAGTTCCACGAAGAAGGATTTGTTGGCGTATTTGCAGAGAATCTCTCTGTATTGCCATCAGATTCAGATCACGTCCAAAGTGAAGGCTGACGTTCAGAACATCAGTGGGGAATTGATTGTGTCAGGAGTGAGTGATCCTTTTGGGAATATTCGTTGCTTTCTGGACAGATTGTAAAACTCTTTCTTTGTGTGTGTTTTTGCAGCTCGACAGCGCAACTTCTCTTATTCAGGCAGCGAAGAATCTCATGAATGCCGTTGTTCTCACTGTGAAATATTCCTACGTGGCGTCGACGAAATATACTCGCCAAGGAACAGTTTCTGTGAGTATTTTTCCTCTTAAATATGCTATTAAGATTTTGAATATAATATGCTGAAAGAATGTGTGGAGAGTTGCGCATGATGGAAAATAACTCTTTTGACCATTTTTCGTATGCTTTCGCTATATGAAAAAATGCTCCAAATTGTGGTTGGGAATTATTTTGATGGATTTCTTGGTAATAGAATGCCGTAAGTAGAGAGAGAGGGAAAGAGTGAGGAGAAATAGAAGATTTTTTGTTGTTCTTTCAATAGATTTTCTTGTTGTTCATAAAATGCAATTCAATACATAATATTTTGTGATTTCCACTGAAAAATGACTCATTTTTTCTCCTATTGCAGTCGCCAATTGTGGTGTGGAAGATGAAGGCGCCGGAGAAGAAGCCTCTTGTGCGTCCTGAGAAGCCGGAAGAAGTGCGCGCAAGAGTGCGAAAAGGATCACAGAAGAAGGTTCAGAATCCTGTTCATGCACTGTCAGAGTTCCAGAGTCCGGCTGATGCTCTTTAAAGTGCCACGAAATGGCAGGTATTTTTTATATTTCATTTATAATATTATTCCTTTTTTTTACATAAAAATTATTCTCTTGTGTAACTGAGAAAAAGATTACATGCGGTTTTTTTATTGTTTGGAAAAATTCCTTGACTTATTTATAAGAGAGAAATGAACACACACACACATGAGAATAATAATGAATAGAGAGCGATATTTAGAGAAGATGAAGAAATGATAAATATTTAAGAGCGCAGTATTAGTGGCAATTTATTTTTTATCTTTTAAAGACACTATCGAATATTTTTTACAACACATTTCAATCATGCATTTTTCTATATATATAATTAATTGTGGTGGAGAATAAAAAAAATAGCGATAATTAATAGTGGATTTAAATAGATTTGGAAAAGAGAGAAAAAAAGAGTAGAGAGACAAGATAAGCTTAAAAATGCAACTTTAACCACCAGTTTTTCCCCATTAAAGAGAAGCAGAAAGAAAGAAATAGTAAATAAATTATGTGAAAGAGATAAATTCTATGGATTGCGCAAAAAAGTGAAATGTTGGAATTATTAGAATGAAGCATAAAAATGACACGAGAAAACAGTAAATTAAATAAATTATTATTATATATTTTAGCGAATAATGATTATGATGGAAATAAAACCTTGAAATTACTCTATTGAATAGCAATTATACAATGATGACGATGATGAAGTTGTGTAGAAAGAGTGAAAAGCTAATTGAACTGTGAAGCTTTTCATCGGTGTCAATGTTTCTTGAAGGACTTCTTGGACTTCTTCTTTTTTTTCACAATAAATATTGGGAAAATTCACGAGAAAAAACTGTGGTTTTATCATCACTTTTATTGCCCTTTGTTTTGGGGCGAAAAATAACGCGCAATTATCAATGGATTTCACGGAATATCTTTCCTACTCGTGTTTTTATCAGACGTCTTGGCAGATAAAATGGCCCAAAGAGAGACAGAGAGAAAACCGTTGGTAATCTAATCGTGTGGAGTTACTGAATTATCACCAGAAAATTGCTGGTATTCCGCAGAGTGACTTCTGCATTGTTATTGATTGCGAATGGAGATCACACACGGCGATAAAGGAGTGGCAATTGACAAACACTGCGCCGATCTCGCCCGTGATTCATTGGGTTTTCTTGGGCGACGCTTTAGGGGAAGGCAGGGCAGCTGTGAAGAGTTTCAATGTCTGGAAGAATTTCTCTTAATCATCCTTTTATACACAATTTAACACTTAATTACACGCACAAAAAAGTCACTTCAACACATTTTATTGAGACGCACTGATAGTTTACGAAGAATTCTGTGTATAAAAGACGGTGTAAATTCATTGAATAAATCAGACTTCGCATTGGAATACCAGAAACTTCACGACTTTAACGTTTCCTCGATGGTAGTTCGAACCGAACTAACTTTGGCGATAACCAAACGAAGAACTTCGTCGCCTTTCGGCCTAAATTGTCTCTAATTTGTCTTCCTTGTCTGTTATTGTGTGGCCAAAAGTGATCAAGTTGTTGTCTAGGATTGCCTGAAATAGTTTGACTCATGGGAATCCTTTCTTAACACTCAAAATCTTTGGCGAAATGTGCAAGAAGAGCGCTTTTAATCTTAGAAAACACTATAAAGCCACAAAGAAGTGAATGAACTGATAAAAATGTTTAAAATCAATCTAAACGTGTAAGCGAATCTCTGGCTACAGAGGAATAATGATAATGAAACTGATACTGAAGACCAAAAGCTTTTAAGCTGTTGTCTAGGATTGCGTCCTGGCCATTTAAATCAGGCTTTTGCGAAGCAAGTCGTAATATGCGCTCTTAAGAGTAATAATTAAAAATCTGACAGCCAATCCACAAAAGCCCTTCTCTTCGCTAAAGGAACATTCTCGATTTCATTGGGATTTCAAAGTCAGAGATAATCAGAGAATTCCCATTTCTGCCGACTTCCGACTTCTTTTCCCCGAAGAAGTGTTAATGTGCGGATTTTGCCTCCGACGGAAGATCCATTTATGGTCACAAAGTGGGCGATAATTTCGGTGCTTAGCTTCAAAGGTATGCGACTAATGAATTTACTGCGGGCAAAACAAAGAATATTGGCCAACCAGAGTGCGGTCAATTGGTCATTAATGCCCCCAGAGTTTGTCACCCGGCCAGACGTCATTCATCGGCTGCGCCTCACTGATCGCCCCGATCGTCTGAAGACACACACACATGGAGTAATAATTCTCCGGGCAATTTTGGGCGACTTTGGGGAGCATTTCCAACAGAGATGATGCAATGACGGAATCCACCCTTCCTCAGCACGTCGCCTTCTTATCAATTTCGCGAAGGGGCAAAGCCTGACGATCGCCTCTGATTGGTCCCTGACTCAGCGCCAACTGCAATCTATCCTCGTCTCGCTCTGATTTCCCTTCCACTTGCTGACCTGCGACGCACTCTTCAGTCAACTGGTGAGCGCCACTGTGTTGAAATCCTACTCGCTTTCTGGGCTTGAAGATTTCGGTGTTTTCGAGCTTCCGCGCGCGGCTGATAAACGCCGCAGCATTCGCGTGTCATCACGAAGTGAGTCAGTCGCCAACGGGACGCGGAGTGGAGCACATATGGCCAAGTGCCTGAATTGCGTGTGCCGGCGCCTGAGTGACGACGAGCCTGCGGGCTTGGATATGCGCCTGGAGAGGCATCGGCTCGATTCCCTGCTAGCCTGCCAGGATCTGTGCGTGAACGCGCAGACGCTGGCACTGCAGGGCTTCTGCCTGGTGGCCGAGAAGGCGCCGGATGAGGTGCGATGTGTCTTCTGTGACGTTCGCATCGCGCACTGGGACGCGGACGATGATTCTGTGCGTGAACACCTGCGTCTGTCCAACCATTGTCCACTTCTGCGTGGCGTCCGGACGGAGAATGTGGCGCTGAGTGAGCGACAGTTGAAGCGATTGCTGAAAAGAGTGGCGCGACTGTACTTGAGTGAGCCGGTGAGTGGCTTGTGGCGCGAGGAGGAGCGCCGGCGGAGCTTCCACGACTGGCCGGGTGGTGATGATCTGGGGGCCGAGCTGGCGCGCGAGGGCTTCTTCTACGCGGGCTCTGGGTGGCGTGTGGAGTGCATCTTCTGCCACATGCGCTGGGAGACAAGGCCACCGGCCGGCGACATGCTGGCGCGGCACAGCGACTGTCCGCTGCTCGGCGGTCGAGCCGACACGAACGTGCCACTCGAGCCGAGCGACTTCGGTCGGCTGATCTACGAAGTGGCTGGCCAGAGGCCGTCCAGTGATGCCCTGGTGCTCCCGGCCGAAAGACGTGCAGCGCAGGAGAGACAGAACAGGATGCCGCAGCGCGATTCCAGGCGAGTCAAGGTGGTCTCCGACCCAATGTCCGTGAGGTGAGTGACTCAAGTGGTTTCGCTAATCTCTTATCACTGCGCGCGCGCGTCGATATCTCCTGATATTTCAACCCTAAAAATAGTGCACTGATCGAATCCAGCGTGCGGGCGAAAGAAAAAAAAAACGCGTGAATTCTCGCCTTGTGTTCTCGCCTAATGATTGTGTCAGAAGAGGAAGAACGACTGGCCTCAGCACAATCACTAATGAAGGCAAATATTTGTGGAGTCAGGTAGATTATTCCAACTGGCGAAATGCGAAATTACTCCCGCCGGAGTCTGGCGGCTTTGTGAAGTCATCTCGGGCGGTGCAAATGTGAATTTTGGGGCCGTAAATTACATGTTCAATATTTCAGCTTCACGCGCTCGCGTGAAGGTCAGGAGGAATAAACTTGAATTGAATGTTGGCGCCAATTTCCCAACCCAAACATTCCGGTGAGCATGAATCACAACGCGCGTCTTTCTATGCCGGGAATCAAGAAGAAGATTGACTCTACGATGTTGTGATCACGTCTCTTTGGACACTTTGCACGATTCTCGGGCTAAAATCACGTGTCAGAGACATTCAAGTCTCTCAAGAATTGTAATTGATAAGAGAAACTTCCATAAGAGAGCCAAATGTGGCTGTTTTTACGTGTTTTATCGGTTTGTCATGAATTGGAAACACTTCTACACTGCAAAGCACTAAAGAGAACTGTCTGATTGTTATCAGTTGAATGAGACAAACCACTGATAAGACACAAATCTTATCCATAAGTCTAGAGGAGGAACTCGTGCACTGATTTTTAATGTTGTCTCTCTCCAAGTGACTGAATTGTTGTGTCCTCAAATCCTTCCAGATACATCACAGTGCCGCAGCTTAAGGATCTTCACATGGAGCGCAACAGACTCAGCACATTCCGCTTCTGGCGAGGCTCAGTGGACAAACACCTGCTGGCGAGTCTGGGCTTCTTCTACACGGGCATCAAGGACAGCGTTCAGTGCATCGTGTGTCGCGTGCAGATCTCCAATTGGCACGCAGACACGGACATCGTCGACACGCACATGCGCTGCTCCAATTGTCCCCTGATGCGCGGCCTGCCCACCGTCAATGTGCCTCTGGACGCACCGACGCTCGATCAGATCCTCGATGACGCCTTCGACGCCACTCCCGTCGACGTCCTGCATCCCTGCATCCAATCCATTCGCGCCGAGGACTCCGAGAGCATGTCCACGGACACGAGACGTTGCAAAGTGTGCTTCATCGGCACCGTGGAGACATTCTTCCGTGCGTGCGGTCACGCCGGCACGTGTCTGGCGTGCGCCAGCCGCGTCACGCGGTGTCCCTTCTGCCAGTTGCCCGGCAAGGCGGCGAAGCTCTACTTCATGTGACGCCGGCGCCGGAAAGGAGGCTGTGTTTTTGAAAGAGGAAGAAAATCGGTTGTGCAAAAGAAAGAAAAAAAACTGTACTGAATTATGTTTTACATTAATTTAATTTAAATGGTGTTTTCATGAAATCTCAACACAGTTATTTTATTTAATAGATATTTTGGTTTAATTAATCCTCATCATTCCATGTATTTTTTTTCCTCTGTTTTTCTTCCTTTTTTTCTCTTCCTAAGCTTTATACAAATCCAATTGGTACAATTAACTCGTATAATTCTCTCCACTTCTTCTTCTCTATACACACGCATTCTGGTGCCCATTCTTTCCCTTTCATCCTTCCTTGAATCCTTGGAGGTTTCTAAGGGAATTCGTGGGCCTTTTCACTCCCAATCTCTCCACTTTCCTCGCCACATTCTCGTTAAATAGTGTGTTTTGGAGAAAATTAATTAATATATTGAGCACTAAAGCAGCAGCTCTTATCTTACGTACATTTTCTTTCTCTCTTTCTCAACATTCAGTGTGTCACTGCTGCTCTTAGTCTCTCTCTTCCCGGCCCCTGAAATGCTCGTGAAACAGAAATTCACTCTAGGAGGCAATTAGTCGACTTAAAAAAGATGCTATTTACAACTGTTTGCAATGTATAATCATAATAATTAGTATTAAGATGCCGAATTGAGGCGCAAAACTCACTAAATCGTTGCACGAATTCCTCTCTTTTTCCCTCTTTCTCTGTTTTACAAAAAAATGTGTATATTTTGTGTGTAATAAAAAATTCATCTGTTTTTTTATCATTTCATGTAGAAAATAGGCAAGAAATACACAAAAATATGAACAAAATACTTCTCCAAAAAGTTTTTAACACCATTATTAATATATCTAGTATTTGATCAGTGGTTCTACTTTCCTCATCTTCTTCATATGTTATAAACAACAAAAAAAAGTTTGATAAAGACATTTGCCGCATTTTATACTTATTATCAAATAAATCCTCTCTAATCACCCATTGATTTTCCATCAATTTTTTTTCTTTTAAATACAATAGAAAGTTAATTAATTATATACTTAAATAGCAATAAGGTTTGAAGAACAAAAATTTCTTTTCATCCCAAAATCACCAGTTTTTTTGCAGATTATACAAGTCTGACTTTGTCCATTCCAAAAAATCTTAGCCAGTCCTAACACAATTGTTATTACGCTATTTATATGCAATGCACACCATCTCTCTCGCTCTCTGTCTCCCTCTTTCAGGCTGATTACATCCTTAATTTTAGAGCCCTAACACGCTATTACATTACTTCCAACTTGCCGCATCCAATTACAATCACTACAGTATATAGAATATTGTAGCTAAAATATTACAATATAAAGTCACAAAGTACAATTTTATCCTCTTCACAACTTCCAATTTGACCTCATCCATCCTTCGTCAAATGATGCCTTTCTTGATAAAATGATTTTTTTGCGTTTCCTTTCTTTTTTGCCACTGTTTTTCCTTCCGTCTGCGCTTGTGCTGTTTGTTCACATTGTTTTTGTTGCTTCTTTTTGCTTCTTGTTCACGGGCAGAAATGGCGGTTGTTGTTTTTTTCCTGTTTTAACTCCAACATCCCAGAGAAGAATCCTCTTCACCGTGAGATCAAAGGACTTTTTTAATCAGTCAGACAGACACTCAGCACAATTCCTTCTCGGGCACTTTGGCTCGCTGAAGTCGTCTCTCTTCTTCTCGCCAGCTTTGCCGCCGCCGCGCGTGCGCGTCTTTCTTCTATTCCTTCTGCTGATGCGGATGATGACTGCTCGGCGGCCCGCCGCCAGATCCTGAGCCACCCTCCGTCTTCGGCTCGCGCGGCAACAGATAAACTGAACCATCGGCTGACAGTTGCAAGCTGTACTGCGACGAAGAGTACGGATTTCCATCCTGATCTCTCATGTACTGGAAAGGAAAAGAAGACATTTTAATAACCATTCGTCAATCTATTGATTTTTCATCAATATTCCATTATTTCTAACTAGATTTGCTGAATAAGAATCACTCTCTTAATGCTCATCTCTTAAAAACCCAGTTAAGAAGTGCATTAAACATTATCGATCATTAGAATCTTTAGAGTATCAAGAAGTGTATGAAAAATATTCTTTTGTAGTTTTGTAGTTATTAATTACTTTTCTGATCCTTTTCTATTGTAATTCTACTGAAGTTTCCCGTTTCGCCATGAACTTACGTGAAAAACGTGTCTATAGAGCGCCGTGAACTTGTCCATGACTCTCTTCTGCTCCATCAGCGCCGAATCCCGATCGCTCATGAGGCGAGACTTGCGCTGTCGCACTTCCTTCACCTCATCGGCCAGCGACAGGATCTGATCCAACTTGCGCTTGCGGCAATTCTGCGCCGCCACCTTGTTCTTCCCGCGACGCCTGATGTCCCTGATCAGCGACAGCTGCGTCTCGCTCAGCTCATACTTGGACAGGCGCTCGTTGAACTCATCCATGGGCAGATTGATGATGTCATTCACGGGCATGGGAATCTGTTGGATCTTCTCAGTTATGAATTTCACACCTTTGCAAACAAATATTCTTGCGTTTTGAACTTACTCCAAGTGCTTTGGCGCGCTTCTCATCACGCGTCAGGTGCTCATCTTCGCTCTTCTTGTGCGCCTTCTTGTCCCTGGCCGGCGGCTTGGGAATCACCCCACTGCTCTGCGGCAGCGTGTACGTGTGATTGTGACTCACGAGATCGTGCACGCCGCTGCGCGCCTGCCGCGCGGCGAAATCGTGCGAGCACGAGTATTTTATCTCCAGCGGCGGCGCCAAGTGGTGACTCTTGGCGTTCATCAGCGGTGGAGCGGCTGGTCCCATGGCACCTGCCGCCTCCAGACCGTGCGGCGCTCCGCCGGCGGCGCCCTGCGGCCCCATCGCATACTGATCGTACTCATACTTGATCCCCGCCGCCGGCATCGCGTCCGCCGCCAGCGCCGACGGCACTGTGCTCGTGTTCTGCTCCTGGAAGTACCGCTTAGCGAACATGTGGTGCTTCTTCTGCGCCACCGGCGGCTGTCTGCCGCCGGACTCGCCCAGGCGCCCGCTGTAGCTGTAGTCATACGGACCGCCGTATTTGCTGCAGGAGAGAAGCGATGGAAGTGAGCATTTGGAGGCTTAGAGATCTTTTTCTTCTCCGGAGACTCACCTCTGGTATTCCTGGGCGGAGTCGCTGCCCGCGTCGCCCCACTCGCCATCCGAGAGCGATGGCACTCGCTCGGAGCCCATGGAACTCACTGCACTGTCGCTGGATGTGTCAAGACGATCTCCGTGAGCGCCCGCAATTCCTCCCAGGCCATTTATATTGGTCTGCATGCCCAGCAGGCCGCCGCCGCCGTTCGCCAATCCACCCGCGGCGCCATTGATGCTGCCGCCGAGGTTCGTGGCCGTGGAATTGTTAGACGTGGAATTGTGATCCAGCATTCGCATTGTGTACATGCCTGCAAAAGGAAGTGCGCCAATAAACATACAAGAAAAAAATTACCACCAAAAGTGATTTTTATGCACACAAAAGCACTTCCTCTTCCTGTCAAAATGCACTCTTCTGCATATGCCAAACTTGATGGTGTGTAATCGAAAATTGCACTTTATACAGTCTATTTTTTCTCCAAGTGGAAATTGATAAGAATTTCCTATCATTTCCTCTTCATTAGGCCATTATCACATGGGTGGCAGCATATGCATCGTGCCTATGCTGCACTGCCATTCAAACAATCACTTCCGTTTATCATACAGAAAAGCAGAAGAAGAAAAAACAACTCTTCGTGCGTCATTTTCTCACATTTTATCTCATTCAGCCATGCATCTTCTCACAATCTCCACTCTCTGTCCCTCCCTTTCTATCTCTCTCGCCGTCTCTTGTGCTTAAATTCAATGATAACACACTCAGCGGGACGAGAGAAGTATATTTTCCACGATTACTTGAAGAGGCAGCAAAATGTGGATAAATTATCACCACGATGATGAGTTTCCCTGAACATTAAATCATTGGCGCACACGAGAGTATAAGTGCGCTTGTGTAAATAGTCGATCAACACCCATTTACCATTTACCATTTGCTCAATTTCGCCACTTTCCGGATGAATCATTGCATTTTTCCCTCTGGCGACTTTATTCGCGCCCACAAAATCGTGTCACACACTTTTATCACTGATAATATTCTCTCTGTGTGTCGCTCCTTTTTGTCCCAACCGCTAAATTTATACCGCACACGCCACACACAAATTGTCTCTCTTTCTTAGTCAGCAGCAATCACTCCAACTTTGTGATGATCACACTTGTTCACCAGCAAATTACTTCATAGTCCACCAATATCACACTCCAATGTGTCGCGAGAGAAGAGGCGAAGATGAAATTTCATACGTGATTTCTGCCACAAATTCTCCGTCTCACGTTGTGTTATGTGTTGTTGAAAAGATACGGGAAAAAAGTGCCACTGTCGAAGAAAAATATCACCCAACAGAGAGAGAGGACGAACTTGTGTGTCTCTGTTTCACTTCGCCACACTTTTTCCCCCGAAAAAATTCGCGTATTCAGTCCACTCAATGTAAATATCGCGACATGACTAAGCATTTAAAAATAGTAAACACCAAACGATAATGCAAAGAGGCCCCAACTCTTTCCAATTCCTCTCTCGCACACACAAACACAGCTCTCTCTCTCTCTCGTGTCCGCCAAGAGTAAAGCGCCTCAAAATTCACGTATTTCCATCGATCATCATCATCATCAGCGCACGTCAAAGCCAACTCACACATGCGCTCTTCCTTCACTCACTCTGTGCCGGCGATCGGCACTCAGCCGCCCCAACATTTATCGCTATCAATCGTCATTCCGCGGCTCAATTGTTGCCAACACACAATTCTGCGCGAGTCTGTGCGAATGCCAATGACGAGCGAGAGGGAAAACACACAACTGAAAAGCTCACGTCGCGCGCGCGAAGCACACAAAGTCTCACTGATAAGGCATTCACTCTCTTCTCTCTCTCTCAAGAATTGATAGCCAGAAAACACACCTATCAGCACACAATTCAAGTACAGACGGAGAAAGAATCCGCAAGACTCTGTTATCATCGTGGAGAAACAGAGCGATTAATAAATGTGTGCGACGAACAAAGGACAGTAAAATCATCGTCACTCTCAATATCGCTGACGCCACGGAGCATAAGCAGCATAGGATGCTTTGAGAACTTTTTCAATTGCTCACAATTGAAGGAAATATTGAGAAAAAAGCTCCATTTGGTCTATTAAAGCCTTGTGATCTTTCAAAAAATCGAAAGCTAAGAAATTATCAAGTCAAAAAAGGATCTCAATATGATCTTCTAACAAATCTGCTTCAGTTTTGTCAGTATTTTGATCAAAAATTGTCACAAGAACCAATAATCGATGAGTAAACTGAGTTAATTTCTGTGAAAAACTACAATTTCATAACTCTTACGTAAAGAATTACCAAGATAAAGAAACAGTTTGATAAGAAATAGTGAAAATCATTCGTGTTTCGTGACAATACATTAAATACACAGACTTATAATTCTCAATTTTCTTCTACAGTTCAAAGTGTTTCTCACTTCGCAATATCCTTCAAATTGAATCATCTGAATTGGCTGAACAGCAAGAAAGAGCAGCAGGTGAGCCAATTTCAATGACTGCCAACATATCATCAACGCTGCAATTTGCAGCGAGCTTTCAGTGCCTCTCAAACACTTCTTTTCGCGTGTGTGCAAAATGCCAATGAAAGTCCATTAATTACAAAATTCCCTTTTGGCCAAACTGCAGAAATTCTCCCTCTCCTTCAACACATATTTCATTACAATGTTGCACAAAATGCATTTTATACCAATCTCGCGTCGTCACATTCAATCCAACAACAACAAGCGCACACCAATTCCAATTTACCTGGAATTGCTTTTGAGAAATCATATCAAAGGTACACATTTTCTCTACACCCCGAAGAACATTTGTTATAAAAGCCAACACACACCAAATGATTAATGAGTTTTAATGGTGGAAAATGGAAGGTGATTAAGAAAAGAAAAAAAAAGAACTACAGGGACTTTCTAATGTCGAAGAGATAAGCAATAAAGAGAGCTTTAGAGGAGCTTCAGAGACGCATGATTATTTTTCTTTCAATTGTCCAACTCACCTTGATAGTATTGGCGTCCTATTGGGGAGAGATTCGAAAAAAATTGAAAGCGAAAATTAATGTCGTGAGAGAGGCGCAAAGAGGCAGCAAAGCCCGGAAAACTTTGTGTCTAAACGTCAAAGCCAGTCAACATGAACGTGACAAAGACAGAGCCAATGAAACTCACCTTCATTGATGCCAATGTCCATCAGCTGCAGATCCTCATCGTTGAGGATGGAATTGAGAAAGCCATCGGTTGTGGAATTGATCTCGGACGATGTGTTGGAGTAGTAGAGAATGTCAGGATCCATCTTGTAGCCAGACGCGCCGCCGTCCGTTTCCGTGCTGGAGTTCGTGAGATGCATACTTGACGCCACGGCGGAGCCTAGATTTGGCCCATAGTGCGGCTGTCCGGCGGCTCCCAAGTCCGACAGTGAGGCATTGTGCAGCACAGCCGGATGAGAGTGCGGATGTGTGAATTGACTGTGCTGAGGAATCGACGGTGCGGATGGCTGCAAGAGAGAGAGACACTTTGTCAGACAATCTCTGGCATGATAAGACTTGCACATCTCTGTGCTCACCTGATAAGAGTAGTGAGATGAGTAGTGTGGATGCGATGGGATGTCCCCAACGCCCATGCCCACTCCCATGCCCGGCGACAGGCTCAGCAAATTGGCCAAATCCTGCCAGCGCTGCTCCATCGACACGGCGCGGCTCAGCGGCACTCGCGGCTGCAGAAGAGAGAGAAAAAAAAAACCCTCATTATTCAAGCGTCTCACTCCACCCACACTCTGGATCCCTTTAATAAATGGTCACGCGAGTGGATTTCACGTCACATCACCATTTATTATTAACGCGATTCAGCCCCCGGACGAGGGCAAATGGGGTGGGATTTCGTGTTAAAAGAAAGCTCATTTGTCGCCTCGATGAGCGTGCGAAGAGAATTCCATGATGAGAACTTTTCCTGGCCTGATAAGGAGTCGAAGTTTTGCGTGAGCGCGATATCGAGCTTATTTGCAATTTTTCATGCATAAAACATGATGGTGAGCTTTTAAGAGATGGAATCTTTTAACACAGAAAGATCGCAAAGATTCAGATGAAAAAAATAATCGTCTTAAATCCGCCATTTTGAGTCAATTCGATCAATTCAACTTCTTTGAATTCCTTTTATGTGCTTTTATTCTTCAGTATTTCGTGTTTCTCAGAAATGCAGCACAAATTTATGATTAATTCTTACTTTCTTCAGCATAAAAGTGGCAAAATGTAGCTTTATGCAACACTTCTATGTTGTCTAGCCATTCGAGAGCAACTATTCTAAAAAGCACTCTTAACTTGAGGAAAAATTAAGCATTTTTCACAGTTTTACATAACATTATTCCCAATAAGTAATTTTCCCAATGAGTCCAAGGGCAGAAGACGTCTCTCTTCCCACTCATCCAACAAGCACTCATTTGGCAAGTCTCTGGGAATTTTGCACGTGAGGGCGAAGGAGCGTGGAAAAAATTACATACAATTTTCACGGCATTTCTGCCCAACTTCCCCCCGCTCAAGTTCCATTCCTCCCGCGCGCACTCAAAGCTCGCCTGCCGCGAATGGAAGATATATATGGAAAAAAAGGCATTCAATAAATTGCTACTTGTGGTCAATTTTGGCGAAGTCTCTCGCATTGCGCTGTGTCACACACAATTGACAATCAAACCAGCAAACATTAATAGAGTGCCTGTGAAATTAATGTGTGTTGTGGAGTAACAAAAGAAGTAACATCAAATGCACACACAACGCCGCGAGAACCGCCTTTTGCACGCAATCCACTGGACTTGGGCAGGCAGAGAGAAGAAAAAAAAACAACAAGCGCAATTGCTGAAGAGAGACACTAAATTATACACTTTATAAGGTTCAAATCTCAGGGAATTCTACAGAAGCTCACGATCGAGAATTTTCACGGAAAAGGGCGGGAAACTTTTTGCAATGAACATTCCCAAGTGTATTTGTTGTGCCTTTAGCACAGGAAGTTATCTCACCGTGCGCACATAAAGTGATGTTCACAACATCGTCAAATCACGATAGATTGACCTTGAAATACATACCTAAGAAAAAAAAGAAGGCAAAAAGCCACGCGCAATAGATTTTCTTTCACTTCTCAAACGCTTCAAACCAAAACCCAAATGAAGCTTTGTGCCAAAAAAGCTCCTCAATTGCGCGATGATCACTCTTCTTCTCTCTTAACGCCGATCTCTTTGCACGATAGAAAATGCTTATTCACCTTTTTGGCAACTGCAAGTTCAAATCCTTCGATCATTCAAGTTCAACAATCTTCAGCGTCACTTCTTTTTTTCAAGTAATTGCCATTTCACCACGTTTTTTCTTAAAATATTCACACTGAAAATGATGCCAAAACGAACTGAAATATCACAAGAGTTGTATCTTTACCGGTATTCACGTTGATACTGAACTAAACGAAGCATTAACATTAATAATCCCAGCTGTATTAACTACAACTCTCCGCTTCTCTCCAGCGCAATTCCACAACTGTTGTGACTATTTTTCAAGACCAAAAGTCGAGGCACGAAATTAATAACCGTAATTGATACTGTGGCCAATTGTATGCCATTTTTTTCCAACAATTGTCAACATGGATGCTGTGTAATTAAGGTAACTTCAAAGTACTATTATTGGCTCTTTAGCACATTCGCGAAGATGGGAAGCAAATTTACACTTGACGCATGCGAATATTGAAAAAAAAATATCCAACAGAAGTATCAATTTTTTCAAACGCTCTCATATTCTAGGCCTTATTAAAAACATACACACACAATTATATCAACTTGTTAAAGAATCTAACTTATAATTGCTCTTCATCATTCCAATTGTGAAGGTGTTGGCAATTAAAGATCGAGTATTTGAGTGAGGAAGGAAAAATGATGCAAATTATTGTCAATTAGTACAAGAAGAAAAAAAAATTCAATAATGAATATGCAAATTATATAATACCGCACATTTTACGTCACATAAAACACAAATTCTTTCCTTTCTTCCCAGAAGATAATCTCAAACATGCCATCGGGTTTACATTTCACTTCTAATCTCTCCACATACACATTTTGTACATTTGTAATTAACCCAAAATCTATCACTTTAATGATGGTTAAAAATTTTGCACAACTTCATGCTGAACAAAAGCCCCAATTGTTGGCCACTTTATCGATCTTTCCAATCCGTAAAAGAGAGGCGGAGGAAGAAGAAGAAAAAAACGCTAATACAAGATTTTAATTGGATTTTGCATTGAAATCTGATCTAAACACAAAAATTCCACCGGCAAAAAAAGTCTCAAGATCAGCATCAGGAGAAATTAAATGGGACTATTAGAAATGGTCTTTTGACCTCCGTCATCTCACGAGGTGGGAAGAGATTAAACTGGAAAGAGAGAATGCGAGAAAGTTCCGCTGAAGACGTAAAAAGGGATTTGAAAGAAAGTCAAACCATGCTTAATAGGATAAGAACAGGAGAATTTACAACCCCTCAAGTGACAAATTTCTGGTGGTTGAGAAGATCTCAATTTGTCCCTCTGACGCCCATTTAACTTGTGCGTACAATTTCTCCAACAAGAGGAAGTCAAACACTTTTGCTGCTAACCTGCAGAAGAGCTCAAGGAGGAAACTTAACATTTTTGTTGAATTGTGTATAAATCAGCTTATGCGATCCACTCTTTTACATACAAAATAACCACAAGACTCCTGTCACTCACTTGTACCACTTTTTCCCTACTTTTTCAACCCTCCCTCCCTCTCTCACCTCAGGTGATTCCTTGTTAAGCAAACACTCAAAGCGAAAAGGTATGCTGGCTCTTGACAATGTCTGAGAATTTTGGGAAATTATCCATGCCGATAAAATGTCTCAGCACAAATGTTAATGGTTCTTACAAAGTCTATTCTTCATCATGCTTCGAATCTGCATTGAGAGAAAAGTACTAAATGCTCCTCAGTGACTAATAATTTGTGCTAAATCAGCAATTTAAGCTCCAATTTTTGACTGTGCAACGGATTTCTCTGAGTGCACGAACAGCCAACTGACCCAAACTGTCTTGTCAATTGATTTCATCGCCAACGCTTCGCCACTCTGAGTGTTTTTCCTTTTAAAAACTCAAGTGTGTTTTTACAAGAACATATTTCATCAGGTATATAAATTCTTGGATTCCATCAAAATATCCCCACAGACAGACTGAATAAACACTGAAACACTGTTTCTCAGTCTGGCTGGGAAAGTGTGTCACACAGAAAAGGGATTTACAACTCACCTGATGATGATACGAGGACTGACGGAAGGAGTTGACTCCATGTCCGTAGCCCTGAACAGATCGCGGATGCTGAAAAGAGGCGCTGGAGCTTTGAATCATCATATCGCAGAGGAGTTCTTCTAATTCATTCGTATCGTCACTCTTAATTGCGTCCTCTGACAAGTCAAAGGAATTCTCCCTCGTCAGCGGCGACTTCACTTCGTCACCCAAATCTGAGCCAAAGCCATTCGATGATACGGAATCCAGTGGTTCGCGCTTGGGTTCGAAATCAAAAGCATCATCCTGGAAGAGCGGAAAAGCAGCGATCTTCAAGTGTCTTTCTCTCCAGGCGCCAATGTCTGCTGGGGACTTACCTTAAGGGCATCTTGTTCCGCTGAGAGATCGTCTAGCTGATGCAGAGCCTCCTGAAGCAGGGAGTCATCCAACTGAAGTGGGAGCTTCTGGATGTATTCACCTGGAAAAGCCAGACAACATGTTGGATTGAAGAGGTCTCTCTCGGTCTCTCAATTTGGAGCAGAATCATCAAAATCAAACATTTTTGCCTCTTAAGCATGACTCATGATGACTAATTACAATTTTCCCTCAAAAAAGGTTAAAGCCCAACTCGCTTCTCTTCTATCAAAATCTAAAATTACACCGTAATGTTGCAATTTTCTCTCTTTCACGCACACCCAAAAGAGACATATGTATATTCCCCCCGCTGAAAAGTGTAACACACACTGGTCATCATCCTCTTTACGGCCATCGTATGACCTCTTCTTCTCTCTTCACCTACAAATCAAATATTGTCTGTTAATATTTTCCCTCGCGCGTGCATTTCACCGTGTGTTGAATTTCCAAATATTTGCACAGGATTGCTTTTCTCTCTCACATCAAAAACTTTCTGAGGTCAATCGACGGGTTGAGCAAAGTTCAACGGTGTCAATCCAACTTGCGGGCGGGAAAAGCAATCAACTAAACAGTCAAACTCTCTTCTTCCCAGTCATATCATTAAATATTCATTGAGCACGAAATTCAATTTTCTCCACTCTTTTCCTCACACTATATATCGATTAGATAAAGAGACATTCTTCGGCGGGAAATCAAACTAAAAAAAACAGTAAAAAATTTGCCACCTCAACCTTGGTCACATTTTATCAAATTTTCTTCACTCATCAATTTGCACATTAGCGTGCTTTTTTGTTAATTCAATCGGCAAATCGCCAAAAAAAATAGTGAAATCAATTTGTGCTGATTGGCTATAAATTACTCTTTTATAATCGATTGTAAGTGAGAAAATTCTCATTATTAAAATAACATTCAAATCACAGAAATCTTCCCGTCGGTTGAAGAAATGAGTGACTTTTCTTCCCTTCTTTCCTTTTTTTCTCAACCCATCAAAGATTGTCTAGATAAAGTTTCGAAAAATGAATTTTTATTATTTCTTTTAAATGCCCTTTTTCGGAAATTTCATAAATCATAATTTTTAAGCCTCTTTCAGGCGACATTTTGCAAAGCGCAAAAGGTGCAACAAAAGGTCAAATCATTTTTCATAAATTCAGTGACATATTCCGTTTATGCGACGCAGAAGGACAAGCGAAGAAATCCTTTTTCTTTCTTTCTTTCTACCACCCAAAAATCACACAATTATTAATCATGTGTCATTGAAATTCTTGCCAAAAAGGAACTCACAGAATTTCTTCTTTGCCAAGCGACGCTTTTGTAATCCACACAGGATCAACTTATAATCCAGACAGCGCACAAGTTTTTCTTTAGTCCGTTCTTTTGCACACTCTCAAATAAACCACACTTTGCACACTTTTGTCAACTGATGTCCTGAAAAGTCCTTCGATCACGAGGATTTTTCACAAAGAATCACTCTCTTATTTCTTGCACAAAACTCTCAAAGACAGATCCACAGACTCTTTTTCACTCTCTAGAACTCTACTCGCAACTTTTGAGACTCCTGACTCTCTTCTATGGCTGAACTCAGTTGAGTGTTGCGCGTTCAAAGTGCCATGAAAAAGAGAGTCGAAGAGGCGAAACGTTGAACCAATAAAACAAGATGAAGCGATCCGTTGAGGCTTGAATTGAAGAGGCGTGGCCTCGAAAGTTTCTCGGATGTGTTTGATGTACATAAAGAGACGGGAAAAAAGAGAGGAGAACAACTCTGCAGCTTTATGTGGCACACATGGCGCGCAAAAGCACTAAGAATCAACCCATGGAAGAATGAGACGACATTATATATTCTGGATATTCTTTTGCCTCGAGAATTTTTCAATACAAGTATGTATATATAGAAGAAGAGCCGTTGAATATACTTCAACTCCCTCTCGCCCATCTTGTGTTTTGTAAATCATTAAAGAAGTTATGCTATATTCTTCATTTTTCTTCTTATACACCACTTTTTTCCACCAACGTCTGAGAGATTCTTCTGCTACACGAAGCGTCATAAATATTAAAATCATAGAGAAGAAGTTTTGAAGCGCGAGAGGTAGAAAAAAATCCTCACCTTCCCAACCATATCAATTGAAAACAATTTCAACACTTTGCATCCATTTAAATTTCTTATTTCCATCTCACCATTCGTCTTCATCTTCTCTGCTTCTTCTTCTTCTTTTTTTGCTCATTTCACAGCACGAAACACAAGAGGAGGAATTGGAAGCAGCGCGCGAATGAAGCGCTTGAAGATAGCAATTTGGTAATTAAAGTGGAATTTAAACAATAAGTCTAATAAATAACACACTGTGTGATGAGAAATCCAATTTCTTTTGCGTCCAATCAAAGCCCCAAAAAAAGGAGAGTCAAGATCCTCTTCTTTCTCGAAAATCCAATCAAATTTGTCCTCTCTCTCTGCTGGACTGATCAATATTATAGAGTAAAACCCTTGTGTTGAGAAACATGACCAAGATTATATCATCTCACTTGAACCCGGTCAAAATTCCCTTTTGCCACGGAGGTCCACAAGTATTCTGACGGTGGAGTGAGAGATTCCGATGACTTGTCCAAATTAATAAATCGACAGGTAGAGCGACAGATGAAGAGGTGAGACAAAACAAGATGACAAACAGAGCAACTTCTTCCGACACACCGGAAAAGCCCATCGCCAAAGAGATCGCATTTGGACAAAAGGTAAATAAACCATCAGAAATTTGCCTAAACATTATTTCCCAGAGTCACACTCATTCAGCCAATTTGGGAGTCATTCACCATCTCCTCATCAAAATCTCTCCACTCATTGCACACAAACACAAACTCAAACACAGAGAATTTCAACACCTGAAAACAACACACAACACAACTCTCTTTTTCAAACTATTAAACCTCATTTGGGTACGTTGAAAAATTTTTATTTGATATTTCGGTAGCTAGACAGACTCTAGACATCAATTGATGAAAAGTCATGCATCATGATTTAGCTTTATGACGTCAAGATGATGATATTGCATTATAATACGTACACTGACCACATTTTCTGGTGTTGTGCCGAAAATCTCTCTCGTAATGGTGACATAGTAAATTCTCATATATATACCACGCGCGCTTCCAGAATACCCCCGAAAACCAGCGCACATTTCACAAGACAAACCATTCCAGAGACTCTCGAGTCTCTCTCTTTCTCTGGTGATGGTCAAAAGTGAAGAGTCAATTCCAGGGATTTAAACAAGACACCACAAACCAATATTGCAAAAATCCCTCAAGCAAAACCGGAAGAGAATTTATCAAGATAAAGAAAAAATCATTCTCCAACAAAATTTATATGATGTTATCCCGCATTTCTAATATCTACAACTGTAAAAATTGTTAAATGTTCATGAAACTTTATCTCATGAGCACACATTTTTCTCTGGTAAAAGCTTTATCTTCAATCTATGGCAAAAACATATCATTTTTCCAGGCGAGAGAACGTGAAAATAGGACAAATATTGAACCGCGTGAGAAGATATAACATTCTTTATATCATTACATAGTAAGTAAAAAGCATCAAGCCAAAGATCACAATCTAATGAGATTTTCCTTCTATAGAAAATGATTTGCTTGTGTTGTTGTGAGAGTGAAGAAAGAAATGCCAATATAAGATTATATCGAGAAATTCATTTTATCCACTGGATTTTTCAATTAACCACATCTGTTTTCCATGCAATAATGCCGGAAAGAATTACCAAATTGAAACACTCCTTCTTCACACTTAAACATATAACAGCAAAAATCTCATGTGAGAATTTGTCATGAAATTTGTTATTCATAAACTCATACATTGAATTGACTTGTTAAAAATCCAAAAAATTCTTCTGTCAAATCGTCAATGCTTCATTGTTAGACATGTTTTTCGATTCGCCTCTTCTCGGGGAGAAAAAATAACATTTTCATCTCTTCGATTTCATACAAATGTCCATAATAAATGTTGGAAACTATTAATTTTCCACCAATTGTAGGGATGCGCGCGCCCTTCGTCTGCTCTCTATAACAATGCGGGTCACTGAAAATCGTGCGTGTTTGGAAATTTCCTCTCTCTCAATTCCATGATAAATTATTATTGGGAGGAAATTTAAAAAATGTATACAATTTATAATCCACACATAGTATATTGGGAACTTGAGAGCGCGAGAGAGCGAGAGAACATCGCAAGTCTTGAGGCCCTATTTACTTTATAAGCCTTGTGTGCACACACTTTATATATTTATCAATTCCCATGGTAATATTTTACCCTCTCTGACAATTTGATAAATGATGATCCAGTAATTCTCTATGGTATGGAAAAAATAATAATAGAATGGATGGAAAAAAACGAACCCACAAGAGGTGGAGTATAAAAGTTGAAATTCGATTAATAAAGCTCTTTCGCTCTCTTTCTCTTCACTCCTCAATCGTCGCGCACACATCCTATTGGCCAACTTTACAACCCAGGAAATTTCTCAGCCACTTTTTAACTCACACACAAGACACTTTCTTGCATTTTCCCCCTTTTCGCTTTTTATATCGATTCACTGGCGAATTAGAGACGCATTCGTCGATCAATTGAAGAATGTTTGTCAATAATTTGCAGTTAATTGCTTTAACTTCACTATCTCCCGCACATAAACATATGATGGAACATTTGCTGTTGGTTTTTCGACTGATAAATTCACACCACACATTTTCTATATAGGATTCAGTGTCTCTCTCACCCTCCTTTTCCCGGTTCGACGCAGCCCAAGAAGCGCAATTCGAATAAAATTACACCGTGCAACATAGCATACACAACAAAAGAAACACCATCCAAATCCGCCAAGTCATCCAAACCTCCTTCTTCGTCTTCCATCAATTTCAAAAGCATCCACAAGACTTCCCAGCCAGAGTCTCTTTCTCTCTTGCCAGCAATATAATAAATATCCTATCAAACATTGCCTTCTGTTGTATAAAATGTTGGAAAATTCACCAACAAATTCTCGCCTTTTCTGCATTTTTTTTCTCCTTTTGCAGTGAACCTTCATCACACAACAAGTCTCTGCTGACCATCTTCAAAAGACAGAGACTTCTCTTGTGCATCATCGGCCATCTTTGCTCATCATTCGTGGAAGATGCGCGCGGCATTTATTAAGCCACATAAGCAACATATGTTGCCCACCATCAAGTCGGAATGGTTCTTTGGTCAATTTTGATTCTCAACACGACTGTAATCTTTTTACCTCACATCCTCTCTCTCCCTCCCTCCCTTCCTCCTCATCCACTCCTCTTTTCATCTTTTCGACCATACAACACAGCCTGCAAGAAAAAACCGCCTGCCTCAAGATGTTCTCCGCGCGAGATCACCTTAAGAAAGAGATAATTTTATTCACGATGGAAGCTCAGCATTGCCAAAGCAGTGGCGGCGATTGTTGTAGCATTGAAAATTGAACTAAAAATTGTTCTAATCCTGATGAAAAATCGAGATTAGGAAAGAAACATTGATGTTTAAACAATCCTGTTTTTAGTTTACATTCTCTTATCTTATCAATGAAATGTGAATGCTTTCCAGAGTGTGTCTCCTGATCAGCAATAAAAATGCTTTCATAGTTCTTACATTGAACAGTACACAAAGATTCTCAGTATTAAATACAATTGAGTAATCACATTTATCAATTTCAAGCTTATTTCTTAAATCAAATAACAATTCAAATTCTGCAATTCCTACGCCGCTGAGCCGGAGAAGGGAAATGATCAAAAAGATGGGCCTATGAACTTTTTATCTCAACCTCTGTTTCTCATCAACCATATTCTTCTTCTCTCTCAAGCTTCGGTGAGAAAGTGTCTATCAACAATATGAATTTCTTTTATTCGCTCATTAGTGAGAATTTTTGGCCAATAGCTTTAATATTCCAACACACACACGCATTTGTATTTCTGTCTCCATCATAATCTTCATGGGAAGATTACAATGGCAGTAAATTAATTAGAAAATTCCTCCACTCCTGACATTCCGCCCAAGAAAACCTATCCAGTGTTGTGTATATCGATGGGCCAACCACTCTGGGGGGCTCCCCGGTCAGCACGGCTGGAGTCCCCCAATCCCGCGCGCAACTTCATGCTGGAGTCATTAATTAGAGTCATGTGTGTGTGCGGCGCATATGTTAATGCCGGGGAAACAAAATGGAATTCGTTTTGGAGCCAATTGAAAATGGACGCACACGAAAACTCCTACGCGATCCGTATTTGGCCATCGGATTTTCACATGAATTGTAAATTCCCTTTAACGAGTACCGCGCCAGAGACATAAATAAAAGTCCCCATGAAGTAACAATTAATCTTCCAGTCCAATGTTCATGAGTTCAATTTCATATTCACAGCATGAGCACTTTTTTAAAAGATATTTCTGGTTCTCTCTCTCAAGAATAATTCCATCAATTTCAATACAGGAATCAATGCAGGGATTTTTCCCTTATGAAGAGGCACCAAACTAACGGCTCAATTTTCTTCCAAATGCCCTTTTTCTCTATCTCTCTTCCCTGGACTTCTCTCCTCTGCCATTCCATCTCCGCCTCACATGCCGCTGAGCCCCCAGAAACGCAACATTGTTGTCGGGCGGACAGAGAGTGGTGGTGAATAATTCTTGAAAAATAGAAATAGGCCCTATTCATTTCCCAACAAACAGTTGAGGAGCCGAAGAGAGTACACAAGTTGGCCGTATATGCGCATGATTTTGGAAGTGCAAGTAATGTTTCGTTCATTTTTCATTCTCTGGTGGATGGCGGCGTTATTTCGGAATAATCTAAGCACGATATATCCCGCATTCACCATCTCTCCTAAATACATAAAATCCACTGCTGCCTTTCGTATACCGGGGAGAAAATTCCACGCACAGAGAAGTGAGATGGGAAGCATAGAGAAATTTCCACCAGGCATTATATGTTATTATGTTTGTGTGTGTGTGTGTGTTGTTGGAATTGAAATGAAGAACACGAGGAGCGTGATGGTGAGGAGAGAAAGAGGTCTACACACAATCCACTTTGGGAAATGGAAAAACTCCTCATGTGGCTTTTGTTAAGGAACTTTCTTACATCACACAACCCAAGAGAAGAGAAGGGAAGTTATATTCCCTTCCTTTTGCCTGAAGACGCGTCGCTTCCCAACAAAATCAATAATATTATATCCTTCCCACCATTTCTTCTCACCACCATCAGAAGAATCACATTTGGATTCTTCTGAGGCCCAGAAAAGCACGCACACATTTCGTATCCCCTTCAAAACCCAGAGAGATTACAAACTTCCCTCCAAAGCCCAAAGAGAGAGAAAAAGGACAATTTTCTTCCGCATCACACAAGGACACAATGATATCGCGAAAAACAAACCGACAAAAACTCACCTGTTTCAGCATCAATTGGCAAATTAGGCCAATCATGATCGAATTCCTCGTCCTTCTCCGTGTTCTGGGACTGACAAAGAGAGAAGAAAAGCAATTGTAAATTCCATCAAATAAGGAAAAGTCTCAAGAAATCACTAATAGTTACTTTCTCATTCTTCAACTCAAGCAGCGCATTGAGTTTCTCAGCATCATCCTCGGCACTGTGAGTCTCTTCCTTCTTCAAGGAGGTCGAAGGAGGCGCCAATGAGAAGCCCAGATCAACATCTTGCTTCCACAGAACCTCAATCAATTCGCTTTCCTGCAAGGAACATTGGAAGAAAAAGCAAAGGATTAGAGAAAATACATTGCAATAATCATATCTGAAGAATTCTTCTGCCAAGGAGAATCGCGCGCGCCTTTCAATTTCGTCCTCATCATCGTGAGAAACTTGGTCACTTTATCTACAAATCCACATCGCCAGGCATTTCGCCATTTCTTTCCCCAAAAATCCAAACCCGTAAACCCATCAATTAGTGAATTGTAATCCGTGTTTTGTGCGCATTAGGTCTATTTGGTAAAAAAGTGTGGCCCATTGTTGGCCATTTCAGCAATCTCTTTCAGGCCATTCTTCGGCTGTTGCCGCCAATGTCCAAACACACGACACACCATCAGAGGAGAGACTCTTTAACTGTTGAGAGAGTGAGAAAAAGTCCCACATCTAATCAATGGCACAATTCCTCAATTTTTGCTAAAAGTATTGACCTTCGATGATGACCAAAAAGCAGATTAAACCACTCGGAAAGCCTCGATCTCGGGCCTCTTGAAGCGTACAGAGAGCAAGACGCACACACAGCAAAGACGGCATGCCGAAAAAGAGATTGAGAGAAGTTGATAGATCGGCAGTTTTTTGTGATTATCAAAATTTGTCAGGTGAAACAAAAAAAAAATGAACACAAGATGCCCAAGAGAAGTGACTCAAGTACGCAAAGAGGCATCGAAAATAGTGGAGATGGAGTTTGAAGAGAGTGAAGAGATGAAAAAGCCACACCGCCAGACGTATAATCTTCCAATATCGTCTCAATTCTTGTAATGTAATCTCATTAATTTTATTGCATAGTGTCGAGAACATATTGTTGAGCATTCCAACCAAAATTTCATCCATTATTTCCCATCGCAATCTTCGTAAATTGTGGTTCTTTTGCCTCCTCTTCAAATTAAAAATTCATGCAATTTTCATATATAAATCCCAACCGTTAAAGTGGGTATAGAAAATCAAATCACGTTTCTATTGAAATAAACCCCATGGCAAGAAAGAACAAAGAATGAGGAATTCTGACGTATGAAATTTAATTATGTGATTTTCCACGAATTTATCCAACACACAGTTTTGCTGGTAGAGAAAAAAAAGACCAAGAGATTTTCCTTTATTCCTACACAATTTCCTCTATACATTCGCTATTGTCTTTTCGCCATCCCCGGGAAAGGGAAAAACTCCGCCTTTTTCCAGGCAAAAACACACACATATGAACAATGCCTTAAATCGTGGCGTCTTCCTTTCTATTTGCCATCACATTAGCGTGAAAATGCGCAGAAGCTTGAGAAAAGCTTCTTATTTTTCAAAGAAAAAATTGCCAAAAATGCATTTTCCGTTGCACTTTAAATCGCCACTGACAGATAAAATCTTGTCAAATTTGACATTCGCCTGTCACGGGAGTTTTTCATTTGATTTTCCATCAATTCCCAACCGAGAGACATCAACAAAATGAATTCTTTGCAGTGTATTAAATGGAGTCCAAAGTCATCGATCACTTAAGCTCCGCCTTCCAGAGATTCTCTCACTCTTTCCATCACTCATCTCACTCTCTTATATACTTTGCCGGCTTCTTTTTGTTGTTCGTCGCGTACAGTGAGAAAGAGATGGTGGAATATTGTGGCAACTGGAAAACGTCTGCGCAAAAGAGAGCAACAGAAGTTCAATTGGAATTTCAGGAGGGGATAATTTCTACATAGCCACAAAATTGTGAGAAAGAGATGCGAAATGCGAATTGGTCAGAGGTTATCTATGGTCACTTTTCGCGCCATAATTCGCTATGTAAGAACACCCAGTCGAAGAACCGTCTCTTCGCCGTCCAGCCAACAAGAATGTCATTGATAAAGATCATCCAGACTTGGAGGGGAATAATTAATAATTACAGATTATCTGATATTTAAACATCTTTCAGTTCGGGATACAATCTCTTGATTGATCAGCGCACTCAATGGGATATTAATAGTTCCCAAATGGACAACGAGAGGAATATCAAAACCACAAATTTCTGCCGCACGCCTCAAAAGAATCAAAAAAATCTCGAGAGAGAGAAGATTAATGCGAAGAAAGACTTTCTTTTATGCCTCAAATCCACTGGGGGTCCATTATTTTTCGCTTAAACATCCATTTTACAGAGACACCGACAATTGATTTCTTCTAACTTTGTCTGCACACCCTTTTTTCACTCCCACCGCGCGCCACAAGTGAAGGAGAATCTTATCGACATTCATTAATTACTCTAACATTTCATCGAGACAAATTCAGACACGCATTAGTTCAAAACTCTTTGTCAATTTGATGGACCACCGGAGGATCATTAAAAGTCACCTTTTCTCCTATCTTTTCTTCTCTCTTCTGTGTTTACCTGTTTTGATGTTTTGACGTGTGCGTCTGTGATGCAAAACTGACACACTATTCATTTGTCACCTTGTCAAATCCATCAAATGTATAATAATCGAAAAGATAGGGCGTTTATTAATGATTTCTGAGCATCTTTTCCTCCTTCTTTCTTTACTCTGTGAAATATTCGTGTGAAATTCTTCAAAATCACAGACACACAAACTCCTAAAAGTTATGCCATAACGCAGCTGAGACACAGTGAAAAGCACATGCACAACATGTTATTTTATGGCACAGTTCCACAGCTGAGACACAATTGCGGTGCTTCTGATGCCGCCAAAAATAAACTCTTACGAAATAAAGAGTCAATGAATTTCCCTGAGAACGAAGATGTTTACAAAAATACCAATGAGTCTAATAGTTCTGCCACTTTTTGTTTGTCAACATCACGCAATTGTGATCTATTTCGCCTTATCTTCAACTTCTCACGCCAGACAACTTTCAAGTGCCTTCACCTTTGGTGTCCGCTTTTTTTTTTTTACTTTTCAGAGCGCAAGAGAGAAAAGAAAATTGAGGCGTCCAAATTTTCACATTGCAGCCGAAATCGTTATTCTTGGATTGCTTGCGATGAAAATGATTGCAAACAGACGCGCAATGTTGAAAGTCAAAAAGTCTTTATCCTCTCTCGTGAGCGCCTTTGTGACCAATATAGAATGATTTTCCAACTTTGTTCTACCTACACCATTCAATTTTTCAGTTCAAGGCAATCTTGGTGTCTCACTACAATTTTCTCTGGCCATATTTTCACTCTCATCCTGACCAGTTGCTCGTTTCCCTCCTTCTTCTCCCCAATCTTAATCCCATTCCATTGCGTCGCGCGCGCAATCGTGTGCAAAATAGACGTAAAAAGACAACAAGAAAGAGTTCAAACTGGGTCAAGTTGAAAACGTGCTTCATCCCTCCCCACCCACCCGTCGCAGAGCCACTAGCAAATGCCTGTGTACAATTTATTACATTTGACGCTCACATATCAAATGCACACACAACGCGCGACTTCTGCTCCTCACTATAAATGGTCTGGCCACTCAAATGCGACCGAGAAAGGTGAAATATTGCACTCAGTGCGCGCCTCCTGTCACGCTGGCTGCCTTGCGGCGGCTGAGCAAAGTGGCCGGGAAAGCGAAAAGACAGACTCAAGAAAAATACCAGGAAAACAAGAAAGACACAAGCGCACTTCTATGTAAATTGATAACAACAATATTTATCATGCAATTCTGCTAAAAAGATTCCAAATCAGTCAGCTGAAGTGAATCAAAAACAACCGGAGTTTTATGACAAAAAGTTTCTTTAATTCAATCATATAAATGAGTCGTTGCAACTTTACAGAATTCGTATTTCAATTCATAAAAAGTTAGGAATTTGCCATGAAACTCTACGCTTTATTGACGGTTGACAGTGTGAAGTTTGAAATGACAATGTTTGAATTGTTTGAAGTTTCGCAGAAAATAAATTCCTCACTTTCGTAATTTCATAATTTTGACACTTGCTTTGACAGCATATCAAAAAAAAATTGATTGAATTAAAATAGCAATGATTCCAAAGTAAATCTTTCCAATCTCTGACTAAATGAAGACAAATAATAATTAATACTTTGACAGTTTATAAAAAAATGAAAGGGAATTAATGTTGCAACGCCCCCAAAATTAAATAAATTTAGTGCAACACTTTTTAAGACAAAAACAATTAAATAAATCCGCCGCTGAGAATTTCCTCAGCTCACAATTCAATCGCGAAAACTCTCAAGAATGCTCGAGAATTTGATTCAATATCAATTCCAAAACAAGTCATTGAAAGACTCACCATGAAAACATAAAAATGACCATCTCAGATGGTTTAATTAAGTCTTCATAGAAAATTTGAAACATTTCTCTCTCATTGCCAACCACAATAAATCGAGTGTGATCCAGTTTTTCATCATCAAGACACTCGCGCGCGCACGAGACTCTCGAGCGCCTCTTTCGCACTCTCGTCTCAACTATTAAATTAAATTTAATGAGCTCCTAATAGCCACACAAACTATTAATCAATGAAATAAGAGAGATTGCACAGAGAGACGAGACGTGCTTTTAAAACCCCACATTAAAGCTCCTCTCGTCGTCACTCTTTAGCGCGCGCACACACTTAATCAACAAAAACCCCAATGAAAGACCGCGCGAAGCCACTATAATTCATCATAAAACTTGCATTGATTAGTAATTTATACACCAGCGGCAGTGATAATGCTGTGAAGGGCAACAAAATGAATGCATGATAAGGAATCATAGTGAGTAATTTGCTTTCTCTGCGCAATAACCAATTGCAATTACATCGAATTATCTCTCTCCCTCATGATATAATCGACAGTCAATTACAACTTCAGCTGATTTTCAGCAATTTTTTTTGTCTACAATCGAAAAGAAAAATTCTGTCTTGAGACCTTTTCACACCCCCAAAGAGCCCCCGGAAAAAAGAGTCAAACGTCGTTTTATTTAGTGCTTTTTCTCTCCACACGGAAATGTTGAAAAAAGTGTTCTTCTAGGAAATTTAGTGGTATATAATAAATAATCAATTTCTCCGCTGAGGCACACGAAAAGTGGGCAAAAAGAAACGCTACGTGCTCACATTTTCTACCCATTCCCACTTTTGTTGGTTTGTAAGTCAATTCTCAATATGGCCAGAGAGTTCATCATACTTCTGAGCCAATTTAATACATACTTTTCTTGCCCATACAAGTCGCGATTCTCTGACTCTCTGAGATTTGCTGTGTGTGCGCCAGAAAGAGAGCGAAAGAGATGCCCAAAAATGAGTGACCGAGAAGTGAAATCACGCCGAAAAACTAAAGAAAAGAGACGCAAGAAAAGATGTTTCGTGGTCAAAAATTATCACATTTTAACTCATTATATTTTCACCAGAAACGCATCTTTTCTGTCTTCTTCACTTCATTGTTCTTCTTATTCGTCATCGCATTTTTAACAGCCCCGAAAAACCTTTTAATGGATTTGCCTCAGAAGCATCACGTTGTAATGACATCTCTTTTATAGACACAAACACACTCAGATACTCTATTCTTTCTCGAATTATAAAGCAAAACAGTGTCGCATCAAAAAAATAAGACACACACAAACCACATGAAAAGCAGTGGTAAATAAATTTCTTTTCAACTTATTTCGCAATTAGTTCCTCAACGACGTGTTTATGCTTTGCATTAACTTTTATACACTTTTCTATGTGTCTCTCTTCACATCCTCTTCTAATTGGACAGATTTTGAGCCCATCATTTAGGTCGAATACCAAAGCAAATGTGTTAAGGAATTTGAGAAATTTTCGGAAAAGCCAATCAAAACACACAAACTCGAAAATTGGCACGGAAATTGAAAGTTTCCTGACATATTTCCATTAGAAATCCCTTCTTCAATGACAATAAAATCTCTCTTTTCGCCACACAAAAGTTTTCCAGGGTGGATAAATTTAGCAAAAATATCGCACTGTTAAAATTAGACAGTCAGACAAAAGAAACAACTAAACATCAAAAGAAGAGGTCGCGGAGTATTTATAGATTGAACTTGGATTTTTCAGCTCAAGACCTTCAAAAAACCGATCAGCAGACTTTCTCTGCTGACCAATTTCTGGCCAAAAATACCTCGCAAAATTACAAAGACTCGTCTTATAGAGACAAAGCCTCTAAACAACAAGAATCTTTGTGCGATCGTGAAAATGTTGCGCCAATCTTATCGCAACACCCACAATTTCTGCCTGGTTCTTGACCCATTGTCTAGATTGTCTAAGCCAGAAACACGGTAAACAAGGTGGAGAGCGCGCTATTTATTATTAGCTGGGATTTCAGCACTCTTCTGTGTTCGCATCATGAATTCATTGTCGCGAAATATATTTACTAAGAATAGGAGAAGACTAAATTTTCTGCGAAACTATTTGTAATAATTTAATTGGTTGAGATAAACAAAGCTGTTAAGCAACAAATAAGAAATAAACAGGATTTTCCCACTGTTCTAACACGAATTTCACCACTTTTCTCATACGAATTGCAGAAATCTTGTCAGAATTCTCTCCCTAAAATCCCATTGACACACAAGCTAAGACAAATCGCGAGCTTATCAGCACATTTTTCGCCACAAGTGGCAACAAAAGGTGAAAACATTTCGTCGTTTCAGCAGTTGTGAAATTAGTTCGCGGTGTTTTGAAGAATATTATTGAGGACAATGGCGCAGGAAGTTGCTGATGAATTTAGGAGGAGTCGCGAACACTCTGTGTGGGCATTGGCTTCGAGAAGCTTCTCTCTCTCAGCCGCGCTTACCTCTGGCGTGAGCACAACAGACGACGATGACTCACAATCGTCGCTATCAGCTTTGACTGTTGCATCAGCGCTGAGCGCGGCGACGGGCGACTCGGGCCGCTCCGGAGGCTCCGTCTTCACCGTCACGCGTCCGCCGGCGTCGCCGTAGAACTCCTCCCACTCGATCAGCTCCTCGACGGCGGGCGACTCGGGCATGCCGTAGTTGGAGGCGCCGTTGAGCGCCAGGTCGTCGATGGCGGGCGCCTCGGGCGGCATGAGCGAGTCCAGCAGGAGTTCATCCTTGGCCGGCAGGCCGAGATAGGGATACACGGAGGCGATGCTCTCGCCGAAGTCCGTGAGATCGGCCAGGTTCTCGTCGAAGATGCTGGCGGAGTCGGCGAAGGGCGCGGCATTGAGGAAGAGCTCCTCCAGTTCGGCACTGGCCGCCGCCGGACTCTCCTCACCTGACGCAGTCCGTTGACCCGCCGTAGCGTTGGCCGCGTCTGACGCGCTCGCCGAGGCGGAGCCCGTGAAGTTGTGATCTTGATGGACGGAGTTGAGCAGGTAGGCAGTCACGTCGTTGGAATTGTGGTTGAAGCGCACGAGGTCCTCAATCAGCGGTATCACAGCCTTCCGGTTCGAGTAGTGGCTGATGTCCGTGAGCGGCGTGGCGGCGCGCAGCTCCAGCTGCCAGCCGTCGCCGTCCTGGAGCGCCAGCTGCGACTCCCAGCCATAGCCAAGGTAGCTGGATGGGTCCACGCGCAGCAGCGACAGCACCAGCGCCACGCGGAGCAGCTGATCCGCGTGCACCTTCTTCAGCGAGATCATTGTCTCTCCCCAACACAGAGAGTCTCTTGTTTCCTTTACAAAAGTATCAAAACACACAGTCTCACAGCTTCATAAACTAAATGCGCCCTCCTTTGTCAAGCGTCCTCCGAAGCACGCACACTGAATTTGGGCAACGCAGGTGAGGAGCGCGCCCCAAATCTCATCACCGGAGCCTTCGGTGCTCCATTCTCCACCAAATTACCCCCAAATTAGCCACTGATTCTCAGTCTTTCAGCCTCCACTCAACTCAACCACATCATCTGTCCTCACCGCGAAATTCCACCTTGCTTTTTGCACACCAGTCAACTCGTGGGGGCCACTGTCTCACTCCCGGACCTCAGAAAAACATGATGACTGTCAAAAAACCCTAACCTCCAAGTCACTTTTCCTGCAATTTTCACTGCTTTTCCACACTGAGCGACACGTCTCAGTCGCGAAATCCACTGGGGACACGTTCACCTCTGCTGTGTGACCGCACAAAGTGGCATCGACAGATTATCACTTGAAGAATATGAATAAAACACTGCGGGAATCTATTCCGAAACTCTTTCTTCTTGCCATCATCTCTCACTCACACACACGCATTGCATCACGCACGCTTTCGTCACCGCGCGGGTTGCCACACGTCAACCCAGGCGGACACGTTCACCCTCGCGGCTCAGCACGAGTAGCGCCACGCGAAGGGAAAACGTCAGTGCTTTCAGCGAAAGAAACGATAAAATACAATGAATCGCTGCAAAATTGAGAATTCTTGCTCACAGCGCAATTTTGTATGATAATGCAAGAGATTTAACGCACAATTTCTATAATAAATTGATAGAGGTTTAAGTAGAAAATCCCTTCAAATGCACCACGTCTTGGCGCGGATTCCTGGCGATTTGCCGCGCGCGCGAAATCAATTTCAATGGCAAAGTAAAGACGCTGAAGACACTCACCTCAGAAATGCGTCGACATCCAGTGTAGGAAGCATTGGACAGTGCATTCGGAGACAAAGGCTCCAATCTGGGTAGATCTTCTAGCATTTTCTTCTTTTTTATAATCCTGCAAACAACACAGATTTCCATCAATTTTCCCACCTCATATCTCTCGCGCAGCATTTGCTTAAGGCTCTTGTATTTTGTCAAACAACAAAAGCGTGTTACACTCTAATCGCCATACACTGATAAAGATTCATCAGCTCTCCGCGCGCGCAAAATTGCCGCCGAGGGAACAAAAAGTTATCTCTCGTCGTGAGCACAGAAAACAGAGGAGAAAATTGTGATAAGATCACTGCGAAGAAAAGAAAATCCTCTTCTGATCGCGAGAACTCTCAAAGATATTTCTTGCGCATGTGAGTGTGAATTTACTCACGGGCGGTGGTGGTGAAAAAAAGCTCCCAGAGTCAAAATGGGCAGAGAAAAAAGTCATCATCTCACTCGAAGACAATTCACTTTGGACACAAATAACGCGAGATTTTTTCATCGTCATCATCAGTGCTCAACTAACAAAACTTCCAGCGTCAATATCAAGGTCAAATGACGATCTTCGAACATGTATTTTTTCACCGAAACACGTGTTGAACAGGCAAAAAAGACCTCAGCATGATTTCAAGTTTCAATCACATTGCGTGAAAGAATTGTTCTTGGAAAATTACGTACTTGAGATTCATGTAATTGCAGAAAATTCACAAATAATGGTTCGTCCTGAAGAAATTATATTTCAGTGAAATATTTCCACTGAAAGCAATGAAATTTATAATCAATTCGTTATGCAAAAACTCCTGGTAAACAACTCAATAACATACTGTTTTTCGACCTAAAACGCCTTTCTAATCTTGTCTAGAATTCTAGAAGGACTCATTCGACTTCCTGACCAGTTGAATTTTGCCGCAAAATCTGTCCAATTACACCCGCTGAGTCGTTACACAATAATTCTCTTCACGCTCAGTACGCATCGAGTGTAAAAAAAACCATTTGGCTATTGATTTTTTTCTGTCAGCTCACAAATCCGGCAAAAGTGAATTGTTTATTCAGTAATTCACATCTTCTGTGTGCGAAATCCTTTTTGGCGGGAAGTCTCCTTAGCCACAATATGCCGAGGACACGACGGCGCAAGAGCAGCACAATTGTTGTGAAATTCCTCGCAAGAACGCGCGGAGAATTCGCGCGCGGACTTTTTTCAACTTATGGTATTGTATTTGTACAAACAGAGAGAGAGACACTCTCACAGGCCAAATAATTTATAATGAATGATAATTAATGAGACGGACATGTTGAATGACTTCACAATTCTCTAGTATCGAAGACTCGAAGGGGTTGGAAAATGTCATTTTCTAACTTGCAGCGCTGTGATTTTGGCGCTGCGCCGCGATGCTGCACAAGAGATGCACCAACTTTACGTACCAAGAAATCACACACAGTCGTCGGATCGATGGGAAAATCCAGCCACGGCGGAAAATCAACTCACTGGCAACACGGTGTCACAACAAGTACCAAAGAGGGCCCCACTGAGAAGCGCCAGCAGCTTTCCTGCCACTGTGTGTGTGTCGCCTATCGCGCGCTCAGTTACGAAATTGATATGAAAATGATAACAAAACGCCACGCACAAACACACGCGCGCCGCCGCCAGTCCATTGTGGCCCCACAGGCGTGTTTGTGTTCTTGGTGGGGGCAACTCTGGGTGCTTTCGTGGTGTGAAAAAGGAGTAAATATGCAGCGATCGCCACTCTGGGACGGAAACTATGAGAAGAATATTGACTATTGTACAGAATAATATTTCCCCCTTGGCGCCGCCACTCAAGAAATCTGACGTAATGCCGCGTGTTTGAACGCACACACACGCAGAACAGCAAGTACAAAATGTGTTTTTTTCTTTACTGATATAGCCAAAAAAGCATAAATTTCTTATTCTTCTTCTCTGTGTGGCTTTTTTCTTTGATAGGATGAATGAGAGAGACTAATAAAGCAATAAATTCACAGCTCTTTCCTAGTTATTTCTTTTCCTTAATGTGTGTTATTACAAGAGACTTTTGCGCTTAAGAATACATCCTTTAGAATGATCTCTGAGGTTTTAATGATTTCCCATCTTCTGTGTGAGTTAAAAAAAAACAAACAAAATAGTAAATCAACGTGAAATTAATGTTACAATCGCGATCTTTATCAAGGAGACTTTTACAATTATTATTATATACCGAAGGAAAAGCCAGCTGTTTCTTTTTTCTGGTTTGTCACTATACAGAGATTGTTTGTGGAAATTTCTTACGATTATACAAGTTTCTTTTCCCTTTTACAAGATTCTTTCACTACATTTTTTTCTGGAAAAAATAATATATATCTCTTCTGTTTCTCTTTTTTCCTAAATATCGTTCTTCAATTAGAGCTAAATATTTTTCTCTAGCTTCACTTTATCATCTTATTTTTACACATATTTTCACACAAAAGTCCTCATCAAAAATGTCTTTTTTTCCAAGATTTTTTTTTATCATTTTTGTCACTTGTTCAAAATAGGTTTATATAGAAAAATGTTAATTGTGCATTAGTTGATTTTACATCGCCCGCGAAAATTCTCTTACCTTTTCTTCTTTTCTCTTCTCAAAAACCCCTTTCAAGCTATTCTCTTCTCATGCTTTCGCACCCTTTATACACGCACACGCACACACTCACCCACTATCTAGCTATGTTAGGACAGAAATGATTTTTTTTTGGTAAAATTACGTTAAAGTTGCTCCACGCCATTTTTGGAATAGGCTGTCGCTGTGGACATTCAGGAATGATATTATTGCGCGTGCTCGAAGGCCTCGAGCCAGGAGGACAGTTCACGTTGTGATCGACTCACCCACTCGACGTTCGTGGCCACGCTGCGCAGCGTCATGTTGAGGACTCTCATGCCAGGACCGTAGCCGAATCTCTCCACCAGAGACTTCAGCTGAGCCGAAAGGAAGAAAAAATGTCAAAACAACACTCCCAAATTTACTCTGAAAAATTCCTTTTCTCACCTCTTCATAGTCAAACTTCGTGGCGCCGAATTGCGTGATCGCCGTGATTACTTGGGCGAACTGTTCACTGCCGGCGCCCAATTTGGCCTGCAAATCATTCCACTTGGCCTGCAGGAAGCGACACGCCATGGCACCGCCAGTCGGCGTGCCGGCGATCACCTGCAGGACCTGCACGAGCTCAGCCGACGGCAGCGTGATCACTTGCGACAGCAGACGATTCTGGAGCCTGTGGGAAAGTAGAAGAGGGGGAAAATCAATCAATTCAACCCACAATCACACGTCAAAGAACCGCCTTCAACTTGAGAAATCAATTGTGCGCTCTAATTGTGAGTCACAGAAGGAATTTTTAAAATAAAAATAATCTTATCTCCCATAACAACGCACTGTGTAACACATCAGAGATAGCCAGACATTTGTTGGTCTTTCCCCATAAAAGGAGAGGATTTATTGTGATGCTTTTTATCTTTCATATTTTATAAACCAATTGAGAAGACATTGAAGAGACTGAATTACATTATTAATAAGCGTTCAAAAAACAGGCAGAATGCAGAGATAAATGCTTGATATCTTCTTGATTCGAGCCAGAAGCAAAACTCTCTTATCTTTCTTCATTGGCGTAGGCAAAGAAGGGGCGAATGGAGTCAATTGGCCACCATAATACCTTTTAATATCATTTACGAAAAGAATAAATTGAGAAAGAGGAGAAATTAAGGACTAAACTGCCTAAGTTTGCTGAAATTTGGACCTTTACCCAAATTATCTCTCTCTTAATCTGAATTTAATCAATAGAAACGGAATAAAAAGTCAAGAAACACAAATGGTTTCCTCAATTTCTTATCAAAGTGTCCTTTTTCACTCACCAGGCATCTTTGGTCTCCCCAAGCGCCCGCAGCAGCTCCATTCTCTCTTCGTCACCCTCATTCTGGCTCAGGAGAACATTGAAGCGATCCCAGCAATATTGCCAGTACTGAAATTCCCCGGACAGGACGGCTCCAGTGTAGATGACTTCCCTCAGATTAGACGGAATTTCCGTTCCATTGGTCAGATACAAGTGCAGAATCTGCTTCGATTGCTTTATGGCGTCCATATCCTCCCACAGAACTGACGCCTGAAGCACTTCAGGCCTCAAGAGTCTGGGAAACAAAGCCACACTCATCAGCATTATTCACCACACACACTCTCTGACATAAATTGCTTACTTTGCAGAATCTGTGCCGTTGTTCTTCCACCCCAAGCCAGCGATGGAGCGCGTGAGAATGCCTCTGACGAACTCCGCCAGCAAGAAGAAGCACTCAGAGTACTTGAGGATCTTCCGCCACTGCTCCAGATGCTTCAGGCCGGTGGTGAGTGGGCCCCAATTGGCCTCCTTCGGCAAGTATGTGATGAGATTCATCGTGATTGTGCAGGGCATCAGACTCGCGTGGCACAGCGTGAATACATCAGACACGAGGCCAATTCTGTCGTTCGCCGTGAAAGCTCTGTGATTCTTCTTCAGCTCATCTATCAAATTATTCCAATTCTGGTCCGCATAGAGAACCCTGTAGTATCCGTTCTGGCCAGTGTTCAGCTTGATCCACGTGACGCTGGGATCCAGATGGATTTCGGCTGTGGAAAGAGTCAGAAATTAATCACTGAATCACCTTAGAAAATCCTCAAGATTAAAGCTACTCACTCTGATTCGAGTGCAGCCAGACTGTTTGTGGGCAGGTTTTGTTGAGATTCGTGACGAAACTCACGGGGAAGATCCATTGGGAGATGATTCTCTTGGCATTCACGGGTGCTGGTGTGGTTGTGGTCGTTGTGGTGCTGGACAGATTGTGCGGCAGCAGTGATTCATCGGTGATGGCGTGGAATTCGGCGGGCGCGAAGGGCATTTGGGAGATTGTGAAGTTTCCACCCTCAATCGGACCGACAGTCACCAGCGGAAATCCCGAGTGGGACGTCCACAGATGCATCATCTCCTTGATGTTCTTCGTGTTGTTCATCTGCTTCCCACACATTGTCCACAACTCAGTCGGTTCGGCCGTCTGGAATCTGTGCGCGTGCAGAAATCCGCCCAGACACAGCCTGAAGTTGTTCTCCTCGAGCGCATAATGCAGCATGGCGAGAATCGCGGCTGACTTGTCCACATAGAAGTCCTCATTGTTCCCATCATCGCGACTGCCGTCGAGAACACTCGCCCAGCCCTCAATGGCGTCCACATCCAGAGACTTCATGGTCGTCTCCATGAGATGCATCTCGTCCAGCGGCCACTGCGGCTGCAATTGGCACAGCACCGATCGTCCCAAGTACTTGATCAGTCCCTGCCACAGCCAGTTGTGCTTCCACACCTGTGGCGACGTCACGCCGCCGAAGAACTGCTTGATGATGGCCTCGGCCACTTTGAGTGTCGCCAGGTGATACTCCTTGGTCTGCAGCGAGTCAAAGTCATGCAGAAAGGACGATCGGATCGTGATAAGGCCAAGACTGCTCATGATGTCCTCCTCGAGTGAGGGAAGAGCGACAAAGTCTACAAAGAAAACAACACAGATTAGCCCGCAATTTGGCGAGGAAATTGCCTTTGAAACTCACCCAATTTGGTCAGCGGATAAGGCGTTCCCAGCCACGTTTGCAGATACTCCAGCACGTCGCGCGACGTGTGCAGCAGGAAGTCACTCTTCTCCAGCAGGTCCTTGGCGGCGTAGAAGGTGTACGTGGGCGCCGTGACGATCTCTCCCGTGTCACTGATCGTGCCGTTCTCCGTGCTGTTGCGGTGCTCCGCTTCCGGCGGTGGCGTCTTCGTCCTGTTGATGGGCGGCAGGATGTGGAGGGACTTGATGAGGATGGACTTGCTCTTGATAGGCCTCTTGTCAGTCCTGAGATCCGCCGGCCGGCTCGTGGTGGCCACCGTGGCCGGCGTCGTGCGCACCGTTTGATATGTTGCAGACGCCTCGAGAGTGCTGCGATGGAAATCGCTCACGACCCACGACACGGCGTCAGGCGGCAGGGGCGGCGTCTCGAAAAAGTCATCGCGCAGCAGCCCAGTGCCCATGTAGAAGCCCACGTCGTCCGTGGCATGGACAATGGAGTTGGACAGGCCGATGTGGAAGCGATCGCGGAACACGGAGATGCGAAAAGGCGCCCGCAAGTGCGCCTCGTCGAAGCAGGGAAACGCCTTCCGGGCGCCGCCGGACTTGAACACCGTGGCCGCGAGGATGCGCCTGGCGCCGGTCTCGTCGCTGAACGCATCCACGTAGAAGCCCTCCGGATCCGGCACCAGTTTCGAATACCAGCGCAGATTCAGCGTGTAGTTGACCTTCTTGCGCAGCTTGTCCTTCACCTCCAGATACAGCTGCTGCCGCGGCGGATACTCCAGCAGCCGGTTGATCTTCAGGGCGAATCCCTTCGGCCCAATTATCGCCTGCGAAACATAAAAACATCAGCACATATTGCGTGTTTAATTGCTCTTCTGCCCACTGGCAATTCTTCTTTTCCCTTGGAATTAATTCACTCGCCGCCGTAATTGCGTCAACTCTCTGGCCAAAGTTCAGCCACATTTGCATACTTTTCTTCAAGCAATTCTTAAGCATGCTGAAGAAAAATTAGAAAATTATGCAGACAGAATATAAAACATTCTGTCTTCCAAATGATTTCCTCGACAGAAAATTTCTAAATAATTCCATAGAAAAACCTCCGTTTTTGGAGAATGAGAGTGAATTTCATATTTTCCTATTTTTAATATATATATATTAACTTCGTGTGAGAGGAAAAATCGATAAGGTAGTAAAGATAGAAATATTATGTGTTGTGCTATTCATGAGCAAGAGAAGAGAGAAAAAAAGTGTGTTTGGAAATCAATAATTTCGCATTTCAAAAACGTCTCTCAATTCCCTCAATTTCATAACATTTGGACACGCAATTTTTGGCAATAATAACACATCAAAATGTTATTTAAAATTACATCAAAATTGCACAGTTGGCAAACATCAAAATATTTTGCACAGAAAGCATTAATTATATGACAAATTGGAACGTAGAAATCGATAAATTTTGATGTAAATTTCATAGCAATGAACGAATCTCGTTTTCAATTATTTTATGGCCGCTGTGAATGAAATTATAGATAAAGTTTCCTGTTTGAACTGAGCAAAATCGGCTCTCATTTCACTCTTAGCAGAAATTTTTACCCAAAAACCAATAAAAAAAAAAAGATTCATAATTTAATTGAGGAAAAAATCAAATATTCACGGTTTCAATATTATTCCTTGCATTATTCAAATTCAGATCGAATATTCATTCAATAAGTTTATAGTCTGAAATCACAAGTGACTTTTTTCTTGCTTCCACCAAGGGGGAGATAATATGCCCCTTATACCTTATAGGAAGTATTTAAAATCTCACAATATTACTTTCCCGAATCCTTTTCCTCATTAATCATTCTGTTTTTTGAATCCCTCCTGATTTTTGAGTTATAAAACATTTTTGAAACAGCCTAAAAATTTCAATTTCTGCAAGATTTAAGGCATATTATTTGCCCCTTGACGTGCAGGATTCACAACTGATTGTTTCCTTTGCATGGAATCCTCATTGAATGACTGATTGCATTTCATTCAATAGAGAAGTGAATGAAGGCCGCTGAATGAGTAAGAGTCACTCACCCTCTCCGTGATGTTGAGATCCTGCGAGTGCAGCACCAAGAAGCTCGTCTCGCGCTCCACGTGGAACTCCACCGTCACCTGTCCCTTCACGTCCAGATTCGTGAGGTTGGGATGGATGGTGAGCACGTAGCGCAGCGGCCGCACGGCCGTCGGCAGCTCCAGCTGCAGCCACGGGAAGGGCTGCCCGTTGGTGGCGATGGGGTTGAAGGGCTCGGAGTTGTTGTACTTGTTGAGAAAGTAGTCGGCAGGCATCTTCCCCGCACAAGGACACTCTGCAAAGGCCAAACACAACATATGCAAATCAGCGTGCATTCCCAGCGGCCCAGGCGCGCGCCACACTTGCCATTTTGCGGTCCAGCGTAGGCAATGATGAGCGCAGTGGCCACGAGGGCTCCCATCACGATGGCCGTGACACAAATCGCCTTCTTCTGCGAGCACATTGCGACGCCATCGCGGTTTTTCCTCACGCTCGGCGCCTCTCCTGTGCCTGAAAAGCAGCCACAATTTGTACTCCTGTCGCGGCTGGGATGAGAGATTTGGGGTGGCGCACATTTCTTCTCACCTGTGAGGAAGGCAATGTCGTCCAATTCCGGCTCAGTCATTTCAATTCTCTCCCGCCGCCAAACTTTCGAAGAGTTTCCAGCCTGATTTCCGCCACTACTGCCCACCACGGACACCTTCACAGGACCACTCGCCTTCTTCTGATCGGCCAATGCTGCTGCCTTGCTTTTCCCCTCGCGCTTGAGTTATCCAAAAAACCACCCAACACTCCTGGTCGCACACAATTTTCATCCCCCTCTGTCCGGCCGCAGCGCGTCCCTTTTCGTCTTTCCGCCCTCACACCCCCGCGAGCCGCATAAAATCCACTCGAAACTGCCCTCCACACTTCGCACAAATCCCACTGCCCAGAACCACTCTTCCACACTCTGCAATGGCCAAAACTAGCGCGCCTACGAAATCCTACCCCCCGTGAGAGTGTCTGAGAAGCTCAGCAGCAATTCACTTCCTGTTCTTTTCTGGCCTCTTTTTGTACCCCAAAAAGGACGAAAATCCTGTCACTTTGACGCACGCATGCGCGCCTCTCGCCAATCGATTAGGACTTGATTTTACCTACATTCATCTCCCACCCACTCTCTCGCCCCCTCGCCGCCCCTTCCGCCACTGTCGCTCAATCGAAGGGATGCGAGGGCACGCAAAAAACGCCGGCCGGAGTGGGAGAACCCTTCATTCCCATTAATACAATTATTGCTGTCACGCACACACTCTCGCACTCAGCATCCTTCCTCGCCGCCCCAGGACAATATCGCTCTCGCCTCGCCGGCCACTCGCGCCCCCGTGATTGTTTACACGGCTTCGCGTGCGCCGGCCAAGCGATATCGCATATCAGATTGCTGGGCAAATGTTGGCACAGTCTGTCCCACTGCCGAGGCACAGATTGCAGGACATTCGCAAGGATTTTCACTTGAATCACGCAAGACTTTTTTGTTTTCTATTGAGTTTCTCTAGATTTGCTCTCATTTTGCTGCAAGAAATTCATTCTTATGTGCTTAATTTCTCATTTTAAATGTTGATCAATTTATGCTATATTTTTCAATTTTAAAGGAAACATAAAGGATAAGAATTGATAATTTCGCTTGAACTTTTATTAACATTAATTTACAGTCTCTTAACTCTCAATAATCTCAATATTAAATTTCAAATTTCATCTCCATCGGTCGAAAAAAAATTAAATTAAAGCAACACAGGAAATTAATCGAGCACTCCGCCCAGGAAGCAACCCTTCGACTTCACCATCTTTTCCATTCCAGCACACCCTTCGGAAATTGACCTGAAATTGGTCGGGAATTCCTGGCATTCCTCTGAATTGAGTCAGTCGGAAGTTCGATAACGAAATTTTTAATGAATTAAATGGAATTTCTTCTACTTCATCGTCCCTTTCTTGAACACACAATCGAGAATTTCGCCCCCTTCCATCTCTAAGTCTTGCAGCGTCAGCGCCGGACCCAGAGTCTCGCCATCGAATCTACAGCCGAAAGCCGCAAAGTGTCAGATATTGAGCCAATTGAGGAAGAGAGAAATTGAAACTCACCGTAGGAAAATCTCATCTGTCGAGCACTTCAGCTCCTCTGCACACTTTTTCAGCAACTCCTGGACAGTGTCCTGCTTCCCCGCCGTGATGATGATTGGCCTCTTCCAGCGATCCGACTGAATCTTCAGTTCAATGCCGGCACGGAGCTTCTTCACCGCCTTCTTCGTCTTCCCGGACTGCAGAATATTCTCAGCCACGCAGCCGGAAATGAAGTCTGCACTGCTGTAGCCGATGGAGCTGGGCGTGTCGACTGGAGAGACAACAGTGCCGTTCATGGAGAGCAGGATTTTCCTGGAATCCGTCTTTTCCCGTTGGCTGAGCGTCTGGAAGAGCGCATCGAAGGGCTTCAAGTGCATGTAAGGAATCCTCTCAAAGCCTCCATTCCACTTCAGCTTGATCGTGATCTCATAATCCAGCTCCGACGAGAGATCCACGGAGGATATTGTTGTGGAATTGCCTGTTAAGTCTATTGAGCACGATGGTTGAGGATCCGGAGGAGAGCCGACAGTGATATAATCTTCGCAGTCTTCATAAACAGGCGAACTTCGGACGTTCCGGCGTCTTCTTCGCTGTCTCGCAGGGGAATTCCTCGGTGTTGAGGTGGTCAGGAGATTCATCAGTGCTTCTCTGCGCATTTCAGTCTTCTTTTTCTTGTCCATTTTCTTCTGGATTTGCTCCTTCTTCTTCTGATACCTGTGAAAAGAGAAGACACAAGTTGAGAGCTGCCTTTGAATGTTGCGGTTTATTTATTGAGAAACCTCTTCATCAGCTGCTCTTCCTTCTTTGTCATTGGTCTATCAGTGTTGCTGGACAAGTTTTGACCAACACTGACGATGTTGTTCCTTCTCTCAGGCGAAAAAATCGCCACCGAAGGACTGGAATCATCCATGGCCAAAGGCGTCACAGGAAGCGATACTGGAGGCGAATCTGTCAAACAATAAAATCATACAGGGATAACCGCGATTACTGTTGATTTTCACTTTACCATCATTCAGATCATCAATGTTAGCAAACAGATCGAACGCCTCAGCCATTTCCCAGGGGATTTCCCTAAATTTTTAGTTAATATATCGCCACAAAAGACACAAACACGCACTGGAACACCGCTTGAGCTTTTCTGAACCACCCTTTGAAGCTTCCTTTGGGACGCTTTTTGGGACACTTTGAGGTTATGGTGAAATCACCTGTTTGGACTTGTCCGGACGCGCGTTCCTAGATTTTCCCTATTTTCCATCAAAAATACCGCGGTGAATGTGCTGAGAAATGGCAGAACTGAAGGATGGCGTTCTCTCGGCAACAGCCCAGAATATTCAGTGAGTTGATGAGTTGAATTTCCGCCTTTTGTAAAGAATTCAATGCTAACCTTTCTTCCCGGTCTTTTCCACTCTACCCACAGAGATCTCATTGCCGGAAACAGTATGCACCTGAAGGTGGACGCACAGGAGCAACAGGACTACGATTCGGAGGATGAATTCGGCGAACAGTACGAAGAGGCGGCGAGAAAGTGGTCAAATGCGGACTTTGTGCAGAAGAGCTTCGATGAGATTCGCCAGGAGATGACAGAGATTGGGATGGGAATCTACAAGAAGGTGGTGGTGGAGGGCAGTGGAGATACCATTCCTGCCCAGAACGCCAAGGTGACGATGGTGTATTCGGTGTTTGCGGAGAAGGAAGCCTTTCCGGTGGATTCTTCGCTGCTCACCGGGAAGAATCACTCCTTCGTCACGGGTCACGACACTGGCCTCCTGGTGGGCATTCAGCACGCCGCGATGTCCATGAGGGCGCAGGAGCAGGCACAGTTCATCATTCCCTACCGTCATCTGTACAACGAACACGGCTGTCCGCCGCGCATTCCCGCCAAAATGGACGGACTCGTGCTGATCCGCATTGTGCAAGTGGAGCCCGAGTGGGTGGATCCGCGGGCGCAGGAGAGCCAGCCGAAGGACTTCAGCGGTGTGAAGAAGTCCGTGGAGAAGCTGAGCGAGCAAGGACGTGCGGCAATCGTGAAGCATCGCTTTTCTTCGGCTCTGCGATCTTACAACGAAGCCATCCGGATTCTGCACAGCGTCAGCCTCGACACCGGCACTGCTGGCAAGGAAGAGGAGCAGGAGAGAATACGTCTGATCGTGCGGATGCTCATCAACTCTGGCATCACGTACAACAAGATGTGTCAGCCGAGCAGCGCTTGCATGCGCTTCGACGAGGCTCAGAAGCACTTGGCCAGCATCTCGGCAACACAGAAGGGAAAGCTGCTGCTGCACAAGGCGCGCTCCTTGCGCTCCCTGGGCGAATACCAGAAGGCCGGCGAGTGCCTCAGCCTAGCGCAAAAGTGCTGCGATGCGCCGGAAATAATACGCGAACTGCGCGAGCTCAACCAGGATCGCGCCAATTCCAACAAGGACATGTGCAACATGATGCGGAAGGCCTTCAACATCCAAGATACGACGCCGAAGGTGAAAGTTTCCACCGTGAATCGCAACTTCGAGGCGTGGTTCAGGCAAACGGTGAAGAAATTCGTGGAGAATGAAAAGCTGACGAAGCAAATGATCTCTTTTGACATCACGAAGGATCAGAGGAAGATCATTGACGATGTGCTGGCCAAAGAGAACGGCGTGGCGCTTCACGCGCAACCCTCAGAGAACACCACCAGATACTGCCTGGCCAAGGAAGTCAGTCAGGAGTGAAATTCCTTGATCAAAAAGTCTTGCATGACGAAAATTGGACGATTTTGTATCTTTGACTCATTAATATCATTGCTAATCTCAAGGGGAAGATAATGTGGCCAGAAGTGGTGTAAAGGTCAGCAGAAGCATTTAGAAATTGTAATATTATTAGAATTTTAATTAATGTAATGCGATAAAGTTTCTTCCCGCCTTTAAACCGCTCAATTTCAAATTCATCGACTGCGATTGGCGCTCATCGATTGTCGAAATCGGCCACTTTCGGACAGCGCGAAGAAGTGCGCGCGCGCATCGGTTGGTGTCAAATGGTAGTGAAAAACAAGTGTTCGCATAAAAGTCGCAGAGAGTTACAATCTAATCGCGAGAAAAGGTATCAAATTATCTTGTAACAGCAGTTTCTGATCCCAGCCAAGTGCTGAAGAGTCTCATGAGAACAAGAGCAAGTGCTGAAGTAGTGAAAATTGTGAATTGACTAGTCGTGACACGGAATTTTGTGGCCCTGAATTCAGGCACAGCAATTTTGCCATGTTTTGCAACTTTCTCACCAAGTTTTTCTGCATTCTCCTCGCCCTTCACGTCTGCCATGGGCTGGACAAAGTGGTGAGTGTACCTGTTATCAGTGGCTGATTGCTTTGTTCTCTGCGCTTATCTCCCGCTGTTCAATATAAACTGCAAATTGGGGGTTTCGAGACGCAAAAAAGCCATGAACTCTATCTGAAGCTTCTTCTGTCCTTTGTTTCTTCCGCAGGAAGTCACTGGCGAAGGATGCAAGCTCACGGAGCCGATCTACAACAGCACCTTCGACCTGTCCGGCCTGCAATCCGACCTGAGCCATCAGGTGCAGCTGGGCAGGAAGGACAGCATTGAATTCAATCTGTGTGGCGCAATGTCCAAGGCGTGCGACAATTCCTCCGGCGTGGGCGCTTGTCTCACCGCCGGCGGCAAGGAAAAGATCCTGGGCAGGGAGCATACGCTGAAGCTGTCCAATGGACGTTTCCACTTCGAGTTCAGCGGCGACAAATGCTCAGACACGAAAAACTTCACCTTCTCCGTGATCTTGCAGTGTGATTTCACGTCCGTGAAGGACATGATCAGCGTGCAGAAGAGCACGGACAAATGTAGCCACTCAGTGGTGTTGCGCACGAAGCTGGCCTGCATTCCCACGGAGTCCAAAGTTCTGGACTCCTGCTCAGCCTCACTGAACGCCTTCACCACGTTCAATCTCTACTCGCTGGCCGGCGTCAATCACGTGGCAGACGATCGCAACGGCGGCACGTTTCTCATCAACATCTGCCGGCCCGTGATGTGGGATCTGGACGCCATGTGTCCGCCGGACACGGGCGTGTGCTTCGTCAATCGCTCAGAGACGGATCTCACGAAGAGATTCGTCAGCATGGGCGCCGTGGAGAAGCCCAGCGTTGAGGAAGGCGTGATTTCGGTGAAGATGACCGGCACTGAAGCCTGTCCGGAGGACGCGACCAGGAAGATAAGCTCCGTGATCACGTTCGAGTGCGAGAAGAGCTCACGCGTGGACGAGGTGGAGTTCATCGGCTTCCGCGACTGCGAATACAAATTCGTGTGGTCAACGGCGGCGGTTTGCGAAACGCTCGAGCCCTGCACGGCCGTCGATCCCAAGACGGGCTTCAAGTACGACTTGCGGCCGCTGTCCAAGAAGCCCTTCAACGTCACGCACGACAATCACACGTACGCCTTTGGCATTTGTGCGTCTCCGCGCGCGCCGTGCCTCGAATCCTCCGGCGCCTGTGAGATCTTCGCGGCGGAAACCCGCGGCCTCGGCCTCGTGAACGACAAACTCCTGGTGAATCAGACCGGCGCACCGTATCTGAAGTACGAAGGCGGCGGGCTGTGCCAGTCGACGAAACAGCCGTGGTACAGCGTGATCGAGTTTGTGTGCGCCGAGCAGGGAATGCAGCAGGGCCCGAAGGTCATCGAGAACACGGATTGCCGGCTGATCATTCAGTTCGTCACGGATGCGATCTGCCAGACGCGCCAAATCTCCTGCCAGACCACCAACAACTCCTTCGACGCCGTCATCGATCTGGCGCCGCTCATTCGCAACACGGACAACTACGTCGCCAACGTCAGCGCCGGCGTCAAGGGAGACGACGCCAAGCGCAAGGTGAGATGCGCCGGACATTCGCTGGTCGCCAGTGAATTGCTAATCAGCACTTTATCTATGGCAAATATTTAGTGAAATAAGCGAAGTGTTTAGACTTGAAATAGTCTTGGAATTTGGATGAATAACTCTTTCTTTTCCGTTGATATTCTCCAAGGGGTGTATAAGTGTCGAAATATTGCACAAGAAGAATTTCTAATGTGAAGAATAGAGAGAAATTACACAATTGAAAGTCTTAAGCTTGTTATAAATGGTTAAATATCAACTTAAACACTCTGAATTTGATTTATTAGGTCGTATTTCGCCCTAAAATCATGCAAATCTCAATGGAAAAGTAATTGCGCTGTTCTCTTGAGCTGCAAATCTGTTCAAAAATTGATTTAAGTGCTCTAAAGACTTTGAAATCGACGCTCAGTTAAAGCGTAATCGTCAGTTATTCACCCCTCGATCGTCATACTTTTTTTCTTCAATAGAGTTATTGAAATATCTGTGATGCTCTGGCGACTGGAGTAGTAAAATATCTTATGACGCTTCTGACTCACTTTTCTTTGAACAGCGACAATCGAGCGATAGCGTGTGCGACGTTCAAAAATGCGGATTAACGCAAGCCAATATTTTCTTGATAATGCCAAGACTTGGTTTATTTGCTTATTAAGAGCCAAAAAAAATTGAGAAATTCGGGTTTATCGATGCATAAAGTCTAGAATTGTTAGTCAAGTTCAGGGAGAAAGAATGTCAATTAATTATTATTGAACGTAACATGAAATTAAATAATAAGTCTTTATTGAGTTATTTCAGTAGTGGAAAAGAATTGAAATTGATCAATATTAACCGTTTAATGCATGATAAAAGTGATTTATTAGCGTGATAAGTCTCAAATTTCAACTCAAACTCGTGAAAAAAATGCGGTTTTTTGGGCGATTTTGAGAGGAATCCAAAGTGATCTCAAGATGGATAAGAATTTTAGAGAATTCAGTTGATTCTCTGCCAATTTTGTGGGTAAAATCATTTGCCAACAATTTTCTTGCTCGCCTAAGCTTGTGATTTAACACGCCAATCTCACTCTATTTCCGCCTCTCTTGCAGTACTTCATCAACGTTTGCCGTCCGCTTGTGCCGCAGTACGGACTGAGTTGTCCTGGAGGATCGGCGATTTGCCAGGCGACCATCGAGAATGGGAAGCCGGAGAGCGAGAAGAGTCTTGGCTATCCGGACGTGTCGCTGACGATGGTCGGCGCGAGGGCGCAGCTGAAGTACTTGCGCGGCAGTCCTTGTCCCGCCGATAAGGACACCGAGCTGTCCTCCGTGATTGACTTCTACTGCGATGCGAAGAGCGGCCGCGGAAATCCCGTGCTGAAGAGTGTCACGCACGATTGTCTGTATGAATTCGAGTGGGCGACGAATGTCGTCTGTCCGGCGTTCAAATGTGAATTCTCCAAGAAACACTGCTCAATTCACAACGAACAGACGGACAGTGACTTCGACTTGAGCGATTTGGTAAATTAATCACGACAGTTTCTCCTTCTGGCCACGAAGCAATCTTTCACGGGTGTAATTTATGATTTATCCAAAGGTGAAGTCCAATGCGAAGCTGGACAAGCTGAAGTTCTGTGAGCTGGACAAGTACGAAGTGATGGCTGATTATGCTCAAGGCAGCGTGAAGGTGTTTACGAGCGCCAAAGAGAAGAGTGGTAAGTGTGATGGCAAATAAATCACAGCGAAAATAGTTCAATATTCAGAGTGAAAATTCCCGCATTTTTTTTTTCTTTGCGCACAGATAATTCCGAGAAAACCGTGAATATTGAGCTGAGACTGAATTGCAATGGAGACGAGAAGAATTCTTCATCCAAAGATGTGAGTAAAATATATTTATTTTCATGCTATTTTTCACAACACAATCGCAATTGGAAAGAGGGAGAATTTTGATGAAAGATTTCCAAAGAGCGCGGATTTTAAGAAGAAGAATGTTTGGAGTTTTACAATTGTTAATTCAATTTCCAATGCGGGTCAATTGATGACAACACAATGAGAATATATCTGTTGAGAATTACGGACGAAAGAATGCAATGCAGCGCAAAGTTCCGCCAATATTTTTCAATTAAACTCACACTATTAATATTTAACTCAGTTGGTTATATTAATATTCAGCAGCGTTCGTGTAAAATTTTCCCATTCAAAAACATGCGACGTTGTGGATAAATTTCATCCCAAAAAATATATATTTCCCGATTTTTTTTTCTTTCACATCAACGTGATTGTGTTTTTTCATTGTCAAAAATTCATCTGCAAATGCAGATAAAAAAAATGCTTGTGATACTGAAAATCCGCGCTCGAATTGCAAAACTCGGGGAAAAAATAAGCATTGAAAAGCTTAGCGAGGAAATGCTAATAAGAGAAGCTCTTAATGGAAATATCACGAGTAATTCCCAAAATAGGAGTTTGTCGTATTCTGTGACTTTTCAGTTTCATCATCGGGATCAAGGGGGAGATAATTTGCTCTGAAATATGATCAATTTTTCCTCAATTTACATAAAAAACTTGTTCTAAAAATTTATTTGGTTCTTCTTTCTGCATTTTCTAAGACCGCGAATTCAAATAATGGTTATAAAATGGATTTTTGCTACATTTTCTTTATCGTACTTAGAATAATCTTGAAAGATCTTTTTAAAAATTCCGTTAAAAACCTTTAAAAATAAAAAATTGGACGAAAAATGACGATAAAATGATATTTTTCAGGTCATGTTTTCTATTTAGTAATTTTTAATTAACAACAAATACTTGATTTTGCTAATAAATTAATGTTTTTTGTATAATTAGGCGTAAAATTGTCGTTTTTAGGTGTTATTTTGTGACTAAATCTGAGCCTAAATTAATTGCTTAGCACAAAACAGAGCAAAGAAAATTGATTTCTGATCAAATAATCTCCTTTTTGTTCTCTATAAACTTCAATTAAGTTAATTTTCTAAGGATTTCACCATAAATACAAAAGTGTTTATTCAGCACAAGAAATAATTACGACAGTTAAATGGATAAATTCTAGTCAATTGATTACATTGAAATTGCATAGGAAAATGCAATGACAAGTAAAATGCTATTTAATAGACTCTTTTATGGAGAATTCACGCGATTTCTCAGACTCATATAAACTGTTATAGCGTTAAATATGACTTGCTGAACTTCTGAAATGTTCAATATGAAAGTTAAAATGCATTTTGTGCTTCGTGTTCAACGTTATCGTGAACATCGACAGCAAATTATTGTGCGGCGCTTTTTCCCTAACAATGTTAAAGTCTCTTTTTTTCCCTCCTTGCACTCCACATTCAGTGACACGCGTTGGGTGGTTTTCGCCTTCGGGGGGCGCTAAGGGGTGGAGATTGTGTGTCTAATGAGTTAGTGTGGTTGAACACTAATTACATAATTTCTCTATTATTCTACCCAGAGTCAGCGAAAGAGGGAAGAAATTGTGAATTTTTTCTATATCAAATGGCGCACGAATGTGACAAGTTTATTTCATTTTGTGTGTATGATTTATTGTCGCTAATGTGACTTTTTGCTGCGATTTTCCAACACTCATGGATTGGCCAGAATGAAGACAAAGCCAATGAGTGACACTATTAGCAAATGTAGAGCAACTATTTGCCAATTTTGACATTCTTGTCGACTTGATCCATCATGGATTTCATAGCAAATGGCAGAGAGAAAAGGACGTTGTCTTCCCTGTTCTTCCTGCTGATCTCCTTCTGAATTTCTTCCCCATAAAATTGATTCTTCATTTCGTGAGTGATTTTCACGTGAATACTCTTCATACGAATTATCTTCTGTCTTCACGCTAAACATATTTCTTGGACGTTTTCTCTGTCCTTCATATGGCATACTGTTTTCTGCCTAAGGAAAAGGAAAATGAGTGAAATGTTGAAAACAATACAATCATCCCCAAAGTGTTAAAGTTAAGAGATTTGCTCTGATTTTTCAACAGCAAAATTTTCAAACTTTTACGTGGTGAAATGCAACAAATGTGTGGTGAGAAAAGAACAAGTTAATTTTGCCACTTTAGAAACTTTCTTCCAAAAGAGCAAAATATCCTTTTTTACCTCTTCGTAATATTGTCTTCTTTCGGCCATTGGCATGGAATTCCACACTTTTGCACCTTCGATGGCAATTTGAATCATGGTTTTGCCGCAACTCTGCTGACGAAACCAGCGCAGGAAGTTGAAGAAGGGATTTGGCGTCACTGGTCCGGATCTGTGGCAATGTGACATGTTTGTCCCTAATTTCGATGGTACTTTGAGGTAAATTTTGGCACTGTTCGTATCTCAAATTGAGGCTCTTTAAGTGTGCGTAAGAAAAGCAAATCAACACAATTTTGGTGACGATACGATAAAAATTTTTCTACTCTATTGTTCTTCTCCAATGCAATCTCGTTTGCTCACTTTTTTTTGTGCGTGTGTGATTGAGGCAAAAATTGATTGAATGTACTTAATTTTTCATAACAAATTTCCCCCCTTCCAATCGTCTCATCATCAGCGTTAATGCAAACACACATGCGGGAGAAATGTGTTGGCTTTAAGCTTTTGCCTCTTCGTCAGCAATGAAAGTATATACCTAATATGATAACGAAGCACGCAATTTGCATGTCCATATTCCACGACGTATAACATATTACAACTTTTCCACATAAACGTACATTTGCCATACCTTTTTACCTTCTGGATGAAATACTTTCGGTGTATTAGCACGAGAAGCGGAAGTACTTTTACGAGGCGTATTACATTAGATTTTTTGGGTAACGCAGAGGTGAAGATCTTCTATACAGGATTGTAGGGAAAATATTGAAGCATTTTGCCTTCAGATTCACTTAAAGAATATTGGAAAAATTCATTTCCTTCGCCATAAATTATAAGAAACTTGACTTTTAATACAAAAAACCATTTTTTTGTATCAAAATCAAGTGAAAGCTATAGAAAATAATTGGAATTCAGCAATAATATCACTTTAATTCACGATTAGAAGGTGTTTAAGAGTGCCCAAAGACTGTTGAAAGCAGCTTCATCACTTTTGCCACAATTCTGTGCGCGATGTTTGTTATAATTTTCCAGCAATAATCCAGGAGAAAAGAGACGAATTTATCTTGGCAACTTTTTATTACTTTGTTCATGTAATTTTTCTCACATTACGTATAAAAATCATTCCATTTTTCATAATTATACTGCGAAAAAAAAAATTTCGAGTAGTGAAGAAACTTGAATGAAGACTAAAATTTGGGGCTTTTGTGTATGTTTGTTTGATTGAGTGTGTGTGTGTGAAAAGCAAAAGCATCATTACGATCATTGCATATTTCTATCTATCTTTGTCTCAATAAACACCTATTATATATATAATATTCTATCAATATGTCTGAGCATCAATGTGAATCAGTCAATAATGCAGCATAGTAATTTCTTATACGTCTTACAATCAATAATCTTCAGGTAATAATAAATCCTTTCTATCTAGAAATGCTTAACGATTAAATGATTTTTTTCTTATACGTTCAATTATATAGGCTCAACTTCTCGTGATATATAAACTCTTATAAGTTATAGTTACACATCTTACAATTATAGCGAGTTACACATACTCTTATTAAATATAATGAGAGTGAAGTGAGGGGAAAAAATTATATATTTCAAATGCATTTTCTCTTGATAAATACGTGATGAAGTGTTTCTATAGTAATCATAATCATATAAAAATGGGAAGAATTACAGCACGTGTGAATGCTGTGCATAATAAAAGTTGTCAGAATGCGGGAAAGAGAGATGACAAATATCGATATCACATTTAATAATATTTCGTCTTTAGTTTTATAGTTATTCTATCAATACACACACATATAATATATATATATTGTAATTTAGGGGAAAAGGACACAATTTCATGCACAATCTCTATACCGTTCTTTTTCTTAAAATTCCAACAACACTCCGTCACACGATGAGGAATAGTTTGCTCGAAAATGTGGTGTATAGCCTGAGGAAATGCTCTCATGATTGTGACGATCAATTAACAATCAAACATCACTTTGCTTGCTGTTCGTATTGATGATGAATGCACCATTCACGTGTCCATTGAGGCCACCATTGGCCACTTTGCCATTTCGCGCATACGATAGTGACCCGTTGAGCTTGGGACTGTCGACAGGTGATGCTGCTGACGGTGGTGTGATTGGTGATGGGTGAATTAATTCTAATTTATCGTCTACCGAGCTCTTTATCGAAGTCTTGAACAGTGCACCTGTTGAAGACAGAGAGAAGGAATTTCGCTGCTTAGTTTGGCAAGAATTTGCAGCTGGATGACTGAAAATTACCTGCTCCGCCACCCTTGCTGGTCTTCACTGTCCGCAGGGCATAGTGGAGGCGCTCCCAGAACCACGCGTCGCCCCATTCGATGTACGTGTTCATGTCAATGTAGCTCTTGAGCTCCGGATCTATATTGCTCCTGTCCACATCGCCGTACATGATCACGATGACACGTGACACGTTCTCCTTCACTGCCGTGTGATGCGCCGTCCGGAACTCCATTGTGCCCCACACGGACTCCACATAGTTGGGACTGAGCACGATTATCGTACGACGAGATTCGGCCACGGAGCGGATTATCTGTGGAAGTGGCGCATAAAAATATTTTATGTAAGAGCTTCATTTCGAGCAATTTTCCAGCTACTTTTATCGGCCCCAAATCGAATTGTGTATCAGAGTTGAGTGAACTGAAGACGATAGATTGAGGCTTAAAATAGGTTTTTGTAGTATTTTTAGTTGGGTTTTCCAGCCATTTTTGGACTCTTGAGGTCAATTCTGAATCACATGTTTGATGTGTTAAGTGAAAGAAGATATCTTAACACAATCTTGAGGTATTGTTGTGCATAAAATACATACAAAATGTTTTCAAAGTTACAAAAACCAGAAGCTTTATGTTTTCCAGTGATTTAACTTAAGAAGGAACTGTGAAAAAAGACTTCCAACCATTCATATACGTCACATTTAACAGAGTTGTGATTCAGAATTGAGCCCTTCATATTCACCCACTAATTGACATTGGAAACGTCTTCAATGTTTGTAATTACTTTCCGAACACGTGTTGTTCATTATGAAGCTTCTGAAGATGTTGTATTTACTCAAAATTCTGGCCATTCAACCAAGACATTTAGTGGAATGATCTGAAATATTCATTGTCCACTAATTGACAACTCTACCAAGAGATGGTTCAGAGCAAACTGTCTTGGTGATAATGGTTAAAAATTGACTGTTAAAGAATCGTGCACGAATCATCGAAAGACGCGGTTGAGTTTGTGAATCGAAAAATTAGCATTAATTTCCAACGATGCTAATCAAATCAATCACCTTTTGGGTGTTTATCGCTAAAGGCTGGCAAAAATTTCATGACATGGCAAAGTGAGGAATTCTGTAAGTTTCTTACCTGATCGGGAATAAAATCACCAACAGTCCAGTCGCGTCTGTGAATGCATAAATTGAACTTCCGTCGCATTTCCAATTCCGGCACAAGTGTATCGGCAACGAAGTCCTCATCCTTGTGTGAATAGGAGATGAATGCGTCGTACTTCTTGTTGGCATCCAGTGCGTCACTGTTGAAGATGAAAGGGCAAATGTTGTGCCAATACATCCATATCTTAATTTCCTGCTGATACTTGTAGTAGAGCGCAGCGAGAATGCCAATAAGAATACCAAGTAGGGCGAGTGTTATGCTGAGCGCCACTATTGCTTGTACATCATCTGTGCAAATATCTCCGGGCACCATTTTGTTAATTCTCTGTCCATCTGAACACTCAATATAATCATAGTCATTCACTTTCTTGAATTGACTCTGGATATATATCATCAAACTGAGTGCTTCACAGTTACATTTCCATGGATTATTGCTCAGCGATATGTTTCTCAATGTTCTTGTGTTGTTAAATGCTTTCAGTACAGTCTCATTGATGTGGATCATGTTGTTATTTCGCAAATCCAGCGATTCAAGCTGTGGTGGGAGATTCTCCTTCACAATACTCGTAATGTTGTTGTTCTTCACAAACAGATGACGCACTTTGTCATAGCCAATGTCTGTGATTCGTGGTAGATTGCTGATGGAGTTGTTCTCCAAGTACAGAATGATGTACTTGAGGGAGGAATTTGTGGGTTCTGGCAGGACGGGGACGGTGGAGAGGCCGGCATTGGAGCAATTCACGAGGAGAGCCAAGTCTGCTGTGCGCACGAGGCATTGACAGCCGGCGGGACATCTCTTCACCTGACTGTTGTCCGTGTCGTAGTCGCAGAAGAGGTCGTGCGGATTGACGCTGGCCACCAGCTTGCCGGCGTGCTGTGGCGGAGCGGCGCATGTCAGTGAGCCGGGGACAATCTTCACCATCTTGTCCGTTCGCTCGTCCAACTCGTGGCGCAACAGGCGCACAAAGTACGTTATCAGGCAGTTGCACACCACAGGATTCCCATCCAGATAGATCGTGGGCACTTCGTGAGGACTGTTGAGGGCATCCTGGCCACTGGCGAAGGACTCCAGCTCGTACATGGAGATCTCTGATATCTGATTGTGTGTCAAGTAAACTGTGATCTTGCGCGAGAGGAATTGCAAGTCATTTGCCGTGAGCAATGTGATGTTGTTGTAGCTCAAGTCCAGTCGCTGCAATTGACTGAGATTGAAGAGCCAATCCTGGAAGATGCGCAGGATTTGATTGCGACTGAGATTGAGATCGGTGAGTTTGGTCAGATGTTGAAATGGTGAATTGAGATCAATTGGTCCGGGTTGATTTTCCATGAATGTCAGCTGATTGTTGGCCATGTTGATGACTTCCAGTGATTTTGTGGTCGCAAATGTGTCCATGGGAATTGTCTTGAGCTGATTGTTGTTGAGGTACAATCTCTTGAGATTGTGGAGTGATGTGAAGAGATGCCTGAAAAGAGACGTATGAATGACGTTATAATGATTCTCCTATGCCTTTTGTGGTAAATCTCTCATGACAACATGGTATGAAAGGGAGTTGAGAGAGCGAGAATGGAGCGAAGAAAGGCCAAAATCCACTCAAATCACGAGAAAATACACATTCAATATCCTTTGGACATGGTTTTTTACGTTAAATTCTTCCTACAAAGGACAGCAAAGACATCAACTACACCACTGCTTGATTGTAATCCTTTTTTCCAGAGTGCACAGCAATAGATCTCTCCACCACCCATAAATGTATCATGCGCGAAAATGTAGCTCTTCTTTTGCTGAACTTTGCGAATATATTGCAGAGACATGACTTCAGCAACTACTTGTCTCTATGCCGGGAGAACCGCCACATTATTCACGACTGTGCGATGGTTACAAGGGCCTCGACACACAGAGAGGAGAGAAGAAGGTTCATTGAACGTTGGCATAATAATTTCCGCGTGCTGCATAAATTTGGTTTGGTTGAAATTTCAATGAAATCGAACTCTTTACATACAAATTATGTTATATGCAGATGAGCGGTGTCACTCTAGCCTCAGACTATCTGCTCAAAGGGGGAGATGATGTAATCTAGTGAAATTCCTTTCGGCATTTCCGTGAGAAATTGATGATTAATAGAAAAACACTTTAAAATAATTGTAAAGACTGACAAAATAGTCCTAATAGAAAGTTAATGTTTTAATTTGTGGTTAAAAGCACGGTTTGATGCAATAAAATAGGTTTAATTACTCCAAAACTAAAATTAGAGAAGCAAATTTCCATCGGGCAGCCCGAATATTGCTGATTTGCATTTTTGAGGTTATGTTTGACTTTTTCTTTACACAATTTGTAGTGTTTCTTAACTTGAAAGCTTCAAAATAGTAATCTAGTCAGTTACTAAAATATTCTTTCGACTTAACCATAAGAATTGATCTGTCATAATGGTGTTTTTCATCCAAATTTCACTTAAATCGGGAACATAACCTAGGAAAACAATTGAAATTATTGTTTCTGAGGGGGAAATCGAAAGAAATACAATCAATTTAGGTTAATTTATCAAGCAATAAACATTGAACAGCATCATATTGTAAATATTTAAACAGTTTTATTTCTTAACATCACTTTTAATCACTTTATCTCCCCCTTTTCCGTGCCCACTATAAAAGTTTGAAGTACGGACAGAGAAAAAAAACGACGGGAAATCTCATCACGATGGGTGAAGTGGATGGACCTAGCCTATATATGAAGTGTATGTGTCGAAATTAAAATTAAGAGCGAATAATTTGCATTTTAAAGAGAATTTCCAGTGCACGGTTAATGCACACAATATGCTATAAGATACACAAGAGATATTGAAGCTATAACATGGTGTATAAAAATTTCCTCTCTCTGTGATTGTTGAGAGAGCACAACATCGACGGAAAGCCGGATGAGAAAAAAGGCCAAAAATTTATTAGATTTTCACGGTCCACTTAATAATTCTCATGTACAGACACACAAAACTGTGGTAATGAGTTGAATGTATGAAAAGATAAACTCTGGGGTGTTTGTGTGCGGCGGAGTGAGCAAGAGGGGAAGTGAAGAAGTGATTGTATGTTGAAAATGGGTATAATATGAAGAGAGGTGGGCATCATAGCAAATTGTGCCTAAGAATGGAATGATGGTTAGATGGATTGCTGAAGACATGAGGGCATTCTATGTGGCGAAAAAAAGTGTGTGAGAGAGAGAGAAGTCTTGCCAAGGAGTGGTTTCCATACATTTATAATGAATTCTCAAATGACACGCTAAGTTGCATTCTTGAAAACCTGTTTGGTGATGCTCCAGCAGTCTCGCTGGGCAGCGACTTTGGCTCTTTTTTTTGTGCAACTCTCCGCAATCTTGCAAGAGAGCGGAGATTGTAGTACGCGAGAGTGTGTGTTGGGGGGAATTCTTATTTCACTTGTTTTTATAGCCCTTCCTGGACTTGATATAAAAGACTCAACATCCAAGGAGGTTATAAAATAAATAAAATAATCATGGTTTAATGCGATGAGTCGCCATATGGCTATTAAGGTGGAACTAAAACTCATATATATGGTCAGAAATGGCTTCAATCGGAAATGGAAGGCATTCTATATTGGCTGGGGAGAGTGAATAACCTGCTAAAGCGTGTATAATTCTCACCTGGCAAGATGGGTGAGGCTGTTGTTGGCGAGATTCAAGTCAATCAGAGCCACTGTGGACTCAAAGAGACTCACATCCAATGCACTGAGCTTGTTATGACTCAAATTCAACTCCTCAAGACTGCGCTGAGTGGCGAGTAATCCCAATGGGAGTGACACTAATTTATTGTACGACAGATTGAGTTTTCTCAACTTTTCCGAACCACTAAACACATCACTGGGCAATGTTTCCAATGCACTTCTGATGTCAACACTCGCGAGTGCAGTGAGATTGGCAAAGAATCCAGCTGGAAACTCCTTCAATGATCCCTGATTGTATAGCAATGTGAATTCACTGAGTTTTCTGTTGTTCTTCAACAATCCCGCGGGCAATTCGTGGAAGTTGTTCTTATTGAGATGCAACACAGTGAGATTGGGCAGGAGATCAAAGACATCAGGGTGGAAGGATTCAATTTGATTGTAGCTCAAATCGAGGGTTTGAAGTGATTGAACGCCAATGAAGACGTCCTTTGTCAAATTTTTCAACTTGTTTGTCCAGAGATTCAGACTCTTCAACTGGGAATTGTTGCGAAATGTTCCCTCATTGATTGTGTGCAGATCATTTTCACCCAATTCGAGAAACTCGAGATTCGGCAGCTTGGCAAAAGCACTCTCAATGGAGTGGATTTTGTTGATTTTCAAGCTCAGCCACTTGATATTGGGCACATCGTCAAAGAGATCATCGGGGATTTGTGTGATGTGACTCGAGCCGATCACGAGGCGCGTGAGATTGTCGAATCCGCTGAGGTGTTGACGGATGAGTTTATTGCGGAACTCCTGGCGGGCATTATTGATGAAGAGTGTGTTGATATTCCGCACGCCGAGGCGATTCAGCACTGACATAATTGACGCACTCCTTGGCAGTTCGCAGCTGCTGATCTTCGCCTGACTGACGTCCTCAATTGTGATGTTGGGCAGTGATTTGTACTCCTCATCCGCCACACTGCAGCTGATGTCGACGTAATTCACGGGTCTCTTAAAGAATGGATAGCTCACGCGTATTGTTGAGCTCTCGCGCGGACACTCCAGGACATACTTGTCCACATCACTGTAGCAATCGCACGTTGTCTTGCACACTTCGTGCTTCTCCTCCGCCTCGTATTGCGACAGGAAGTCGGCGGCTGTTGTGCCGGCGACAAGTAGAATTACTGCAACTAATCTAGCCCGAATCATTTTGCGAGATAAAAGAAAAGACTGAAGCACACAATGCACATAAAACGTGGGTGAGCAATTTTCACTTTGACTACGGATGTCTTCAATCACTGTGTTTCATTCCCTTCGCGACGGATTTTAATATGATACCGCCTTGCGAAATCTTAAGTATTGTGTCATTTTCTCCTCTTCTATTCCCCGCTTATGATGCTTTTTCCTATTGTTGATGGGCTGAAAAGAGATCGGAGAGTAGGAAACTCATTAGAGATATATACACAGAGAGTGAAGTGTCTTAAGAAAAGCAGAAATAATGAATCTCTCACAAGTCTCACTCATTCGTTCACACACAAAGTGTCTTTATTACTTCGGAAATCAACGAGAGAAAAGAACCCATGATTCATTGAGAAAGATTCTAATATCTTACTTTGAGAGGCAGACAATGGCAAAGCGTAATGATATAACCTTTGCATGGCCTATGAGGAATATGATTCTGACATTTGAAGGTATAAGAGAAGAAGGTCTGAAAGTTACTCGTGATTTCAGGCTTGATTCCATATAATTTTGAATCATTTTTCTTAAATATTCAAAATATAACTGCTAGAATTTGTTGTTATTCGTGGAAATTTAGGGAGTTTCAGATGATTTTACAGCGCAATGCCGATGTTCAATAACTTCAATTGCACGTAATTGAGTGAAAAATGCTATTCTATTGTTATTTCTTCATTCACTGTAAGCTTAAATCATTTCCAATAACCGTGAATTTTCGCTTTAAGCATTCCATAGGCGCAATTTACAGCAAGGTGATGGCAAAATGCTGTGTTTGAAGATAGTGCTAATGCTTCTCTTTCGCAGATCCAATGGCGCTGTGCGTATTTGCCTTGATGTAATGACGTGGAAAAGAGATTGTAAAAGCGACCTAAAGTGGTTTGCTAGATTGTTGTTCTAAAAGTGCGGTCTCTTTTTCCCATATTGCTTATTATGAACTGATTTTTGCCACAGCCCATTGTGAAATGGGAGCTTGATGAAAATTTACTGCTTCACCGCTTCAATAATTTACATTTAATCATAGAGTACGAGTGAGAGAGAGAGACGAGATTACATCCACACACCCATATGTTATAAACATATAACGCCTGTCTTTCCCTCTGCAGAAGACCAACAACTCATAGAGTATTAAATTTCATGGAATTAGTGTTGGAAGAGCAAATATTCTGAGCTATGGAAAAGCATTTGGTTGAGGAACAGGGAGAAGAAAATGTATGTGGAAAATTGGCGACTGACTGGATGAGGTTTGAGGAGGTGGGAAAAGAGAGAGAGAGAGAGAGAATGAAGTGTGTGAGAGTGGTATCAGTGCAGAAATAGGGGAGAAAAGGATTATCGTCGAGTCTAATTGCATAATGCATTCTATCCTGGGATATTTTCCATGCAATGTTCACTCTGGCAAGTGATTCTGCTGCACATAATATACTGGATGGATTTCAGTTCGCGCGGTAGTCAAGTGTTGAGGGAAGATATATATGCATATTTTACATATCTAACTGTTACTTTTCTCTCTCTCTCTCTTTGCCTAAGTCAAAAGCGCGCCTCACACATGAGATTTGTGGCATACATCACTTGGCACGCGCGTCTAACCGTAAATATCAAATCAAATCAAATCTGGCACATCTACAATTCATAATCCATTCGCTATGCCGCGGACTGTCGGCAAAACCAATCTGTTGTGCGATGAGGAACCGCACAGTTTTCTCTCCCTTTTACAATTACCCTTGCACAATTAAAATCCAACGCTGTCACACTTCTTTTTCCGCACATAACTTCACTCATTCTGGAGGCATTTAAAGCATGGTACACAATAGGGGGTCTTGATCAAGGGGTGAAACTCTCTAAGCCATTGAAGTGTGATTCATCTTCACAAAGTGACGGTCTTTGAGTTTTATTATGAAGAAGAAGATGATGACTGGGAGAAGATTGAGCGGGGCATTCTCGTTAACCCAGGATTGCGAACTATTCTCATAGATATATATTGGCGGAGATGAATTCGATTAAGAGGCCAAAGTCGGGTATAATAATCTTTTGGCACATTTGTGATCAATCTTGTGAAAATGGAGGGAAAATTGTGACCCGCATGGTTAATTTGAGTAAATTGATCAAATATTCCATCCCTTCATTAAGTTCTCCAACCGAAAATCTTCTAAGTTCGCAACTGTGACCACTTAATTTAAGATTTGCACGTAAAACTTACGACCCTCTCAATGGTCTCACAATGATGGAGTAAAGTTTTCCGATTGCGTTCGCTCTTTGTGTGTTATTTTGGGAGGGAAAGAAAGTCAGTCAAGTATGAGTTGGTTTATGTGGGCATGTTTGTGGGTCTTGCCTAATCAATCCTTCTTGTCATAACAGGTAGAATATTACCATTGTTGCTCTAATATGTAACCTCTTGCTGATGGTGGAAGACCATAAGTTCATACACAAACCAATAACATGATTTATTTGCTTTATTTGGAAACTTGCTCTCTGATCCAATTTCACATCAATCTCCGATATTTTTCCTCCATTCTCCGGCACGCAAATGAAATTGATCCATTCTCACATGTGTGTGTGTGTGTGTGTGTTTTTCCGGAAAGTGCTGCTTTATATAAGACTATTTCTATACTGTTGAAAAACAATTATTACTAACTTCGGAAATCTCTCTTCATCAACACACAATTTCATGGTTAAATTCTCAAGATTCAATATGCAAATATTGACTGTAATATGTGTGTGTACTGAGAGAGCCTAACTTTGCTAGATAACGCGGTCGTTCTTTGTTTGAGAAACTTTTTGAAGGCGTCGCAAAAGCATTTAATCACTTTGTGTTTAAACGGCAAAGCATGGAAAATAGAAATTTCATAAAGTTATTTTCAGCAATACAACATTAATTTCAATTTTGAAAAGTTGGCAAAGTTGAGTTCAACAATTAGTTTATTGACTCTATGTGCAATTTGCTTTATTATTGAGTTGTGCAAGTTAGCTTGATTAAATGATTTTATATAACATGAATCTGTGGCAATAATTGCTTTTGACTTCCCATGGTTCAAAATGATGCTCTGTGTTTAATATCACTTCCGGCCAGAGGCAATCAAATGAAAATGAGTTATTTAGTTGCACTATTGCAATTGATTTCAATTTGTCATGTGACAACAAAAGTCAACCAGTAATTTGGGGGCGAGGAATTCTTTCACATCAAATGAAATCAACCAATTTCAATACAACATCAATCAATTTAAGCAATTGAGTGACAAATTCTGGCACAACTTTTTACCCCACACAGAAAAAGACATCTTCGAAAGACAATAGAGTGGTTAAAGAAAAGTAAAAGACACAGAGTAAAAGTCACAAGCTTTCCCGCAATTCCACTTGAAAATACACACGTACTAAACCGTATAAAATGTGAGAAGGTTTGCAAGATTAAAATCACAATTTGGTATAATAGACGAAAACATGAAAGCATAAATATGCACGTATTTTGTATTAAATGTTAAAAAAAAGAAAGAATGGATAAGAAATCATGGAAGAGAAAATTCACAAAAAATGTGTATAATTTCATTTTCTATGTCATCTAAAGTGAAAAAAAAGTTTTCAATTTCTATTAATTAAATTTCATGAAGTCTTCAATGAAATTAACATGGTTTTCATGAATGCGAGGCGGCGAACTCGAGATAAACTTTAATTGTAATTGCATTTTCTTGCAAACGGACATTCTTGACATTTTCATTCGCAAAACAAACTAAGTTCTCAACTCATTTTCAATGAGAAATTATTGGGGAGGGATGGAAAATGCTGAGAATTTGCATCTGATATTGCTTTATCAATTTTAAACTGCTTGAGATGAATGTAATAGGACTGTTACAGTAAATAATAAATCGGGTTACGTAAATATTTACAGAGAATCCAGGGTGAGTTAAAGAGTATTTTTGGGGTCAAAAGGTCGATGGAAATTTGTAAAATAACAAACATTGATAACTCGTCAAATATTTTCATACATAAAATATGAAAAATTACAAGGAAATTGATGGAAATTGGGAGCAAAGTCATGTTAAAACACATAAATATAAATTTTGTATTTTACCTCTGATTTCACATTAAAAAATCCACCTTTCCCTTAAAATACAATTTTCATTCAGTATCTATAACAGCAGAAGAAGAAAAAAACACCGTCCAAAACTCTTGAAGAAATCTCAAGTGAAGAGGCAAAGCAAATATTTTATGAATGTTTACCATTGTGTTTGGGATTCTCTCTCTGGCTCAAATATCGAGCATCTATCAACAGGACATGTATTGTGAAAGCCTCTCCAGAATAGGCACTTATTCAATGAGATTGCAGTCAATCTTGTGGAGGGATTGAATAACAATAGAGACATATTGATTAGTCATGAGAATCCATCAGAAATCCTTATATCAAGATTTACTTGTTTATTCTAAATCTCCGCACATTTATTCTATTTATTGGGGGATTTCTCAGCTCACACCATTGCCTTCTTACATGCGAAATATCTTTCTCCGGGCGACTCTTCTTCAGAATGGGAAGAAACTTTCTTATCAGCTTATGTTATTTTTCAAGACGGCGGCTGAATGGGCTTTTTCTTCGGCCAAAAACGGAGACATGGGTACAACAACAAAAAAAAAGAAAAAGAGATGAGAAATCAATGTGAGATGTGTTTTCCGTGATGCCTTTGCATCTTTTTCTCGGAGCGAGAGAAAAAAGGAACCTTGATAAACAAGACGAATGACAAATATTTCTGTGTATTGCAGACGTTTTGCCAAAATGGGACTTCCCCATCAGGCACTTTGTGGTGGTGCTTCAGAAATCCACTGACCATTTGCCATGACGTAGGTTGTGTGAGTTCTCGGAACTTATTTTAATTTATGCTGCAACGATTGAATTCAATACAAGTGGTTATTTCCCATCTTGTCGCTTAGATTCTTGGGAATTTCCCAATGCAATTCTCATTCACAGAAAATATTTCCTGTGAGCTTCAAAATTGCAATGGTTGAGAAAGTGTTGCTGGTGGAGAAAGCTTGGAGAAAAGAAGGAAGGAAAATTCTATGACACTTCTTTTTAATTGCACTGGGGAAGCAGAGCTTAAGGGTGAAAATTCCTTATGAGGAGAAGCGACTGTGAGAAAAGAAAGGCAAGAGAGAAAAAAGCGCCAGCTGCTGAGGATCTTCTTCTTATGGATTAGCAAAAAGGGCAATTTTCCCAAAAGTGCGGCCTTTTAATGGTCCCCTGACACAGACATAAGGGCTGTAATTACTTTGCTGGCTTCTTTTAACCGTCTAGAGTACTGAGAAAAATTTTATTGCCTGTCTTCTGTGTGCTAAGGCTGATGTGAGGAATTTCTATACCATTAAATTCACATTGGAGGGATTTTCCAAAATATGGCCCTCAACATAAATTAGGGTTTCGTGCAGAGGCTTATGCAAATGTCTGCTTTGAAAATGAATATGCATTTGATAAGGTAATTCTGGGGCTTCATCTCAGTGCCTACGCAAAATCACGTGCGTGTCTTCACTGGCTTTTCCTTTTGCAAATGTTAACAGTTTGAAAAAATTATCAATATGATGCAAAATTCTACGATCTTCTCTTGATCTTTGCTTCTTATTATGACAAAGTATCGATAACACTTATCATGTTTTTCCTCTCTCTGTCTGTCATTTGAATGCCACCGAAAATGTTCCGTGGAGAGAAATTTCACTTGAGGAAATTAAATTGTTGGTGTTAACGAGAATGTTATTAAATTTGTGGGATTCCCAGAGACTTTGCAATAATCTCTCAAGATTGTTTCTGCAGAAGTGAATGTCATGTGTGTGTTTTTATGATGAAAAAAAAATACAGCTAATTAATACGTGTGCCAAAAACTTTCTGTACATTTTCCAACACCCATTGAAAACGTGAATAGAATTTTTGGAATAGATTCTGTGGCAAATGTTGCGTTTTGCGCATTAAAAAGCGGATGTTGTGATATTTTACGTTGAATTTCTATACTGATAACTTGGTGATAATCATGGTCATGTTTCACTATTTTTTGTTATTCAAACTCTATAATCAAAGAGAGCAATTGTATGAAAAATTGTGCTGAAACTCTGTGTATAGCAAATATAAGCGTATCCGTTTGAGCCAGATTAAGTCTGTCGTAAATATCTCGGTGAATTCGTGGAACTGCACTAAATTTCCATTTCATATAAGCGGGTTTTTATTCTGAACTTGTTGCATCTTATCAATGAATTTTACTAAATCTAGTCTGAGTGAACGGAAAATTCGGTAAAATGTTACAATGACATTTTCCAGGAACTGATATTTTCTCTCAATTGATGAAGAAAAAAAACATAGAAATACCGGAAAATAATCAGGGATTTTCATCGATTTCCCAACCAGGAAAAAAGGGATTTGGTTGAATAGCTCCTAAATACATATTCACTTTTATATCTCTCCTCCATAGAAAGAAAAGAGAGTGAGAGAGAGAGAGAGAAGTGTGATATTTTTCCCAACTCCACAGAAACCTTTTATTGTAATGCTGTGCTTGTGAATTTCCAATTAAAATGTGTGAATAGAGTGGGACGCTCTTTTATGCCGCAACGGAGAATGGTGGAAAAAGGGGAGATGATATTACTGAAGAGTAAAGAACTGCTTCCTTTTCGACATATAAAACAACCTTTTAACCCCCAAGATTGTCCCAAACATACACACACTTTTTCTGCATGAGGCAGAATTGGAGATCCTTTGAACGTCACACGAGCGTCTTTTATCAATGCCCAATTTATTCCTTATGAATTCATATTGATCAATATTTCATATATTTGTGAAGGAACGAATTGTAAATTTAACGAGATGTTCTTAAAGTAAGAAATTCTTCGGCAGACAAAAACGGAGATTTCTTCTCTGCAATCGTAAACCAATTGAATTTTCTCAAGTGTTGTTTTGCATTTAATGCTATGTACGCAGTGTTTGTGACTTGTAGTGCTTTGACAAGTAAATAAGGAAACCCCCTGGTCGTAGTGAAGAGTGCTAATGACGAATTTTTATGCATGTATTTTTCCCAACATTCCAGTTTTCAGACAGACATAGACATCGTGAACACAAGAAAAGGCACAAAACAGTAGACTTGAGGTTGCTTGAGAACCTGTTACAAAGTTAGCCGCTAATTAGAATTTTCTATTTTATTTCTTCGATATTACAGTTTTTGTGTTGTGTTGCAACGCGCTGAGAGAGTTTCACACACACCTGAATTGACTTTGTATTTATTTCTTCACATATTCAAGACAATTGTAAGATATATAAAAATGCGAGAAGTTCAATTCAACCGATATACAACTGTAGCACCATGAAAAGACTCCCCCAAGACGCATTGTTTTAGTTGGGAAATGCGAAATATTTTTGCTTGTATTCCATCTCAACAACACAATCTCCAAACGCACACCTTCACTATGCCTTTAATTTCAATCATGTTTACCTTGACGAGCAACTGAACTTTCGGCCAACGTAATACCCAAAGACGAATTGTTTTCTCTTTGATTACGTATGCAAAAGTGGTTAAACCCGTTTTTGTTCTCGATTCCACTGTGTTTTTCCTAGTTTCTTGTGCGGGATTTTGGTAAAAACATCACACAATCTTTACTCTTTGTGCCAAATAGTCACTATCTGCTGTCAATGTCAAGATGTACTTGACTACAAGAGATTGCTTTTTATCTCAACCACACACTGAATTTTGTTTAAAAAGTCTGTTTTTCCGCGGTTATTTGAATTAACAACACTTTAAAGTTGTTCTTGTTGAGTATCTTGATGAATCAAAAGAGTTTTAGCACTGATATCCAAATATCGATGATTGATGTCGTTGATTGATTAACTCTTCTTGCGATATTCACTTAACATTCAAATGACCATTTAGAGTAAACGCGCAAAATGCTTCCGATCACACGAAAGTCTGCTGGAAAACTGACGTGTGAAGCAATTCGACAGACTTGGAGAGGCACTGTAATTCCCCTTCCACACGCTCTCTTGCTGTCTTCTTCGCTCACACGAAGAGGGGAAAAGTGAAGTCAATTTCGAAGAGCATTAAATTGAGTGGAAATTCACATTAACCGAAAGGTATATCCACACCTAATTGAATAATTTGAATATCGCGAAAGTGTAATAAAAGTTCACAATAAAAACTTACTGCTGTTGTGCTATAAAAATGATGTGTGATTGTCAAAGGGTAAAGAGGGGAAAGTTTAACTGTACGGGGGAAATTGTTAGGGGTATATTTCGGTATTTTTCGCACAAACTTCGTGGAAAATATGCACTTTCCGAGTGTGAATGGCATGAATGAGAAGGAGAGAATCTCTCGATAGCCTAAAGAATTCCATGCAACCCAGAGAATTTGTGTTTCATCAACAGAATTTCGTACTTCATTTGTGTGAAATGCTGCACAATATATTTGTGGAAATTGTACATATAGAGAACATCTCCATGACACTCCTCTGGGGGATTTGTGTGTATAAATAAAAGAGCGTGGACAATTTCTCCATGGATCGTTTTAATGGTTGAGGCTAATGTCTACCGGAAGGACATGTGAACTTTGTCATTCAACTCTAACCATTTCTCACTTCATGAGCATAAATTAAAAGTTTGTCTGTTTTCCACGATGTCTTCTCAACTCCAAACTTCCGCATATTATGCTCTTTCTCTCCCTCTCGAGGGGGTTCTTTATGTGCGAAAAGGAAGGATGTTGAATTACCTGATGAATTTTTTCCAAGCATTTCTTGGGCTGCGGAAGTGATTCATTACCCTTCTTCCTTTGCCACGGATGAAAACCAGTTGCAATGCTTGGAAGTTGACTGTATCCTAATTATAACATCATCATGATTATCTTATATGAGATTAATTGCACTTAATATATAGAGAAGTGTCAAAGGATGATGAATTCTGTAGCATTTTCTCTCGACAACCACTTCGCTATAAATGTTGACTTCATGGCATAAAATATTCCACTCTTCCTGGCTTTTAGTGTGAAAAGCATAAAATCAATTAACAAGTTGACAAAACAAGCTAATTGAACAAAAATAACACAATTTTGATACACTATTCAATGATACAATATTTATGCTTTTCACAGTCAAATCTCATATTAACTGACAATATTTATTGAGGGATAAAAGCATCCAAATAAACCTCTCAAATTTCCACTCTGCATTTGCATTATCGCGGAAAAGAGTGTGAGAAGTGTTTTAATGAGTTCATTATCACGTTGATGTGTTTGGGATTAATTTAAATGGAATATTTTTTGTGAATTCAAATATTTTAATTCTTGCAATAAGTGGTGATAAATGACAATAAAATGTGTTGTCAAATTGTCATGAATGAATAATAAAAATGAGACTAAAACTAATAATTTTCATTTTATGAATTATGGAGAAAAAAGATGGTCGAAAAGTTGGCAAGTGGAATGAAAATAATACAATTATAAATCATTTTTATATCTGTTTTAAATCATAGAATACAGATTAAATTTTCCCAGTTCACATCATGCACTGATTGAGCAGATATTCATAATAATTTTGAAAATAAACAACAGTTGAGTTCACATATATTATGTCCAATTAGTACCAATTGATTTTAGTAGGGAAAACGATAAACGTTTTATTGTCATTATCTAATTAGTATTATCTTGTGGCATCTTCAGTGAGTGAAAGAATATATGTAGAGAGTGTTCTTGATCTATGCTGCCCCCTTCGTATTGTTTAGGAACGATATTGCCGCAAATGCAAGTATTTCTTAACAATTGTTAATTACACTTTTCCATTCTTGCGCGATGTCCAATTAAGGCGGTTTGGATGGACAAAACAATGAAGTTAATTTTATATGTTATTTAACATAACGATGAGACTTTTTGATAAAAATTCTCACATTTCTCAGTCGTTTTACTTGGCTGAACAAACTATGCCTCTTTTCCACTTGGCATACTTGAAAAGTTTTGTGTTGTTGTTGTTGGTGTGTTTTTTTTTCTCTCTGCCCAGACAAGATGCGGTAAGAAAGATGCCACACAAAAAAATGCTTGAGTCTCACATAAGGGACATTTTCATTGTGTGAACGCGCAAAGGCGGCAATTCAAATCAAGACATTCTGAATTTTTGTGGAAGAATATTATATTTCATCGTGTGTGGATTTTTTTTTCCCTTTGTTTATACTCTCGTTGGCATTTATTTATTGACGAGAGTGGGATTTTTATTTACCACACTGTATTCCATTTCAAGAACTTCCTGCACACAGTTGTGTCACTTAATTTCATATGAATTTTGTCAGTAAATAAATTGTCGCGGGTTGGGAAAAGTGAGTTTTGCTGTGTAGCTCAGTATGAAAACTACCCCAGTTTTGATATACTTTTGCACGACATGCGAAAGATTAAAATGTTTTGCGCACAACGGAAGCTCCTTGTCGGATGCAAATATTATTCCATACAGAGAGAGGAATTGTGGTGTAGGAAGAGACTGACGTCTGTGGTAATAGCTCTATCAGGAGTGCGGGTGAGACTTGAGAAAGTTTTCTTTTAAAAACATAAGCGTTCATTATAGTATTCTACATGCGCTCATTTCTCTCTATAAGTTTTATCAATAAAATTCACAGGGGAAATTTGTACGAGGAAAATAGTCCGGGATAATAAACTGGGACTGAATGTTTTCAGTGGGTTGGAAAATTTTCATGGGGAATAACATAATTGGTGAGGGATTTCTCAAATTATACTCTCATGACTTGGGAATATTTATTAATAAAACGTTCTGTGTTATTGCAAATGTGTGCAAACGACAGATAAATCAAAATTGCCACAATTTCGCACCTGATATCGCTACATTTGTACATATGTAGAGTTATATAAATTTCATGCACTGGAAGATATTAATAAATAAAATGCCTTGCCGTAAATGTCATGGGAGAGAGAGAGAGAGTGAATAAAATTGAAAATTTCGTGGGTTTGTCAGCTGTTTAACTTTTTCCTATTATTCCACACCAAAATTCTCTCACTCTCCACATGTGGTTCATCTGCCCAAGATAAAATATCTCAATCTCTTCTCCACTCCATGATAGAGAAGGGAATGTTTTGTTTGCGGTAGGTAAGAAATAAATTGAGAAATTTCCTATGTACAATACAACACTTTATATAAATCTTAATAAAGAAATCAATGTTACAACTCTCCCATCGTCTTCTTCTTCGGGGGTGAAATGAGAGAGACAGGAGGTGGAAAGGATGTCTTGAGGTATAGAAGCGAGGGAAAAAAGGAATATAGTACGTGATGTCTTGTAAGGAGATGCTATTTCTCACAGGTAGACAATTTTTTTTTGTTTCTCCTTCGTTACATATGTACATAATGGAGGGCAGGATTCAGGGAATGCTCGACGTAGTGGCGTCGGTGTATGTTAATAGTGAAGAATGGTTTCTTCGACAAATAAATAAATAGCCGGGAATGAGGGTGAGGCCGAATGATGTCTTTACCAGAAAGGGAAGAAGAAGCGTTGGGAACAATCAGCACTTTTGTTCTCTAAAGAAAGACTCCTTTTTCGCCCATGATTGTATTGTCATGTGTGAAGATTGTGTGCTATTTCTCCTTCTCAAGAGGAGTAAATTTGTCCAAAAAGACCTCAAAAGGCGCATCGAACATGAATAATGAACATATCACACTTCGCTACAGTGCCTGAACTTATACGAGAAACTTGTTTTCGGATTTTAGAAACTATTATTGAGAACATGCAAGAGACTTCGGATACAATCCATTCTATTCTAACGCTGGAGAAGCGAAGAGAAATTCCTCCCAACATAATAGAATTTGACACGATATGCTGAAGAATTTCACCTACAAAAGAGGAGAGAGCTTAAGCTGTCAACTTGTATAGTTTATTAGAATGTTGCAGTTGTAATCTTTTAAATGAGCACGCCCATCTTCATTATGTGCACTTTTGCAACATTCTTCTCTATCACAAAACTTGTCCAAAACTTTTCCATTGTGCAATTCTTGGGGGATGGGGGTTGAAAAAGTGGGGAAAAAGTATCTTCTACCCCAACATTTTTGATACATAAACTTTCACGGAGAACTTGCAATGCAAATTACACGTAAAATATGAAGTGGCTGAGATGAAAAGTTGCTTTGGATTTGGAGCCCTCAAAAGACTTGAATGTTTAGAAGCACTTTCTCTTAATAAATGTTCCTGCCGCGTCTTATTTATGAATAGCAATTTGCATCTGCTTTTTGTCATCAATACCCACGCTTCTGTTTAGAGATATGTTTTGAGGGGCTTAAGTGCGCATCTCACTCATAATTAGGGAGCATCATTTGTGACTAATGTGCGCTTTAGTTGGGTAGTAAATAGAAAACAGATGTACTACTATTAGATCACATTCGAATGGCGCTTGAAATCTGGAGGAATAATGAATGAATGATAAAAGCTAAATACCACGTGATGGATTTAATAACCGTGTAAGCGATTAAAAGCATATTACTATCTCTTTATAAGCTATATATATACAAAATGGATGTGAATATTTACATTTTGAATACATATGTTGCCAGATAAGCCCTCTTGTAGAACAAAAAGTATTTTTTGTTTGATTAATGTATGTAATTTTAAAATTAATCTGTTGGAGAACTTTTTCAGATCCACTTTTCTTGTATTTTTATCATTTGCATTTTCATAGTGCACTCTGCTATTCCTCTTTCACAATTTCAGGTTGAACAAAATGATGTTAAGTACAGCTAAAGTATGCTGAAAGGTATTTGGATTTTGGATTTATATGCAAAATACATTGTAATACAGCATGGCCCATAACTGGTGCTCCACCATAGCAGCTCTTCAAGGTCTAGGTGGTCTATGGGAGCAAAAACAAATTAAAGATGACGTTTGATTGCCTATTCATAGCCAAATCAGGGATTAAAGCAAATATTCGGGACAAGTTTTTAATCTAAATTCCTCCTTTTGTATATAGAACCAGAGAGGAAAAAACAATGCTAGTGAAGTGTATGTTTCAGCTGGAACATTCAACAGCAACCGCTTCAGTTCCTCTAATTTGCCATCGAAAGGCTTTAATTCAATGAAAAACCACACAGTTTGAGGTGAATTTCAACTGGGTCTCATTTAAACTGTGGTAATTCAATCCGAAAAAATGTGGTTGAAGCGATAATAAAATGATTGTTTCGACAAGAGGACGGTCGAGTGTGTGAGATTGGTGTGTTCCGATTGCCATTGTCAATTGCAGATAATCTGATAAGGGATATAATGACTTTGAAATTTATAGGTTGCGATTGTCCTAAAGGTACAACACACATTTCAGGCGGGGGTGGAAATTTACTCATTGTGTGTCTCTTGTATTTGACAAAAGCTTTCATTCTCTCTCCCACATTGATTTATCACCCATTTCGAGAGATAAGGAGATTAATTGTAAAGGTCTTCCTCAGCGTCAGAATGGGGAAATGCTTTTTGAGAGGAAAATACTCCGACGCAATGACTGTCAGTGGAAATTTCACCGCCAACACAATTTGTCTTTGGTGGCAAAACAGAAAATGTACATATTGAGAGAGAGGAAATTGAGATATTTTCCCCAGTGGTATTGAAAGGGTGGTTGAGAAATATTTGAAATTCTTTCACGGTGCATTTACACTTTATTGAAATGTCATTACAATTTCCACCACTTCCCTCACGGGTGCAACCGAAGGAAAGTCACTTGGATATAATCATATCCTTAATCTATATAGTCTGTGTGACATTCTCAATGTAGAGAGAATCTATTGATTCGTGACGTGAACCAATTTCCGTGTTCTCAAAAATTTAATATACATATTCCGACAGAATTTCCACACAGCTCCACCCAGTGGATTTTCCACTGTCGCCCAACTACATTTTGTGGGTGGCGCCACAGGGGTGGGATAAGGAGCAAAATGCCCACAGTGAATATTGTGTGCTTTTTCGCCATGAGCTGCATGTCACAGGGTTGGTCGTTCCAGTTCATGCAACTGTTATTACTTTATGGGCCAAACTTCTTGCATTCCTCTGACATTTTGTAATTACATACTTTTGAGGGAGAGTTCAGGAGGAGCTAAAGCTTTTTATTTGACTTTCCGAAATACGTGGGTTTTTTTTGGGGGGGTTTGTGAAGCATCTGAATTCACCAATACTGTGAATGCATGCGCACCTAAAGCACCCTCAGTTCGGATTTCGTGCGCCCTTGCATTCTTATCTGGCTCTCTTTCTGGCTGGGAATGCAAGCGGGCGTCACATACTGATAGAGTTGAAGTGGAGAAGCGTTGGAAACGATGGCAACAGTGAAAGGGGGTTGCATGGGAATGTGGAGCGATTTTCACCCATAGTGCTGCAATGTGTTTGGGGATGTGATTTAAAATTTAAAGGAAAATTGCTGTGTGTCTTTGACCCACGGCTTCAGCCACACTGTAAGCCATCTAATGTGATGTTTTCAGTTTGTGAAAAATTCAATTTCACCCAAATGGACGGTCGTAACAAAAGGAAATGCGTTGTGCAGTTGAAAGAGAATTTTCTTTCACTGGCATCCCAAACTCTACTTCAGTGGCATTGCATAATTAATGGCCCTGTGTGTGATGGTGAGAGCATGAAAAATGATGATCAATGCAAAAGGATTCTCCAAATTTCCTGGGCAAGCATGAACTGGGGAAAAGCTGAGGGGAGACTTTTAAATAGGGACAAATTCACTGTGGAATTAATTCATTGGGAGTTATAAAAACAGCACCCAATAAGCCTGATTAGATTGCCGAAAGTAATATGGCGTATTTTAATTTCAATCTAGATTTTAATTGCTCTCTCAGTCGAAAGCGTCTAAGAAATGAGGCTGTAATTGAAAATTTGCCACTGAGATGAGATACAGTCGTAAAAAGTGGGGCTAAAATCATCTCTTCAGTTATTATAGCGAAACAATATAATAATAATAATGCATATATGCAAATAGAATGTACAGAAAACTTTTGTAATCAATGGAAATTAAGCACACTTTCATTGTGAATTCTTTTTTTTAATGGAATACGATGTCCACTCTGTGTATATCCTTTTTGGATAGACAGCGAAAGTGATAGCAAAAAATAAATGGGATTTGTGTTAAAGGGAAATGGGTGAAGTGTATATACTTTGGGCGCCGGAAATTAAGATAAAAATGACTGTATATTCCAGTTGTTTTTGGGTCCCTCTTTCACCCTTATTTTTCCGGACAAAATGTATATATATTTTGAGGGGCATTCATGGTGTTTTCTTCTACATACATTGGTGTACACTGATGGGGAAATTTTGTTGCAAAATTCTTATTTTATGAGCACTAAACTTCTTACCTAAATTTCTCTATTGCGCTTTAAGTTTGCAGAATTTTCCATATGACATTTAAACTCCACGGGGAAAAGCAGCGACAAGCATTGACTTGTATTTAATAAGCTAAAATGTGAATATTCTCTTTCATATGAGAAAACATGTTGTGTGCATTTTGTACATACGGATTTGCTGACGTTGTTTGGATAATTGTGATAGTTCGCCTCGAAGCTTTGTGATATCATAATCCACTTAGGAAAGGATGCATGGGAAATAGATTGAAGGATTTAATATAAATCCATCGAATATGTAGACCTATGAGAGATATCAAAAGAATATTTGTTTATCTGAAATTGAAAACCGTCTGTGCGAGTCAAGTTCTCTTATGCACTGTCAATTCCATTTTTCAGTATTCAAATATCATCCCTCGCATCCAGATTTATATCCTCTCGTGCATTTAAACAGTATTAATGAATATTGATGGCGATGTGCTCGATATATAGGGAACAAAACGTGGATTTAACAGTCCAAAAATAGTGTGTGTTGCGTTCTGCCTAAGAGAGAAATATACCATAACTCTGAAATATAATACGACTGTTGCATCAATCTTTCTTTTTTTGTTCACTCTCGAGAGGATGTGAGTGCTCTCAAGTGTGCTTCCAGACCACACGTCACTTACATCGTCATCCATCAGTTGCAATGCGCGGTGGTAAAAAAAAGAGTCATGCCCCGAATTCATCTTCTACACTCCAAAAGAGACTGTTCTAAAATCTCCTCCGTAATATGGCTTTATAGATAAAATAATAAACATCTCCTGAAGAGGTTGGAAAATTCAGTGCCTTTGATATTTCTCCATGAACAAAGCGATAAGTGTTTATTTTCCCCTTCTAAATGCTCACATAATTGACTATGTAGAATTTATTTGGATATCGTAAAACTGACTCTGCGCTTTGATAAGTCGATAAAATGCAAAATTCCCGGGATTAAAAATTAAAATAGACTGCATAGTATAAATCTCTGAGTGGTTGTTTTCCACCATCAGTTTTTTTTTCGTGGCAAAATTCATTTAATTAATGCCATTCTTCCTCACGGGCGGAATGCAAAAACATGGTTGAATTGCCAATTTAAGCCCTCAGTTTTATTTTATTAGCGGTTCTGCGGTAAAAAAATATGTTTACTTTTCATTGATATATTTGTCTGCAGGGAATTCTGCGGGGGAAATTATGAATTTCATATCTGTCAGATAAATTTCACAACCATCTGGCAGGAAGGGTATAATTAAATTGGAATAAAAAAAATGTATGAAATGTAGAAGAATTGAACATTAGAAGGGTATTTTTTCAACATTCAGTCCAACGTTTGTCATATTTTCCATGAAAATATGCCTTTTTTACCACACAAATCTATTATAATAATATGCATTAAGTCAGCTTTTAATGAATACTGTTGAAAGCTTTTAGTTTTTCATAAAATTTGACCCAAAAATAGGCAAAAAACAACAATTGGAATGAAATTTATGTGAATATGATTCTTGAAATTATGAATCGTTGTGACTAAAAAGCTGAAAACCTGGCGTGCGCTTTTTTACTTCCCGTAAAATGTAGATTTTTATGTTTTTTTCTACGTTTTTTATTTCATTTCCAAATACATTTTACGCTCATTTTGAGAAAAAAAATACATGGTTTTTTGGTGGTAAAACACAATCAATTATTTGTCTGTGAAAATGCACAAGTGCACTAATTTAATGTTTAGCTACACTAGATAAATTGTCATGCTGTATTTCCATTGTTGCAAACAGTTTCGCTATTTATACATGACGGAAGCTGGTGAGGAAATGAAATTAGCATGCATACTGGCGATGAACTAATACTTGAACTGGCTGTGCCAACAGACGTGTAAATATTTGTATCTATCGTTGGGATTGGATGAGCTGCTGGTGTTTGTGTTTGTGTGTATTTAGCAGGATATCAATGCTGTGCCCAAGAATAGGACTAATATTCTGGTAAACGTGATGAGATTCAGATGGCTTATGGGTCAGATCCACATGGGTTATTGTCATAAAAAAGTTTCCTCTGCCATTTTCCTGCTCGGAGTCACATTGAGATAATATATATGTGGATGGGGAGGAGAGCACATGCTAAAGGACACAAGAGAGAGTCTCCCGCTGACATGGGGTGGAAAGGATATAATCGATTTGATTTCTCTCTGCACTTACTATACTTTTTACGATGGTAGTTTGTTTGTCAAACGTCACTTTTACAACTTCTCCACGAAACACTCTCTCTCTCTCTAGAGCTTTGGCAAATTGTGACTTTCCTGTGCAGATTGTTGTTGTTGTTTCCCTTCCTTGGAAAAGCTCCATTGAAGCTCATCCGAGGTGCAAATGGTGACTTTCAGTGTCAATATAAGAGAGCTGATGTAGACGCTTTTTTGCCTCCTTGGCGATTCTTCACTCAGGAAAATGGGTGAAAGCGTGTGAAAATCAATAAAACGATCAGACTTGTATCGTCGTAAGGGAAGTTTGGGAGTGCCTTACATTTTATGAGATTAATTGAATGTGCTTACTTTGAAAAATTCCTACAAATTATCTGCAAATTGCCAGGGCACTTCTGCACACTTCTGGCGGGAGGGCATCAATGAAATTGGATCGCCCCTTTAACAACCATCGAATTTTCCACCCTCCGTCTCTCAACATCTTCGATTTCAATCACTGCCGCTGGCGGTACAACTTTACGCGCGCGATTTTGTTGGGATTCACGCTATTGGGTTATTGTTTTAAGAGGGAGGGTTTTGGAATGAGTGCGCCATCAAAGGAAAAATCATAAATATTTTAAAACCACAGAAAGTCGTAACTCTGGTCATAATCTCTTTCTGTGCACGGCTTCATGTGCGGTTTTTGTGTGTTGTGAAAGATGAGATGTGAAGCAGGAGTTTTGAGACAAACCATTTTTCACTTCAGCACATATATAGAAATGATTTCTGGGGCTGCTTTTATTGCACATCTGAGGGATAATGTGATGTGTGTGTTTGCATGGGAAATTTGCGCGATAGAAGGGAATGAAAATGAAAGAGTGACAGAATATCAAAGCAATAATTCTGCCTTAAGTATAATATGTCATGACAGTGAGAGGAAAATTGTGAGAAATTGTCCAAATTATTTACATTTAGCACAATTTTCAATTGCTCAAAGCGACGCGCGAGGGTGATGAAAAAGTGTTCTTTGAGCGCTGACTATGTTTCTCTCCCTTGTGAAAGTGATATATGCACAAATTGTGGTGTAGAGTTGCCTTGGCGCACTTGTAGAAGCTCAAGCAAAACAGCTCTCAGCAGATAACTCTCTCTCTCTCTTGATGTGACAATGATATATGGGATATGTTCACTGACAAGGATGATGAACAAAAACACCACTTTTCCGGCCATATACACGCATAGGGTGTCATCGTGTGTGTACAGATGTGTGCATGAAATGGAGTGACACAGAGAGATATGATATTTCATACATATTTCACATTTATGCATTTTTTAATCCACTCAGCTCCGGTGCAGAGCGCCTAAAAGGGACACTAAGGGATAACTAAGTTATGCTCTATAGCTATTAGGGAAAATAGGAAATTGGCAAAAATACACAACGCGTGTTGCTGTCCAATTTCTCTCGCTGCTCTGTAGTTGGCTGTGTTATGTATGGGAAAATATGTAAAGTTGTAATGCAGATGCTGTGTTGGTCGAATGTGGTGACGCATTTTGGGCGGGGGCGTGGAGGGAGCGTTGAGGAGCTGACAATAACACTACCTGACGGAATATAAATTAAAAATTATGTGTGTTACATGTGATTGTGGTGGAAAATGTCAGTATTGCATAGCTTTACACAAAACAGAGTGATACCATGATGTGTGTATTAAAGAGCAGTTTAAATTAAATGTCAGGAAAATTTATGCTCGACAATTTGCCAATAAACACATATTTAATTTAAGCTAATATATCTCTACGCTTTCGCGAGGCGTCATCGAGTGGAAAGAGGATGGAAAATGAAATTAAATTTGTCCCACTTAATGGATGCCTTTTGTGTGGTGAAAAATTGTGGCTTGCCGATATGTAATCGATATATTTCTCTGTTGAAATGTCATTGTGCTTTCGCCTTATCGATGTTACGGTCAAGTTGGAGGGATGATGAAAGAGGTGGTGGTGCTAAGAATGCTGGGATTTTGCCTTCTTAGCATTCATCCCCTCAATGTGGCTCCGGGGAGAGTTCATATATTTACTTGCGAGATGTACTCGAGAAGGATTGAGAACTGCATCCACGGGGAAAGTGATGAATGACTGCCATTTCTCCCGTGCAAGGTTCTCTCTCAGGAAGGATGTCGAGAAACTTTGCTCTGCGTCCCGAGGGCATAAATCCACTTAACCAGAGGGATAAATCAGGATCACTGTTGAATTTCTTACGTGAAATGATTGAAAGTGTGCTGGCAGAACATCTGCATTAAATCAATTGCGTTCATCATTCGACTGCAATTTGAATTTCAAGTTACGTGAGATTAATTGCATCTGATGAATTCAGTGTGTGATTGACTAATTAATTGACATCCTTCCATTCCGTCCTGATGATCCTGATAGTGACTTTGAAGACTGTCACGGATTTCTCAATTTAGCCCCAAATCAATGCTTTCTGTCTTTCGTGTCTTATCTTGATAATTATTCTCAAATCCATTTATTTAGACTATTTTAGACTCTGTAATATTGAACAGTGCAAGACTTTAATTACATTCTGCAAATGAATACTGCATTTTTCTTTCTTCTGATAATTCTGCAACTCAGAACATGCTCAGAAAACTAATATAAGAATGTGAAAACCCGTGAAAACTGTAAGAAAACCCAAATGAAAGCCTTTTTTCTCTGATATTCTCTGTTCTTCTGAATCTGTATTTTCCATAAAGTAGGACAATTTTAAGTGGTGATCTCATTTCTAGTCAAGGCAAGATGCTATGAAAAATTGTTTTTAACTTCTATCTTGACTAGGATGAGGGAAAAATGTGGCATCTCTGAGGTTTCACATAAAAATAAATGTATTATTTCCGGTTTAAAAATGCAATTCTATCGAATGGGATTTTCAGAAAGCACTTCACTATTTTAATGCATATGAAATGGCAGCAATAAAACCAATATATTACTTATTAAAATATCGATTTGTACGATATTTGCATACGACAATAATTGCGAAACACATTCAGTTGATGATATTCCTCCATTCGTCGATGTGTCGAGATGTTTTGGGGGGAAATTGGAAACATTCTCGCAATACAAACTCTCAATTAAGGTAATTGATTATTTCGAAGCTTCCCAACAATAGTTTCCGGATTAAATTTCGCAATAGTTTTGCCTCAACTCATCGACTTTGGGTGTGTTTTGTGTTGTTTCTGGCCTTCATGAAAGCCATTGAGCAATAAGCTATATTTGTGTGGTATATTTATTGATTTGTACAGCTTGTGCATTTCACCGACATCTCCTCGCAATATGTATTATCCTGGGGAATTTGCAAGTTGATTTAATCTCGGCATCTGCATGGGAAATAGTGTGAATTTCGCGGAGTTTGTATTCAGTGGAAAAGTTGAATATTTCTGAAGGATATCATTTGCATACAGCGCAAAACCACATATCATAACTCCGCTAACAATGCGAGTGAGTTGCAAATTGTGAAGAAGAAAGTCTGCACTGACAATACAATATTGCGCGTCCTTTTTCTCCTGGGGAGATTAAATATTTGAAGAATCTGTCTTTTGCATTGTCTTATCGCACAATGTCGAATGTGATTGAATTTGATTTTTCTCTCTGAATGCTTGAGATTGTGTCCTTTTGTGGAGTGTAATCTTTCGCAATTTCGCATGTATGAAACTTTTACATTCGCTCAGGAGATGCAACATACATATATTGTGTTTGGGAGAAAAGATCGAGAGTTGAAGTATGATTCAGGAAAACTGCTGCCTTTTCTCTCCCGTTTCTTTCTCTCGACATTGCAATATTTTCTCCGAGTTTTATATTGAAATCATTACCTGGAATTGTACATATATATATTGTCGATATTGTGCTTGGCGACGGGATATAAAAATTCGTATTCTAAAATTGAATTTTCCGAATGATTGCAATTGTTTGAACGATTCCGTTCGACTCGAGGGATTTTCCGCAACACAAAACCTTTTCTCGTTCTTAAACGGAAAAACCGTGCTGTATTGCATCGTGTGAAGCTGTGTTGTTGAAATTTTATATAGAAATGCGAGATGCAAAGGATTTTTTCCGCTCGTTCAGTCAAAAGCAAAAAGAAGTTGTAGAAGAGGAAAAAGCTGAAAGACTTCATGAGGGATAATTAAAAGCAAGACTGCAGAGGGAAAAAATCTCTTATCCAATTGTGTCTGCAGTTCATGATATTGAAGATTCCGCGAATACTTAGTGGGGAAAGCAAGTGCTTAACTTTTCCATTGAAGCAAATTAATGTGCGTCTTTTACTTTTTTTCAGAACACTCTTGGTCGTCTTCTGGTGACGTACGAAACACCATCGATTTGCTCAATGCTGGGCCTCGATCCGCCGCCGGCCTCGCCATCTGTCACGACGCCGGATGAGGACAAGGACAAGGACAAGAAGGACGGTGACAAGAAGGAGGCGGAAGGTGGAGTGTCGGCGGTGGGAACGGTGTTCATCGTGTTGGCAATTCTCGGCAGCATCGGCGGCATCGGCTTCGCTCTGAAGGATCCCGAGAGGCGTGCAAAGGTTCTCTCGCTCATTCGGCGCAAAGACACCAACGTCACGTATTCACGGGTGAGTTGAGAGCGCATTGAATATTTTATGCTGCAATCATGAGAACAAATTACACATGCAATTTCATTAAGTACAACGAAATGGGTATTTATTTGGAGAATATTTGTGTTCCAGAAATTTCAGAATTGCTCTTAAAGAGTATGCTGTGATGCTCTTATTTTAAGAGTTGGTTGAAGCTTAAAGTAGCAATTTTGAGTTTATTCGGACAATTGGAAGCTTTCTTTCAATTTCTTCTAATTTTCTAGGTTGAATAAGTCTTTAAAAATTATCATTTTTATTTAATTCCAAATAAATATCCTATTTCAAAAGGGAAAAAGAGGATTTTGATCAGTATTTTAGCAATTTAATCATAGAAATACTTGTTGTTTACACTATTTTTGATTTGTTTTCTAATTTTTTATTTTTATGATTAAAATACTGACCAAAATCCAGTAGATTAAGACACAATTTTTCCATTTTCCACACATTTAAACAGTATCAAAACCAATACGTTTATTTCTTTCGGATTTGCAGGACTTTTATGAGCCTCACTACAGCATATGATTTTTCTTGGCACCTTTTTTGGATGTGTTACATTGATAAAAAATTTGTTTATGTTTGATTCCAAAATCTCGAAATTTTCTTGTGGCTTTAATTTTGCTTATTTATGTTATTATGTAGTCTTGTAGGATTTTGTGGCTAAAATTCCATGTGGGAATTTTAGTTGAGACTTTCTCTAAAGTCATTGTCGTAAATTGCAGGTTTCCAATGAAGAAGCCAGCCTTTTGATGAATCCAGCCACACTAACTGAAAGTGATGATGAACTTCTAATCTAATCGCCTTTTATCAAGTCATTTTTAAGCTACACCTTTTTGCAGTATATAATTAAAGAAATTTGCGTTCCTTTGAATTGTTTTTGCCAAATATAAGATGAGAAATTGATGCACTTAAGAGAAGCTGTTTGAAGTGTTATTCAATGTTTTTTAAAGATGTGAACTTAATTATTAATAGCAAACACTGTAATATCCTTGGTTTTTGTCCTGATAAAGAAAAGGACATTTGTGATGTTTAGAGATGCTAAATATTATTTTTGTTTCACTGCAAAAATTATGCATTGATAGATTAAACTTAAATTACCAAAATGAAATGTGTTGAATGTGCGGAATGAGATATTTAAGGAGGGTGATTTTTTGTCGGAAGGATATTTTTTATATTAGCTAGGCAAATAAAGACATGAGTGAAAAGAAGGAACTTGATCTTTGTGTTGCGGAAGGCGCGCGCTCTCCTTTTGTTCCCATCCACTGAAACTCCCATCAGGGAAACTCCATGAATGACGAGCTCCTCGTGCCGCTTTTTTTCTTTGCTCCTTCAACGCAGCCCACAAAGTATTTCATAAAATGCGCGCTGAGGATTACACACACCTTCCCTTTCGCGCGTCAGTCTCTATTTTATTATAACACGACGGCAACTTCTTTCACGTCATGCGATAGCAATAAAATTAAATTTGCACGGAAATGGGTTTTATTTTCCAGCAATTTATGGTTGAAACATTTAGTCGAGGGAAAATTCTCCACCGTAATTGCCCGAGAAGTGCCTTTTTCACCCGGTGAAGCTCCACTCTTATTTGAAGAGAAGAGAGAGAGAGAAAGGAGCGGAAGAGTTCCTTTTTCCAGGATGCTCGCGAGCACAGCCATAGGTGGGGATATCAATGGCAGAGGAAGAGCTTGACTTTGTCCTTTGATCACCACGAATCACTATTAAATCCACTTTGCAAAGCAACATTTCTGCTCATGACATCCATATGAAGACTCCTTTTGCCTTCACCACAGATTCACACACACATGCACACATACTTTGTGTTGCTAAACTTTGCAGTATTGATTGCTATTGATATCCTCTGTTGAACTGCAGAAGAAGGCTAATTAATTTCCGGCAAATGACGCGATATTTTGCATGGCTCCCAGAGGAGTGCTTGGCGTTGTTAGTTTATGTCACATCCCCCGAGGCATCATGTTGTGCTTCGGCGGAGTGGAGAAATTAATGGTTACATCGCTCGTAAAGCTCCGAAATGAGGCGCGCAATGCCTTCCTGGATGGCTTTACTAGCTGTTACACTATTGTTATTGTGCCAAATACATCACACCAGGGCGTTTCCCAGTGGGATGAACAGCCTCTGGCTCTGCGGCGCATTGATAAAATTTACAAAATTTCACCCACGCCAAATTGATATTTCATGGTGCAATTTGCCGGATGGCGATATAAAAGTTTTTTGAAAAGAACGAACACGCCGAGCGGCTTCGTGCGGAAGAGCCTGTCAAATTAGTTCAATGGCTCAGAAGAATTGGGGTCATGAATTTTTGAAGGGTGGATATTTTGGTCGGAATTGCATTCAATTATGTAGGAAAAATGGCCAAAGTTTCCAACTCAAAGTACACACGCATATTGACCACATTTCGAGTGGCTTTTATCTGGTCAAAAACTTCTCCGCAAATTCGTAAAAATTCACAAAGCCAGATGGAATTTATCACAGTAAATTCACAGAAGAGTTGATCAAGAATTCATGCATGAATGTTATCACAGCGTTACACGCATGTTCGGTTATGCTCTCTTGTGTCAACATCCGACAGACTTTGATTAGCATAATAATTAGCTTCAATTTCGCTGTGTTGTTTTGCACGGCGGCCTCGCGATATCTTCATCACCGCGCCGCGGAGTTCCAATTGACAGTCACTTTGGCAATGATAATTAGGTTCTCTGCGCATCTTGCTCAAGTCACGTCGTTGCCACAACAAAGAAGTTTGGCATAATGTGAATTTAGAGAACTTTAGTGAGGAATTTAATTAAAGTGAAGTTGCGAAACAAGTGCTTAATTTTGCTATTATAAAAAGGAAAACTCAACAACTTCTCGCTGCGATATGCTGCTCAACACGTATATTTATGGAGTGGCTGTTGTGGCGACAGGGTGGGTGGTTTGGGGGGGTGGAGGAGAGCGCTCTCTCATGTGTAAATCCCAGTCTAGAGCTTTTGCATAGTTTTGTGTCCTCAAACCCGTGAAAATTTTCGTGTGTGCCAGTGGAGAGGAGGCGGAGGAGAAGAGTGAAAAGACAGAGATGAAGCTCGTTTCGAGAGGGTTGAAGTGCTTCAGTTGTGTGGTTGCTGGCTGTCTCGAGCATATGGCAATTTATAAAGAAGTGGATTTATATAGTAAATCACGTAGAGTCTCCCAAACCACACTCGGGAGCTCATGCAGAGATTTTGCGGTTAATATTTAAGAGACAGCGAGACAAACACAGTACATGCATTTCCCGAATGCCAATCCATGTCTATGGAATATTCATTTTGTCGTTTCCTCAAAAAGCATCTCGTCACTGCCAGGAACATTTCTCTACAAGAGCTCTTGTCGATTAACACTCCAATGGTCTCTCTCTCTCTGCTCAAAGAGAAAGTAAATACAAAGACTTGTGCTTGTGAGATTGTCAATTGAAAGAGCTTTCATTTGGAGCAAACAGCACCAAAAAAACAGTCTTTCAGGAGTCGTTGCAACTTTAGAGATTTCATGAAACTTACAAATTAACTATATGTAACTATACACATCTCATAGCTAATATTGGCGGCCTTCAGGCGGTTAAGTGAATACGAATTTCAGGTATCGAAACGCTCTTTCCCAGCCGGACAAGTCAGTGTAAGTTTAACACAATTTTCTCTGTTCCTCTCAAAGTAATCTCAAGAAACTTCCAAGAGCTTTCGGTAATTAGAGAAGGATGTTTTCAACATGAAGAATCAGTTCAACAGGGTGAAATAGTGAATCTCAGTGACAAGACTGTCTTAAAGGATTCTGCTGGTCAGAATATTCAGGAAAATGTCTTTTCTGAGACATTTTGGTCAGATAAATCTATGTTGATCTATAAACAAACATCATTTCTGTGAATTTCTTCGGTTTTCACGTGAATTTTCTGGACTCTCTTGCCTTCTCACGACGAAATATAAAGAATTGACTTCATGCGCCAACGTTTGAAATGTTTCAGATCGCGAAATTGATCCATAAATCTTAATAATTTTGACAGCTTATTTAAAATGATAAGAAAGTAAAGTTGCAATGACCTTTAAGTTATCTTTTCAATGCACAATAAATCAGAAAAGAACTCAAATAAGACTCACTCAAAACCATCAAAGTGTTAATTTATTTATAGAAATCAGAATACAACTCAAATTTCGTGATGTGAGAGTTCTTATTATGTCCTTAACTGCACTCTCATCTTGCGTTTCACGGGAAATTGAGCGGAATTGTAGAATTTGCCGCCTGTTGGCGAGCTGAGAAATGCCTTGGGAGCGTCAGAACTGCGTGAATTTACTGTCATAGGAGACGTTAAACGGTATCTTGACAAATAAATTCCAGCCGACAGTGGCAGTAAATTAAATTAAACGCGCATGAGAGTATTATTTTTAATGTGGCTCATAAAGCTCTTAAAGCTCTCTCACACCCTCCCTTTGCACAGGCCGCGTGATTTCATCTGTGCGCCGCCGAGGGTGGGAAAAACTTTTGTATTCCACCACTTCACATTGTTATTTATATTGTAAGGAAATTTTTGAGCTGGCATAGCTTGGTGTAATGTGGTGAAAGTGCAAATTTCATGTGGTGCGAGTGGCTGGTAAACACATTTCGCGTGAAAACCACTTTAGGCGCAAATCACTGCGCCACCAACTCGCGGATCTTGGCCCACACTTCCCGTCTCCACCGCCGCCACCCTCGTTGCTTTTGCGGTAGTGGCGGGAGCTTTTAGTCTCTCATCTTGCGCCGCACTTCTTTCCAACCTCACACGCGAGTGGATGTTTGAGAGCAAATATTGAACGAACCACCCCCAATGGAAGGGAGGGCAAAAAACCGGGGCACGACCCGTGGTGAGATCACGGGAATGGCTTTTTCGGCTGTGACGCGGTGTGTGTGTGGCAAAAAAAGCACCGACGGAGGAGTCATGAATACGGCGGCGCATTCATTTGAATAAGAATTACCTCAAAGTTTATAACAACTGTCGTTATCGAGTTATGTACACGATGAATAATGAAATCGAAACACATAAGACGAATGTTTCTCACATCGTCGTGGGCGCTGGGAAAAAAGGCAGATGAAAGTTTAGCACGCGCGTGTTCACTCTGGGACTGAATCTGGTGCCAGATGAGCTTTCGCAGATATGCTAAGACAGGAGGAAAAAAAAGAAGTACAAAAGTTGGATCATAAATCTTTTCTAATACATATCTGCTCGCCTGATATTTCCCCATTCGGAATTTATTCCCCACACACACACACAACGCACCATCAGCGAGACATCGAAATGGCCTGAGTGGAAATATTTGTTAATTCATCGTCCTTCGGCCCATAGAGTCCTTTTCTGCCATAAATGCGTTATTGTTTGGACAATTTGGACATCATTTCGCGTTAGGCAGGAAGAGATTTATAGGTTTTTCAGTCAATTTGAGATAATTTAATCATTCTTAGGCCTTTGGCACACGCGAATTTCTCGTCTGTGAATGAATTTGGATGAAATTGTGAAACTTTACTCAATTTCAGTTGCCAGAATCTATTTGTCTTGACAAATAAGACAAGATTCTTCTACTGTTTACCGTCTTTGATATTCTCACTTTCTTCTTTGTTGAAAAATGCACTCAAAGAGTGGAAAATTGTAGGAAAAACTCTAATTAAAAAAAATATACTCTCAGATTGAATAAAATGTGCTTCTGAGAAGCACAAACAGGTACGTTTCAGTGCCATACGGATTAAGGATGAACCGACTAACGACTTGAAACTCTGCATGGTAATTATTATTAGTTATTAATGGGGGAAGATTTATGGAAAAATTCGTATCTCTGGCTTCACATGGAAATTTACAGCACTTCAATGTATTTCAAAGCTTTAAGTGGAGTTATTTTCTTTGAAATCACTGTATTTTATCACGAAAATGCAGGTTTTATTGCAAAATCCCAGAATAAATTGTTCATATCGAGTAATTCTAATCTTTTCTGAAAGATCTTCTCTTTAAAAAACATCCAAAGTGAAGAGAATCTCTCCAGCGTCTATACGATTTATTAGAGTGTATTTTGTCCTTGTCACATCGAATCAGTCTAAGATATTCTAACATCCATTCCAGTCTCTTCGACAGATGTCCGCGATCGCGCTGTCGCTCAGCTAAATCATCAACTCAAGCCGCGCGTTCTCGTGCAGAGCGAAGAAGCAGATGGATCAATTCCCTCGTGGGTTCTAAATATAAAGTCGTTTTGTCTCTTGAGCGCGGGGTTCTCAAGAGTCTCAGGATTGCGTGGAAAAGGGGGGAGGAAAAGGTGCATGAGCGCGCTCATTAGATGAATGCGTGTCATGTGCTGAAACATCTCCAGACAACGCGTCAATTCTATAAAAATTTACACACAAATCCACCCGCGGGGAAGCGATAACACGAAAAGCATGTCAAGTGTGAAGTGCTCCAGTCACAGGAAGAAGAGGGAAAAGGGCTCGGACGACGGCGTGTAATTCACACTGGGGACGGAATAGGATTTCCAACAATTAAAATTCCCACCGCTCTCTATCTTCCCACCCCCAACGGGGGGTGTGTATTGATTGGAGTCTCACCTCGCTCCTTTCGTCTCCTCTCAGCGGATCCATTTGCACCGATGAAAGTGCGCGCCGTGGTGTGAGATCTCTGGCACTTTCATAAATGGCTTAAATTTGCTGAAATGGCAAAAAGAGTCTCTCAATTCTTTCTCTGCTCTTCCCACACTCTCTATCGTCTCTTGCTCAGCCAACCCTACATTAATTTAGAAAGCATTCAAATAGTCACGTACTTGTGTGTAGACTTATGTTGGAATTTCGGTTTTCAAAGCGATTGAAGGTGTAAAAGTCACGTTTCTTTTCATGGTTTTTTTTCTCGGGCGGGGGATGTAAGAAAAACTGCAACAATTCCTATTGAGTTGTAAAACTTTGCGTGAAACATCATCCTGAAGGGAGGCAAGAAGGAGAAAAATTGCGTGAATATAGCAAAATATCACGTACTTTCCATCGAAGGAGCAAACGAAGAATTGAGCTGACTCCGAAGTGATACGACACGTAAACTTGCAGTCGTTTTGTGGTATTTCGTGGTGTCTCTGAACAGCTGTGATATTTTAAATATCTCCGCATTAGCATTTCAAGGTGATATTTCCTTTTCAAATATGCACATGCTTTTCCCTCAGCACCATTTCCCCCACTTTCTCCCTCTTGGCTTTATCTCAGGCACAGCAACAGATGAATGACGCCACGGGGGAATAGATTCCATTTGACTTTGGCATATTTTTTGCCGCCCGCAACACTCGGTGGAATTTAATCACAAGAAAAGTGCTTCGAGTGGGAGTTCAAAGGGAATTTTCCACCCCACCTGTTCGCCACCGCGCGCAGTGGAATTTCACCCCCTGAAACCCCTGAAACACATCAGGTGGAGAAGGTGAATAAACAAGATGAAACGCTTCAGTCCGCCGCGCGTTTGGGGATAAATAATTTTTATTCATTCATTATTTGCCTGCCGCCGGAGAAAAGGAAGCACTCTTGGCATCATTGGATTTCCCAGGCAATTTCCATCCAGCGAGAATTTATGCCACTGGAACGGGACACTGGAACGCCGTGGAGGCCACACACTGCTGCAGGGCTGGGTTGAAGAGGGTGGTGCCCACGCAGGAGTACGGCGCCCCCGCGATCGCACCGTTGCTGGCGAAGCAATAGTAGTAGCTGCGAAGCGGAGAATAATATTCAAATAAACAGTAAAACACCGCAAGGTGCAGATAATATCATTGGCAGTGGTGTACAGTTCACCGGAAAAGGTAAGAAAATGTGAAAATATTTGCAATACATAAATTCGTTTGCTCACTTGCTTTCTTTCGCGCTGGATTTAGCAAAGCGAACTGAGGAACAATTTTCTAAATCGTATTTTTACTCTAACTTTAAGCTGTAGCTTTATAAGTAATATCAAGCATGATTTGGATCACTAGAGTAGGTTTTTCGCCTTTAAATAACACTAAGAACTCCCGTATTTGTGCAAAAGAGCTTAGATTTTACAAATACAGCGTGGCGAAATGAGCAAATTATCGTAGTTTTTTATGCTTTCAAAAAAATGTTACGAAAAGAAGCATAACTTACGATAAAACTAGGACATTTCTACACTATCTGAAGCATTAAAGATTCTGCACAGAAATTGTGAAGGTGATAGAAAGTGTCGAACAGACTTTATGGCATATTATCTGCGCCTTGTAAATAGTTAATCTCACTTTTTGCACGTTGTGTCCGTCGGATCAGGAAAGCGTCCCACTGTGCCTTTGGCATTGCACCACTCCGTCGGCGAGGGCGTCGTTGTCGCCTGGGTAGTCGTCGTAGTAGTCGTGGTAGTTGTGGTGGTTGTTGAAGTGCTCGTTGTGTCTGAAAAATTAAGAAATTAGACCATGTTAAAGCATCGGAGTTGCCTTAAGCAAACAGACGCTAAATTTCATTGCGTGATGTGAACCGAAGTGCAAAACTTTCCCATGAAAATTTCGTAAAACTCGTAAGTCTATTTGCATAATTTTGATAACATTAGATAAATACGATGTTGTGAAATGCTAATCGTGGTACTTTCCGGAGCTTTTCAAGGGTAATTTTTAAGGTAACCATGGAAAATTGCGCATTTAGACTCATTTTCAAGACAATGCTTAAGATATTATATAGAATGGATTGTTTGTTCTGCATTTGCCGCACAAGGATTGCATTTGTGCTTCATTCACAGTTCTCTAGACGACCTCAATTGTCCGTCCTCGAGTGTATTTTAGCCACATTTCTCGCCTGTCAGCATTTCGTGAAAGGACTCACCTGTCGGCGTCGGGGTTTCGGTGGCGGATGGATCGCAAGTGGCGATATTGCCGTCGTCCGTGGAGCAGTAATTCGGTAGCACGGCATTCAGGTCACACACAGTGTTGACTGGACAGGAGTACGTTTCGCTGCCTGGAACACCTCCGCTGCAGAGCGCAAATGTGGTCATGCTCGTGCACGCAAACCGTCCATCGGCGTTGCACACGCCGCAGAGCTGACAATCCGGAACGCCGGCGTCTTCGCAGTAGAAGTTTGAACTCGTACACACAGTGCCCGTGGGACACACGAAGAGCGTCGCGGCGTCAGGCACTCCTGCGGAGAGGCAATCGATGTGATAATATAAGGGATTTCGCGGTGGAGTTTAATCCTTGAGCACTGTTTAATTACCATTTGTGCACGGCCTGAACTGTGTCTCACTCTCGCAGGCGATGGACGCGGCGGAGCAGACATCGCACGTACTGTCCACGAATCTAATTACCGAAGCTGCAATTATGAGGCACAGGAGTGCCGGAACAGTGATAAAACTCCTCATTACGGCCTCCAGACTTTCTCAATGGTGAGGCAACTGAGTCTGGGAGATGCAAAATTAATTGAAGCACGTCCTGAATCGCTCGCCGCACGAATGTAATTTTAATTATCTCACCTGGTGGATTGCCTTTTAAATAAGTCAGTCGCCCAGAGAGTCTCCGGCTCTTTATCTCACCACCACATTGTGCTGAATCTCTCTTATCAGCTCCCCCACGTATTTCCCTTTCGCCGCTGTGGCAAACAGGCGCATTTCGGCTGCTGGACAAATATTTAAGCATCGACCGTGAAAATCACAGGTAAAAGCGTGGAAAAATTCTATACAATGTGTTTTTTTGCAAGCATAGCATCACACATTTCAAGTTAAAAGAGTGCCTCTTAAGATGGGTTCACGTCTCGACTGTGCTTTCGAGGGAAAGAAAAAAGTCTCCACATCGTTTTTGCGCAAATGAATTTCCTCTCATTGAATATATAATTTAGTGCCTCTAATTTGCGTAATTTAGTTGGACAATAAAAATCAGCGCGCTGTTTTGGCAAAAATTCGCGATTACTTTTATTGATACATACATATATACTATCCGAAAGAGTCAAACACAATGCTCAAATTGATTGACTAGCATTATAACACACTTTTACTGATAAATAAATTATCTTTCTCTCTCTCATGCACACACTTTTGGTGCAATTTAACCTTCCTGATCCACAGCAAATGCCTGACTTGTGCCATTGTAGGGAAATTTGCCGCCGAAAATGTACTGATAGAAGCCCGTGTGGGATATCCTGTACGTTCCCGGTGTGGCGCCTAATGGAATTTCCCAGAGTATTTCCACATCACTTAAGCCCAGAATCATGGACGTTCTCGTCCAGCGAAATCTGCAATTTGACAACGGTGAGCAGAGAAGCTCCAGTAATTGGATTACACCCAAAACTTACAGTGTCTCCCAGTTGGCGTCCGTCGCCACTGTTGTCCACACATTCCTCGCCTCGTCGCGCCTCTCGACGCGCAGGAATGTGTCCTCGTGCAGAAGATTGTTCCGCGGATTCGCGGCTATGAAAACCACCCGCACTGTGTCGCCGGGAACGTAGTGCGCCTTCGGCTGGACTTTCAGCGTGCCGAAGTCGTGCCCATACGGATGGCCGTCGTACAGGACGCCCGTTTGGAGCGTCAGGAGACTCTTGTCCTCCAGATGAGGCGGTTCTGGGCCCGGATCGATCTTCTCCTCGCCCTTCATCGACAGGAAGAGCTTGACAAATTGATCCGCGTAGAGTGTGAGCGTGTGTGGACCGAAGAGCGTCGAAGCTCCTTCGTATCGTTGGCTCTGGTGAGAGGATCAATTTGTGAGGAAAAATTGCTGTTAAATTGATTTCTACATTCACACAATGTTAGATGTTATTTGCAAATTGCTAGCATTGAATTTCAACCCCTTCTAATGCAGTATCTCATGACCTCAATTGCTGCACTGTGATTAATTAGATGCTCTTCGGGAAGTTCTCAATTACAGTGACTCACGTATCTTCAGGAAAAATCAATACATGTGCATTTGCAGCAGTTCTTGCTCTCCCACTGTCATTAATATTATCACTCTGCCGAGTTGCACTGATGCTTATCGATTGCAATTACTTTCTTTGCCCCCGTCCATTAATCTGCGGATGAGCTCACCGTGTATTCCTCAGGAGTCGCCACGTAGCTGGTGTACATGTTGGAGAGACCACAGATTATCACCTTGACGTCCTTCTCGTAGGTCTGAAGGGCGACATTCCTCACTGCATTCCTCAGTCTTCGTCCACTCATCGTGGTGAACTCTCCAGGCGCTGGATAAACAAATGAGAGGCAATCAAGGCATCTCTGTCGAGGGATTAATTGTCCAAGAGAGGGATAATCTCACTGAGAAGACAGATTATTACTACTCAGGCTTCTAAGTCCTTCTTTTCCAACAAATAATCGTCGATTCGGATGGATCGGATGGAAATTTAAGAGATTCATTCAGAGGAAGTTGGTACTAAAAATCCTCACCTGCCACGAAAACTACGTCGCCTATCTGGAGAAGCTGTGTGGCGACAATCTTGGGCTGCCACTCGTAGGGGAATTTCGCCCTTCCCGTGGCCAGCAGAATGGGTTTGGGATGATGGCACTTGATGTCATCCTTCGTCGGCTCGGCCAGGAGGTCCCTCACGGCGTTCCACAGTGGATTGTCCGTCGTGGTGCCTTGGTGGAAGTCAAAAGCGCCCGGACCGTCCGTGGTTCCGGCGGCGAAACTGTAGCCCATGGCGGGAAAGCAGCCGCGCACCTCCTCGACGGTCTTCGTCTTGGGATTGAAGTGCTTCAGCTTCATCTGCGTCATGTTCACGAATTGGTGAATGTAATTCACCTCGCCGACAATCTCCTCGCCAGATTGCTGATGCAGCAGCCGCGAAGCGCCCTCGTAGATGCGCGTCCCGATGATCTTCGTGCTCTCGAAGATGTTGCTGCCCGGGCCGGAAGCGAAACACTGGCCGGCGTTGGCGGGACAGGAGGAGGTCAGCACGTCACAGGACTCGCCCGTGAATTGACACTTTGGTCCCATGATGTTGGGACTCACGTCACCCAGATTGGCGGCCGCGAAGGCGCCCACAAACTCTCCCTGACCCACCAGACTGCCCGGATTGTACTCCTGCTCCAGCAGCACGGCCGCGTAGCCCATGTTGTCCGAGGAGATGAGCTTGTTCGTGTTGTTCATGGACGTGGGATGCACGGGATACCAATTGATGGCGCCCATGATTCTGCCGCTGGACGTCACGAAGCGCACCTGCGTGAGCGTCTTATCAACATCGTATTTGTACCGGCTGCGCTCCTCCTCGGGATTGTTGAGATACGCCGATGGACTCCGGTTAATGTTCACGTCCAAGATCTCAGTTTCAGATATGAACAATCGGCCGTCGGTCATACTTTTGTGGGCACGAGAGATGCTCTGCAATTAGGACCAGTGATTAGTCAACAATTTGCTTACTCATCAATGGACATGAATGTATTCGAGAAATGCCTTTTCAATGCAAATTTCCTCGGCCATGATTGGGTGAAATTGCTGTCGAAACGATGTAATTGATTTGCTGATTAAATTAACCAAATTAATTGTTATGAAGTGTTTGATGGGAAATTACACATTGTTGAAGGGCAAAAGCTTACTTTGAAGCTTTAGAAGCTCTCAAGACGAACATGAACTTGAGAGTGTCCATTGTTTACAGTATCCATGCAATCTGATAAACAAAATGCTCCAAATTCAACTTGAAACTTTGCACTAAATATCAAGTTATTCAAAATGTTCTTGTTTTCAAGCTAATAAAGGAAATTTTACCGAAATTTATATTGAAATTAATTATTAGCAGGTTTTATGATTTCGTCAAACGGTGAAAAGCGATAAATTTTATTGATATTTTAATAATATTGCAAACGATATTTGACGTTGAACAGAAATGAGCAACTCTTTGCAAGCGTTCGTATCTAAAGTCAATAGATTATAATTAATCCCCTCTCAACATCATGTTCTTTGTGAATCAATTATTTTCTCAAGTATGTCTGTGTGTCGCTGCACTGAGAAATGCACTTGAGAGACATTCCAGCTGAGTGAGAAAACAATCATATTTTTATATTCAAAAATCTTCTCTGAAGTCTCTCACTTCTTTGGCCTCCCAAATTTCACACTTTTAATAATTGACAGAGAAGGAATTGAGGGAATCTTTCATCTAGGGCTAAAAATGAGACAAAGAACTGCGTGCAGTTGAGTGAACTCACTTTGGCTATTCCTATAACTAGGGCATTGAAGGTCTCCTTGATGAATCCTAGGCATGGCAAGTCGTAGAGAAGGTGGGTGAGGAAGCCTCCTGGCGAGCTGTGTGTGTGCGTGCCGCTGATGAGGACGTTGTCACGGTGGTAAATGCTGCCGAACTCCTTTGTCAGCTGCTGCAGCACGGCCCTCTTCACCGCATTCCCAATCATCCCAGCATCCACGCTCACAAACACCACTCGCTTCTGCCCATCGTCGATGATGAAGGCTCTGGCGAACTGTCGCAGATGAATGCCTTCGCCTTTCTGCGACAACTGAGCGTATCCCATCTGGGGAAGGGGGAAGGAGGAGAGAAAGAGGGTTTGTTAGTGATGCTGCAGAGAGCCAGAGATTGGATAAAACAGCGGCTCACAAAGGCAATCTCAACAGGTGGGCCCGTGCAATCGGCTCGTCCGACGCCAATCTGGTATCCACTCACGACACTGTTGTGCGCCAGGGCGATGCACTGGTGGATGCAGAGCAGCGCCACCAGCCACCCGAGCGAGTATTCCATGGCAGATGCGCGTCCGTGGCACAACACTTCCGCACCAATTTAGTAACTATCATATGCGATGGCTCTTTGTGCGCAGCACGACTGGTAATCACGCTCACTTGTGATCACTCCAGAGGCACAATGTTGCGCGCTGAAGCGACAGACAAGAACTGAATGAGAAATTGAGTCTGACTACCCAGACGACTTGCCTCTCCGGCTGTTTATTGTGCTTTCCGATCTCAACAAACAGAAAACCACCACCAATTCAAATCGATACACTCAACCGTCAACCATATTGCGATGCGACATTTCTGCGCGTATTTGTTGCGAATTACGTTCAATATAAGCGCAATGAACAGCGCCTGAGGTTTATCAGTAACAACACAGGTCAACAATAAAGAAAGACTCAGCGATACGCAGATTTCCGCACTCGCGGGGGTTCGGCGTGTGACACAAAGATTTCAGTCTCAGCAGCGAATTCCGCTCACGTGAATCTCGCTAGAAAATATTATTAATTATTATTTAAGGTACAAAAGCAATTTCCGAGGCAATTTCCAATAGATTATCTGTCTGGAATTTTTTATATTGTTTACAATGTTGCAGAAACAACATGTTTTTCTAACGTCTTGCAATCAATTAAAATTTTTTTTTATTCTTCGCTGGTTATTAACGAGTTTTTATAAACACATCTCACAATAGACGAATATGTATTTGTGTCACTTCTAAAGCAAATTGCTGCACACAAAAAAAGTAGATAAAGCTATCTAATGTTGATTAATGTGACTGGAATTTTGGAAGTGTGTTTTTGGCATGAATTGTTAGAGAAAAGGTTAATTTGCAAATTGTCTCTTATCTCCAATGATAGGCATTCGTAGAAAGACGATGACTTGCACGAAGGATTGACTCTCAAATTATAAATAAAAGCATGAGAATTGAGAGGCTGAGTTCAAGTTTATCAAATGAAATATTTTTAGTCCATTTATCATCGCGTAAATATCTCTGAATATGTTGGAAAACACGTTATTTTTTACACTACAGAGTATTATCAAGTTGTTGACCTAAATGTCCAATTTCTTTATTAATAGAGATTAAACTAACATGAAAGGAAACTTTGGATAAGTCAATGTCAAATATATATTTGCACAATTGTGCAAAACTACAAATTTCATGTCATTTCAAAGAAAATTCTCTTTGCCTGTTATTAAAAAACGAAATGTTTCAATTAAATGCGAATTGCACAATGTCACTTATCGTCAAGATCAGGAATCTTGCGCAAATTTTTCTATCTTGATAAACGTGCTTTGGATGGAATTATGTGCACAATAAAGTCCAAAAGGCAATTAAGTAGAAAAATATATCGTTTTTCACAGCATAAAAATCAACTTCAGGCGACAGGTCACTTTGTAGCTATCTATAAAATGATTTTATAATGCTCGCCAACAGCATGAATTTTGTAACATCGAGTGGATCAATGCTGCAGATCATCACATGTGCAAAATGTGAGGAATTGCTCGGCCAAAATGCGAATTTGGTGCAACTTTTCGGGGGTTGAACGACAAAGTTGGGCCAATTGGCTGATAACTGACCACAGCCACGCACGGAGCGACCTAATGGCATTAGTGTGGTGTAATCAAATGATATGCAAATTAATTCTCTTGGGCACTCACACGGCGACACAGGGCTGAATGGATGGGTTTATTTGGTCAGACGGAAGAGATTTTGCTGCAGAGAATTTCTGATTAGTTTTCCGCACATCGCAGAATCACAACTTCAACTCAAACTTTGCGCTGCAAAATCTCCTGAGATCATTAGGAAGTTGCACGAGTGGATTTCCACCCAAAGATCTTGGGTGAAAAACCCTCAGGATTATTGCCACTTTGTCCCCAAAAGCCACCAAGACGTGCTGTTAATTGTGCAATGAACCCAGCGCAAGGTTAATCGATACTTATCTCCGCTTGTGCACAATAATCATCATCTCTATTAGTCATTTCCATTCATTTCAACTTGTCAGCGCGAATTAAAAACGATGGCAATTCACCAACGAGATTGAGTGAGAAGAGAGATTGAGAAAAAAAACCCAAGGGAGAGATAATATGGCCAGAAGTGGTGTACAGATAAAAAGAAGGTTTAGGAAGTGAAATAGTTCCAATCAAATGATAATGATAAAGAAAAATACGCAAAATTACAGTTTTAGAAGAAGAAAATCATAAAATATTGTATGAAAACGTGAATTTTAAAGTTGTCAGTTAGATTTTGGTCAGATTCCAGTTATTAGTTGATTTTAGATTTATTAAAACAATCCATGAAGTCTGAAGTCGTGGAAAGTGTCATTGATATCTCATACAAATTGTGGAAATGATGTACAGATTTTAGCCACATTATCTTCCCCTTGGCAAAACCGACAAAACAAAGAGACTCCGCAACATAGTGTTGGTTTGTGATTGTGGAAATGACAGAAAATCATGTGAGAAATGACGGCGAAAAAAACCTACTTTGAAGATCATTGGATGCGAGCGACATAGTTTTGAGACTTAATCAAGGTTTTTGGTGATATTTTGCAGCCAAACAGCTTTTATGGCACAATTGCTCAACATGTGCAATATCTGGGGAGAAAAATTATGCGTAAGATGCAAATTGCGTCACTTTCTGGGCCCTCACTTTGAAATTTGTCGCGTACAGAAGAAGCTCTTCTGTCTGAATCACATATTCACGGCTTGTTGACGCGCTGATCGTGCTGCTGGTTGGCAGAGAAAGTGGTCAAGAATTGGTAATTTATGCATTATTGACCGAAAAGTCTTTTTTTTTTCTCCTCTGCAACCACTTCAGAAATTCGACTTTTCTTGTCCTCTCACTACACAAGATTCAACTCTTCATTGTCCGTCCTTTCACTCCACTTTCATGATTATAATTGTTATTATCATTATCTGCGCTGCACTGCAATCACGATGAGAGTGGAATTTCCTCCGACGCGTCTCTGAATCGCAGGTGTTAATCGCTGCGACACGGGAAAAGTCACACACGACGAGGTGGAATGGAAAGCATCGACTGACGACCAAAACTTCTTGCACACGTTCATCGAGCGCCAACAAGAGCGCGATTGTTCGGTGTTTTGGTGGGAGGTGAAGCGCATAAATTATTAATTCAATTAATTAATCCACCTCTCGCTATCTGGGACACTTGCAACTCTTTCTGCTGCGCTACACCAATTCTCACACATCTGACAACACGCCAAATGTGGGCCATCGTCAGTCAAAATAAACACTTTTCCTCAACAATTACCGCTCACCTCAAGATTGAGTAACAAAGCCAAGACTTTCACGGTCTCCCGAAGAAATGGTCAGAAATTGCAGGGAAAATCGAGAAATTCACAGGAATTCATTGTGTCGCAGCTCTTGATAATAAATAAGATAAAAACATATGGAAATGAGTTGCATAAATGTCAAATAATAATAATGATAGCATCTCACAAGACAAGATTAACATTTCTGTTGCAAAGATCATATATTTTACACTGTTTCATTTCTGGTGAATTTCAAATATCGCTCGTGATAAGTTAAATTGGCACATCGTTAGCATAACAATTAATAGGAGCCAATTAAGCATCAGTAATCCTATTTGACTGACATTGGAAAAGGATTTTGCAACATTTCTAGTGTCAAAAGAGTGTTTTTTTAATGAAATTTTGAACAATTTCTACGACACTTTGTCGTAATTCAATCTTTTATTATGCCACAATTCATATCGATGTGCTGTAAATAAATAAAAATTTTCAACAAAGTTATCTGTACAACTTTTCACCAATTTAATCTTTAATCCGATAAATCAATAATCAAGAGTGATTTGTTACTTAATGAATTAGTTTTTATGCAAAACCAGAAGCATTTTCTGTCAAATATGGGCGAAATTTGCAGTCTGACCTAGAAAACCTTCCAAAAAAGCAAAAAAGCATTAAAAAGGGACAGTTTTGCAATGATTTTCTAATTTAAGAAATTTCCTGGCAAACCAGCAACGGAATTTCTGGAGATGGAGAAATATTTGTCTGCTTTAATTGCTTCATACCTTCGGTATTGCTGGTCATAAATTAATTTCATCAAAATCCACTTGAGACACAATTATCACATTTATACTAATTTTAAGAGCTTAATTTGCCATTTTAATGTCACTCATTGAGAATTCTCAGCTCGTTTTATGAAATAAAATGATTTAACTGTGGGAATTGCAGACTAATCGTCACCCTTTTCGGAGTCATCAGACCGAGAAGAAAGTTCAACTGAGCGAAGCGACAGTGACCACTGAATAATATTGATGGACGCCCACGAAGATTTAAATCCCGCCTGACATCTGACCTTCAGTCGCTGCCAGCCATCAAACCGCCAAAGGTTATTATCATCGGCGAAGGAAATCATTGACCCGCCACGAGTGGCCAATTGTGCACGAGAAATACTAATGATGATGGCCAAAGGGATGAGGAGAATGTTAAAACTCTGCGTGAAAATTCAATATCAAGTTCAATTTGAATTACCGACACTCAATTTGCAGCTATTATGCCATCATTTTCCACTAGCAAAATGTGCGAAATTTCCGAAATATCTGTGTTAATAGACAAAAGCCAGCAAAATTAAAGCATATCGCGCTTATTGTTGCTCTTTCTCACACTGTCTTCACATTTTTTTTCTGGTGGAAAAGGAAAGTGAATGCGGTTTATTTGAATTTTTAATGGACTCAAAGTGGATGTTTTGTCTCTGGTGTAACCATAAAAATGTTTTAATACCACTTTTCTGGGAGAGAAATTCATCTGTTCCTCCTCTTAATAAGATTGCAAAGAATTTCACAGCTGTTTGAAGGTGAATTGTCGTGAAAAATTGAAACTTGAATGAAATCCAGAGGTCGTTATTATAAATTCCAAAATTCTCTGCGCGCGAAGGCGTGCAAGTTGAGCATTTGCATTCATCTCACGTTCCTTTCGTCGCTGTACTTCCGTGCTCCGCAGCATATGCTGTGCAGCTTGTACTTTTGCCCACCACATTGTGGCGCTCGAGCCGCCGCGCTATCGACCAAATGTGCTCTCGAATGAACAGCCGGAGTGAATGGCAGCGAGAATGGGCGGAAGGGAGATCGCTGTACGTCTTCCTGGGCATATAGTCGGTCGTGTCACGTCGCCGACTGGACTCTTCGGAGTCTGCGTAGGGTAAATAGAGTCTGTACACTCTATTCATTCAATCAAGTGACTCGGCGAGAGCGCAAGGAATTCGCATCGGAAGGAATTGTAGTGAAGAAATAGCCCAATTTTCCGTGCTGAATCAGCTGAAAAGTGACAAAAGGCGCTGCACGACGTCAATAGTGAGTGGGTGATGGTGAAAAGTCCACAAATTAACACGTGAAACAGTGCGTTTTCTGCACATAAGATGATCAACTGGAAGTGATGGAGTGAGAAAAGAGGCTCGCGTGAATCTTCTGTGATAAAAGAAGCGAAAGAGTGTGAATTTATTTTTAATTCAACATCAGCAGAACCCGCACAATCACTCTGGAAACGTAAAACTCATCATATTATCTATCTCTAAGCGCGTGAGTATTGAATGTTAGAGAAAATAGCTTAATTGACATGGAGAGAATCCGGCATTATTGCGTCAAATAACACATATTCAGCATTAAAATTGTTACAATATTTCTCGCCCAGTGCACTTCCCGAAGACCGCTTTTTGTTTCGTTTATCGCGCGAGTAATGGAAATAAGACTCACTTTTCGTTTCTTGAGACGAAGCAGCGCTCAATTGAAATGATCTTTGACTTCCCACAGCCAAATAATCGGGCAAATGCTGCCCATGAATTAGAAATATATAGTGGACGACGATGCCGGGAAACACATTCGCCTCTTTGAGCGATAAAACACTCCGGCTTTTTAAAAGAAATGTGCCGGGGATGTTTTTGTATGGGTTTTTTTTTGGTTTCAAGGGGCGAATCACTAACCGAATCTGAGAATCAAGAAGTGTTGCAACTTTATTCTCATAACATTAGATCTAGATTGATTGGGACAGATTGGATGAATTTATCTATTAATTTGTGCACATCTCAATGCACTAAATTGAGGTTATGTGTCTCCGGACATCCTTTTACCCTTCTTTCAAGGAAACTAATTGGTTTTCTTAAGTATTTGTAACTCTTTGCGTTGTAAACATACCATGAGAGTAAAGTTGCAAGACAAATTCATAGCTTTTACGAACTGAAATACAAAACATAATGATGCAACGACTCCTAAGCATGCAAAATGCTTATTCAAAACGTGAATTTTTTGAAACAAATATGAAAAAATTGACATTTTACCCTCAAATGTGTGATTAAATTTCATTTCCTTTCTTTTAAAACCCTTTTTCTTTGATAATTCTACTTATTGTGTTTAAATTCATTGGCAAAATAGTCACAATCGTAACACCTGAAAATGTTTAATTATCCGCCTCTTGAGTGGACATTGGAGGCGAAGCGGGTGAATTTATGGAGTGGAAATACAGAGTTTGAAGGAAAGTAAAACTTGTCTGGCGATGGACGATTAGTAAAGGCTTCTTGTTTTGAGGCTTATGCAATTAATTGAATTGAATTGAATTCACACACTTGAACTATTGTGTCTGTTTTGTCAATGTGAGCCCATGTGAAAGTCTCATCGTGCACATTTTTCATAACATTTCCTGTTGAATGTAACCGCCAAATAGCAAGAGAAGATGCAATATTTCTCAAGAAAAAGCCATAAAGGTGGCAATTACCTTAATTTATGCATCGATTGCTATTAATGTCGTCGGAGAAAATAATTGCGCCTTCTGTACTTTTTTCTTCTCTATGAGAATTACCCAGCAATTGACGATCTTTACGCGTGAATGTGACGGGAAAAAATGCTCAAGCTTCCTCACTTTTATCGTACATTTTCAATTCGATGTACATAAGTTATAGCATTTTTGGGTCACGTAGTCCGGAGAGGAGTTTTTGCGTTGGAAATTAACGAGATATTCTTATTCATTCCCGCACAGCTCTCAGCCAATGCCTTCAATGCTTTATAATGTTGAACGTTATGATTATCACAGAGCAGTGCTCTGAGGCTGAGCCGAGAGACTCTAGAATTTTCCGCACATTCACTCTTTGGCTGAGATGCTCGTCCGTCTGGAGAGATCACGTCAATTTCATTACCAACTCGCCTTTGCCTGTGATAGAGATAAATTGCTATGTGTAGCGCTGAAATGTAAATGCATTAAATTGCAGCGAAAGATAAAAATGTAGGATTTCATCTTCCATGAGAGTGATTTGTAAGAAAAACCCGTCTTTCCAGTGAAATATTTCAGAGGAAATTGTCGAGTTGAGATATGCAATAATGATGCCGAGATTCATTGTGCATGTTCTGAACTGACACAAGATCAACAGAAATCAGTCCTTGATCGTCAAACCACAATTCAAAAAAACGCCTCAAATCCCATTGAAAGTGAATCTGAGTCTGTGAGAGATTAATGATATTCAAGAAGTATTACAAAGTCACATTGCGTGTTTTCTTATCGCAATTTTTATTTATATTTCTGGAAAGAAAAATGAACAAGACAAATTGTTCCTCACACAAAGTCAGTCTCGTTCACAGCTTTTTAATACATTCGTCTCGACTTCGTATTTAAATTTAAATACACTTGCTATCAGTCTTTGATTTTTCTTAATATCACAGAAGATGAACAACTTTTGACTCTTTCTTCACAACATAATTAGCCCAGGAAATTGTGAGGAAACCAAATAAATTATTCAATTGTGCGTGTTTTTTTTCACTTCAAGGATTTTCAACTGCTTCTCGTAAAAGTTTCTTGTGTATTTGATGGCATTGCTCTCATGCAAAAATCAGTGAAAAATGATAACGTCATTGAGTAAGCATCTTGCGAGTATTTGAGCAAACACAGATTTCATCACGATTCGTACCGAATTATTCATTGTTTCGCTAACGATCTTGCACTCCTCTCGAAATGGCAATTAAAATCTCCAATCGCTGACTGTGCCGATTAGAGTGGCATCAGAAATCAGTGGGCATGACAGAAAATTGGCATTTAGCTTCCCTCAATTGAGCTCAGAGAGCTCTTTCGCGTGGCGTCAGAAGAAGTGCCTCAGCAGCTGCTTTGGCATCTCAACACAACAATGAAACCGTCGAGGGTGTTGCAAAATGCGAATCCCAAAAAATGTTTCATTCAACGCATGGTTTTCTCATTAACCATCCTGGCCTTTTGCAACTTATCGCGCGGCGCGGCGGAAAAGTTTCAGAACAAATGTTTGGACAGTTATTTCGCACAATAAATTCCGCCTAGAATTTGGAAATCACACCAAAAGTCCAGCGTGTAGAAAAAAAAAGCGCAGAGCCATATCGCGCGTCTGCATTGTACATTGTTTGCCAAGCCAATGGAGTCAAATTGGACGGAAATATGCACCGCCGCAGCTCTTGGGCGGCGAAGGGGCCACAATTGAAATTTGCATTATTGGACAAAAAAAGAAAGAAAGAAAGGGAGGCCCTTTGAATGGGTGATTAGAATAAAAATCTAATTGAAACATGAGCAAATTCAATTAATCTCTCTCATTATTCACATGGAAGTGTTGCCACTGATGCACGTAAAGTTTCAGTTTCAATTCTATCGGAGTGAAGGTGGAAGTACGACTTTGAGATATGCTTGCATAGTGATGAGACGTGAAATCTACTTTCATCTCATCTCGTCGTGGCACATCTGCAAGATTTATTGCCATGCACAGCAAACTTCCTGATTGTTTAGCACATATTCAAATGAATTTTGTCCGCCCAGAGATAGGAAGAAAAAAGTTCTGTTCCACATATCGAAAGCTCTGCAGACGGGCAAAAAGAGTCTCATGAAAATTACATTTTCCCTTTCCAACAATTGGCATCGCTGCAGAGATGCAGAGGAGAGCCTTTAAGAAGGTGTGACAATGGGCGATAGACATCAGATATTGCACGAGATTTCCACTGCGAGTCACTGTGTTCGATGAACTGTGGCAATTAAGGTGATATTTCTCAACATGATTCACTCATAGAAACGTGCTTATTCTCCCTTGCAGATATCAATTGGCAGAAATGATGTTCTCACAGTTCACGAAGTCTCTGCGCGCCACTTTTATTGTTCTTGTGGTGTTTTTGATAAATGTCGCCCGTCCGGAAGTCTTCACGGCGCTGGTGGAAATGGAGGAGTTGCTGGAGACAGAAGCTGTGCTCATCACCAACTTGGGGGAGTACATCAAGGCGCAGGAGGAGAAACTACAGTTCCTGAAGAAGTATGATTATTATTCATTAATTACAATGTGTTGGTGTGTAAATTTGAACAAAGGAAACCCATTGAAAACCAGTGAATACGTGTCCTGACAGAAATTCTGTGTTCTAGAGTGTTGTAGGCTATCAAATCACCTTACAAAATTTGTGCCACTTTTGAGAATCAAACAAGAACTTTGAAAAATATGGGCAAATATATGGTGAAGAACGTCCCAAATCTATACTTTTTCAAACAGAATTCTCCTAAAGGCACCAAAAGTAATAGAATTAGTTAAATTAATATTAAAATTAGCTATTAATTTTGTTGAACAATGAGGTGAAGATTAATTGACTTACATTTAATGGATAAAACGCACAAACACATTAAATTTACATGCTTAATGTATGTGATGTGTTGATAGGAAAGCGGCGGAATACCAAAGTGAGCACAACGAAGCGGCGGCAGACATCTCTGGATACCTCACAAATCCGATAAATGCCTTTCTGCTCACCAAGAGACTCACGACAGATTGGAAGGAGGTGGAGAATGTGATGCTGTTCGACGTGGGATCCAGTAAGTGCACGCCAAGCAGTCTAATACCGCCAATAATGCCATTGTGTGCCTCTTTGGCAGTCTACCTGGAGAACGTGACCAACTACAGGAACCTCCTGAAGTTCCCCACGGACGAGGACCTCAATGGCGCCGCCGTGGCGCTCATGCGGCTCCAGGACACGTACAAGCTCGACACGGCGAGTGTGGCGCGCGGAGAGCTGAATGGGATCCAATACACGTCGGAGATGTCCGTGGGTGACTGCTTCGAGCTGGGGCGCCAGTCCTACATCAACGGGGATCACTATCACACGGTGCTCTGGATGCGAGAGGCCATGGATCGTCTGCTGCGGAGCGAGAGCAACACAACGACCACTAAGGCTGACATTTTGGAGTACTTGGCCTTCTCCACGTACAAGCAAGGCAAGTTCAAGAAGAAATTGCCTCAAATTGCAGTATTTTATTGATAAAGTGTCAGTAGAATATTAATTTCACACCAAGAAAGCCCTAATTTTCCACACATTCTGTCGCTTCTTTAACAATTTTAAAGTTTTAATGCATTCACTTGTGGTAAATGAGGTGCTTTTGGTGTTTTTAATCGTGCTATTTACTCTGGGTTGAATTAAAAGAGGTGAGAGATGTTAGCGTCGTGATTCTCTCGGAAGGTGCAAAACGTGAGAGATCACTGGTTGCAAATTACCTGTCTCGCCAGACTCACACCGCTAGAGGCTATTCATAAATGTTTGTTTAGCCGAATGCTAAATCCACTTGACAATCTGACATCTCTCTCTCTCTGAGACCCTCCTTTTTGGATCTGTTTTTCCCTGGCATTTGAGCGTCTTTTGCGTCTTGCAACCTCAACAGGCAATGTCGATTCGGCCCTCGTGATGACGAACGAGCTGCTGGAACTCAACCCAGATCACGCGAGGGCGATGGGCAACAAGCAGTACTACGAGAAGGAGTTGGCAAAGCAGAAGATGGATCGCAAGCTGCGCGGCGATGATGGTTCTGTAGACTTGGACATGGACTTTGAGGTTGAATATAATGATTTATCCAAGCTGTGTGATTGAATTTCAAGGGTGTTTTCTCCCCTCAACAGCAGGTTCGCACGGTGAGTGATCCGTCGAAATTCGATCTGCCGGAGCGTCGGCTGTACGAGATGCTCTGCCGAGGCGATATAAAACCATCTCCCATCCAATTGGCACCGCTGAGGTGTCGCTATGCAACTAATAACAGCGCTTTCCTGCGAATTGCGCCACTGAAATTGGAGGAAGCCAGCCGCTCGCCGTTCATTGCCATCTACCACGATGTGATGTCGGATGAGGAAATTGAAGTGGTGAAGAAGCTGGCAAAACCACGGGTGAGTCTCGTGTCCGAACACAGATTTCGGTGACTTTCAAGCAAGAATTCTAATTTCGTGGCATTTACGCGAGGAAATTACTTTTCCCTCTAATCTCGCGAATATTCATGCTCTCTTCGTCAAATTTAATTGAAAAGTTATTTCATGATGAACACTTGGAGCACAAATTCCTCTTATCATATATAGCCTTCAATGCTCAGCCCAGTCTGAAGTTTAAAACATTTCATATGACTAACTCACCGGATGAGAATCTTATATACTTTGTCTGGTTCTCTTTGCTGGCAATTTTCCACAAGAGAGCGACTGAAATATCCTTCAAATAATCAGTTTCCAATGAAATTAAGACAAGAAGTTTATCTTCTTCTCAATTTTCATCCTGAATTATGTATGAGAATCTCGGAAAATGGGACAAAATTGGCATTTTATTCAACATATTTAATATACATTCATCTCTTTTTGCGCATCTTTAAGCGACAATATATATAATGAGAACCATTTTATTATACATACATATATACTTATTACTCTCATGCACACGTTAAGAGCATTACAAAATGTTAATTCGTATATCAAAGAGAATGAACATAATGTCTCGTTATAATAAATACATATTTATGTGACAGATGATGTAAGTCCACCTGAAACTAAAATGCCACCAAAGGTCAAATTAGCTGAACTTTTAATGACACACTGATGCCGTTCTACATTTATGCATTTGCGAGATGAGAGAGAACTGAAAAGCAATTGCTTTTGGGGAGAGATTTTGCCTGGCATTTTTTATTCAAAGCTCCGATTTCTTCTCTTCGAAGTGTCATTTTCAATCTCTCCAGCTGAAGGTGGACAAATCCGACTACAAATCGCATTAAGGAAGGGAGAAGAAGATGGAAGTCACCCTCGTCGCTTGTCTCCACATAGTTTTCTTCTGCTTCTCGCACAAAATACTCACGTGCAGATTTTCGCTCAATTTTCTTCCATTGTTCACGTTGAATCTGAATATTTCATTCCTTGTCTGGATGCTTGAAAAGACATTCTCAACATTTTTCTTTCCCTCCCTTGTGAAGTCATAAATAAAGTATCTCTCTGATTTCGCTATTTTCGGGCGGAATGTTGCAAAATTTCCAAAAGCCAATTGCAAAATTATAATATATGGTGGCATTTCCTAATGTGCAGAATATGTTTGCTTTCAGTTTCGCCGGGCGACGGTGCAGAATCACAAGACTGGCGAACTCGAGGTTGCTCACTATCGCATTAGCAAATCGGCGTGGCTCAAAGATGAGGATCATGAGTTCGTGAAGCGCATCGGCCGCAGAGTTGCCGACATGACGGGATTGTCTGTGGAGACGGCCGAGGAGCTGCAGGTGGTCAACTACGGCATTGGCGGCCACTATGAGCCCCACTTTGACTTCGCGCGGGTGAGAAATGACACCAATCTTGCATAAATCCGAGGGAAAGATGCCTGGCTGAAGACTGTACATCATTTTGAGACACTCTCAGTGCTTCTGAAAATGCGTATTGCTTCATTTCAAGCAGTTTCTTCACTTTCTGGACTGTTTGTGTCTTTATTTTCCACTCAATCTTGTTCAAAGCGCAGTTTTCCTGCTATAAAAAGACGTTATTCTTGATTTTTATGTTTGAAAAACATCTGATTCTCTAAAGGAGTTTTCAAGAAATTAATTTTGTGAATATTTGACTCTTCCACTGAGGTGTACACCACTTCAGTCCACAATATCTCTCCCTTGGGCAACACTTCTCGATGAGTTAAGAGCTTTTCTTTGCTTGCAGAAAGACGAGACGAACGCGTTCAAGAGCTTGGGCACGGGAAATCGCATTGCAACAGTATTATTCTACATGAGCGACGTTCCCCAGGGCGGCGCCACGGTCTTCCCTTCCATCCGGACGGCGCTGTGGCCGAAGAAGGGCACGGCGGCCTTCTGGTTCAACCTCTTCGCTTCCGGCGAGGGCGACTACCAGACCCGCCACGCTGCGTGTCCCGTGCTGGCGGGCAGCAAGTGGGGTGAGTTTTGGGGGAGTGTTCGGGTCAGGAAATATGCCTGAAACGATTTTTCAATAAGATCCGACTCTTCGCCCAACGCTTGTGATGAATTACATTAACATAATGTGGCTCTCTCTCTCTCTTCCCACACAGTGAGTAACAAATGGCTGCACGAGCGAGGACAGGAGCTCCACCGACCCTGCAAACTGCGCCCAGATCATCCACCGGCGTATTAGACGCCCCAACGCCCACGCCGCCAGTTCTATTTTCGACTGGTTTTAGGATGAAGTGTAAATACGCCAATGTGCAAAAAAAGAGATACGAAAGCTAATAATAGGCAAGAATGAACAGTGACTCGCTAAATCAATTTTTACCAAAAAGTTTAGTCATATGATTTCTATCTAATCAAATCTCTCTCTCGCGACCCAGAATCATATTATATATATCTCTATATTGTCCAAAATGTGGTGTAGAAAACTTTTGCAATAACGGGCAAACGCGCACACACACACAAATAATATCTCTCGAACAAGTTAAATGTACAAAAATGTGTTTTCTTTTGTAATAAAACAAATTTGCTCAACTCTTGGTGGGTTTTTTTTTCTTTTTCTCCTGACCCTCGCAAGAGACCTCGGAATTCCACCTCTTCCGCCAGAGATTCCAAAGCATTACTGGCATTAAATTACACGTAAAATCTCGTGGAAATACTCTGTGGTCAGAGAGAAGTGAAATCCTTTCACTGAAAGTGGACGAGGAAAAAAAAAGTTTTGCAAACAAAGTTTTGCGTCGTGGCGCAAAATGAGACGTCTTTGAGAACCCATTTTCCCATTTACCACTTTCCATCAATCAACTCATCCAAACGTATCGATTGCAAATGGTTCTGATGTGCAAGTTTGCAGAGTTCACGCGAATGATGCTTGAAATATTCAGCACGCTGCTTTATTCCTTGGTTGTTTTGCTTGCTGAGGGCAAAATTGGGGGTGAAACACTTGCTTTTGCTTATATTTCAATGCAGTTCAATTATTCCTTCAGATCGTGTGTAGTTAATACATTTTTGTGGCATTTTCCAAAGCATGTTTTACTGTAGATAAATCAAGGGATATTTTCTGCACCTTTTTTTCCATGGGTGGAGGGGAGTTTCGAGGAAAAGGGTTTTTCCGTGTACAGGAGATTTATTGGACGTCATAAATTCTCTACGTGATTTAAAATATTTTTTATTCCTTTATTTTTCCTCGGTAACATTAAATACATCCATATTATCACATTGAATGGTATATAACTTTGAGGTACAGTGATACAATAAATTCCATTGGGTTCTTGTACGAAGGTTTGCGCATGTAAAATGCCTGGTTTTTTTTGATAATCAATTAGAGATTTTGCGGATTTTTCATTCCTTAATCAAACTTTTCCTCACTGATATCTTTTTGTCTTTCTCTTCTTCTTTCATAGTCCAAAGGAATCTCTTTCCTGGGGGGGGGGCGAAAAATGGGTTTGCACGAAGGAATGTCTAAACAGGATGAAGTCTTTCGGGGGATCTAAAGTACGATAAGCTCATCGATCTTTCACAGTAACAAGGAGAAGGACATACCCTGTGGACTCTTCCATTGGGCCAGTTGGAGGATAATTGAGCCACCAAATGTTTTTTTTTCACAATATACTCATGGGTAGAATTGGGATGTCATATTTTTGATTATATAATCTTGGATTGTCACGTATAATGAGATGTTCATATATAATTCTTGTTATTCTGGTTAACAGCAATATTATCATGAGTATAATAATGTTCTTCACACAAACAGATATCAATAATTGAGATGACTCTCCATCAAATCTATGAATATGTCAATATATTCTTTTCTAAACATGTAATATAATGTTAAAGGATTTTCTCTGATATTACGTTTTTTTTATTTTACTCTACCACGAAATTATCCCATATTTTTTCTTCTTCTTTAGTGTTAATACTGTGTACGGATTGAAGTGGAGGCATAAAACTCTCTTTAATTCTCTACGGCCTCCATTCGCTAATATAACACACATATAATTGTGATTACAATTCACTGAAACACATTCATCTGAATAGATTTTATGGGTGATAACAGCAACGACAACATAAAGATAAATTTATCATATCTCTCTTTACCATTTCTTTTTTTTCGTCACAGCGCACAAGACGTGCCTTTTCCTCACCTTCTCATCGCTCCTTCAGTAAATACATGTGTCACAATTCTAGCACTACAGACTGTTTCTTACACATTTATATATTAAAATATCCTTCTATGCTGTCTACAAGTGTCTAAACTGTCTACTGTTCTAACATCATTACTTCATGTCTTGACATTACATAAAAATATGTTAATTCTTCAAAAATTGGTTCAGAGCATACAACAAGTATGATGGATATATTGTAATTCTTCCTTTAAACATTTAGCATAAAATATGTTCCATCTATCCAATAGTAATATAGACTTTGATTGACGTCATCTCTCTTCTTAGATCTTATTTACTCATATTTGCATACATAATACTCGATTTCTTTCTTCCTATGTGAGATATTTTCCTATATATCCCACTTTGAAAGGCTCTCCTTCAGCCCTTCATGATGTTACTGATGGAGTTTTCTTTATTTTTAAAACGTCACTCCGACACACACGGAGGAGCAAAAATTGAAGCATAATTGTCCGTCTTGAGTCTTCCACCTTTTTATCGTGATGAAAGAGAAAAAATCTTCCAAAAAACTCCCAATTCCCGTGCAATCCAAGCATATTTCCCATCGAACATGAACATTTTGCCAAGCTGGTCGATTTGTGTTCATATACGGTGGAAAAGGATTGAACTACAAAGGTGGGATATCTTCCCATTTATCCTATGGGAAATGGTACATCAAATGGGCACAAGAATGGAGGGCAAAACACTGTGTGAGGGGAGAGAAATTATCGAGCAGGATTTCCACTCTACGAGTTCGCTCATGTGATGATTTTTTACTTTGAATGTCACTATAAATAAATTTATTGAATTTATGCGCGATAAATGCGCCTTTTCCCAAACGAGACAGGATGTGGAAAACATAAACTAATTATTGTGAAAATAAAAGGGAAAAATATTGCGATGGTGTTCTGTTTGAGCGAACATTTTGCGGGGGGGATGAAAGTAAGTCAATTTGCATTGATTATTTAGGAATAATTGATTAAATTAAATTTCATAATTTCTGAATTTATTGACCACTTCGCTGGGGTTCTCGGAGCCCCACTCCTGCTTGCGGCTGCCGTAGTAGAGTGCGGCGCCGCCCTCAGAAGCGCGGCGATGAGCTGGATTCGGGACGCCGGCGGACAAGCCGCTGGAGGCGGACGCTCCTTCGGGCAGCATTCTGTCCTTTGTCTTCGGCGTGGACCAGTGCATCGACTGGCGATGGCGAAACAGAGCCACACATTACATTACATTTCAGCCAATCTGTCTTTGAGACTCACCTGGTGGACGTGCTCCTTCATTCCGACCCAGTTCTTGTAGCTGATTGAGATTCCGCTGCGGCGCCACTTATCGTAATTGGCACGTTTCTCAGGATCGCAGAGAATCTCCTTCGCCTCCTGCAACATGTCAATATTGAGTATCATGAATTTTGCAGTTTTATCAGTAAAATTATTGCGACATTTCCAGAAGCACCGCCGGCAAGAGATTCGTTCAAAGTGAACGATAATAATGTAAATCTCAGAGCACGTGTAGTCCCAGATTAAGTTAAACAGCTTCGGGGAGATTTCTGTGACAGTTCGCCGGGATTTTCACGGAGAGAATAATAGAACTTGTGTAAATTCCTCAACAGGATAAATTTATTGATCAATTTTTCCGTGCCAGAAAATGAGAATCTTTCCCACGACATTTGACTTTATCTGACAAATCTGAGAGATAATTCTGTATCGTTAGAAATAAACATACACAGATTATTGCAAGCTCAGCCCATAATCTTATTACATATTTCACCGATTTGGGTCCTTCGACGAATTAATACGCTTCGACTAAACCGTATCGATTATAAGTGAGATGATAATCCCCACCGGAATTAATCAGGCATCCGCTTTAAATAGCCCTCCAGTGTGTTTTTATACCTGTATTCGAGGTGAAGCTGATGGACGTGTTCTGTAATTAAAGCTATCAACAAATCACAATGCATTGAAGTCATGTTTAAAAATGAAAACTGTCTACTTTTAATTATACGAATTGTGCGCAGTTTTTCTGCACTTCCCCCAGTGAAAATGCACAAACTTTTGATATTTGAAGCAAAAGTTTCTCTGGAAATTGTGAATTTGCGAGATGGTTGAAGGTCTTCCAGTCATTTTCTATCGAGAAAAAAAAAACGGAAGCACTTTTTCACTCCTTTTTCTTGTGCACCATCAACTTTCATCACAAGTGCGGGATGATATGATATTTATGATGAGCATATAGTATTTACTGTGAGGCAAAAAAAATCTCCGACATTCGCGCAAAGTCCCTCAAATTTCTCTCTCTCTTTCTCGCTGAGAAATATGTATTCGCTGTCTGTGAATCATAAACGAAAGCTGCCACAAGCCATTTTTCGGAGGGAGAATCGCAGGCTTTTCCTCTTCACTGGATGTCTCTCATGGCGTTATCAGTGGAAATCCACTGAAATATTTGTTTTTGCCATCTCGAAGAGTGTGAGTGGCAAAGAAAAAAGAATCGTGGGAAATGAAATCAGAAGGAGACGCAGAAAATTGGGAATATCAATAGAAATTGTATTTACTCAGACTGCGTTCGATGCTGAAGAAGTTCGTCAGATTTTTGTCCTCACCACTTTTCCCACGTGTCATGTGAAATATTCGCTTTTCCTCCCCCCTCCGCCCCCTCGAGACGACGCTCCGAATGAGATTATGGCAAGAAAACCAGCAATTAATGTTAATTGTTTGATGTACATGGCAAATAAATGACAGAATAAATGCGATGTGGGACAGAAAGAGGAAAAAAAGCCCAACATTCGCCATCATCGAGACAGATTTATAATTTAGGAATGATGGAGAGGAAATGAGAAGAAATTCAATTATTTTATATTTATCCAATTTCCAACTCTTTTCTCTCTCTGTCTTTTCGACTCCTTGTTATTTCCTACGAAGCGTGACAATAAAGAGGGAATTACCGACGATAAATGCGAACGACTTTTTCCACGTATTGAGAGAACTTCTTTTCTCATATAAAAGTAATGCTCCATGCGAGAGAAGAAGGATATGTGAAACAGGCCTCGAGGTAGTACGAAATTATTCCCAGAAATTATTATTATTGGAAGTGATTCGCTGTATAATGTGTGGTTCCGGTTGACTTTGCAATAAAATTAATTTTATAAAGCGACATTCGCCTCAGAAACACACAACATTATAAATCTTCCACAATTCACTTTGTGGCGGGGGAAAAAGGAGAGTGGCAAAAGGATGAATATTGTTGAGGAGGGAATAAATTAAAACCCCTTTAGTAATTAATTAATCAAGTTGATGGGCAGGTATTTAACGGAAGGGATAAAATTAATACTTTCTTCTCCATTGAAGTCAATCTCACAAATGGAAGACCCTTATTTGTGCGTTGAATATTATCACATTCACAGCAGGGAGACTTTTGGAAACTATGCACGAGTTGGTGTTTTTGCTGCAAGCTTTGAAAGCTCAGGGAGCAAAACAGCCCCAGAGTAACCGCATTAATTAGAAGTGTTTGTGTGTAATTTGAAATTGAGCTTTGGTGAGTTTTCAGAACCTGTACAGCAAAAGAGTCTTTCAGCAATTTTACATGAATCAATTACATTAAATTCGTGCTGTAAAAGTGATGTTTGCTTTCGTCATGACCTCGCTTTTTGTGTGTCGATAGTTGGATAAATTTCAAGGGGTTGCCAATATCAATTTTGAATACATTTTGCAAGTTATCGACAATGAATTTTAACAAAGTTTTAACACAATTCTAGAGGGGAAATAATTAAAATCGACAATCTAAGGTCTGAAATGGAAAACAAGTCACAACATTAGACTCGACATTGATTGGATATAAGATTTTGTGAAGAAAATTAATTTTGTGGGTGTAAAAACGAGTTTGAGTTAAAGATTCTCAGGTTTTCTTCAGTTTCACACACATTTTTAACGTAAAACATTGCGAAAAAATGGAAATATCCAATTGAAGTTTAAATATTAAAGCAATATTGCCAATTCATTGGTGGTTTCCAAGCTTTTGAGCAGAGAAATTTGCCTTTCGCTCTTTAAAAACTGTGTACAATAATTTTATAAATAAACTTTGAATAGATAACAAGATAAAATATTTGTTTTCTTTGACACTACAACCCCTTGGTAAATGTTCACCAAACAAATATTAGCATTTACCTTTAATTGCTGGAACTTCGCCTCGGCTTCCTTGTCGCCACTATTCTTGTCCGGATGATATTGCAGCGCGAGGACCTTGTACTCCGCCTGGATCTGCTCCACCTGAAGCGCAGCGCGAAAGAGTGTAAGAGGTATAATTGAGAAGATTACTTTTGTAATATGACAGCATGAGAAGTGACAATTTTGTAATTTGATGGTCGTTGAATCTTATCCAATTACATCTCGTACGACCAAGATTTCAAACTTCCCCGTGTGACAATGTTGAAGAAGTTTGAGGACATCCCAGATGGAAGCTTCCCTAGTCAAGAGATGCGACCTTGTAATTATGTCACGATGAGGAAAGAAGCACGCAATCTTATATGATATCATTTCGGGAGACTGATAAAATACTTTGTAGTGTTTCTGATACAAAAACCTCTTTCACTCTTTGCCACTCAACCCAACTCCTCAAGTGGCTCTCTTTCCCCTTATACATAATGAAGGGCAAGTAGATAAGTGAGAAAATCGATCAAGCTCAGCCTTATGTACTGTGATTTATATTTCAAAATGCGCCCACCATTCATTAAATTTTCTCCGACTTCCTCACTCGTCACAAATCGACTTACATTCACTACAGCCTTCGGCGGTTTATTTCATTACACTTTATATCACTAAACAATTTTTTCCCCTATTGATTCCTCCGCTGGAGGAGGAATCGAAGAGAAGTCTCTGGCGCTCCTTAAAGCCACTGAGGGGCTTTAGAGGCACACGGTTTAGTGGCGTTATCGATTCGCATTGGGGCTTAATTCCCGTGTCTGACAGACGATACACTCTTGGCGGGCGTTCGAGTGCGAAATATTTCGCAAACCGCCCCAAAACACAAATGCTAATATATGGCCGGTGAGGGTGGAAAAAAGACACCGAAAGGATGACAAAAAGTGGAAATTTATAATGGCCAAGTGAGTCAGGGCCGAAAGTTGAGAAAAAGCTTTTGCTGCGACGGTGAAAATTCAGAATATTTCATTAGTGAAGTTGTGAGGGAAAAAAAATTGATGGCAAGACTCTTAAAGAGGGCTCTAATTGTATTCTCTCACCCTATAAAACGGTGTCGTTTTGCTTGTAAAATCAACCGTGGCAGTATTTTAAAGTTCTCCGTGAGTTTACGACTGACGAACATCCTTAAAATTCACCCAAGTTTTCCACGAATGACTTTCACAAGTAAAGAGTTGCAAAGAGAGAGAAATTCAGCTCGAATAGAAATGAGTGTTTCTGTTACAAAACAAACTTTTCCTTATATTTGATAATATATTGTAAGAAGAACATAACGATGTTATAGAGCAGTTTTGTAGCATTCAAAAGAGTTTTTTTTCTCAGTTCAGTTCTTGTGTATTTACGTGGATGTTTAGCATGAAATCCTATTTAATATTCCAAACGATGAAAGGTTGATTGACTCTGTGAATGACAATTACTCTGCCATGTTCTCTTCGGAAATAATATAATTCCCCTTGAGCTTGAGCAGCTTTCCGAGGTTTTGAACTTACAAAGCCTGGAGAATAGAGATCTGGACACTTTGCTGGAAAGGCTTTTCCATCTATGCCAATCAACTTACACGTCGTTACGCGAAGCATTTGCTACATTTCCCAACAGTTTATACTTAATCTCTGAGCACCCTGACCCTCATTGATTCCATATTCAACGCTCCTTATCAATTGCATCAGCTCCATTCTGTCCATATTGTTCCCCGGATATCCAGTCACGTTCTTTTCAGTATAGCTTTTATGTATGAGGGTTGCGAATAGTGTTGTGTGTGTGCTCAAATACCTGACAAAGGCCAAAAGCTCTCCTTTCATTGATTGCAATTCTCAACCCTTCTGGCGCTCTTACACTATTCCTCGAAATGTACCTTGAAATTTGGAGAGAAATTGCGTCATTCTTTGCCATGTTTAAAGGATGTGAGAAATGTGATGCAGGAAATTTGATTTACATACAAGTTGTTCTTTCTGAAGGATTTTCCAAGCCAGCAAATGAGATTATTTCCATACATCTGAACAAGGACATTTCCTAAAACACACACACACACACACACAATGAGGAGATGCATTAGCAGGAGAGAAAGCAGGATCTCGCGCCACAGGGCATTCATAAATATTTAGACGGTGTGTCATCCAGTGCAGAACTGCGTAAATAAGGCGAGAATTGCATTCTGACTCCTCCCGGGAGGAGCTCTGTGGCCAAAGGTGAAGGTGTGGGAATTGCAAGAGAATTGTAGTTGACCTACTTTAGCTGGAAGCGCCGGGCAGAATTATCAAAGGATAATGTGCAGCACAGCTATGCATATGTATATTTGCATTTACTTCTCTCCCACCGATCGTGCCGAGACAGAGGAAAAAATGTCGAAGGAAAATTCACTGTGATGAGGATGAACTTTGTCATTATTCTCACAAATTGTGTCACATGAATTAATTATACTTATTTTTAGCAAAAACCCAGAGTAATTGTAAAATTGTCATGAACAAACTGGGAGATGGAATTATATATATATATGAGAAGATTCATCTCCATTTTATCCGGTTCATAAGGGATGAAAATGTGTGAAGACGGGAAGATTTATTCCATGAAGAGTGATATATTGAAAATCGTCAGCCAAGCATGGGAAAATCCCTCCAATAACTCCCAAAACTTTTGATTAATTCTACCTGTTGAAGAATAATGGTGAATGTTCGACTTCTTTTAGCATGAATTTATCAGAAATTACCCAAATAAATTCTCCACAACTTTCAACACACGCGTTTAGGAAACTTTCATTGAGGCACGTGAGATAGAAAGACTACTCAATTATGGAAAGGTAAAAGATGTTTCACGATGTGTTGTGCAATATATTCATGATTGACAATGTATTTTTGATATATTTCAAGAGATTACACATTATCACTCTAAAAGCTCTCAACGGATGTACATGCAAATGTTTACTCTTTTCCTATTTTACGGAAGCTTCAAGTGAAACTCTCAATTCAGCCAGAGTATTAACAACAGTTTGCAGTGCTTGCCAAACACTCCAGTAAAATCATCAATTTGCTTGAGTGAAAATTAGCTACAAAAGCCAAATTGCCGAGTCTATATTAAAGTCTGCAAGAAATTCCGTATAAAAAGTGTTCAGAAGCATTGTTGCTGACTCAGATTAATTGCATATTTGATACAATTATGCCGAAAATTTGCAATTACGCTCAAACTATGCAGAGTAAATTTCAATTTCAACTGAGTTTTGTGCAAACATTATGTGCCAATTATTGCAATGATATGTTGCACATTTCTAATTGGGCAGTATTCAATTACAAAACAATTTGCTTCTATGTCAATTTAGCAAGTAATCAAATTGATCTCTGTGATTATATCTCTATAAAGACATTGTAATAATTGTATCAGAGTGTAATTATTTGTTTATGCTTTTTTTTACATAATAAATATCATACGAATGTTTGTTTTTGTGGTGAAGTACTCTCGACATTTAGTCAATTTATTCTTGGCACGATGGTCTCTTATTTTACCCCTGTTTTTCCTGAGCTTGTGAGATAATTGTTCCGAGAATTTCCTCTGTATACTTATTTTTTATTTTCCCCATCTATCTCTCGTTTTGCCTGAGTGTGTCGCATTCTGTGTCTGTCCGAATTAAGGTTGAACGTAAGCCACTAAGAGGGTATAATTAAGAGCTCGTGTTTTTATGCTAAAGGACTGCATTATCAAGAGTAACATGGTGAAATTGTAGAAATGTTTTTTGATGTTGTTTGACATTTTCGAAAACCCACGCAAATTGGCATATTGTTTGCCAGAATCGCGATGTTTGCAATCAAACTTTCGGCGAACCGCGGCGCTCAATGCAAAACCATCAATTGGAAAGAATGATTATTGCACAAAAGTCATTGAAACGCGCGGAAGCTGCGGACTCTGAGTGCTCTTCATGCGATAACAACACAATTGTCCACACTTCATCAAACATCAATGCATTTATCATGTCCAATTGAATAGTAAATCAATTTATACATAATTCACTGGACGGAAGTTGATAGAGTGGAAGTCTGCAGATAATATTTGGCGCAATTTTCCACCACATTTTACATTGTTTCAGCGTCTTCAGCATTGCAAATGTGATGATTTGAGGTGTGGATGAACAAAACCACTTAATACAGAAAATTGCCTTTTTACGTTTTATCTCCTGAATTTATTATACCTTCGCAAAGTCCCCAATCATGCCGCTTGAGATGCCAAAAGGTGGCAATTTTACGCACTCGGCGAAAATTTAAAATTCTACTTCGTCAAGAGAATTCCCAAAGCGATTCCGCAGCACAAGCGAAGAGAATTCATTGCTTTTGACGCACAAGTTACGCACCGTGTTTGTTTCCTCCTGTTTTTGTCATTCAAGCAAGATCATTTTCCTCATGAATGAGAAATTTGTGTGTGCGTGAATAAAATTCACCAATTTTCAATCCTTCATCCTAAACGCGCACTTTTTTCGCTTTATCACAGAAACGCGTTTGAAAGTTATTCCATATCTTGAATATAACATCCAGATCTCTTGTCAGTTACAAGACGATGGAAAAGGTTGTCAATACTTTGTGACATCTTTTCAAATATTCAAGCTATCAAAGCGTGTAAATTGCTACAAATGTATTCACCAAATTTTGATTTATGCACAAACCCTTCTCAAATTCGTCAAATTTACTCATCGCAAAAGCGATCTGATCGGAAAATACATAATATTTTCCGGATAAATTTTCCGCTCGTCCCTTTTTTCTGTGCCATTAAGTAAACCTTATATGGCCATTCTTTATTTTTCACTCACATTTGAGCTGCACTCAAGAATTTTCCCTTCATCATATCGAGAAGATGTCTTAAAGTGTGTTATGTCTATTTCTTCTCTTCGCTTTGAACTTATAGACATTTACAGACATTTATCGATACGAATTATGCGCAATTTACTTTTTACATCCAATTTTAGGGAAAAAGAAGTTGAAACTGACAGTTTAGGAATTAATCAGTATTATTTTTCCATTGAAATTGTGCTAAAAGGAGGAAATTTCACGCAATTTATATCGATAAATGTCGGAAAAAATCAATAACTATACCGACATTTCATTGGAAATTAAGATTTTATTGGGAAAAATCTCTGCTTCCACTAATAAACCAATAAAACTCGACTAGACACACATTTTGTGTAATTGATCTTGATCATCATGTCCAAATCAAGGCCACTGTTTAATTCCATTTAGGAATGGAGATAAAGTGCAAAAGTGAGGCTTTTATTTGGCTGAATAACATTGATTTTGCGGTTTCAACAGGCTCTCCAATCCAATTGAACCATTTATCAAGATGAAGCGTTATGTGTTGTCAACACATTCTCACATTTCCCACCAGTTGCACTCAGTCTTGGCCAGACCGTGCGACTGGGAGATTCCCACGAGGATTAGTAATTGCACGATAATTGGTGTATGATGGCGAGCCTCTGAGGGGTTCTTCGGAAAAATCATCAGGAGTGGGTGGAGAATTGAAGGGAGAAAAGTCAGAAATTTCACCGCATCAAATATGAAAATCCACACGAAAATTGGCTCTATCTGGCTGACTTTGGTGAGAGGAGGCATATGATATCGCCTTTCAGAGGTGTTCACATTCACGGGGAATTTTGCAAATTTTCTCTTGTGGGAATTTCCCAGAATCCATCCAATTTCCCTCAACGCAGCCTGAATGAAAGCCAATACTGCGAGTTCGAATGAGCAGCTCAAACTTACACAAAACACTTGGCGAATGGAGATGAAAGCATGAGATGGAAAAGGTTCAGCTTTCCTCCCAGAGAAGCATAATATAATATTTGATAATACCTACGTCACTAATCCCTGTGTTTAATAGCAAAATATTTTGATTTATCAGCACAGCTTGAAACATCAAACGTTTTCTGTATGGATGTTTCGGATGTTATTGCAAATCTAGGTCATGTAATTTTCGCATGTCCTTCTGGATTTTTGGCTTTATCAATCAGATCATTCCCTTTTAATCGAGCGCCGAAAACCGGTTGATTTCAGCTCAACTCACTTTCGTCGGTCAGCCGAGCGATTGAGGTGTTGTTCAGCCTTGCATTTGCTCAAAGACTTCAAGACTTCAACCGTCACTTTACCCCCACCATGTCGCGGGTGTTTTTCCCAAGCAAATTCCCATTAGTAGCGTTGCAAGACGGCGTTCTGAGGCTGGGAATTTAATTGAAAGTGTGTTATGGAGAATGAAAATAGATTCCAATTCTCCAAGCAGCGCCGCTTGTGGTGGAGAAAAGGTCACTTTGGGTGAGGGTAAAGTAATTCATTGATTAAAAGTGTTTACATTATTGTCTCAGCGAAAAAAACTTGGGGAGATAAATTGAGATGTGCGACGATGGATCCCGATGAGATTGGGGAATCTTAAATAAATGTCACGAAGATTCTGTGCGACTTACCGTTGAGTTCTCATCACAATTGAGCAGAGCGTAGAAATCCTCGTCCGGATTCTTCTTGTATGCAATTATCTCATCGACGGCACTCATAATTGCTGATGACAGTATCAATGATTCCGCTGTGAAGCACTCAGAAAGCACTTTTTCCCAGCTCTCTCTCGATATATTGCCCACTCTTTGGCCCTGTCACAGACACTGGCGCGGCTGAACCTCTGCAAAATCACACGGGATTGTGGACAGCGATGCTTTGGATTTCACTTCACCAACACAGTCACTTCGCACTCGCACTGGACAGCCGATGGAAAGTGACTGAGGAGACACTCTCACTGCCTGGCTCGGCTCTGCCCCTCTCCAGAGCTGCGGATTCCCTCCACGATCTGCACAGTTCCCGACCTCTCCTCCAGTCACGTCTCCGAGGCGAAGCGCCAAGGGGTCCGTCAATCCACCTCAGACACCTCACTGTTCATCATATTCGCTCGATTGAGTCTTTACGATTTCCACGCATACAAAGTGCATTTTGCCCATCAAATTTGGGTTTCCAGCACTTCATTCATGCCCTAGTGACATTCTTTTGGCTGATAGATGTCTCTACTGGCGTCCGTGTATTTCTTAAGGCCTTGACAGCTGTCACCTGGCCACGCTGACCAGTTGAAAAGTGCTTTGGAGGGTCTTTTTTGGTTGATTTTGTGCTTTTTGTGCCAAATGACGGTAATTCCAATCGTCTTAGCATCGTAAGAAGTCGAAAAAGTATTTTTACTCACGCTGTGCTTTATTTGCTGTATTGAGAGGCCCCCTGAAAGTTCTTTGACTTTGATTTGTGTTGGAATACTTGTTACAATGTATTCTCGCTGTGTGCGTTGGCGACGCGCTTATTAGCCATGCGCGGGTCTGAGCTTTCGCCGCCCCAGCTTTGGGGCTTTTCCCCCAACATCTGTCACTACATGTGCACACTCTCACGCTCCATCGGCACTTATATACTCACCCTGTCCAATGCATATGGAATCTGCGCGTCCATTTGTTAATTAAATTGGAAATTCAGCTGATAATGTACTGAAGAACGAACGACAATGAAGTGATCATGACGAGAGCTTTTCAGCATATATTCAGAAAAAGTTCACCAAATTGCATAGGCAGCCGGCGCATTTGAGCTTAATCTTGAAGCCTGAGTTTAGGTGAAAATCGATCGTGATTTTCTGTGTGGCATTTCCTAATCGACTGTGAAACGTCTTCCATCGAATATGATTGGAGTGAACCTCGAAGTGGCAGATTAGTTTTCACAAATATTTACCGTCACTTTCCCATCGATGAAAATAAATTGAATCAATCCATGCACGGGGGAGCAAATTATCCCCCCATTTATTGCCATACGTTGTCAATATATAAAATGCTTTTACAGCGTGTTTAACAGCAAAATTGCCATCGGGATAAAAATATTTCTGGCCATAAATTTAATGTTGATTTATTCGATATACACAATTCATATTTTAAAAGTCTCTTTCTCTCTATAATCAACAAAATTCCTTGCAAAGTTTTCTGCCAGATACACTTAATATATTCAGGTCTCATCACAAAGAGAGTCTCAAACTGATGATGCGGTACATTTCCTCTGTTTATCAGGCATTGCGAAAATCACGGCATCAATACAGTCAACAAACGAAGAGTTGTATTTGCGTCTAATTGCTGCTCTTTCCGCGCGAAATACCAGACTTCGTCGTGAATTGCAAATCCCATTAGTGTGATTCTCAGAGGCGTATTTTCCCGCAGCCAGGAAAAAGTTTTCTCTGCAAAGAAAAAGAGAGTGCGACAATTTTAGTTGGAACAAAGAGACTCTCAAACTTTGGCGGGTAAACGCACTTTATTGGCCTGAAAGTCGATGTCTTCATGAGCCTCAGCTGTCTTATCATCTTTTCCCCCTTTTTGGGCATTTTCCATGGACTTTTCCTCTCTCACTCTGTTCAAGCCGGCGTGTGTGTGCGCTGCGGCCGAGTCAATGGCAACGGATTTTCACAGCGCGGTTCGGTTGAAAAATGTAAAATTAGCTTTAATAAATGGCGCTTAGTGGCGGCTCTGCAAATCGCGGGCCAAGCACGATTGCCGGAGCTTCGCCTGTCCACCATCGATCGCACTTTGTTAGTTAGGTTAAGACATCAGTGGTCCGCAGAACGTCTGAAGCGTTTCTGAGAGGATAGAGGAGCATTTCGAAGAAGCAAAAATTGTGTGTATTTGTTGCACAACTGAGAAGAAAGATCTTTTGTCCGCTCAATTTTCACTCTTCGCGGAGATCAGTTCAATTGGTGGTTTTTCAATTTTTTGTGAAGGATTCTCCGGTGAATTTGGGTGGATTTTTCGCGCAAGATCTAAGTGAACTGGTGTGAATTTGTGTGTGTTAGCGACAAATTGTCCGCAGAGGAAATCAATCAATTGAGGAAATTCCCTGAGAGACACTGAAATTCTTGAGTGTGAATCGGAAGTCAGTGCGTGTGCAGATTGACCACGCTTTTGTGCAACTCCGCACGACCCTCAGCCAGCTGCGGCAATTGGATTTAAATCGGTGAAAGGCATCAGGAAAAGTCCAGGAGAGCGAGATGGCGGAAACGGAGGAAACATATGAGACGGAAGTGCGCCGAACGGTGGTGCGCAAGAGCTTCAAAATACAGGAAGTGAGTATATGGAAAGAATCCCTTTTGTAGCTCCCCAATAAAAAGCCCCAATTGGGGGCGCCGCTCAGGAGGCTCTCGGGCGCCCCGCAGAAAAAGATACGCCCCCGCGCGACACTCTTTGCAATCTCTCCGCTCTTTTTCCCTATATTTTTATCACAATTGTGAGATTTATGTAACACATCATGCGGCATCTTCAACTGTTGACTCGAAGCCTATTGAATTGTGCGGATTGTTTAGTGAGATGTTCCTCTCTTCTTCAAAGATGTGTTTTTTCATCGTCTTTCCTTCTCTGTGCCTCAATAATGTCGGAAAAATACATATAAACACAAGAGTATTTTGCAAGATTGAAAATTCTAACGGATTTGTGAAGTGCTGGGTCAAAACTCAGATTAATTTTAGACATCAACTCGCAACGTCTCTCGAAACTAAATGACATGGGAAAACTTATGTGAAAATTCTATGGCTCAACACAGAATTTCTCATTGTTCACTTTTGCACACAGAGAGCAGAGATTTTGAGAGACAATGCATCTGGCAAATCGCGACTTCAGCAGCCTAATCTCGCAGACGGATTACAAAATGTATCTAAAATTGGATTAGTCTTCCTCCTTGCCATCTCGGTCATCGCGAAACAAGCACACACAACGATCAACTTGAGGAAACGCAAATGATGTCGAAAGTGGCGAATGATTTATACGTATTAATTCATAACCCGCGAGCACAAAACTCTGCACTAAAGAGCAAATTATTCCACCACACGACGACCCACAGACTGAGGTGAAGAGGAAGATGGAGAGAAAAACAAAAAACTTGTTGATTTCCCCAAAAACTTCCAAGACCACTGACAAGGTCAGTGTGGAAAAATTCATTGGGAAAAATTCTGCAAAGGAAATGTGGGAAAAATATCTTGGCAAGGAATTTTTATAACGCCAATCGTCACGAATGCCAAAGAAGTAATTTGGTTTTTTGGGAATGAGATGACGACAAAAAAAAATTTCCCTGTGCCAGAAAAATATCAATGAATTAATTACTTTATTTGCCGAGAGGAGGAAAGAAAATGAGGTTATACACTTCAACCCGCGAAATTTATTTCATTCACCAAAAGTGCGAAGATATTTCACAAGCTTTTACATTTCTTAACACTTGTACTTCACATTAAATGGGCATTTAATGAAATAAATACGATTAAAATGTCTTGTAAGTGTAAAATTGATAAAAGCAATGAGAGAAATTCTTAATTGCAACATTTTCTGCTGTAAAATTCTGATCAAACGTTCATTTTCATTACTTGAAAATGAGTAATTACATCGAATGTCGCAATTTTCCTACGTTTAAAGTAGCTAATGAACTAGAATTGGTTACTAACTAAGCAAAGAAACATTTTTCAAGACGAAATTTTAATCAATTTGTAGTTTTTCGACACAAAATAGACAAATATTCCCAGTTTGAACCCAAATTTGACGATTTTTAGGAGTTATTTAATCGTCAAAATCTGTTTAAATCAATCACATAACCTAAAAAAGCAATAAAACCATAATATCTGCCCCTTGACTTTTGCTATCTTTAGTGTTTTAATATGTTTTTCTGCAAAATCTTCATTGACATTTATTTGAGGAAGTAAATACAGTATTTCTTCACCATGACATGCATTTATATAAAGCATTTATTTACTTGAGAGATTTTGGTTGATCAATTAAATCAATCAAATTAATGCAGCGAATGTTCGCATGAACAGCGCACAAATCACGACACAAGAGCGACTAAAGCTCATAAAATTGCCACATGGAAATGATGAATCTTCATCGAAAGCGCCGAAAATTGCCACTAATCATGCACCCACCCAATAAAGGCCGCGCACAATTTTGGGCGAATGGCGCAAATTTATGTATGACAACAAATTTGCGACAGAACTGCGCTCTCGGCCATACAATTAAACATACGTGATTGGGATTCACAGTCTCCGGAGATTAATTTTAGACTGTCGTCATTTTTTTCTCTCTCTCTTCCTCCCCTCGCTGTCCATCTCACTTGCTCCCATTGCACATAAATAACGCACATTCTGCAAAGTAGAAAATTTTCAATTTAAAATTTTTGGCAAGTGAGCTGTACAGCAAAATTTCTGTCCAATTTATTTGTTTGTACAGTTTTTGCGTACAAATAGACACAGGGACAGGATGTGAGTTGCAACGACAGCAGAACTTGTCGCGGAGATGAGCTTTCCATGAGCTTAATTATCTGGCTTTCCCAGCGAGGCCAACTCTCAGTCACGCGACGGGGGAGCTTTTTGCCCCGCGGGAAAAATAAGGGAAAACACATAATATTCATCAAACATCACCGCACAGTGACAGAGTGATGCTGAGTGAGTCATGTTTCTCTGGTGGACGGAAAAAAATTCCTTGAAATTCCGAAATCCGCTCCTCCTACAGGAACCGTGATAATGAACATCAGTTTACAACATATTGCCTTCATCTCGATGTGTGTACAGCCCAAGATCATAGTGGGAAACGTCAGAGAAAGACGTCATTCATAGAGACGCGTCTCGAGACGCTGCAGAGTGGAACTGGGAAGGAATTTTTGAAAGAATACACACCAGAGTGAACCATTCTTGCGAGGCACTTTCTGTGCGCCCACAAAGATCTGGGCAAATATCAAGCAGCGACAAAGGGTTGCTTATATTGGGGATGGAGTGTCACTCAACTCGAGATGCGTAGAAAATCTAAAGTGCATCGCGATGCATTTATTGAATTTCTCTGAGCTGAAAAGCTTGAAAACACCGCAATGAATAGACAAAATTGCTTAAATACTTATTCGCTTAATACTTATTAAAACTTTGTGACAATGGAAAAACTTTCTAATTTTTGCCAAAACGAGAACCTCTAGAATATCTAAAACCATAAAATGTTCTTTAATCATTCAGTATTAATAAGTTCTTCTTAAAGTTTAGGACAATTATCTTTTTACACCCATAAAATACATGTGTCTTACACAATCTTCTATTTAAGTTTTTGCCCTTTAGTTGCCAAAATTTATCTCATTTTTCACCCTTTCTCTAAATTCCGCACAGAATCGATCATTTGTGATCCTATTTTCTAAGATGTTTGAATTTTGAATGAAACTCTGTAGCTCTGAAAATCAAAATTAGCAACCTCTTGGCGGCAATTTTGGGAATGTGCTTGCCGAGAGGGATGAAAGGTCGCGGGTCACAATGTCTCTTTTCACCGCTGCGACTGACCCAACATAATGTGTATAATATGTTGCACAATAGAAAGTGATTTTGCAGTCATCGCCCAACATTCAAAGCTAATGACCGCTTCAATGCATCGTTAGTCACAGCGAGATAATCAACTCTTCATTAAGAATTAATTATTTTATTTATAGTCGCCACGATATGAGAGAAAAACACACACACGGTTGGAAAAGAGAAGAGAATCATGCGGAGGAGAATTTCATGCAATCAGCGACATGTCGATATAATGTTATGCTAAAATAATGCAGAATATATTTACTTATGATGGCACACACAGACACACAATTGATGTGCCAGCAATCATTGCGCAACCGTACAAGGAATTCCATCAGCAGAAAAATCCATATGCAGGTGAAGTGCATTATTCTCAATGGTCGTTGCATAAAATGAGTGAAAACTGTGCTAATTATAAAATTGATTTTACTTTGGAAACTTGCGAACTTTTCATCCGGAAATTGTTCCTCAATGTTCCTGGCGGTGTTATTTTTGAGAATTCAAAATTAGTTTCTCATATTGTATCAAAAAGTTGTTTTTACTCTCCTGGGCGTCTCACTATACAGTGAAACACACAAATATTTACACACCTCGTGAACTTCTCTCTTTCATGGATTATGGATAGATGTTCTCGGAATTTTTTCTTTCAACACTTTCTGCGGTTTGTTCAAAACAATTTGTTCTCGAGAACAGATTAAAAATTGATAAATTCAAACACGAAAAGTGTTTGCAAGAAGAATTAAAATTGCATGACGCGTCGTGTAATTTACTGGATCATAAACATATATATTTATTGGTAAAATTGATGAAAAGAACATTGAGACAACCCATAATTTATCTGTGTTCAATTTCAATTAATCGAACAGCATCTAACATATCACGTTATGTCGAATAATTATAGATTGCTGAATATTGCATTTTCTATGCAGTCTTATGTATTTTTAGACTAAACTATTTATAAGATGTGGATAAATTTTGGAGTAACTGACATGTGTTATTTATAAATTTTGGCTCAAAACTTTATATTGCAAATCATATAAATTCATATCATTAGTGCGATTGCATTAAGTGGGAAAAAATTTCAATTTTTCACTATGAAAAATCTCACTGAATTTGCTCCCAATTTGCAAATGATTTACCGCATCTTTCCTTTCACTTTCTGTTGCCATTAAAATGCCTGGCAAATTTTTACAAGTCGCAATTTGTACAAGCATTTAGGAGTGCGACTGTGCCTTCACAGAAATATGTGATCACTTTTTCACCTTGAACCGAGGAATTTCGATTGTCGGCTGGCGTAAATAAAAATAAATTATCAACACGGAGAGAGCTTTTGGCCAACATTGGACTTCTCTCAGCATACAAAATCTTGATAGAGAGCAAAGCGGAATTTCCCTTTATGCATGCCGAACAGCAGCACTGAAGACACAGTGAATTCTCAATGGGAAGTCTTTAACAATGAAAAAGCACAAAGGAGCCAAAGGATGCTGTCTATAGTTGAGCATGACATCAAAATAGCAGTCTCTCGTGCAAGAAAATGCACTTTTCAACAAAGCTTTCTTTATGGCAGTTTGCAGGAGAACATTGCATTTGCTGGACGAATAAAGGCGTTTTCGTGTAAATTTCATCTTGTAGTGAAATGTATGACTTTCAATACTGCCTCTTGTCATCATATATTATTCACGAAAAAGCTATAGGAGTAGAGAATAACACGCACAAATGCTAAATTTAGTTCAACAATTAAAAATAGATGAGATCGTGGAGAGTTTGAGCCAACTACACACGGATATTAAATTGTACATTAAAGAATAAATTCACTAAGATGATCTTTCACATGGGCAAGGATGCTCTTTGTGTGTCTCTCCCGAACGACGAAACATTTGAGGATCTTCCGACCGATTGAAGGAAGAAAGAAATGTTATTCATGTTTAATATAAATAAACAGGTGGTGAATCGCTTGGCCCAATATTTATCACACACTATTTCAAATCTCTCAGAATTTATTCAGAATGCCTGTTCCTGGTCGACGACTGTCTAACAAATGCCAGTCAGATGTTGGCGAAATTTTCCGCTCTCTCGAAGAAGAAGAGAAAGACGGAGAAAAATTCAATCGCATTTTCGCATTATTCATGACGGTGAAAATTGTATATATTGCTTTGACAAATCGATCTTCAATCTTATGGAAAATTTACGGATTAGTCTTTTCCGGCAAGTCACTTGACCTCACTTTCCTGGCTGAATATATCATAACTCGTGCAGGAAAGTGGACAAATAGTCAATATTACTCATTTACTACGTCGAATTTACGTCACGAGCAATATTTCAGTGACAATCATGCAAGCTTCTAGTCTAGAACATTGCGTCAGAAGTAATGAGGCTGATGAGTGAGGATCATATTCAATTTATGACGAATAACGATATTTGCGCGCGTGTTAAATGACTAACAAAAACGCCCATTCTTCGGACATCCTTTCTGCATTTCATGTATCATTATTATTGCTGTGAAATTCTCCTTCAAGCCAAATATTAAATACAACAGTAAATGTCACGCTATTTCAGCATCGATAAACATTTCTTATAGATGAATTATATGTATTTAAGTAGGTTTATTTTCCATAGAAAAAAGCAACAGTTTTATTTCTACAGATACAAAAATCTCAAGAAACTCTTAAACACTTGAGCATTTTTCTGTGGAATCTGCAAAATTCCAGAAGCCTGAAAAGTGTGAAGGAAATATACATATATAAGCGAAAACAGTAGTAATTATTTTCGGAAGTAGTGAAATGTTTTCAGGCCATGCGAGTGAGATGAAGAGAGGTGAAAAAAGCGAGATGCTCTTTTTTCTAGTCAGTTGTTGAGTTGTAAAAATATTAATGTGAATTTCCCACTGGCACTTTTCGTGATTAGCGAAAAGCCAGCGCGGAGAATTTATGTCGTGGTATATAATCGAATACATCCACACAGAAAATTTTCACACTTGGTGTGATCCATTCACTCCAACAAGAGAGCCAACCAACCTCTCCTGTGTGTTTATTTTTCTTTTGGCTTTTCAGACGTTTTCACGAAAATTTTAAAGCGCGTTTTATTAATATGCGAAACTCTCATCCAAGAATACTCACATGGATACACTCAAGCCACGGCGGCACACGGTTAATAAATGACTTCAGTGTGACTCCGAGTGTGGAAGGTGCAAGGACTCGAGATTGGAAAATTGCGGAAGAACTCGTGCTCTGTGATCAAGCAAGGGCTTTTCTCTCTGTCTCTTGCTGGGAAATGCCTGTGAATTGTACAATACTTGCTGGAAAATTGCCACCCGTTTGATCAACTTTTGTCCATTTGTGGTGAGAATTTTCGGCTCCGCGAGTTACAGGGATTTTCCCACCCACAATGGATGATACACAAAAGGTTATTGTGTGACAGAGAGCAAGACTTGGTGTGAGGAAATTCGTAATTAAAGTTGGAAAAGTGACCCTCTGCGGATGTGGGTGGTGTGACACAGAGTGACAAAATAATATAAAACTCCCCGTTTGTGTCTTCTGGGGGTGGTTTTTGCAGCCCACAGAGCAGCCAAAACTCCTACACTTTGTATCCAGTAATAGTGACAAACTATTGAGTGCAGCAGTTCCAGTATTTGCAGAAATTTTCAGTGGGAAATTCCACATTTGGGACGCTCGAGAAGAGCCACACACAAGCGAGAGTTGCAAGGGAGTTTTGGACGACAAATGGGCACATTTTAGCAGCAAATTCATCAACTTCTGCAACATAGTGTGTGAGGGATTAAATGGGAGTTGCATAATATGGGTGTGGCAATTGAGTGAAATATAGAAAGAAAGTTTTCTCAGTTGAGTGAAGAAATTAATGTCATCTCGTCCACACGCCGTGGTTGCACCGAAATTAACAATAATTTATCATCAAGATGGAATACTTGACAGAATGGAGACGGGAAACGACGACGAGAAAAACAATCCAAAAGGTTTGTAATATGTTGGTTATCCCTCGAAAACTTTCAGACATCAAGCGTCACGCAAAATCTGGGGAAGATGTTCTTCTACTGTTCCGTTTGGCATGAGAGGAGGAAAGCAAAAGAAGAAGAAAAAAAAGAGTGTAATCTTGCGGGAAAAGTCCGCCGTGTCTATATTTAAGCACTGATTTTACAAGTGCCGTGATGAACTCCTTCAATGCCATCGCAATTGTGAAGGCAGAAAAACAGACAAAATTTATTTATGCTGAAGAATTTGTCAACGTGATCACTTCTTTATCGCCCAGCCTCATTGGATTGTGGCGCGAAACGACATTTGTTTATATCAAGGGGTTGATCAATTAGCGCTATGAATAGCAATTTATCATTCGCTTTTGAAACTATTTCTCACATTATATTCAGTCAACATGATGTTTCTGGGGTTTTTCGCAGTTTTCACGGGCTTTAAACTTGTATTTTCTCGCTCCTTTCTGGCCACGTTTCGAGCAAAAGCTGTCCAAATAGTGAGAGAGCAAAGACAAATCGATTGGAGAGTCATTGAGGCCAGAGTTAATTAATTTCAATTCACTAAAAATACAAGAGGCCATATGGATTGCCCGAAGCAATCGATTCTTGGAACTTATAGGAGATATTGACTAAGACTAGCACTAATCTTTGATGTATTGTAAGTACATTTTCCTTCCTTATGATTACTCTTCTATTTTTACCGCACGTTGTTTTCCCAACATTTTTTTCTTCCCTCTACAAATTCGAAGGCATTTTTAGAGCCACGTGGGGGGAAAAAGCCTTTCCAAATTTCCACTCATTTCTCCATACACATTCTCCCGGATTCAAACTCAACCGCGCACAGCGAGTGGCTTTTGGATCATTTGGACGTTGTGTCGATTTCTGAATCTGGGTTAATTATACTAAAAAACTAAACAGTGTAACTCTTTTTCAACATTTCTAAATATCCTACACATTCTGCCGAGCATCTCACGATCGCTGATGTCTGTCACTTGAGATTCTCTCACTTCCGACATTCCCTCTATTTTGAGCCTGGAAAAAGACTTCGCGCGGTTCATTGCACCTTTTTCCCCCAAAAACTCCAACCGCCCAAAATACCTCCAACCGCGTGCACTATAAAACTTTATAAGAGTGTATTTTCACTAACAGCATCGCCGTCTGGCTGTCATTCCATTTTTCCATTCACTTCCAATTTCACCATCTGGATGATGTGAATTTCCCGGGAAATTTGTTTATATGATTCGGGCAAACAACAAGAGTCGAGTGAATACTTCTCACCATTGTCCACAGAATAAACAGGATGGATGAAAAACAGTGTGCAAATACGATTTGAGCGCATAAAGGCAATCCTTTGTACATTTTCGCTCGTAATAATCCTGCGTCATTGTGGGAAAGCGCTTATATGTTTAATATGGTAGAATTTCATATGTTGAAACCACTGGAAAAGTTTGCTTTTTTCATAATGGCCCTTCATTAAAAAGTTCACTATATGCAGTGAATTTTAATTAGTAAAATTTGTACAAATTGTTATTTTGATAAAATTAATTTTTCAGTTGAAAAGTACTTTAAAATAGGCGAAAATATTGATTTTCTCAAGAATTTTCTAGGGAGGAAATCAATTCAGGCTCTTATCAATAAGTAACTAGCAATTATTTCTAATTATCCTTTTGCCTTAAGATTTCTCTTCACCACAAAAACCACTTCCAGACGTCAAAATATCAATATTGATCAGAGAATCAAATTGGATAAAGTTTAACTCCTTGTTTCGCGTGGTTTATCAAAGAAATTTCACACGCGAAACTTTCCTGCGGGACTTCAAAGTGGCCAAAAGTGAAGTTCACCTCAAGCTCTCGTGTTTTTCTCTGACAACTTTGTGTGACATGTCAAATTCACACTTCAAGCTTTTCTGGGTTCAAGCTGTCTGTGTCAGTGGAATAGAATGTTTCGCCTTTGCTGAAAGGTTGATGTTTCACTAAATTATGGGCATTCTTTTGCGAATTTCAGAGCAAAAGAGCGAATCGTTGACCGCAATTTTCTCTCAAAAAAAAATCCCGCGCGCGCGCTTTTGATTTTGAAAATATGAGTGGAAAATGCAATCTCTCTGGCAATCCTCGAAAGGTAATTATTCCGACTCTATATAATCTATTTCGACAATAAATGGCTTTCACTCGGTGCACCTTCAAAAGTCACCCTCTCCTTGAGATGACTTAAAATTAAATCTCGTCGTGTTGAAAGTAAGAGGATTGCCAAAATATTCTGCGTCGGTAAATTATAATCACACAACGAGATGCTAAATTGTCACTAATTACCAGTGAAGGGCATGTTGGATTCCCTTGTGACTTTTCCTATATAAAACATCGCACATGAGAAGGCGTGTGTAATAAAATTACGCTCAAGTCTCAAGACGCTATATAAAGTCAACTTTTAGGGATGCAAATGTGTGAAAATTTTCCAATTGAATAATCCCAGAATGGCTGACTTTTATTTGTCACTTCCGGAGAATTTTAAAGACAATATTTTCCTTCCGTTATCCTTCCTTCCCCAACCTTGAGAGAGAGAGAGAGAAGCAATGAAAATATTTTCCTTTCTATCTTGATTATTGCGTTTCAACACCTTGGCAAGTGCCTGAAAAAATATCCATCTCGCAAGCTTAAATTTAATGCACCAATTAAGGATGTTTCCTCGCTGAAAAAGCTCACGCCTCGCGAGGATAATCAATTCCCCCTTTTTAGTATTCATTGTGGGTAATTTTCACAACTTTCCTGAGCATAATGTCATCACCCAAAAACCCGGTGTTTATCTCTTGCTGCGGTTATTTACCTTTTCCCCATGGTAAACACTCGGATGTGAAGCAATTTACATTTGAATGACAGTGCGATAAAAATTTCATCAGTGTTAATAATTTTGCATTGTTTTATGGCCACAGTGAAAATTCACACATTTTCCACACATTGTCTCGCCTTCTTCTCTAATTCTTCGCTGATTATCTGAGGAAATTTTGAATGAAAAGCTATCTTTTCAAGGGGTTTTTCTATACTGCCTGGAATAAGAAGTGCATTTGAGACAATAGTGCGCTTTTGTGTGAACATCTTCAAGTCTCTGAAGCGCACATTGTTTGCCCGAGAGCCGCGAGTGTTCTGAGTCTTCCGCTGAACATACGGTCGGGTTATAAATAATTCAGTCGAAATAAACGACGATGATCTCCAAGTATAGACCTTTGGGTGAATGCCAAGAAGCTGGGTTGCGCGAACTTACTTGCGCGACGTGGAAAATTCAGTGAATTTCCACAGAAAAAAAAACTTCAACTCAGGCTTCAACGATCGCGCCGCCATCCCGTGAAGTGGGGAAGATTAATGCTTCTTCTGCCACTCGTAGACATTCTCCTATCACAGAAATCACAAATAAACCACCCTCTGGCGACTCGACAATCATGACCACGAAAAAGTACACATTCGTGTGACATTCGCCGTTCTTTTCCATGGCGCAGAGGAAAAAAGATTGAATGAATGACAAGAATTAAGTGCACACGAGACAAGTTTAATCTTCCCAATGGGGAATTATTTCTGCTCTCGACAGCTGCTTTTGCCCACGGCGTGTAAAGTTTGCCATTCACTCCCCCGAAGCACACTCACGAGAGCCGCGTGATGATGAAAGCTCAGCTGATCCGCGGATGGATTGCACACACGACGACCAAGGTGATGTGCGTCTCTGCAATATGTTAATCAATTGCCAGAAAATACTCATTAAGATCCGCTGCTTCTGCTGCACAATTAATGGCTTGAGAATGTCATCAGGACATCCCATTTGCAACTTTGTGAATAATGTCTGTTGAAAATTGAACAGCTTTGTTGAGCGTTAATTAAGTGATACATATGTACATATGTAATGAAGAACGATTGAAGCTGAAAGTGTTCTCGCAAATTAATGTGCTGCTTCTTTGAGAGGAAAGACATTTCGAAACAGCATTCAATGGCATTGAAAAGCTTTTCTTCCCCGCAATCAATGCACAAATCAAGCCTTTGACAGAGAATTTCCCTTTGAAGTGCGCAAACGGAAAGTGTCCTTCCAGGAAACAAGATGGGCTTTTGAGGTCAATTAATCCAGTTTGAAATCAAATTTTATTTACCACTGAGACAAAGACAATCAAAGCAGCTTTTCACCTTCGAGGGTTTCTGGCAAAGGAAATGAATGATTTCTCAATATGACAAATATAGCACGACATAATAAGTGGATGAGGGTGTTTGATGGACCATCTTGAGTCCTGAGTGGGTGCCAAGGAACATAAAATCCATCTGCTGAAGCATTTCGCTGTGACTTTCCAACGCTGAGCAATAAAAACTGCACAATGAAGAAGAAAGATTCGCCCGTGGACATAAAAATCCTTTGCCACTGAGAAATTTCCCACGAGTCGCATCACTCTCAACACACCTCGAACTGTCCTGTCAAGGGGGAGATAATACAGTCAGAAGTGGTGTACAGCTCAGAGGAATTGTTCGAAAACTCACAATCTTCCTTTCCTCAGTGCTTCTTTTATTCAAAAATTATCCCAATTCTTCTGATTGCTCTCGATTTTTACGCAGAATCGATCATAAAAATTATTTTCTAGGTTATGTAAGTAAAAAAGCATTTTTAAATGGATTTTTGCAGAAATATTAAATGGAAACTTAAGAGATTCAATAAAATTTGGGAATTCATGTGGAAACAGACTACAAATTGCTTGTTGTACATGTTTAAGACTTATTATCTCCCCCTTGGCCCTATAATCAGAGACTTTGCACACACGTTCTCAGGGTGACTCTGCAATTAGCATTACATGAGCGCATAAATTCCAGGGAAGGGAATTTACAAAGGCTCTGCGGAAATTACTTGGTCCATTTTCCGCTTGAGCATGTGTTTCTGCGTCAAGTGGTTGGTTATTGTTAGCATCGGCAATGAAAGAATTTCACCTTGATCTCCGTGAATGCTTTTAAGTTCATTTGCTCTCTCAAACCTTTCGAATTCTCTATACAACAATTACAGATCCCGCGGCATGTTTGCTCAAATCACAAAGTGAACACTTGTGATTTCGCACATATTTACCCTTTCTGGTTTTGTGGACAATGTGTGGCAGTTTTCTTTTGATGGGCAGCAAAAGGTCTTCCTCCAGCACCTCGACATTGCTATTAATACGACCTGGTTTTAAAGCTATCAAGATGAGGGAAGTCAATTTCCTCCACATCCGCTTACCCAATTAATACATTGTGGCGGTTAGTTTCCCGTGAAGATAAAACAGAGTAGATTTTGGTGGGAATTACAAGCAACTTACTTTCGGTTTATGGCAAATATCTCAACGCAAAATTGTGTAACTCTACCCAGAGTTACAATTACCTAATAACAAAGTTAATATTTGTATATGATCTCTGGCGTTTAACATCAAGATAATGACCATATAAAAAAAGAGATTGTGCATATCTGCTCGTGTTTGCTTAACACGAGAAACGCTGAAGAAAATTTCGAGCAAAGGACTTCTTTTTTTGCTGCTCTTTATTTTTGGATAAATTGACAGGAAATCATGTAATCACAAGGTGTGTGTGTACAGTTCATGAATAAAAGAACAGCGCGTAATTGCAGGTGTGGGCACAATTTTCCACCTGTCATGAATATCTTTCTTTCATCCACCAAAACCGCGTCATGTTTTAATGCCAAACGACTTTCTTCCATTTGACGCTATTATAGTGCTTCATTTCTGATGCCTTCGTATAAATGCAGATCATCATAGGAGTGTGAAATTAATGGCCCAGTAAAGGCGGTACATAACATTGCAAATTAATACAAGTGATGCTCAGAGAAAACCATACCGAATAATATCCACACTGCCCTATATTTCTGAGTGAGAGCTCTATCAAAATTTATAATTACTTTAGCGAAATTGTATATTCTTTTTCAACTTTTACTGACTCTGGAGAAAAAAAAACAGTGGGTAAACGGAATATGGAAAGGTCATTGGGTCGATGCGGAGTCGCAAAAGTCTCTTTCCTGTGGAGTTTATTAAAAACATCAATTTAATCACTCATAAAAATAGTAGACTTTTGAATTATTCATACAACAATCTTTGGTTTTGCACATCGACGGGTGAATAGAAAACTATGAAGATTATTTATCGTTTACGCCGAACAGTTTTTCTAAGAAAATTGTCTGAAAAATTGCTGATTTTCCTAAAGTGTTCTTAAACTTTGAATTATTGTAATACTTTACGTGTCTTTCAACTTTTTCACTTGAAAACTTCTTAGAGAAGTTGATTTTTAGATCTTATTTGGATAAAATGTACTCAAAGACTAATAAAAAACCTCTTTGAAAAGTAATATTTTCAGTTATTTCACTGACATTGTTATATTTTATTAAAAAATTCCAATAAAAGTCATTAAAAGCAACTGAAAAAATCGAGAAAATAATTATTGCAGAGAATTTTTAGCACTCTAATGATCGATTTGATGGTATTTTGAGGTAAATTTGACGAATTTCTGAAAAATTGTTTGACTATTAATCCTTTTGATAGTTTTCAATTCACCCGTCGACATGGAATAAATCAATTTTCGGAAAACAGACCTTCTAACTCTCTGGGCAAATATTTCTCCGGGGGCATCGCGATTCCATGGGAAATGTACACTTTTAAGCACAAAATACGCCTCGTCTTACCATGTGTCTGCCGTTTGCCAGAAGGCCAAACAAGGTGGGAAAATCACCACATGCAACCAAGGAGTATGTATTTTTGTTGTTTGTTGGGGTTCTCGTACAGGAGGCGACAAGCGACCATTTTAAGAAGAAGAAGATGTATAGTTAAATTTGTGTTTCGCGGTGAAGTGAATTCGCGGGAATTTAAATTTAAACAATTCTTTTTTTCACGGATTTTCATTATTTTATTCAAGTTGTGAATGTTTGTATTTTCTTTTGCTCCTGTGAAGCCGCCCACCCTTTTTTCCTATACATATTCGCCCTTCTCTCCTTCTCAATTAAGTGATTATTTTGGTAAATTATTTTGTTTCTAATTCTCTGCTTCACATAAGTATTTAAGACATCTTTTGAATATCTGCTGCAGTCCACATTTTCATTAATAAATTCACACGTGTCTCTTAGAACATTTTTTTTTTCACTTTAAAAGTGAGATGAAAATCGTGGAATCTTGGAAGTAAAATTCAACTTTCTCGCAAAAATTAATGAAATCCATATAGAGTTATTGAATATTATAAAAAAAAATAACTTATCAATCGATTGATCTTCCACTGTCTCCTCATAATCCGAAATAATTTCGATTGTGTTGTCGAAGAGCATGTCTACTTCCGATTCTTTGTCACTTCCGGCTTCATCGCGGATCACATCATTCAGCTCTTCATCCTCGTCTCTCAAGACTGCAGTTCTCTCCTCAAACTCATCTCCATTACCGCAGGGCATGATCTTTGCGTAGGAATGATCCCCTGTGAAATACGAGAGCACATTTAAGTCAATCAATTTACACATATTTCTATTCTGAAACTTACATAGAATTGCAATCTCTGGGTTGAGAGATTGGATGAGGTCCAGACTCGCCTCTGGATGAGCCCGGCTCAGCTCTGGAGATGTCCCAACTTTCGTCGGGAAAACTGAAAATTATTATAGATGAAATAATAAAAAAGAACAACCTGCATTGTATATAAATCATTACCTCCCTTCTTCAATCTCCTTCTGCACTTCCACTCTCCCTGCAGAGCTCGGGAAGTGGGGTGGAAATCGTCAGGCAGGAAGTGGTCAGAGCACACTCTGATGATCTTCTTCTCAATACCTGACGACTTCTTCAAGATTTTCCTCCACTTCCTCACCACCTTCTCACTCTCGTGGTGTGGGAGTTGGTGGAAGGAGACGTGGGGATTACATCCCTGGATATTCTCACAGCCAATTGCACTGCAATTCATTTTTCTTCAACTTTTGCACAGAAAATTGACAATTAGAACGTGCGAAATGAATGAACAGTTGGTTTATTGTGACTTCGCGCGAAAAGAAGTCACGATGAAAAATAGTATGATCGAAATAACGGCCGAATTTTTCGCTAAAACCTAACCTCAAATAGACGATGTCGCCTCCTGTACGAGAACCCCAACAAACAACAAAAATACATACTCCTTGACATGCAACAGCCAAGAAGCGCCCTCGATGCTTTTCAACACGAGTTCGCCTCTGTGAAAATCAATATAGAAGGTGCAAAATGTATGGTTGTTTCTCTCTGTTCCCCTCTTAAGCCCTAACAATCTGCCAAAGTGGAAGCGGAATGGCGAGCGTTTTAAGACCATTTACGGCATGTTGTGCGACATCGTGCCGTTTCTTTCTACAGCCACAGCTCTTGTTACAGCATTCGGCATTTGCCTCGGTCGTCATTTTAATTTCAGACAACGTCTAGGTGAAAAGAGGTTCGGTCTTCTTGTATTTTGGCTCAATATTCCATCAATCACAGTCAATTTCTGCATCAAATTGCACCCATTCGCGACCATTGTGACGATCTGTGTGCAAAAGTGTTGAGTTTGTGGCTAAATAGTGGGCATATTTCGTGTGAGGTTTTCATTAATCGCGGTGAATTGGTGACAGAGTTCTGTAATTGATCCCAATTGACTGGAGAAACATCCCGGAAAATAGCATTCTCGCATCAACTATTGATTCTATGGTGTGTATAAACAAACCCTGAAGCACTCAAAGCCACGACAACAGTGGAAAATTCACGGAAAAAGCCGTAGGAAAAGCACTGAGTGACCAGTTGAGAAGCCCAGCCCATGTTTTTTCTCTCATTGACAGTTCCTTACCACATATGACGTCATTCTCCATTTATATATTCTCTTCTCAGACGCTTTTTGTCAATATCACACACTCTTGTGCTTAGTCAAATGATAGAAAGAGAGGAAAACTCACCCACTGATCACGATTTATATCGATTTGTGAGCATGCTGGGAATGTTTTGGCAAAATCTGCTGCCCAGATAAATGCACATGTAAATGCTCTCGTGTGTTTGGGAGAATCGAGGTCAGTGAATTGTTACTATGTATGTTCCTAATTATTGTCAAATACCGCGCGCCATTCACTTTTTCCCATTTGGAGCGCATTTGTCCAATCGAATGGAATTCTCCAGATAGAAGCATAATTAAACTTGACGAGGGAGTGGAAAATGGGCATTTATAAGGTAAAGCATGAGCACGACAACCTCTATATAAATTATTCTTAATTAAATACAGAAGAAAAGAGCGTCACTCTGGGATTGGTTTTCATCAGCAATTACAGTGCGAATTGGAGTGTTTACCAACTATTTTTTATCAGGCCGTTATGTCACAGAGAGTAGTGTCTTTTATGGTATTTTATGAGCAGCATTATCAAGTGTCTCAGTCGTCTCAGTGTGGTTGAATAACGTGAAATAACATCTCTTAATTCCAATGGAGACATTCTCAGTGGAAATGTTTGCATTGATTTCTCAGCCACTTCATTGAAGCATCCTCGTTAAAATTACACTTTTATCGAGTGACTGATAAAAATCCTTGAGCAATTATCTTTCTTTTATATCACAAATGGGTTAAAAAATATTGATAATTTTCAGTGGCACAAGGTTATCATTGAATGTCTGTTTAGTCACAATGCAAACTCTGCAGATGGCGAATGATTTCGCGCGCATTTCTTGTAGATGAAAATCCTCTTTCTCACACTCTTTTTCCTCTCATTTATTATGTGCTTTAATACACTAATTTTTGAAATCATCACAAATGAGCAGAAGCAAAAAAAAGTATTGTTAATTTTCTCCCACATTATTATTATTTTTCTTCAAGTGCTTGTTGACATCAGAGATCGGCGCATTGTGGAGAAGAAAATGCAGAAGAAATTTCCCTCTGCAAATTGAAAACACTAATTATGGAAGTTATAATATTGTGAATTTACAGCGCACGTGAAAGCAATATTGTGGCCTTTTCATTTGTTAAATACACCATCCATTTTCACTTGATTTTATCGGGAAACCGGCGTGAATTTTCACTCCAAAGATGCGCAAATCTCGTGTACTTTGAGAGAGATGTTGACAATCATGATGTCTATTTGACCACGTAATTTATTCATAAAAGCTCAATGAGGCGAAATAAATATAAGTATAAATGAATTGGATGGGCAATTGCTGTGGTGTATTTATAAACATGTCGTATTTATTATGTAAATATTGGTAGAAAATACTTATGCAAGACTTTCCTTTTAATTAACATTACAACTCGAAAGCCACTCCGCCATCCATATCGTCCACATGAAATACAAATATTATTCTGTCCATCCACAATTACTTCACTCTCTTATCTCTCCTTCTCGCCATTTCCATTTTTCTTTCGATCTTGGCAACGCGCGGCCGAAAGTGTTGTACTCTTATTATTTCTTTGCCGAGCAAGAAAGAGAGACGATCTGTTTTGTGTTGATTTATCACGACGCGCGGAGACTTTCACCATTGATAGTGTGTGCGATTTGAGGGGAAAAAAAATTGTGCCTTACGTGTACAAACTATTGATTATATGGCAGCCAATTGCTGGAAAGTTGAATGCATTGGTCGGCCTGAGACAGGCGCGTCTCTCGTGCCCAGACGACTCCCACGGCGCGACGCGGAAGCGGAGCCTCCAGACCGGGTGTCTTGCTGAGGAAATTGCGCCGCGCTCTGTGTCACGAAGGCGCACACAAAGCGCTGAAGCACAGCTGAGAGACAGGCCGAAGACAATGGACGCTGAAGACATGTTCTTCCCTATAACTTTATATTGTATCTGGCCGTGTCATCAGGAATTACTATTCCTTTGTTCTCTCTGCTTTGCGAGATAGAAAACCATCGCGCAACAATGGGACGTCGAATGTTAATGCAATGGACTCTCGTGAATGCAAAAAAAAACAGAAGTTGCCTCAACCGAAGGGAAAAGACAATTAACTTGAGACTTTTGGGCAAGAGAGTTTTAATATTTTACCACTCGACAATGGGAAAAATATCTTTCCGACAATTTCGCCAAAGCACAACCCGTTCCTCTGCTTGAATACTTTTGTGGCTTCTCGCAAATGCCCATAAATAATGCCTCAAGACTCTCTCAAACGGTGTCACGCGGGAACTTTCCAATGCTGAAGCAAAACAATCGATATAGATTTCATTTCCATGATGCCCTCCAAAGGGTCATTTGGAGCTCAAGAACGCTTTTGTAGCGTAAAATGTCTTGGGAAATCCATTGATCTGTGATTTTCCACTCGAATGCAATATATAGAGATTATATTCTCTGTGTTTTCTGTGCATTAAGCCAAGAAGAGTGGCTCAAAGAGAGGGAGATTAAGAGTGGCTTTGATGTGAAAATTGGCAAATGCATTAGCACTTTAGTGTCTTCTCGAGAGACACAAACACATAATGCATTTTCACGGTCACACCAGAGATGATTGGCATCATCACAACCTTCCCAAAATGCCCCCCCCCCCCCCCCCCCCCCCTGAAAAAGCATAATTTTCATGAATGAATAAATGCTCTCACTTTAACAGTTAATTGACGATGGCAAAAGTGGCAGCGCATAATTTGTCTGCGCGATGCCGAAGAAAATTACAATATTGGCAGCACAATGACGTTCCCATTGATTTTTGAGTTTAGTGGAACGAAAAACTGTTGCGTGTTTTTCTCCTTTTCGCCAAGTTATCAAGTTTAAATCTTGTTTTTTGTTATTTCTCTGGCGCACATAATTTGACAAAATCAATTTTCTCCCCACAGACTTCTTCAACAACGAAAACAACAACTATGACAACACCTGCGAAGCTGTATGGCAAAGATCTGAGTGAATACGATGAGGTGGATGTGGATGAACTCTTGGCGCAATTGTCGCCAGAGGAGATAAAAATATTGGCAAAGGAAGTCGATCCGGATGTGAGTTTAATGTCACGGTCAAGGTTTTCGCACTGTCTTTACGCTAAACTTGTGGTTTTTCGTCTCTTTGTGTAGGACAATTTTCTGCCGCCGAACCAGAGGTGCAATTATGAGTGCGAGAAAGAGCCAACGGGGCCGCTGAATCGCAAGAAGCTCATCGAGCACATCAACAAACAGGCCCTGGAGACGCCGGATGTGCCCGAATTGGAGCCCTATGTCAAGGGGACAGTTCGTGGCAAGAAGGTGAGATGGAAATTCAACTCAAGGGGAAGATATTGTGGTCAGAAGTGGTGTACAGCTCAGCCAAGGGCTCAGAATTTGCAATATTCAATTCACTGATGCTTTGAAGTTCAGAAAGTTCAATTTTTGCTAACCAGAACTGAATCTTGATTTATTTTTCTAGGTTATGTTACTTAAAATAGAAATTCTTGCACTGTAAATAATATTATAATAATTTTATTGATAGATTTAAGCATTTGTATTCAAAGAAAATCGTAATTCTGGAAGTTATGTGGTAAAAAATAGTGCTAAAGTCAAACATAACCTCAATTTCTTTCACTTAACAGCTGCAATTTTGAGCTGAAAAGATTCTAATTTCGATTCTTGAAGAACATACAGTGTTATTCTAAGATTTATCATTGAAAAAGATCCCTTAAAATGCATTTAGAGGAAGAAAATCATGAAATATTGTCTGAATACTACAGTTAAGGTTAAGGTTAAGGTTGTGAGTTAGATTTCAGTTAGTTTCTAGTCAATTTTCAGTGTGATAAAACCACAATCAGTTGCGAATTTGATGAATTATTCTTTTCTGAGTCTTTTGAGAATTGTTAGGATTTTTTCATGAGAATTGTGGAAGTGATGTACAGATTTTATCCACACAATCTCTCCCTTGATTTGACCACTAGACGTTTTTCGTGCTATTTTTAAGATCGCCACAATGTTTACATTATTGCATAAGCGAATATCGGCTCGTGCTTCGACTCTGTTGTTGCATAACGCCTGGCAATCAAACAGTTTAAGGACAGTTAGATAAAGTATAGTAACTGCAAGTGGTGATTAGAGAGGAACAATTAAGTGCTGCAGCAATGAATCGCGACGTAATTGTCATCCATGTCCGGATGGAAGAGCGATAAAATGAGGGGGAAAAGTTTTCTCATTTGGCTAATCGAAGTTCCGTGTCTTTTGCAGTGGATGCCGCCCCCGCCGGAGGAGAAGGTGCGAGAGGCTGAGGAGCAGATTGCCATTGATTTGGGTGATGAGTACGAACATGCTCTCAATGATGCCACTCAGGAGGAAATAATCGATTTGGCTGGTAAGAGAGAAGAAGAGCGAAGAAGGTTGAGAAGAAGGGAAGAAAATGCCTGAAATTTCCTCTCGCTTTTTCAGCTATTTTGGGTTTCCATTCGATGATGAATCAGGATCAGTACCACGCGTCGTTGCTGAACAAGGGTCAGCCAATCGGCTTGGGCTGGGATGGCATCACAAAGGCCAGTGCACAGAAGCTGTTCCCGAATGAGCCGCCAAATGACACAGAC